>NC_062281.1:66383889-67008889 GCF_902655055.1 Lutra lutra
TTCCTCAGAATATTAGGACATGGTGAGCCTTAGATGTTCCTCAAATAAGAATATCAGATGTATGTATAGCCATCTGAACCAGGCACTTGTTCTGAGCTCCTTTCATAATATCCTTGGGAGGTAGGTTCCATCATTATCGTCACCATCACCATCTTCCTCTCCTTCTCCTCCTCATCACTATCATCATCACCATCAACATTCCAATCACTATCACCACCATGATCATCACCCTCCTCATCCCCATTTATGGATAGGTACTTTGAGGCACAGGAAGATCAAGTCCCTTGCGCGTGGTCATACAATATGAATGGCAGAGCCAAAATTTGAGACTTGCTCCAGACTCCATGCTCTGAACAACTGATCAAGTATACTTCTCCTTCAGAGTAGTAGTTTCAGGTGAAGCAAAAGTCAGCTTGGAAAACAGGTAATTTAAGGATGGTGAAAGAATGTACTAGACAATTAAGGAAATATTTTACCTAGGCTATTGCAGTAGGGAGAATGTTCATCAATGAATATCTCAAAGAAGAGGGAGAGAACTTAGTAGCCCAGACATCCATAAGGAACTCTGACCCATGTCTGCTGTGGTGTTGAGTGCTTTGAGGTTTATATGAAGTCCTTGGGCTGCAGTTCACAGGGCTTCTTCATAATTTGATGGAAAGGGCCAGCTGCCAGACAACCAAGAATCCTAATAAGGATCTGGGCAGTAATCTAGACAGATTACATAAAATCAGAATAATCTTTTACAACCACTTCTTAGAGCAGGCCAATAACCCAAGAAAAATTTTCCACATTAACCAAAAAGACCAAATTCTGTCTTTGTACCAATACAACATTTATCAGAAATCTTTTTTTTTAAAGATTTATTTACTCATCATTTGAGAGAGAGAGTGAGAGTGCATGGGACGGAGAGGGAAAGGGAGAAAGAGAATATCAAGCAGAATCCCCACTGAGCATGGAGCCCAGCATGGGGTTCCATCTCACCACCCTGAGATGATGACCTGAGCCGAAATCAAAAGTTAGATGCTCAACTGACTGAACCACCCAGGTGCCCCGTTATGAAACTTTTTGAAAATTTTATAATTAATTCATTGTGGTAGGTGGGGAAATGGCCCCTCAAAGATGCCCACTTCCTAATTCCTGAAAACTGAGTATGTTATGTTACAGGACAAGAGGGAATTATTCCATTGTAGAAGGAATTAAGGTTACCAATCATCTGACCTTAAAGTAACAGGATTATCCCGGATTATCTGGTAGACCCAACATAATCACAATGGCTGTTTAAATGTAGAAGAGAGAGACAGAGGAGTCAGTGCTAGAATGATGTAATGTGAGAAAGACCAACTGGTTATTGCTGGCTTTGAAGATGGAAGTGGGCTGTGAATCGAGGATTCTAGAAAGCTTCTACAAGGGTGAAAAGGAAAGAAAATGGATTCTCTCCTAGAACTTCCAGGAGGAATGCAGCCTGCTGTCTTGATTTTAGCCCAGTGAGACCCATTTTGGACTTTTCTGAACTGTTTTAAGCTACTTCATTGTGGTAATTACTTATAGAAGCAAAAGGAAACTAATACACCCATCAAATTTAGTCAGCTTTAACCATTACAACAAGAAAAAAAAATTAAAATTCCAGCACACTTTCCACAGCTATCTGTATTCATTTGGGTTTTATCCTACATTTTCCTCTTATTCTGGAAAGTCATTTTACCTTAAGGCAAAACTACTCTCATCTCCTTAACACGAACACATCCCGTATAGTATAGCTTCTCAAAGTAGCAAAAACGAACATGTTAATGGACCCAAATACATACTCTCTCTATACCGTAGACATAAGAGGCAAAATTATAAACAAAATTATGCTTAGTAATTAATGTTTCAGTATTCTGTATTACTTAGAAATGATCTAGGCATCTAGTAAATATTGATTGATTAACTCAATTTAATATCAATAAAAGGGTTTAAGTTACCTAAAAATCTTAGAAATTATCTTCAAGTTGACATATTACAAAACACTGATACTATTTTTAATGAGGAGTCTGCCTAAGGTGATGTTTGACTACTCTAGGCAAGTTGATAGGAAAGACCAAGTGCTTCCTCCTTTGCTACTGGTGGGAAGTTCAAACCATGCCAAGTCCCTGCTGGCACGTAGGAAACTTCACTCCAGCACCTCCCCCAAACCGTCATAAAAGACCCATGCCAGTCTCCTTTTTCTCTGTCAGGACACTTTGGACCTGTTTGGCAGGCCTGCCCTGCTCTCTCCAGAAAGCCCCCTAACGTGAGTAATATTCCTACCTTCTTGGTGTTCCTGTAGCAACATCAGTCTCCAATCTGAACCACATTTTGGGTGGATGTCTGTCTTTTCTTTGCAAGAGTGTCTAAAACACTGTTGAAATAAAATTTGTCAAAATTATGATTCAATTTTGGATAAGCATATTTATGTTTTTCATAATCTTAAACATTTAGTAGAAGTCATATCTTTTTAAAATCATTAATGTGTATATGTTTAGGAAAACCTTACCAAAATAGAAAAAAGACTCTATGCATATTATACTTAACTTTGATCTAATAGAAAATAGGTAGCTGCTTTTCATTAAATCAAAACAAATCTTATTTGCCAAGGATTTACCTAAATTATGTGCACTTGAATTCTTAAAACATTTCTGGGTTCATTTCTATAAGGATACCTCTTCTTTTCACTTTGAAAATATTTGAGGTTTAATTTCCTTAGTATCTGGAAATTTTAGAAATATTCAGCTTGCTTAAGTGCTTTTATCACTAAGTCAATCAGAGTAGGGCTCCTATAAGAGATTTTATGATCTAATTTATTAATACCATGAAGGGTAGGAAAATATTATACACTTACACAATGAGATGTAAAGACCTTTCTGAGTTACAAATATATAAACATACAAACAGACACAAATGGAGAGCTTATAACTTTATTGTAAAACATTCAGCCATGAGTCAAGCATAAACACAGAAACAAAATATCACTGGTCTAAATAGGTTTTTATTAGTAGTGGGTACAAATTCTTAGCTGTTTTTAGCTCAAGACAGGGAAAAAGATAAACAGAAAAGACTAACACCAGATTGGTGATTGTCTTTCAGCCAAAAACAAAAACAAAAAAAAAAAAAAAAACTAAGATCTCTATAAACCACTGATACATTTACAGGACTCACAAAAATGATCAGACCATGAAACCAGAAGAATCTGGCACCATATATGAAGCAAGTACTCAAAAGGTATCAAATCAATTCTTTATCATGCTATGAATGGACAGGAGTCCAGAACGCAGGATTAGGAACTGAGCTCACTTTTGGGTCCCTGGATCATCACACAGGAATGAAGCACAAGAGCTCTGAAGGGGTCTCATTACCTCATAGGAGTAAACAGGATCCTGAGGTAGGGACAAATACTACCTGGGTTGTAGCACCAAATCCTGAAAGACAAAATGTTCCAGATAGTTATGGAAATAATTTTATTCAAGCCATTGCAACAGAGAGAACATTCATTATGATAAATATCTTAAAGAAGATGGACAAAATTGGAGATTTTATAAAACACAAGAGTCCTTCAGGAAGAGTCTTAATTCAGAGTATGAAGGGGCATGGTGGTCTTTTGCAGTTAGCTGGTTAGCTGCTCAGCCCTTTTGTCACTTCTCAAACAAAGAATTACAAAGGGATAGGGAGGTTTCTCACCTGTCAGAAGCACAGGGCTCAGATGAAGTTCAACCTTGTTACTTTATCCTGAGTCCTTTGCTTCATCACCTCTTTGACCATGGAACTCTGATACACATAGGCAGATGGCATGATCCCTAGGAGGGTTTTGGCTTGTAAAACATCAGATACTATATAGACATTTTGTATCATTCAAAACTATTTTTTTATATACTACATGATTAGGTATTTGAAGATTTTTTAAAAAGAAAGACACATTTGTTGCTTATAAAAATTTTAGAGTCAGCATGAAGAGCAAATTACTAAACAGAAAATTATCTTTTAATTTGGTTTTCATTGAATTTGCAGGGTGGGGAATTGAAGTGATTTTAAGAGCAAGTAAACATGTTCTAGATGCATCTACTATGACTGAGGGATAACGTTTCTTAGACTTCCTGGGAATCTACTTAAAATGGGCAATTTTAGCTTTCTCTCAAGAAGAGCTTCATGAAAGGAAGGGCAGAGGAAAACTTTGTTCAGTATCTGTGAGAATATCAGGGACTGAGGGAGATTAGATATTATGCATGACAGTTTGAAAAATATTGAACAAGTTGGATTGCACCAGGGTGGCCCCTGGCATTTCAGTCCACAGAGTAGCAGAAACAACTCAGCAAACTGATAGAAACCATAGAATCCTGCAGAGCAGTGTTTCTGCGGAAACCTCATAATTCAAGATGTAGAAGTTTCCAGAAATGTTCCCTATGTGAGGAAAATGGGTATTCTCCAATTTTTGTTTAGGGTTCTATGTATGTCCATTAGATCAAGCTGGTTAATCCTGACATTCATGATTATTTTTACTTATTTTAAAAATCTACTTGTTCACTATCATATGATCTCCCTGATATAAGGAAGTTGAGAAGCAACATGGGGAGCTTGGGGGGTAGGAAAAGAATAAAGGAAACAAGATGGGATGGGGAGGGAGACAAACCATGAGAGACTCTTAATCTCACAAAACAAAGTGAGGGTTGCCGGGGGTAGGGAGGTAGGGAGAGGGTGGTTGGGTTATGGACATTGGGGAGGGTATGTGCTATGGTGAGTGCTGTGAAGTGTGTAAACCTGGCGATTCACAGACCTGTACCCCTGGAGCTGATAATACATTATATGTTAAAAAAAAAAAATCTACTTGTTCTATCCATTATGGGAGATGTGTCAAAAATCTTCTCCTGTAATGGTTAATTTGCCCATTTTATTTTTTCTCCTAGTTTGTCTTGTTCATTGGAGTCTATTTCCTCCAGAATTCTGACTTTAAGTCAATGACCTTTGATCCAGCTCCCTCCTCTACAAAGGCCCAAGACTTTGTCCTCAGCCGCACTTGTGCCCTGAAGCTCCAGGCTTCAAGGTGGAGGTTGCTCCTAAGCATCTCACAGAGTTGGTGCTCATTCTCTTCCTTCTTCTCATGCTTCTGCTTTCTCCCTTGTCCATATGTTATTTTATTTTTCCCCACAATACCTCACAGGAATTCCTTATTTAATATTCCAAAAGAATTTTAAAAATATATTTTATTAAGTATTTTTAGAAGTTATATCTAGAAGGTAAAAATTCCAGTTATAAAATATACTGGAATAACAAATAAGGGAAGCAATTTCACAAACTTTTAAAAAATAGTATAGAAATACTATTCAAAAGCTATTTCTTTGTATTTACTAACATTTTACTGCACTTACTATGCACTTACTACGCATCACACTCTGCTAAGCACTTTGCATACATTATCTAATTCAATCCTTGTAACAACTCAATGAAATAGGTATTATTACTACTATCATCACCCCATTTTACACCTTAGAAAAATGAAGTTCATAAATATTAAGTAACATACTACAAATCATAACATATCAGTGTTAGAGATGCAGTTGAACCCTGGACTCTCTGACTATAAAATCCATGTTTTTAACCATATTTCTGTAAAATTTCATACATAATAGAATGAGTGGGCTGTGCTACATCCAAGTAGTCATCATAAAACATTACAAAAGGTTATTTGAGTCAGAAGGTTATTTATTACATTTTTAAATTTCAATATTCTAAGTTCCACTTTTCTCTGAACTCTATTCATATCAAAGACTTCACTGGAGTCTGGCAAGCTCCCATCAAGTTCATATCTGCCTTATCTGTTCTTTTGTTTAAACTCTTACCCTTAAAGCATGCTAAGTGACAGGTAAATAGATAAGAAAAAGAAAAAGAAAGAGATGACAAATCAAACAGAATTTTAGATGACAATTAGCAACTCATGCTTGAGATCCTCTCCTTAGCATACTTTTTTGAAAGTACGATTATGATTTTGACAAATCTTTTTTCTATGAATGTGAATCCAAGTTAATATATGTTACA
The DNA here is from genome assembly GCF_902655055.1 of Lutra lutra. Taxonomy (NCBI): domain Eukaryota; kingdom Metazoa; phylum Chordata; class Mammalia; order Carnivora; family Mustelidae; genus Lutra; species Lutra lutra. The sequence continues at coordinate 66,389,932 of NC_062281.1, forward strand.
TTGCAAATCAAAAACAAACAAAAGAAACACAAAGAAACCTCACAAAAGTCATTGAATAAGGTTAATGGGAGTCAGATTCCTTAAAAAAATTATTCCTAATTTGAGTTTTAGTTTCCTTGCAGCTAACTTTTTATGTGTGATCATTTTTTTTCCTCATCAACTTAAAATTTTATTTTATTTTATTTTTTTGGTGTTTGAAAATTCATTGTTTATGCATCACACCCAGTGTTCCAGGCAATATGTGCACTCCATAATACCCACCGCCACTGTGATCATTAATGAAAAATCTGCAAAGCAGTAGAAAGCCAGGCTTGATAACAAATGATAAAATAAAGAAATGAATATTTAGAAACTTCATACAGGGATTTTAAAAAAGGAAATATGAAATGGAGAATGGACAATATTGCTGATTAATCACTGCAGCAGGCATAAAGAAACATGCAGAGATAAAAATGCTATAGGAGAGCCTGAGCAGAGTTCAAGTCTTTCCAGTCCTTGCTGTACAATGAATGCAGAATCATTCAGCAATTAAATGAGTTTTGGTCATTACCAAATGTTAAAATTCCCTCTCCTTATGCCTATGAAGAAAAATAGCTTTCATTTTTTAGGATCTTTCAGTTTTCACAACTAATGTTAAAAATTGAAGTGATTCTCATGAAATCCTTAAAGTTTAGTTCAAAAAGTAGAATGCCATTACCATGAATGGTCTTTGATAAATATTCAACCTTCTCCTTAATCTAATAAAGATATTTAAAAATGGAGTATTAATGCTACTGTTATAAAATGACAGTGAGCAAAAGTAATATATAAATAGGAAAAGCAGTTTGGTTTTTCTTGGTAGTTGAATCCTGAAGTTGATTCAGTCCAAGAAACTCTCTTTTGTATCTAATATAATCTAGTATGGAAGATGGGTATTGTTGGCATAGAGAGATGAAGAGTTTTCAGTTTCCCGGATGTATAGAAGTGTTAGAAAGTGGGAAGTCTAGGAATGAAATTCTGGTATCTACTTATGATTGTATCACCATATAAAACCTCATTATTAAGTTCTAGGATGATGGAATTGCATGTTGTGATATACAAAGGGATGAGCTTACTGAAAAAGCAAAACATTCCACTAGGAATCTCTGCACCAACCAGGACAACAAACCAAGCACATCTTTTACTCCATTAGCTCTTCTACCTTCAATGACTTGTGCCTACAGCCTGCAGCAGAATTTACAACAGGGTTCCTATAAGCCACATTTCCTACTCAAGGTACAAACCCTCATGTACACTAACACTTGTGTAAGTAGGACGATCTCACCCTACATCACCCATGCAGAGTTCATGGTGCTATTCATGCTCAAGAAAGAAAATTACACAATCTTATTCAACCAAATATTTACATTGACCTCAGTCCCCGCAATATATTATACTGAAATGACTATAAGGAAATTTAAGTTAGAATTAATTCATGATAGTCCTGAAAGGAGAGGAGAGAACAACCAAAGATCAGAGATCAGCACACTCAACACGGTGAGCATGGTGCAATGTGTATAAGTATTGATTCACTATGTTGTACACTGGAACCTAACATAACATTGTAGGTCAAATATACTTCAATTTTTAATTAAAAAAAAAAACCACCAAAACAGTTTCTTAAAGATGCAAAACCAAAGCAGTGATATTGAAAAATTAACTAGAGCAGAAACTAAATTTCAAAAGAATATTAGGTAAATGTCTATGATAGACGTAACAACTAGTGCGATAGCCATGGAAAATGATAAAGAAAGAAATAAAGAAAAGAAAGAAAGAAAGAAAGAAAGAAAGAAAGAAAGAAAGAAAGAAAGAAACTAACTACAGACCAAGAGCTGGTAAGAAGGAAGACAAGAAAGGGTAGGTGATTTATTAAAGAGTTATCTAAAGAAGTATTTTGATCTTGGGCTATCACCCCCATTACTTGTCATCATCTCCTCAATATATTATGATAGTTTCTAAGATAAAATGGTAACAGTGATCTCTAAAAATGTCAGCTGATCTGTGTGAGGAAGAGCTAGGTATCTGAGCTTAGATATAGGCACTCCAAAGTAAAGTCCTTTTTGTTGCTGTTTGGTGGGGATGGGAGTTTGGGGGGGTATTCTCCCTTGCCAATTGAAAGGAAGCATTTATGTACATGGAGACTAGAGTTAACCTTCCCATTCAGGTGAGGAAGTTAGTAGGAAAATTAGAATGTATATATTCAGAACATCCATGCTGTATAGCACATTAAAAACTCAGCCCTTTATCCATGAATGAGAAAAGACAATTAACAATTATTCATTTTCAAGGACATTAAAGATACAAAAGGAAAAGAGAACTGACCTTAGATAAAACAGACAATTGAGGGGGAGGAGTCAAGATGGCAGAGAAGTAGCAGGCTGAGACTACTTCAGGTAGCAGGAGATCAGCTAGATAGCTTATCTAAAGATTACAAACACCTACAAATCCAACGGGAGATCGAAGAGAAGAAGAACAGCAACTCTAAAAACAGAAAATCAACCACTTTCTGCAAGGTAGGACTGGCGGAGAAGTGAATCCAAAGCGACGGGAAGATAGACCGCGGGGGGAGGGGCCGGCTCCCGGCCAGTGGCGGAGCAATGGAGCACAAAATCGGGACTTTTAAAAGTCTGTTCCACTGAGGGACATTGCTCCAGAGGCTTAACCGGGGTGAAGCCCGTGCGGGGTCAGCGTGGCCTCAGGTCCCGCAAGGTCACAGAAGGATCGGTGGTGGCTGAGTGTCGCAGAGCTCACAGGTATTAGAAAGGGAAGCCGGCTACAGAGACAGAGCCGAGGAGTGACTCTCAGCTCAGGGTTACCTTGAACCAGTCGCAGGCTCGGTCAGCTCGGAGCGCGGCCAGAGGCCAGGGTGGCAGGAGTCATTGGGCGCTGTTCTCTGGGGGCGCACTGAGGAGTGGGGCCCTGGGCTCTCGGCTCCTCCGGGCCAGAGACCGGGAGGCCGCCATCTTCATTCCCGCCCTCCGGAACTCTACGGAAAGCGCTCAGGGAACAAAAGCTCCCAGAAAGCAAACCCGAGCGGATTACTCAGCCCGGCCCCGGGTAAGGGCGGTGCAACTCCGCCTGGAGCAAAGACGCTTGAGAATCACTACAACAGGCCTCTCCCCCAGAAGATCAGCAAGAAAACCAGCCAGGACCAAGTTCACCTACCAAGGAGAGTAGTTTCAATACCAAGGAGAGCGGCGGAATTCCAGAGGAGGAGAAAGCAAAGCACGGAACTCAAGCTTTCTCCCCATGATACTTTAGCCTTGCAGTTAAATTAAATTTTTTTCTTTTCTTTTTCAATTTTTTTTCTTCTTCTGCTAAATTTTTTTAACTTTTACCCTTTTCTTTTTTAACATTTTTAACTAGTTTATCTAATATATATATATATATATATATATATATATATATTTCCTTTTTATACTTTTTCTCCATTGGTTTTCTTTTTTTAATTTTTTTTCTTTCTTTATGAACCTCTTTTTATCCCCTTTATCCCCCCCCCCCCCCATTACTTGGGATCTCTTCTGATTTGGCTAAAGCATATTTTCCTGGGGTTGTTGCCACCCTTTTAGTATTTTACTTGCTCCTTCATATACTCTTATCTGGACAAAATGACAAGGCGGAAAAATTCACCACAAAAAAAAGAACAAGAGGCAGTACCAAAGGCTAGAGACCTAATCAATACAGACATTGGTAATATGTCAGATCCAGAGTTCAGAATGACGATTCTCAAGGTCGAAAAAGGCATGGAAGATATTAGAGAAACCCTCTCGGGAGATATAAAAGCCCTTTCTGGAGAAATAAAAGAACTAAAATCTAACCAAGTTGAAGTCAAAAAAGCTATTAATGAGATGCAAACAAAAATGGAGGCTCTGACGGCTAGGATAAATGAGGAAGAAGAAAGAATTAGCGATATAGAGGACCAAATGACAGAGAATAAAGAAGCTGAGCAAAAGAGGGACAAACAGCTACTGGATCACGAGGGGAGAATTCGAGAGATAAGTGACACCATAAGACGAAACAACATTAGAATAATTGCGATTCCAGAAGAAGAGGAAACAGAGAGGGGAGCAGAAGGTATATTGGAGAGAATTATTGGAGAGAATTTCCCCAATATGGCAAAGGGAACAAGCATCAAAATCCAGGAGGTTCAGAGAACCCCCCTCAAGATCAATAAGAATAGGTCCACACCCCATCACCTAATAGTAAAACTGACAAGTCTTAGTGACAAAGAGAAGATCCTGAAAGCAGCCCGGGAAAAGAAGTCTGTAACATACAATGGTAAAAATATTAGATTGGCAGCAGACTTATCCACAGAGACCTGGCAGGCCAGAAAGAGCTGGCATGATATATTCAGAGTACTAAACGAGAAAAACATGCAGCCAAGAATACTATATCCAGCTAGGCTATCATTGAAAATAGGAGAGATTAAAAGCTTCCAGGACAAACAAAAACTGAAAGAATTTGCAAATACCAAACCAGCTCTACAGGAAATATTGAAAGGGGTCCTCTAAGCAAAGAGAGACCCTAAAAGAAGTAGATCAGAAAGAAACAGAGACGATATACAATAACAGTCACCTTACAGGCAATACAATGGCACTAAATTCATATCTCTCAATAGTTACCCTGAATGTTAATGGGCTAAATGCCCCAATCAAAAGACACAGGGTATAAGAATGGATAAAAAAACAAAACCCATGTATATGTTGCCTACAAGAAACTCATCTTAAACCCGAAGACACCTCCAGATTTAAAGTGAGGGGGTGGAAAAGAATTTACCATGCTAATGGACATCAGAAGAAAGCAGGAGTGGCAATCCTTAGATCAATTAGATTTTAAGCCAAAGACTACAATAAGAGATGAGGAAGGACACTATATCATACTCAAAGGAACTATCCAACAAGAAGATCTAACAATTTTAAATATCTATGCCTCTAACGTGGGAGCAGCCAACTATATAAACCAATTAATAACAAAATCAAAAAACATATCAACAATAATACAATAATAGTAGGGAACTTTAACACTCCCCTCACTGAAATGGACAGATCATCCAAGCAAAAGATCAACAAGGAAATCAAGGCCTTAAATGACACACTGGACCAGATGGACATCACAGATATATTCAGAACTTTTCATCCCAAAGCAACAGAATACACATTCTTCTCTAGTGCACATGGAAAAGTACCTGAAAAATGAAAAAAACAAGTATACATGAAAAAGAAAGACAAGGGACCCAAAATAGTGGGGATAATCCAGAAGTATAACAAAGGGGAAACTAAAATGTTGAATGGATACTATGCAGAAATCTGGAAATTGTTGATTCAAATTCAAATGGAAAAGTTTTCAAGATGTCTTCAAGAAGAGAATTAATTATACTTGACAAAAGTCGTATGATTAAAACACTGGATGGTCCTTATGATAAAGAAAAGTCATGTGATACCAATAATACAATAGTAACAGCAACAGCATCATGAATGCAATTCCTTGAGCCTCTTTCTTGAAAGAAGGCCTCTTCCCTTATACTTTCCCTTCCCTTTCTCTTCCCTGTCCATGCTTCCTCTCTCTCTCTCTCTCTCTCCTGCATTCCCTCCCTCCTTCCCTCCTTCCTTCCTATTATAATGTTATGGGGGGAAGAGAAAGGATACGTTTCTTTTCAATTATTAAGTTATATTCAAATATAACTGAGAAAGTTATATTTTTATCTTAAATTAGACTTTAGACAGTTGTCGCATCTAATTCTTTTCATCATGCCTTTAGAAGCCCCTTTCCATTTTGAACAAATACTCCTTGATCTCAATTACTCCTTGAAATACTTCAGAAAGCACTCTAGTATCCCTTTGCCTTTATATTCCTTCTCTATCCATGGAAAGGACCCCTTGACCACTGGCTCCAGAGTCTGTGGCCGATTTGTCCTTTTTTCTTCAATATCCAAAGGTTTTAGCATTGATTCAACCCCACTCTGACTTTGTGTATTAATTTTCATAGTTGAGCATTAACCAATTTTCCACTTTTTTTTCCTTCTAGCTCCAGTAACTTGAGCCCTGTTCCTCTTGCTGAAACTCCTGTGTCAAATACTTGCCAAGTGTGCTGGTCACCTAGAATAGGTCCTGCCCCATCAGGCTTCACATCTGCCTTGTGGACTGCTACTTGGATTTCCACATGTGACTGGCTCCCACATTCACCTTTTGGGTTTAATCCTGACAACAATTTTTACTTTCTTCAACCATGCTGATGTCACCGCTCCAACCTAGATTTTCATCCATTGGCTGTCATCACATTCTCTGAAATCCAACTACCTAAAATTCTGAACCTTTTAGAAAGTGGGTCTGGCCACCACTAGAAGAAAAGGACGTGCCGGAGCTGGCAGTTCCCACTGAGAAGGTGAGTGAGCGGACGCCTGGCCAGACCAGCTGAATCGCAGTTCCCTTGAAACGCGAGCTGTTTGGGCTCCTAAACGAGGTTCAGAAATTACCTGTAACGGCCTCATCTTCAGACTTGAAGTATTTCTAGCTCCAGACCTGAAATTTTCTGTTTTGTCCAACCTTCTGAAAGAATGCATTCATGCTCTCTACCTTCTTTCCCTTTCCTATAACTGAAACTTGGCTTTCCCGTGGTGATGCCATTGCTTTGTCCCACTTCAGTTGTAACTTTTGCCCGACTCAGTGAACAAGGAGTATAGAGTAAAACCTTTGTCTGTACCGATGCATTCAGATCAGACTGTTCTTCACCATTATTATTTACATCTACACTTGGAAATGCTAAGCCCTTGTTCTGGCTCTCGTCACCTCAAGCCTGACCTATTGGAATATACCCCAACTGTTTTCTCCATCTTTTATTTTTGTCCCTGCACACCAATCCATTCTGCCACTCTGTCAAAGTTATCCTTCTTAAAGAGAAAAACATTTCTACTGAAAACTCTGTCTCATTCCAAACCCACAATGATTTTTCTATCTTTTGAAAGGAATCATGAATAATCATTAATAATTCCTTGTCCTGGGGTCAAGGCCCTCTATTGTTTTGAGATAGCCATTGATGCTGACTTAGACCCTCCATCTCTAACGTGTATATTAAAATGACCTTCTTTGTAGTCAAGCCATTGAGAGACATGGCATGTAAAAGTTGTTTGGAGGCTTCTGATCATTTCAAATGTCACATAAATATTTTATACCACCAACAATAAACATAGCCCTGTTCCCAAGGAAACACAGTTGAGAAATGACCCTTACTGGGGCGCCTGGGTGGCTCAGTGGGTTAAGCCGCTGCCTTCGGCTCAGGTCATGATCCCAGGTCCTGGGTTCGAGCCCCACATCGGGCTTTCTGCTCAGCAGGGAGCCTGCTTCCTCCTCTCTCTCTGCCTGCCTCTCTGCCTACTTGTGATTTCTCTCTGTCAAATAAATAAATAAAATCTTTAAAAAAAAAAAAAAAGAAAGAAATGACCCTTACTGCAATACATGGAAGAAACAGATCTTGTTGTTCTTTGATCACAGAGCACACTTCCCATGTTTGTGTCCAGTACATCTCACTGTAGCATCTTGTGAGTGTTATATGCCCTGAGGTATAGGATCACAAAATTCAGTTAAAAGAGGGGATTGTAGTAAAGAGTCCTGAACCTTCTAAGTAATAAATGCAGTTTAGCTATTATGGAATGAAAAAAGAAATCAAATTCGAACAGTTAGTGGCATTGGTAGAAACTTTCTCTTATGCCACATATTTTGTTCTTAATAAATCTGAACCAGATGTATATTTGTTTGCTACACTGTCATGTAAATGTGAACCTGACTTTTCTAACCAACTCTGTTCATGCTATAATTGGTATCAGTTACTGTGGTTCCTGACCAGTATGATATTATTATATTAAAGTTTTTTTGCCTGAGAAAAATTTCAATGTATGGTCATAAATACCATGATAATCAAGACATAAAACATATCCATCATCTTCCCACCTCCAGCTCCAGGCACCCACTAACCTTGTTTTAGATTTATTTTTTAAGAATTTCATATAAATGGAAGAATACAGAATTTTAATTTTTCTCTCTGGTTTCTAGAAATCATTTTAAAAAAGATTTTGTTTTTTCATTTGAGAGAGAGCACAGAGGGAGAGTGAGAGTGGAAGAAGCAGACTCCTTGCTAAGCAGGGAGCCAGCCTGATGTGGGACTCAATTCTAGGACCCTGAGAGCATGATCTGAGCAGAAAGCAGATGCTTAACCAGCTGAGCCACTTAGGCACCCCTAGAAATCAATTTTTAAATGCTTTAATTTCTTATATGTGTGTGCATGAGTGTGCACACACATATAACAAATTTTAATAGTTATTACCTTTAAGTGATGGTAGCCTAATAGCAGACATTTCCCATTCCCATTCCTTCACCTTCAATCATGATCCACAGTTCTCATTAGAGTGTCAAGCTCTCCACTACTGCAGGCCTTGTGCTCTGGGAGAGGGCTTCACCCATGGTTCTCTGAGTTAGTCACTGCTGAACCTGTGAGGAATTCAAAGCCAGGCCCATTTGGAGCCAACTCAAATCTGAAGCTTTGGTTTCAGCCTTCAGGATTGCAATTCTTTCTTTTCCCATAGATTTGGAACTTTAGAATAGTTGGAGTGTAACCATGCTGCAGCCTTCAAGAGGTAGCCCACCTGAGAATGAAGTCAGCCTCGTGCATGGCAAAGCCAGAGATGGTGAGACAGAAATCTAGTCTTCATAACATCCTTTGACCTCAAGTCAACTGGTAACTGAAGTTAGTTCAATCCCTGCTGTTTTCAGTACTAGGAACCAATAGATCCCCCTTTTGTTTAAGCAAATTTAACTGGGTGTTCATGTTACATAGAGTACAAAGATTCCTAACAGTTATAAATTATGGATTTTTTTTCTTAGTATCTTTCTGTATTTTCCATTTTTCTATGATATATATAATAGTTATAAATATATAACCCCATCATGACCCATAAGTGTTACAAAATTGTTTTTAATTCTCCAAAATAGTATTACCAAATTCTTTCCTTTATTTTTTGTTGAAATTTTAGTCTTTAATGTTATATCTGAATCTTATTTTGCAGATAAGGAATATATTTCCTTAAAGAAATACTTTTTCCTAAATCTTGTTCAAGCTATTTTGGTAACTGACAATACCCAAAATGGTTTCAGAATAATCTTCTTATTTTCTCTGAAGCTAACATATTTAAGAAAACCTTGTTTTCCGTGGCTATGTCAATGTATTGTGGGCTACATTTATCATTCCATGCAGATTTCCATCCGAAACTAAGAGAACTATGACACATATTTTTCTTTTAAAATAACTCTTCATAAGTAGTTGTATGCATATTTTAAATATGAGGTACTATATTTAACATAAAGTCTCACAGAATAGTTTTGATTATTGAATATTTGCTGATAAACAGTTTGAGATCCTTGATCTTCTCTAGTTAAAATTTGCTGGAATTAGAGAAGTTGAAACATGGGGGTAGGATGGAGGAGAGAGCTAGGGGTCATCTTTAAATAAGAGGAGTCAGAACTCTGCATGGAAATCTGGAAAAAATAAATTATGTATTCTCTTAGTACTTTCAGGCTGCTATAATAAACTGCCATAGACTGGGTGGCTTATAAAAGACAGAATTTACTTCTCATCTTTCTGGAAGCTGGGAAATCCAAGATCAAGGTGCTAGCAGATCTGGGGAGGATCTGCTTCCTAGTTTGTAGACAGCTGTCTTGTCTCTGTGTTCTCACATGATGGAAGGGGCCAGAGAGCTCTGTGGAGTCTTTTTTATATGAGTACTAATTCCACTCATGTGGACTCCACCCTCATGATCTAGGCATCTTGCAACACCCTGCCTCCAAATGCCAGCACATTGGGGATTAGATTTCAACATATGAATTTGTGGGAGAACACACACATTCAGTATATAGTATGTTATGTTTCAGGAATTTGTTTTAGGCACAAAATATATATAGATGAAAAATGTCTTTCCACACTCAAGGACCTTAGCTATTTAGTAAGTATCAACAATTTGCATGATTCTACTTAGCTCACTCATGTGGGCGAACAATTAAAGCTTTTGGTGAAAAGCAAGAAAAACTGGCTCTGAATGGAAAATGATAACTTTTGGAAGGATCTGGCATGGTTCACTAAATAAAACGGCTGCTGAAGAACTAGGTTGGAAAGGATAGGAAGATGGGATGCTCTGGGCATCCCATAGCAGGGACTAATCTATAACTTCAATAAACCAGCTCCATTATTTTTCCCTCTCTTTGTCTCTCTCCTAAAAATGTAAAGTCCTAGGAAATAAATAGTCAAGCTAAGAAGGACAAATCATTTTGTCTTGATAAATTCATCAATTCTTCTTTTACCAGAATAATGGTGATAATAGATGCTAGGCAGCAAAAACCATAATATTTACCACCTTCAGTTAGGCTTTGGCAGTGGATATAAAACTTGGCTACTCAAAGCCCCCATTCATGAGATGGATAGTTCATGTTTTAGGGTAACACCTTATGGATATCTCCTATCTTGTGAAATAATTCTGTAAAGTACTCAGCACAATACTGGTCATATATTAAGCCATCAATAAATGACAGCAATTACTAAAGCTTTTGTCATTCCAAAATTATGACTTTTATATTTCCTTAAAATATTTCAATATGTTGTCCCGGAAAACATTCATATTAGGCCACTCCTTTAGAATATAGTGGCATGACATGAGGATACTGGCATGACAATCACTCTACTAGTACATTTTGGACTCAGTCTGGACAAGGAGGAAAATTGACTTTTGACCTGGAATGAGACCTGAACAAGAAGTAGAGCAAATGCTGAAGAACTAACCTGGCTGGTCTTTAGGGTTTGGGCCTAGATGTGTATCCTGGTAGTCCAGGTATAGGATTCAGGGTTTAAGGAAGTATACCTGTCCTCATGTACCATTTATGGCAAATGACCTTTTGGTTCTGATGTGTAACTCTGTTGTAATAGAGTTAGACATCTATGCAGTTGCCATGGCCTCATCTTTCTGCCCCTTGACTTCAGGTCCTGTGACTTGCTCTGACCAATGTAATGTTCAATGTTAAAGAGGGAAGGCTTAAAATATGCTTGTACTTTAAGGCTTCTTATTCTTCTGCCATTCTCATGAGAATAGAATGAAACACATGGCCCCAGAAGAAACACATGGAACAGAGCCACCCATGCTGAATCTCAGATCCATTACTGAGAAACAGATGCTTATTGAAAAGTGTCACAGAATTTTAGCGTAGCTGGTGAGCAGAATTATTGTGGCAACAGCTGACAGATAGGTTATTTTTAAAATTCTTTATATATAGTTGGGAGATGAATGATTAGAGGATATGCAATGACCTCTAGCGCAGATCACTAGGAACCCCAAAACTGGCAATGAATCAAAATTTGATGGATGTATTTTCAGACATTATTGTTATAAAATCTCTGTACTTCACTGAAATAGTGTTCATCATTTTATAATGTAGAGTTCTCAAAAAATATTTATGACAATATTGTTAAAAAGGTTCTCTTGTCAAAATAATGCAGCTCCATCAATTAACGAAAAAATATGAAAATTTTAAGGTGAACTTAATTAGCATTCTTTTAAGTGCCCATGAAAATTAGAAAAGGATAATGACATTTGAAAGCTATTTTCAATTTGAAGAAGTTAATTGTTTCATGTCTGAACAGGGAAAGGGACAAAGCAAAAGATCTGCTCAAAAGAGTATATAGAAGGCAAGTTCTTTTTTTAATGCTTACTAAACAGAAGAAACGGTCAATTAAGTGAATAACGTTAAGCAATAAAAAACAAATTTTTACTATTATAAGATTGTTATAATATGCCTTCATTATATCCTACTGGTGTATTTCTTTTATTCTTTTGTAAAGATGTCATGCAAACTTTGGTTTTTGTTTGGTTTTGTTTTAAAGATTTTATTTTATTTGACAGAGATACAAGTAGGCAGAGAGGTAAGCAGAGAGAGGAGGAAGCAGGCTCCCTCCTGAGCAGAGAGCCCAACATGGGATTTGATCCCAGGACCCTGGGATCATGACCTGAGCAGAAGGCAGAGGCTTTAACCCACTGAGCCACCCAGGTGCCCCGCAAACTTTGGAAATAAAAAGTTATTTTCAAGGAGTGTTTTTTCCTCTAGACTTTTTTATAGGTTACTTGTAAAAGATCACAGTGTTAGTCAGAGTGTTCCAAGAAGCAGAGTTTTTAAAAGATCAAAATATGGGGGGGGGGGAGACAAGATGGTGGAGAAGTAGGAGGAGGCGCCCTTTCAACCTGTACCCTAAAGTGAGCTGATTACCTTCCAAAGAACTCTGATCACCCACGAAATCAGTCTGAGATCAGAATTATACACGTCTGGATCTCTACAGGAGCAGAAGACGCCAGTGGGCAGGTAAAGTGGAGTGGGAATATTGGACTGATATTGGAAGATAAACAAAATGGGGAGGGAGCCATCAGAGGCCTGACCCATTGGAAAGTAATATCCCAATACGAGAGTGCCCTGTGTCTGGGGACCAGCATTAACTTGGGAGTCTGGTAGAAAGCACTCAAAAAGAGCAAAGGATCACGGGGGGGGGGGGACTTGTGGGAATCGGGGTGGCTAGGAACAGGAGCTTAAGTCCCCAGACCCAGGACAGCCACCCCTGGAGCAGAGCCAGAGAGTGCGGCGGAGAAACCAGGTCTTGGTCCCTGAGCCACCAGGGCGCCTGAAAGTGCTTGGGGTCCGGCTCCCGTGAGGGGCTGGGAGCCTCACCAGCTGGCAAAAGCACAGCCTTTTTGCAGTCCCCACACGAGTGCCATTCCCTGCTATCAGAGTCTGAGTTGCGCCCCGCGCCCTCCCCTGAGAGAGGTGTGCACAGGCGCCAGCCTGGTGCTCTTGGACCCGGAAAGACCAGGCAGTCCCAGCCCGAGTCAATGGGAAAATCTCTGTGTGATCGCTGCTTGGAACCTCTCTGGCAGTCTGGAGCTGCTCAGACAGCCGCTGCTGCCATGGTTTTGGGTACAAGCAAAAAATCCTGCGTCCCCAGGGACCGCGACTTGGAACCTGCTCTGCCAGCAGCCAAGGGGGAATTTATTTGGGCTCTGCAGCCAGACTGAGGCTTCTCTCTGAGAGGGAGGTCAGGGTGCAGTTTGCTTTCCTCTAAACCTACAAAAACCATCAAAAGCTGTCAAGGCGAGAGAGAGAAAAAAAAAGTGAACAAACATAAAAATCTCCAGAGAACAAAGGCCTGAAAAAACCAGTTTCCTCAGAGCCCACCCGCTTGAGGGGGGTGGGAGGACTTAACTCGGGAAACACCATTGACTGAAAACCCACGTGACAGGCCCCTCCCCCAGAAAACCAACTAGGAAAGAAAAAAAAAAAGACGACAAGAGAACAACCACCACTACTTCGTAGGACAGCTTTTATTTTTAATTCATTCCCACTATTCTGGCTCATTTTTTTATATATAGATAATTTTTTAAGATTTTATTTATTTATTTGACAGAGAGAGATCACAAGTAGACAGAGAGGCAGGCAGAGAGAGAGAGAGAGAGGGAAGCAGGCTCCCTGCCGAGCAGAGAGCCCGATCCGGGACTCGATCCCAGGACCCTGAGATCATGACCTGAGCCAAAGGCAGCAGCTTAACCCACTGAGCCACCCAGGCGCCCCTATATAGATAATTTTTAACCTATTTACCATCACAATGAGATGTCCAGTACATCAAATTCCATAATAACCTTCTAACCTGAACTTTACGATACATACACCTGTGTTTTTCTTTTGCATTTCTATTTTTTAAATTTCTTTTTTTTTATTTTAGTTTAGTTTAGTCTAGTTTATTCCTTTTTTTATTTTTATTTTCTAATATTCATATAAAGTTAAACTTCAAGGTAATCCCCTTTCCCCAATCAATGCTACCCTTATAGGTAAACCAATTTTTAATCCCCCTTTATCTTAGGAAAGTTGAGTCCTTTAACAAAGATATCAAGATACATCCAGGAAGAATCAAAACAACCTTCCTCACCCACAATGAGAATTTATAACCACTCTCCCATCTTTTTCTTCCACCAGTGTTTCTGTGTTTTTGTGTTTGTCCTGATAGTATATAAATCTTACACTTGGGGTTCTTTTTGATGAGGTTCTTCCTTTATTTGCTTATATATATATTTTTTTTTCTCTTGTCATATACTTTTATCAGTCTTTTTGTTTGTCTGTTTTTGTTTGTATACTTCATAAATCTTACCTTGGGGCCCATTTGGGCTGAACCTTCTCTTTTATCTTCCCTTTCTTTCCTGTCTCTCTTTCTCTCTTTTTTTTTTCTTTTTCTTTTCTTTTTTCTCTCATTTGGATGGGGAATCCTGATTGCTCAGAAACGTTCCAGGGTGCACCTTGACTGCACCACGGTTGATACATCCAGCTACATCCATTCAGCCATCTCTCACCAAAATGACTAGGAAGAGGAATGCCCAACAGAAGAAAAATACAGAGGATGGGCCTTCTGCAACAGAGCTAATGGCTATCAACATAGACAATATGTTGGAAAGAGAATTCAGGCTAACAATTATCCAGGCAATAGCTAGGTTGGAGAAAGCCATGGATGACCAAACAGAATTGATTAGGGCCAAACTGAAAGGGGCCAGAGATGATGTTCACAGTGTTAGGGCAGAGCTGAGAGCTACCAGGGTTGAGGTTCACAATGCTTTCAATGAGTTCCAATCTAATCTAAATTCTCTCAAAGCTAGGGTAACTGAGACAGAAGATAGAATTAGTGATCTGGAGGACAAACAGATAGAGAGAAAGGATCAGGAGGAAGCCTGGAACAAACAGCTTAGAAGCCATGAAAACAGAATCAGGGAAATAAATGATGCCATGAAACGTTCCAACGTCAGAATTATTGGCATCCCTGAAGGGGAGGAGAAAGAAAGAAGTCTAGAAGATATAGTGGAACAAGTTCTTCATGAAAATTTTCCCAATCTTGTGAATAGAACCAGCGTTCATGTACTAGAGGCCGAATGGTCTCCACTCAAGATTATAGATTCCAGAAAAACATCAAGGCACCTGATAGTCAAATTGAGGAATCATAATTGTAGATATAATCTCTCAAAAGCCGCTAGGACAAAGAGGCTCCTTACTTACAGAGGAAAGCCCATCAGAATAAAGTCAGACCTGTCCACAAAGACCTGGCAAGCCAGAAAGGGCTGGCAAGATATATTCAGGGCACTAAATGAGAAGAATATGCAGCCAAGAATACTTTATCCATCAAGACTGACATTCAAAATGGATGGAGAGATAAACATTTCCAAGACCGGCAAGGCTTAAAAGACTATGCAACCACCAAGCCAACACTGCAGGAAATATTAAGGGGGGGGGGTTTCTATAAAAGAGGAAAAATCCTAAGAATAGCATTGAACAGAAACATAGAGACAATCTACAGAAAGACTTCAAAGGTAACACGATGTCAATAAAAACGTATCTATCAATAATCACTCTCAATGTGAATGACCTAAATGTGCCCATAAAACAGCACAGGTTGCAGATTGGATAAAATGATAGGACCCATTCATATGTTGTCTACAAGAGACCCATTTTGAACCTAAAGATACACCCAGACTGAAAGTGAAGGGATGGAGAAGCATCTTTCATGCCAATGGGCCTCAAAGAAGGCCAGGGTAGCGATTCTCATATCAGACAAATTAGATTTTAAACTAAAGACTGTAGTCAGAGATATAGAAGGACACTACATCATTCTTAAAGGGACTATCCACCAAGATGATCTAACAATTGTAAATATCTATGCCCCCAATATGGGAGCAGCCAATTACATAAGAAAACTGTTAATCAAGATAAAGAGTCATCTTGATATGAATACATTAATAGTAGGAGATCTTAACATGCCTCTCTCAGAAATAGACAGATCATTGAAGCAGAAAATCAATAAAGAAACAAGAGCATTGAATGACACATTGGACCAGATGGACCTCATAGATATATACAGAACATTCCACCCTAAAACAACAGAATACTCATTCTTCTCAAGTGCACATGGAACCTTCTCCAGAATAGACCACATACTGGGTCACAAATCAGGAATCAATAGATACCAAAAAACTGAGATTATTCCCAGCACATTCTCAGATCACAATGCTTTGAAACTGGAGCTCAATCACAAGGAGAAGTTCAGAAGGAACTCAAATACCTGGAAGCTAAAGACCACCTTGCTTAAGAATGCTTGGATCAACCAGATCAAAGAAGAACTGAAACAATTCATGGAAACCAATGAGAATGAAGACACTTTGGTCCAAAACCTATGGGATATAGCAAAGGCAGTCCTAAGGGGGAAATACATAGCCATCCAAGCCTCCCTCAAAAAAATTAAAAAATCCAGAATACACCAGCTGTCTCTACACCTTAAATAACTGGAGAATCAACAACAAATCAAACAAACTCCACACATAAGAAGGGTAATAATCAAGATTAGAGCTGAGATCAATGAGGTATAAACAGAGACACAGTAGAATGTATCAATGAAACTAGAAGCTGGTTTTTTGAAAGAATCAATAAGATCAATAAACCATTGGCCACACTAATCCAAAAGAAAAGAGAGAAAGCCCAAATTCATAAAATTATGAATGAAAAGGAAGAGATCACAACTAACACCAAGGAAGTAGAAACAATCATCAGAAGGTATTATCAACAGTTATATGCCAATAAGCTAAGCAACCTAGATGAAATGGATGCATTCCTGGAAAACTATGAACTCTCAAAATTGAACCAGGAAGAAATTGACAACCTGAATAGACCGATATCTAGTAACGAGATTGAGGCAGTGATCAAAAACCTCCCAAAAAACAAGAGCCCAGGACCTGATGGATTCCCTGGGGAACTCTACCAAACTTTCAAAGAAGAAATAACACCTATTCTCCTAAAGCTGTTTCAAAAAATTGAAGCAGAAGGAAATTTTCCAGACTCTTTCTATGAAGCCAGCATTACTTTGATCCCCAAACCAGGCAAAGACCCTACCAAAAAGGAGAATTTCAGACCAATATCACTGATGAATATGGATGCTAAGATTCTCAACAAGATCCTAGCAAACAGGATCAAACAGCACATTAAAAAGATTATCCACCATGACCAGGTGGGATTCACTCCTGGGCTACAAGGATGGTTCAACATTCGCAAATCAATCAATGTGATAGAACAAATTAATAAGAGAAGAGAGAAGAACCACATGGTCCTCTCAATTGATGCAGAAAAAGCATTTGACAAAATCCAGCATCCATTCCTGATTAAAACACTTCAAAGTATAGGGGTAGAGGGAACATTCCTGAACTTCATAAAATCTATCTATGAAAGACCCACAACAAATATCATCCTCAATGGGAAAAAGCTTGCAGCCTTCCTGTTGAGATCAGGGACACAACAAGGATGCCCACTCTCACCACTTTTGCTCAACATAGTATTAGAAGTCCTAGCAACAGCAATCAGACAACAAAGAGAAATAAAAGGTATCCAAATTGACAATGAAGAAGTCAAACTCTCTCTCTTTGCAGATGACATGATTCTTTATATGGAAAACCCAAAAGTCTCCACCCCCAAACTACTAGAACTCATACAACAATTCAGCAACATGGCAGGATACAAATCAATGTACAGAAATCAGTGGCTTTATTATACACTAACAATGAAAATACGGAAAGGGAAATTAGAGAATCGATTCCATTTACTATAGCACCAAGAACCATAAGATACCTGGGAATAAACCTAACCAAAGAAGTAAAGGAACTGTACTCGAGGAACTACAGAACACTCATGAAAGAAATTGAAGACACAAAAAGATGGAAGACCATTCCATGCTCTTGGATCAGAAGAATAAACATTGTTAACATGTCTATACTGCCTAGAGGAATCTATACTTTTAATGCCATTCTGATCAAAATTCTACCAGTATTTTTCAAAGAGCTGGAGCAAATAATCCAAAAATTTGTATGGAATCAGAAGAGACCCCGAATCGCTAAGGAAATGTTGAAAAACAAAAATAAAACTGGGGCATCACGTTACCTAATTTCAAGCTTTACTACAAAGCTGTGATCACCAAGACAGCATGGTAGTGGCATAAAAACAGACACATAGACCAGTGGAACAGAGTAGAGAGCCCAGACATGGACCCTCAACTCTATGGTCAGTTAATCTTCGACAAAACAGGAAAAAATATACAGTGGAAAAAAGACAGTCTCTTCAATAAATGGTGCTGGGAAAACTGGGCAGCTATATGTAGAAGAATGAAACTCGACCATTTTCTTACACCGTACACAAAAATAAACTCAAAATGGATAAAAGACCTCAATGTGAGACAGGAATCCATCAGAATTCTAGAGGAGAATATAGGCAATAACATCTTCAATATCAACCACAGCAACTTCTTTCAAGATATGTCTCCAAAGGCAAAGGAAACAAAGGCGAAAATGAACTTTTGGGACTTCATCAAGATCAAAAGCTTCTGCACAGCAAAGGAAACAGTCAAGAAAACAAAGAGGCAACCCATGGAATGGGAGAAGATATTTGCAAATGACCGTACAGACAAAAGGTTGATATCCAGGATCTATAAAGAACTCCTCAAACTCAACACACACAAAACAGACAATCATATCAAAAAAATGGGCAGAAGATATGAACAGACACTTCTCCAATGAAGACATACAAATTGGCTATCAGACACATGAACAAATGTTCATCATCACTAGCCATCAGGGAGATTCAAATTAAAATCACATTGAGATACCACCTTATACCACTTAGAATGGCCAAAATTACCAAGACAGGAAACAACATGTGCTGGAGGGGATGTGGAGAAAGGGGAACCCTCTTACACTGTTGGTGGGAATGCATGTCGGTGGAGCCACTTTGGAGAACAGTGTGGAGATTCCTCAAGAAATTAAAAATAGAGCTTCCCTATGACCCTGCCATTGCACTACTGGGTATTTACCCCAAAGATACAGATGTAGTGAAAAGAAGGGCCATCTGTACCCCAATGTTTATAGCAGGAATGGCCACAGTCGCCAAACTGTGGAAAGAACCAAGATGCCCTTCAATGGACGAATGGATAAGGAAGATGGGTCCATATACACTATGGAGTATTATACCTCCATCAGAAAGGATGAATACCCAACTTTTGTAGCAACATGGATGGGACTGGAAGAGATTATGCTGAGTGAAATAAGTCAAGCAGAGAGAGTCAATTATTATATGGTTTCACTGATTTGTGGAGCATTACAAATAGCATGGAGGACAAGGGGAGTTAGAGAGGAGAAGGGAGTTCAGGGAAATTGGAAGGGGAGGTGAACCATGAGAGACTATGGGCTCAGAAAAACAATCTGAGGGTTTTGAAGGGGTGGGGGTTGGGAGGCTGGGGGAACCAGGTGGTGGGTATTTGAGATGGCACAGATTGCATGGAGCACTGGGTGTGGTGCAAAAACAATGAATACTGTTACGCTGAAAATAAATTAAAAAAAAAGATGATACATTAAAGCAAAAAAAAAAAAAGATAAAAATATGTTCAACTAATCCATAAGACAAAGGTAAAGCCTTTGGGTCAAAAGCTATTTCTGCCATAGATGAAGTGAAAAAAAATCTAAATTTGTTAAGTAACCCAAGTAAACATTAAAGTCCCATCTATTAGGAAAAATATAAGAGTAAAGGTGAGTATGAGTAATGGGAGTGGTTACTACCTGTTTCACTTGCCTATTTCTATAAGCGAGCTACCCCAAAATTAGCATCCTGCAGCAAGAATCATTTATTTTTATAATCTCTCATAGATCTGAGGATAGACTTGACTCAGTTAAGTATTTTTCACTGAGG
Source organism: Lutra lutra (assembly GCF_902655055.1). NCBI lineage: Eukaryota > Metazoa > Chordata > Mammalia > Carnivora > Mustelidae > Lutra > Lutra lutra. Next base: position 66,409,779 of record NC_062281.1, read on the forward strand.
ATGTCTCCTGTAGTATAGGCAGAGAGTGGCTGGACTAGAGACATTCTGATGACTTCATAGAAATGTCTGACGCATGGGCTGAGCACAGTCAAAAAGTACACCCATAGGCACGGGTTTCAACCTCTATTTCCTCCCTCCCTGTCCTGCCAAGTAACATATAACCAATATTCCAAGTGCTTATTTTGCAAACCTCCAGAGTGGTCATCCTATTTTAAGTCAATAAGTATATACATATATAGGAGACTGGGAAGGTGGTGGAGTAGGAGGAACCTAAGCTAGCCTTGTCCCACAGACACAACCAGATAACACTCACACAGGTTAATAACCCAGAAAACTACCCAAAGACTGGCAAGGAGAGGCCACCTTGAAGAAGGTAGGGAAGGTGGAGAGGTGATTTGAAGCCTAAATAGACCATGGCTACTTGTGGAGAGGAAGGCGCCAGGGGTGCTGAGAAGGGTGAGAAACAGACTGTCACACAGAAACTGCAAGGGTAAGACAACCCCATAACATCTGGCTTTGAAGGTGAGAGGGGACAATTTCACTAGTTCTTAACAACAAGCAGCCTTAAAGCTTGGACTGGTTAGTACCTGGATAGAATTCTAAACATCAGTAAGCTCAGCTCTAAGAGAGCCCTGAGAATGTTAGGAAGTTGAGTCCCCAGCCTTCAAGAGATAGCATGCCAAGCAGCCTTAGCAGATAGGACATAGAACCAGCAATTTGAAAAACCATGAGGGAAAGACTGGAGGGAGAGTGATTTACTCATGACAGAGCATGTCCTAGAGATACAAGGATCTCAGAGAGACTCCTCTAGGATCAAAGGAACTGATAGGCACTATTCCCCTCTCCCTCCCCTCCTCCCTGCCCCCAGCTCCTAGCATAAACATACTGCCATCTGCAGAAACAAGATCAGTGCCCACACTCCCTACTTAACTTGTTTGGACCAAGCCCTGCCCCATCACTTCAGCAGATACACCTTTCCCAGTCACACTTGCCTCAGTCCTGGTGCTGCCAGTTCATGCCCCTAGAAGACCAGTGCAAATTTTCACAGCAATACAACCCCTACCTTTTCTGGGATCCTCTTTCCTGGAAGTGACAGCCCATGCACTCTCCGCACTTCTGCTAGGTCAGCCCAGTCCTGAAGCAGGGGCTCCAGGTCTCACTTAGCAAGTAAATGGGCATGTACCTTGTTAAAACCCACTCTACATCAGCTATGGACCAAACACTGTGCACTACAGGCAAGAAAGCCACTGCAGCCAAAAGGACTGAAGGAAAAAGTGTCCAGAATAAAACAGGACACACCCAACACACACAGGAGTCACTCCTTGAAGTGCCAGGTCCTAGGGAACAGGAGACATGGCAGTGCAGGGTATTACAAGACCTCTTCGTCATAAGGCCACAACTTGCAAGAGCAAAGGATGTAGCTGATGTTCCTAGTATAAAAAAACAGACACAGATATTTAGGAAATGAGACAGAAAAATATGTCCCAAATGAAAGAACAGGACAAAATCACAGTAAGAAAGCTAAATAAATTAAAGATACATAATATGCCTGAGAGAGAACTTTAAGTGATGGTCAAGAAGATACTGGACTTAAGAATAGAGGACCTCAGTGAGACCTTTAATAGGTAGAAAACATAAAAAAGAACCAATCAAAGATGAAGAAATCATTAAAATAAACTAGGGGAAATAAATAGTAGACAAGAGAAATCAGAGCAGATCAGTGACCTGGAGAACAGACTAATGGAAAACAATGAAGTGGGGTGACAGAGAAAAAAAAAATAACCAAAAAAAAAAAAAAAAAAAAAGGAAAGAAAATAGACTAAAGGAATTTAGTGATACATTCAGCATAATAACATTCACATTATAGGGATCCCAAAAGAACAGAGAGGAAAGTGGGCAGAAAAATTATTTGAAGAAATAATAGCTGAAAACTTCCCTGAATCTGGGGTGGGAACAAATACCCAGATCCAGGAAGCACAGAGAAACCCAATGAAACCAACCCAAGGAGGTCTACACCAAGACATATATTAATTAAAATGGCAAAAGGAGAATTTTAAAAGCAGCAAGAGAAAAGAAAACAGTTACATACAAGGAAATCCCATAAGGTTATCAGCTGATTTTTCAACAGAAACTTTGCAGGCCAAATGGGAGTGTCATGATATATTAAATGTGCTAACAAAAAACTCTGCAAACAAGAATACTCTATACATCAGGGTTATCCTTCAGAATAAAAGGGGAAATAAAAAGTTTCACAGACAAAAAAGAAATTAGAGGAATTCATCACCACCAAAGAAATCCTACAAAAAACATGGTACCACGGACTCTGAATGGAAAGGAAAGACCGTAAGAAGGAGTAAGAAAAGTAGAAAGCAGAAAGTGGTAAAATTAAGTATAATTACAAAAACCAGTCAAAGAATTCACAAAATAAAAAGATGTAAAGTATGACACCATATGCATAAAACTTGGGAAGGAGAGGAGAAAAAATGGGTTCAAACATAAGCAACTATCAACTTAGTATGGACTGCTATATGCAGATGTTATATACAAATCTAATAATAACCACAAATAAAAAACGGGTAATAGATATGCAAAAAATGGAGTAAGGAATCTATGTTTATCACTAAGTCAGCAAACAGTGAGAGAAGAGAGCAATGGAAGAGAGAACTACACAAACAACCATAAAACAGTAACAAAATGGCAGTAAGCACATACCTACGAATAATTACTTTGAGTATAAATAAACTTAATGCTCCAATCAAAAGACATAAGTTGATGGCATGGGTGACAAAGCAAAAACCATCTATATGCTGCCTAGAAGAGTCTCATTTCTGAACACCTGCAGACTGACAGTGAAGAAAAGGAAAGCATTTATCATGCAAATGAAAATGAAATAAAAGCAGAGTAGCAAGACTTTTTTTTATCAGGCAAAATAGACTTTTTTTAAAATTTAAATTCAATTAGCCAACATATAGTACATCATTAGTTTCAGATGCAGTGTTCAATAATTCATCATATAAGACCCAGTGCTCATCACCACACATGCCCTCCTTAATACCTCCTTAATGCCTGTCACCCAATTACCCCATCCCCCCACCCACCTCCCCTCCAGCAACCCTCAGTTTGTTTCCTATAGTTACAAGTCTCTCATGGTTTTTCTCCCTCTCTGATGACTTCTCCTTCAGCTTTCCCTCCGTTCCCTTATGATCCTCTGTGTGTTTCTTTTATTGCACATATGAGTGAAACTATATGATAATTTTCTTTCTCTGATTGAGTTATTATGCTCAGCAAAATATATATATAATATCATGTATTATGTATAATATTATGTATGTATTATGTATAATATTATGTATGTATATATATATAATATTATGCTGAGCATAATAACTCCAGTTCCATCCACATCAATATAAATCATAAGTAATGACAGTTGAGTAATATTCCATTTTTTATATATATACCACATCTTTTTTTATCCATTCATCTGTCCGTGAACATCATGGCTCTTTTCACAGTTTAGCTATCATGGACACTGCTCCTGTAAACACTGGTGCAGGTGCCCCTTTGGATCAATACATTTGCATCCTTGGGGTAAATACCTAGTAATACAATTTCTGGGTTGTAGTGTAGCTCTATTTTCAACTTTGTGAGGAAACTCCATAATATTTCCCAGAGTGGCTGTACCAGTTTGCATTCCCACCAACAATATAAGAGGGTTCCCCTTTCTTCATATCCTCGCCAACATTTGTTGTTTCCTGTCTTGTTAATTTTAGCCATTCTGACTGGTGTGAGGTGGTATCTCATTGTGCTTTTGATTTGTATTTCCCTCATGCCAAGTGATGTAGAGCATTTTTTCATGGGTTTGTTGTCCCTTTGTATGTCTTCTTCAGAGAAATGTCTTTTCATGTCTTGTATCCATTTCTGGACTTGATTATTTGTGTTTTGGGTATTGGGTTTGATAAGTTCTTTAGAGATCTTATCAGATCTTTATCTGATAAGACATTAATGAATATTTTCTCCAATTCTGTAGGTTGCCTTTTGGTTTTATTGGCTGTTTTCTTTGCTGTGCAAAAGCTTTTTATCTTGGTGAAGTACCAATAGTTCATTTTTGCTTTTGTTTCTCTTGCCTTTGGATACATGTCTATCAAAAAGCTGCTGTGGCCAAGGTTGAAGAGGTTGCTTTCTGTGTTCTCTAGGATTTTGATGAATTACTGTCTCACATTTATGTTTTTCATCCATTTTGAGTTATTTTTGTGTATACTGTAAGAAAAAGGTACAGGTTCATTCTTCTACATGTGCCTGTTCAATTTTCCCAACACCATTTGTTGAAGAGACTTCCTTTTGTCCGTTGGATATTCTTCCCTGCTTTGTCAAAGATTAGTTGAGGAGTTGAGAATTGAGGGTTCATTTCTGGGTTCTCTTTTCGGTTCCATTGAAATATGTGTCCTTTTTTTGTGCCAGTACCATAATGTCTAATATTTACAGCTTTGTAATGTGGTTTGAAGTCCAGCAAAGTGATGTCACCAGTTTTGGTTTTCTTTTCAACATTCCTTTGGCTATTTGGGGTCTTTTCTTGTTCCATACAAATTTTAGGATTCTTTGTTCCAGCTCTGTGAAAAATGTCCATGGTTTTCTTTTTTTTTTTTTTTAAGATTTTATTTAATTAGACAGAGATCACAAGTAGGCAGAGAGGCAAGCAGAGAGAGAGGAAGGGAAGCAGGCTCCCTGCTGAGCAGAGAAGCCAATGCAGGGCTCGATCCCAGGACCCTGGGATCATGACCTGAGCCGAAGGCAGAGGCTTTAACCCACTGAGCCAACCAGGCACCCCTGTCCATGGTTTTCTGATAGATATTTCACTGAATGTGTAGATTGCTTTGGGAAGCATAGACATTTTAACAATATTTCTTCTTTCAACCCATTACAATGGAATGTTTTTCCATTTCTTTGTGTATTCCTCAATTTCTTTCATAAGTGTTCTGTAGTTTTTAGAGTACAGATCCTTTGCTGCTTTGGTTAGTTTTATTCCTAGGTATCTTATGGGTTTGGGTGTAGTTGTAAATGGGATAAATTCCTTAAGTTCTCTTTTTCTATCTCATTGTTAGTGTATAGAAATGCAACTGAATTCTGTGCATTGATTTTATATTCTGCTATGTTGCTGATTTTCTGTATGAGTTCTAGCAATTTGGGGTGGAGTTTTTTGGATTTTTCTATATAAAGTATCATGTCATCTGTGAAGAGTGAGGGTTTCATCTCTTCCTTGCCAATTTGAATTATTTTTATTTCCATTTGTTGTCTGGCATCTGAGGCTAGGACTTCTAGTACTATCTTGAACAACAGTGGTTGAGAGTGGGTGTCCACTGCTGTGTCCCTGACCTTAAGGGAAAAGCTCTCAGTTTTTCCCCATTGAGAATCATATTTGCTGTGGGCTTTTCGTAGATAGCTTTTATGATATTGAAGTATGTTACCTCTATTCCTACACTGTGGAGAGTTTTAATTAAGAAAGAATGGTGTATTTAGTCAAATGCTTTTTCTGCATCAACTGAGAGGATCATATGTTCCTTGTCTTTAGTTTTATTAAAGTGATATATCATGTTGTTTGATTTGCAAATGTTGAAACACCCTTGCAGCCCAGGAATAAATTCCACTTGGTCATGGAGAATAATCCTTTTAATGTATCTGTTGGACCTTACTAATATCTTGGTGAGAATTTTGGCACCCATGCTTATCAGGGATATTGATCTGTAATTCTTCTTTTTGGTTAGTTCTTTGGATTTGGGATCAAGGTAATGTTGGCCCCATAGAAAGAGTTTGTAAGTGTTCTTTCTCTTTCTATTTTTTGGAACAGCTTCAGAAGAGTAGGTATTAGTTCTTTAAATGTTTGGCAAAATATCCCTGGAAAGTCATCCAGACCTGGACTCAGATGTTGGGAGATTTTTTATCACTGCTTCAATTTCCTTGCTGGTGAGGGTTTGTTCAGGTTTTCTGTTTCTTCCTCTTAGAGTTCTGGTAGTTTATAAGTCTCCAGGAATGTATCCATTTCTCCCAGGTTGCTTAATTTGTTGGCATATAGTAACTCAAAATATGTTCTTATAATTGTTTGTATTTCCTTGATGTTAATCGTGATATCTCCTCTTTCATTTTTCAATTTATTAATTTTTAATTTATTAAAATTTTCAATTTATGAATTTGGGTCCTTTCTCTTTTCTTTTAAATAAATCTGTTTAGGGGTTTATTGATCCTATTAATTCTTTTAAGGAACAAGCTTCTAGGTTTATTGATATGTTCTACTCTTCTTTTGGTTCCTGTTTCATTGATTTCTGCTCTAATCATTGTTATTTCTCCTCTGCTTGGTTTAGCTTTATTTGTTGTTTTTTTCTCCAGTTTCTTTAGGTATAAAGTTAGATTGTGTATTTGAGACTTATCTAATTTTTTGAGAAAGGCTTGGATGGCTAATATATTTCCCCCATAGGACCACCTTTCCTATGTCCCAAAGGTTTTGAACAGTTGTGTTTTCATTTTCATCTGTTTCCATGAATTTTTAAAATTCTTCTTTAATTTCCTGGTTGACCCATTCATTCTTTAGTAAGATGCTCTTTAACCTCCAAGTGTTTAAGTTTCTTCCAAATTTCCTCTTGTGATTGAGTTCAAGTTCTAAAGGATTGTAGTATGAAAATTACTGGGAATAATCCCAATCTTTTGGTACCCATTGAGACCTTATTTTTGACCCAGTATGCAGTCTGTTCTGAAAAATGTTCCATGTGCACTCAAGAAGAATGTGTTTTCTGTTGTTTTAGGATTGAATGCTCTGTATATATCTGTGAAGTCCACCTGGCCCAGTGTGTCATTGTCATTCAAAACCCTTGTTTCCTTGTTGATTTTATTCTGCTTAGATGATTGTCCATTGTTGTGAGTGGGGTGTTGAAGTCCCCTATTATTATTGTATAATTATCAATCTGTTGCTTTACTTTGGTTATTAATTGATTTATGTAATTGGCTGTTTCCAAATTAGGAGTATAAATATTTACCATTGTTAGATCTTCTTGTTGGATAGACCCTTTAAGTATGATATACTGTCCTTCCTCATCTTCTATTATCATCTTCGGTTTAAAACCTAATCTGTCTGATATAAGGATTCCTACTTCAGCTTTCTTTTAATATTCATTAGCATGATAAACTGTTCTCCACACCCTCACTTTCAATCTGGAGGTGTTTTTAGGTCTAAAATGAGTCTCTTGTACACAGCATGTGGATGGTTCTTGCTTTTTTAATTCAATCTGATATCCTCGGTCTTTTGATTGGAACATTTAGCCTACTTATATTCAGAGTAGCTACTGACAGAAATGAATTTAGTGCTATTGTATTACCTGTAAAGTCCCTGTTTCTGTAGACTATCTCTGTTCTTTCTGGTCTATGCTACTTTTGGGCTCTCTCTTTACTTACAGGATCTTCTTTAGTCTTTCTTGCAGGGCTGGTTTAGTGATCACAATTGTTTTAGTTTCTCTTTGTCCTGGAAACTCTTTATCTCTCCTTCCATTCTGAATGACAGCCTTGATAGATGAAGTATTCTTGGCTGCATGTTTTTCTCATTTAGTTCTCTGAATATATCATGCTAGCCCTTTCTGGTCGACCAGGTCTCTGTGGATAGGTCTGTTGCCAGTCTAACGTTTCTATTATTGTAGTTTAAGGAGCTCCTGCCTTGAGCTTCTTTCAGGATTTTCTCTTTATCTCTGAAATTTGCAAGTTTCACTATTTTATGGCAGGGTGTTGATCTACTTTTATTGATTTTAGGGGATATTCTGCTTACTTCTTAGAACTTGAATGCCTATTTCATTCCCCAGATTAGGTAAATTCTCAGCTATGATTTGCTCAAAAATACCTTCTCTCTCTCTCTCTCTCTCTCTCTCTCTCTTTCTTCTTCCTCTGGGACCGCAATAATTCTAATATTGTTGCACTTTATGATATCACTGATTTCTCAAAGCCTCCCCTTATGGTCCATTAATTGTTTTTCTCTCTCTTCCTCAACTGTCTTCAATTGTCTTGTCTCCTATGTCACGGACTCTCTCTTCTGCCTCATTTACCCTAGCCATTAGAGCAGCCATTTTAGACTGTATCTCAGTTAAAGCATTTTTAAATTTCTGCCTGATTAGATTTTATTTCTGCACTAAGTGATTCTCTAAAAGTCTTTTATGTTTTTTTCAAGAGAGCTAGTAACTTTATAACCAATATCCTTAATGCCAGCTCTGACATTTCACTTATGTCCATATTGATAAGATCTGTGGCAGAAAGTATTACCTCTGGTAATTTCTTTTGTTGTGATTTCTTTCTTCTAGTGATTTTGCCCAGAGAGAAAAGGATGAGTGGGAAAACAAAATAAAAAATATCAAGTGAAATACACACTAGACAAATCTGAAGAGGTCAGAAAACAAGAAAAGAAAAAGGAAAAAAGTAGAAAAGAAAGAATATAATCTCACAGATGAGGTGGACACAGGTAGATAAAACAAGGTAATCCACTTGCCCTGTGTGTATTTTGGCCTGTTTGTTAGAAGATGCTAAATCTCATAATTGTAAATAAAGCAAAATTTATATATAACAAAAATAAAATTGTATACAGTGAAAGGAAGCTGAAAGTGAAGTATATATCTATAAAGTGAAAATGGAAAAATGGAATTTAAAAAAAACTTAAAAACGAAGAGTTGATAAAATAAAAAAACTAGTTGAAAAGGAAAAAGAAAAATCTTAAACTGAAAGTAAAGACTCATGCCCAAAACCCCAGTTCTATATACTATTTTCCCCTAGCACAAGAGTTTTTCAGTTTTGAGTGATCTATAAATTTGGTATTCCCCTGGGGATCCTGCTGGTCTGGGGGAGAGGACTGTTGCACTGATTCTCGGGTGTCTTCGCCTGGGTGGAATTGCACCATTCCTTGCCAGGGGCCAGGCTCAGTGTAAACTCATTTGGATTGCTCTGTCTTTTCCTGCTGCTTTATAAGGTGAACAAAAAAACTAAAAAAGAAAAAATGGTGCCAACCCAATCTCCAGCCCTGGAGCTGAAGGATCATGTCCCCCACTCTTCAGTGCACCCTCAGGGAAAGACAATCAGACCCTTTCATATGCTTCAAACTCCCCAGACTCCTGTTGTGTGTACCCACACCAATCCTCCCAGGGGAAGGAGAAGTGCCTCAACAAAGCCTGTTTGGGGAGGCTTTGCCTTATCTTTTTCTGATCCGTGCCACTCCTCCTGGGCAAAGGAGCCAGCTTTCATAGCAGTTGTTCTTTTTTGGGTCCCTACTTGGAGAGTTGTCTCCTTATTTGCTGGGGTTCACAATTTATTGTAACACATAGCTGAGAAGCCACTCTGGAGCTCGCTAACTATAGCTGGCTTCTCTGCTCCAATGCTTGGGCACTCTGCTGCACTCAGGCATCCCCCTTCTTTCTTTGACCCTGGGGATCCTGAGACCACACAGTACCACATAAGAGTCTTCCCTGGTTCACTGCCTGAGCATATTTCAGCCAAGGATGTCCCTCATGGGAGCAGACTTCTAAAAGTTCCAATTTTGTGTACTGATGCTATATCACTTTCCAGTGGCCTCCTTACAGAGGCTCCCTCCCCACTGTGGTTTATATCCCCTCAAATTCATGTCTCTGCACCTTCTTTCTTTGCAAAAGTGGTCTCTTTTCTATTTGTAGAATTGTAGCGATTCTTTCCTTAGATCTCAGGTTGAATATACAGATATTCTGAATGATCTGTTAGATATCTAGGTAAATTCAAGAGACCGGATGAGGGCGCCTGGGTGGCTCAGTGGGTTAAGCCACTGCCTTTGGCTCAGGTCATGATCTCAGGGTCCTGGGATCGAGTCCCACATCGGGCTCTCTGCTTAGCGGGGAGCCTGCTTCCCTCTCTCTCTCTCTCTGACTGCCTCTCCGTCTACTTGTGATCTCTCTCTGTCAAATAAATAAATAAAATCTTAAAAAAAAAAAAGAGAGACCGGATGAAACACAGTTCCCCTACTTTTCCATCATCTACAGGATTCCTCCAGACAAAATAGACTTTTAAAACAAAGTCTGTAACAAGATACAAAGAAGGACACTATAACCATAAAGGAAACAATCAGCAAGAAGATATAACAATTATAAATATTTATGCACCCACCAATGGAGCCTTCAAATACATAAAGCAACTAATAAAAAACAGAAAGGAAGTAATCAATACTAATACAAAATAACATGGGACTTTAACACCCTACTTACATCAATGGATAGATCATTCAAACAGAAAATCAACGAGGAAACAATGGCTTTGAATCACACATTTGACGAGATGTATCTAAATGGCATATTAAGAACATTAAATCCTAAAATAGCAGAATATACATTCTTTTCAAGTACACATCTAATATTCTCCAGAATCGATCACATATTAGACCATAAAACAAGTATCCACAAATTAAAAAGGACTAAAATCATATCATCCATCTTTTCTGACCACAGTGCTATGAACCTAGAAATCAACTAAAAGAAAAACTCTGGAAAGAACACACATACAACTAGGTTAAATCACATGCAACTAAACAAGGAATGGTCAACCAAGAAATCAAAAAGAAAATTTAAAAATACATGAATATGAATGAAAAAGAAACACAATAGCCTAGAATCTTTTGGAAGCAGCAAAAGCTATTCTAAAAGGGAATTTTAAAGCAAGTTTAGAGGCCTACCTCAAGAAGTGAGAAAAATTTCAAATAATTAACCTAATCTTAAACCTAATGGAGCTGGGGGGGGAACCAAAACCAACACAAGGAAGGACATAAAAAAAGACTGAAAGCAGAGATTGAAAAATATGATTGAAGCAGAGATAAATGGAATGGAAATTAAAAACAAACAAACAAAACATTGGAAGAGATAAATGAAATCAGTAGCTGGTTCTTAGAGAACATAAAAAAATATTGATAAACTACTAGTCAAACCCATTGGAATGAGAGAAAGAGAAAGAGAGAGAGAGAGAAATCGGACTCAAAATCAGAAATGAAAGAGGAGAAATAACAATCAACACCACAGAAAAACAAAGGCATGACAATATTATGAAAAATTATATGCCAACAAATTGGACAACCTAGAAGAAATGAATAAATTCTTAGAAAAATATTACCTCCCATAACTGAATCAAGAAGAAATAGAAAAATTTAGCAGACTGATTATGAACAATGAAATTGAATCAGTAATTAGGAAAATAAAAATTAAAAAAAAGACCTCCCCCAAACAAAAGTCTAGGACCAGATGACATCATAGGTGAATTTTACCAAACACTTAAAGAAATGTTAATACCTATTCTTTTCAAACTATTACCAAAAAATAGAAGAGAATGGAAAGTCTCCAAATTCATTCTATGAGGCCAGCATTACCCTGATACAAAAACCAGGTGAAGACACCACAAAAGAAAGGAACTACAAGCCATCTCTGATGAACATAGATGCAAAAATCCTCAACAAAACACTAGCAAACCAAATCCAACAACTCATTAAAAAAATCATCCACTATGATCATGTGGGATTTATTCCTGGGATGCAAGAGTTGCCCAATATGAAGGGTGCCTGGGTGGCTCAGTCATTAAGTGTTTGCCTTCGGCTCAGGTCATGATCCCAGGGCCCTGAGAACAATGAAATTGTTTCATTGGATTGAGCCCCACACTGGGCTCCCTGCGGGAAGCCGGCTTCTTCCTCTCCCAGTCCCTCTGCTTGTGTTCCTGCTCTCACTGTCTCTCTCTCCCTGTCAAATAAATAAATAAAGTCTTAAAAAAAAAGGGTTGTCCAATATTTACAAATCAATCAACATGGTACATCACATCAATAAGAGAAGGGTAAGTACCATATAGTCATTTTGACAAATGATAAACATGCTTTTGACCCAGTACTACACTAATTCATGATAAAAACCCTCAACAAAGTAGGTTTAGAGAGAACATCCCTCAACATAATAAAAGTCTTATATGAAAAACCTACAATTAACATCATACTCAGTGGTGAGAAAAATGAGAGCTTTTCCCTTAAGGTCAAGAATAAGACAAAGATATTCACTCTGAGCACTTTTATTCAACATAGTACTGGAAATCCTAGCCATAGCAACCACCCAACAAAAAGAAATAAAAGTCATCCAAATTGGTAAGAGAGAAGTAAAACTTTCATCATTTGCAGATGACATGATAATATACTGAAAACCCTGAAGACTGCCAAAAAGCTACTACAACCAATAAATGGATTCATTAAGGTTGCAGGATACAAAATCAATGTAAGAAAATCTGTTGCCTTTCTATACACTTATAATGAAGTAGCAGAAAAAGAAATTAAGAAAACAATTTCATTTACAACTATACCAAAAATAATAAAACACTAAAAAATAAACTTTCCCAAGAGGTGAAAGACCTGTCCTCTGAGAACTATGACACATCACTGAAAGAAATTAACGGTGACACAAACAATGGAAAGATATTCCATCCTCATGGATTGCAAGACAAATTTTGTTAAAATGTCCATACTACCCAAAGCAATCTATACATTTAATGCAATCACTATCAAAATACCAACAGCATTTTTCATAGAACTAGAACAAATCATCTTAAAATTTGTATGGAATCACAAAAGACCCTGAAAAGCCAGAGATGTCTTGAAAGAGAAGTACAAAACTGAAGGTATCATAATTCCAGATATCAAGATACAGTACAAAGATGCAGTTATCAAAACAATATAGTACTGGCACAAAAATAGACACACCGATCTATAGAACAGAACAGATACCCCAGAAATAAACCCATCATTATATGGTCAATTAACCTTTGATAAAGGAGACAAGAATACACAATGGAAAAAAGATAGCCTCTTCAATAAAAACTGAGACAGCTAGTTACAAAAGAATGGAACTTGATTATTTTCTCACATCATATAAAAAACTAAAAATAAATAAATTAACTCAAAATGGAGTGAAAACCTAAATCTGAGACCTGAAACCATTAAAATCCTTGAAGAGAGCAGTCAGTAACTTTCCTGACATTGTCCATAGCAACATTTTTCTAGGTCAGTCTCCTGACGCAAGAGAAACAAAAGCAAAAATAAACTATTGGCACTATATCAAAATAAAAAGTTTCTGCATAGCAAAAGAAAGAATCAACAAAACAGCGACAATCTACTGAATGGGAAAAGATATTCACAAATGATATATCCAGTAAATGAATAGTATCCAGGGGCACCTGGGTGGCTCAGTGGGTTGAGGCCTCTGCCTTTGGATCGGGTCATGATCCCAGTGTCCTGGGATCAAGCCCAGCATCAGGCTCTCTGCTCAGCAGGGAGCCTGCTTACCTCTCTCTCTCTCTCTGCCTGCCTCTCTGCCTACTTGTGATCTCTTGTCTGTCAAATAAATAAATAAAATCTTAAAAAAAAGGAACAGTATCCAAAATACATAAAAAACTTATACAACTCAATGCCAAACCCCCCAAAACAAACAAACAAAAAAACCTAACAATCTAATTAAATGGATTAAAAAATGGGCCATGAGCAGACATTTCTGCAAAGACATACAGATGGATTACTCATAGGAAGAAGATGGAAGGCACATCAGGTCATCCTGGAATTTGATATTCTTAAAAATATTTTATAATATGTACAGTATATTATTCATATAGAAGGTCACAAATATGTAATTTATATATGGTTATGCATGTTGAAACAATTTGAAGGATAGAGTGAATTATTTAAAAAGCAAGACATGGGGCACCTGGTTGGCTCAGTCAGTTAAGTGGCTGACTCTTGATTTTGGCTCAGGTCATGATCTCATGGTCCTGGGATCCATCCCCACATCAGCCACCATACTCTGCCCTTCCCCACCATCTCACTAGAGCACACTCTCTCTTTCTAAAATAAACAAATAAATCTTAAAAAAAAAAAAAAAAACTAAGCAAATAGCATGATCCCTATTCCTTTGGTGTCATATAGGAATTCTTTTATGTTATTTAAATTAATAATCTTAGGGCTGTGCCCAGGGCATATGATATGTTCTGGGCATACTAAATGAATGATTGAATGAATGAATGAATGAATGAATAATATTTGGTTACTGAATATATCAGAAAACTTGGGTCACCATGACAACACAGTCTTTCCCTGTAAGTAGATATTTTATAGGCAAGTCATATTCTAACTAGAATCTTGGATGGGGAGCACATAATTATGACAGGAAAAGGCTGTTATTGGTGTTAATATCCCTAGGGTACAACAGCCAAATCTAGTAATTTTCAGAGTGACATACTTGCCACAGGAGAAAGAAAAATTAGGTCTATGGGCTGGTGAACCCAGTCAACCACTGGCTTGACTTCTAGTCCTTTGGCTATTCCATCACTTCGCTATGTGAATTGGACAAATTATAAACTACTGGATTAATATTTTTGCTTCCTAATTTATATTCCAGCCAGCCCTGCCTCATTCAGATTTTTTACAGGCTTTCCATTTCTTTTGTTTTTACTTTTTTTTTCTTGACCCCATATTTTGTTTTTCACAATTTCTACTTTATACTTAGAAATTTCTCAATGCAATAATATTTATTTTCTTACAATGTCTTTATAATTTCATTTTGTTATTAAGACTTTCAGTTATTGACAATCAATTTTGTATGGTATGAGGAAGGATGTACACTTTTTCCTAAATTGTCTTAAATGAATAATTATTGATTTCTGCTACATATTCTTAATCTTTTGTACATTCAACCATCTCCAGAAAGGATGGAGGGAAAAAAAGGCTGAGAGTAAACTTATTTTTATGAGCTAAGAATAACATTGTATGGAAGTGATTGCATCTATTATTGTGTTATTGAGATGTTGAGAAAGTTGGTTGACACCTCCTCTGGCTCTAATTTGTCTATATAAAGTAGCATAATTAACTCTGTATTGCTGACTTTTTTTTTTACTAATTAATTATTTCTATATCTAACTCATGTTCAATGCAAATATTCAAGGAAGTCTAAATGTTTCAATGCCAAGTCAGGTTGCACGAGTAAGAGTTAACTTTCTGTTACTCAGTTTTCTGTCTTAGGTCATATTGTGAAATCCCAAGAATAAAAACCTTATTATAAGGTTTCCTAACTTGAGTTTGGTTGATTAGAAATGACACTGGAAATTGGTCTGTGTGGGAGTATAGAAAAATCTATCACAAAATAAAAATAGCATTGGTGAAGGAACAAAAAAATCAAACCACAGACCATCATCAGGTTTTCAACATCATTAGTTATATAGTCTGGGTTTAGAATGAGATTTTGGTTCAATTTCGGGATATTTTGATACTGAATTCACTTTGAATTGGCTTCTTTTTCTGATGTCTCAAGAGGGGATTATCATTCAATAAATTTCAGTAATAGTTTTGTGTGCTAATGAGAGTTTTCTACTATATTAGAAAGAAAAAAATTCAATTCTGAATCTAGCAGGAAGAAGCAAGTTGGGATTGACTTTTCCTTTTTCATTGTATTTGTGAAGCTGAACGTCAGCAAATAGGGCAAATAAAGACTTTACAGAGTTGCAAAGGTATTTAGATATGTGCCCTTCAAATATTTTGCAGCTGATGATGGGAAGGGAAGTAAATATCTTTTTATACATCTTAATCTGTTAGCCTATCTCATATAACATGTGGAATAGATAGATTATAATTTATGGGAAATTTAATACTGTGTAAATGTTTACTATTTTTAAAATTTGGAAATTTTGAAAAAGAAAGTCAAAGTATGAGATGTTTATTTTTTTAAACAAGGTAACAGAATATTCTAAAATATAATTTTGGGATTCATAACCTTACTTTTCTTTCTTCATGTAGCAGACAGCATTACATAGTATTAACAATAGACCATGTGTGCATATAAATTCTCATCAACAATGTTCTCAGTGTAATGGACAATTGTGTGTGTATTTTTTATTTTGTATGTTTGTGTGTGTGTGTGTGTGTATATTTATTTTATATTTATATACATACAAAATAATACATACACACACATATATATACAAAATAAAAAATACACACACAAATATATATATATACACAAACACACACACACACACATATATATGTAATGCAACCATCACCACCATTTTCTCAAGATCTTTTCCATCTTTCCAAAGTGAAACTCTCTAACCATTAAACAGTAACTCCTTATTCATCCACAGCCCTGGTAACCACTATTCTACTTTCTGTCTCTAAGAATTTGACTATTCTAGGGCCGCCTGGGTGGCTCAGTGGGTTAAGCCTCTGCCTTTGGCTCAGGTCATGATCTCAGGGTCCTGGGATCAAGTCCCACATCGGGCTCTCTGCTCTGCAGGGAGCCTGCTTCCTCCTCTCTCTCTCTGCCTGTCTCTCTGCCTACTTGTGATCTCTGTCAAATAAATAAATAAAATATTAAAAAAAAAAGAATTTGACTATTCTAGGTATTGCACATAAGTAGGATCATATAATATTTGTCTGTTTGTGTCTGGTTTATTTTACATAGCATAATGGCCTCAAGGTTTATCCACATTGTAGCATGTTTCCCCACTGAATGGATTTGGTATCCTGACTGAAGATCATTTGACCATATATGCATGGGTTTCTCTCTGGGATTTCTAATCCATTGAATTACCATTTGTTTTTAGGTCATTATGATGCTCATTTGATCACTGCAGATTTTTAATAAGTTTTGAAATCATGAAGCATGAGACCTCCAACTTTGTTCATTTTTTAAGATTATTTCAGCTGGTGATATAGAATCCTTTGAGATTCTATATGAATTTAGGATGGATTTTTCTAATTTTGGGGGGGGATTTTGATAGGGATTACATTAAACCTGTGGATCACTTTGGGTGGTATTGACATCTTAAAAATGTTAAGCCTTCCAATCCATGAACAAGGCATGTCTTTCCAGTTGTTTATGTCTTTGACTTCTTTCAGCAACATTTTATAGACTTCAAAATAAAAGCCTTTCAGCTTCTTGGTTATATTTATATTCTGAGTATTTTATTCTTTTTTTTAAGATTTTATTTATTTATTTGACAGGCAGAGATCACAAGTAGGCAGAGAGGCAGGCAGAGAAAGAGAGAGGAGGAAGCAGGCTCCCTTCTGAGCAGAGAGCCCGATGCGGGGCTTGATCCCAGGACCCTGGGATCATGACCTGAGCCGAAGGCAGAGGCTTTAACCCACTAAGCCACCCAGGTACCCCTGAGTATTTTGTTCTTTATGATGCTATTGTAAATGAGACTTCTTTCTTTTTAAGATCTATTTATTTATTTGAGAGAGTCGGGGGAAGGGGCAGAGGGAGAGAATCTTTCAAGACTCCCCACTGAGTGTGGAGCTGAACATGGGGCTCAATCTCAGGACCCTGAGAGCATGACTTGAGCCAAAAACAAGAGTGAGGTGCTCAACTGACTGAGCCACCTAGGGACCCTTCCTGATTGAGTTTTCTTAACATCTTTTTTAGATTGTTCATTGTTAATATATAGAAACACTATTGATATTTGTGTGCTGATTTTATATCTTACAACTTTGTTGAATTCACTTATTCTAGCAGTTTCTTTGAGGAATTTCCAAGGTTTTCTATGTGTATAAGGTCATCTCATCTGCAGACAGAAAGAAAATTTACTTCTTCCTTTACAATTTTGATGCCTTATTATTATTATTATTATTATTTTCTTATTTAGTTGCTCTGGCTAGGACTTCAAGCACCTATGTTGAACAGAATACCATTTTTTCTTTCTTTTTTTTTTTTGTAAAGGCCTGAGTCAGTGTGGCCAAAGGAATCTGGAGGCTACAGAAGAATTTCAAAAGTATCTGACAAGTGTTATACAGGAAAAGTGTTATGTGTAAGGACAGACTTTCAACACTGATGAGACCAGCTTGTTTCACAAGGATCCTGGCAAACAAACCGATGTGACACAAATTGTGTTTCAGTTGGTGAAAATGTTTTGACCAGAGACTCACAGAAATTTAACCCTATATTCTGCGAAACACACCACAAAGTAATAGTTCAGTGTTCCCTAATTCAGTGCTCACAAGTTTATAGTATATAACTACCATGAATAATGAGAATTGATTATTCTCTCCAATATTATTGCCATAGGGTCTCCATTTCCACTGCACTATTTGTGGCTGCCTGTAAACGCTTTTCCTGGTGTTCTTGCCCTCTCCTCTTCATCTAGACACCTAGATTCAACCATCAAACCTTGGCCAACATGTGAAATAATAGAAAATATATATATTGGCCTCTGGCCCTGGTTCCTGGCAGAGAGTTCCTGAAACCGTTGTAATTTCCCAAGTGATAAGAGCACTAGGAGCATTTGTTCTAATATTTGGTCTTTGACACTGGTTCCTTACACAGAGCTCCTAAATCCTTTGGAATTTTCTGGCTCCTGGATGAGGACTGGTTGCCAGGAAGATGCTTGGAACTTTTAGCCCAAGCCCCAACCCCAAGGAACAGAAGAGGGGCTAGAAATTGAGTTAACAATTAATCATACCTATGTGATGAAGTCTCCATAAAGATCCCAAAGGTATGGGATTCAGGGAGCTTCCAGATTGGTGTACACAACCACATGTTGGGAGAGTACTCAACTCCACAGGGATAGAAGCTCCTGTGCTTAGGACCCTTCCAGACCTTGTCTTATGGAGCTCTTCATCTGGCTGCTCATCTACATCTTTAATCATATACTGTATTTATAATAAACACAATAAATGTAATTAAGAGTTTTCTTGAGTTTAGTGAGTTTTTCTAGGAAATAATTGAATTCAAGGAGGGAGGGGAAATCATGGGAACCTCTGATTTGTAGCTAAGTTATGGGTAACCTGGGGACCTTTTTCTTGCAATTGACAATTTAAAGCTGGGTGCATTTGTTTGGAACTGAGCCCTTAAATTGTGGGGTCTGCATTAATTCCAACTAGTATTAAAATTGAATTAAAAATTGAATTAAACTGTAGGATACCCAACAGGCATTGCAGAGAATTGCTTGGTTTGGGAAACACACACACACACACACACACACACACACACACACCTGGTATGAGAAGTGCTGTCAATATGGTAGTAGAGTAATGAGAGAGAAGAAGCATATAGAAGGAGTGTTGTTTTATCCTCCACGCTCTAATCCTCAGGGAGTCTCTCTCTCTGGACCCCCAACCCTAGTGTACTTGAGATATTCTTCTTGTTAACACACCGTGTGTACACCTCTCTCTCAGCATTTATCACAGCAATCAATTTGTTGATTTTGTCTGTTTTCACCATCCATTTTTAAGCTGCTTAGATGCAAGTTCCATATATATATCAGATAAAATAGTTTTAACATATTAAATTGTTTGTCTCCTTAAATATTTTAATAATTCCTCTACCCCCCTTTCTTTTTAATTTGAGCTATCTATAATAAAATTTTGCTGAACAAAAATAAGCTGCAGCTTCATCCAAATGGAATAATAATTAGAAATTTGGAACGAGCTATCTGAATTAATGTGTTTCTACAGTGCTCAGAATAATTCTAGATTATTAGAGCCAGAAGAAATCCTAACTTATTTACACACGTGCTAATTAGGCTCTTCCAGGTTAGCTAAGAAGATAGGAGGATAAAGATCTGAAACAGCTATCTGGGGCCAGAAAGGAAGGTCATGTGAGGAGAGTGCCATGTCCAGCCTCTGACAGTGGCTCTGTGATTAAACAACTCCTAGCTGTCTTCTCATGAACAGGCATACATTGCTGCCAGAACTGGAACTACTGTTACAGAGCCACTGCTCTAGTGGCTACTTATTCCCAGCTTGTCGTGAGCCACTATTTCTATCACTACTCTCTCTGCCTACTTTATGCTCCTGCCTAGAAGTGCAAGTGCTGATGTTCTCTACAAGCCTAAAACTCAAACCAAACCAAAATTCACAGGATCAGGTTTCTTCAGATAACTACTCTCCTTCCTGCTGCATGGAGATCTTGTGCATGACCACCTACTAAGATGCTGGTCACCCTGTAAATTAGTTGCCTTTTGGACAAGCATTTCCTTTATGAGTTATAATGGTGAGAAGGTATGCTCCAGCTTCATAGAGGTCCTAAGAGTGTGGAATGCACTCAAGTTACACCACTGGGAGCTCCTCCTTCATTGAACAGAGGCAGAAAGTGAAACCTAAAAAGTTAGATGATCACTGCAAGAAGACTTCCATTCAAAGCCTACCCTGAAGCACACTGTCTCCTCATAATATGAAACTGTCTCTTTGTCTCAGTACTTTTGACCTATTCCAAATGTTTGGGTTAAGCCCGCAAAGGCTGAATTAACAGACACATCAGGTTTATGGAATGTGTAAACATATTGCCAATGTATGTTTTATTAGAATTATTTAGGCTTAAAAATTAAGGGTGGTTATGCTTTCTGGATTGGTATGTAAGGATATTAGAGGGTCACCGCTTTATCTTAGCAACAGATACAAAACTGAACAAACTGAAAAATCAACACTTTTTTTTTTTGGATCTTTAAGGGGATTAAGGTCTTGGGGCAAACTGTTTTCTCCAAAATTGGACAGATAGAGAATTAAAATATACTGGAGTAGAAACCTCCCCAGGAACCAGTACTAGGGTCAGAAAATCTGAGTGTATTGGTAAATTGCTGGAGGCTAGACCTTTACAAATCTGAGAATTAAAAGCTTTAGGGGAAACCAGTCATAGGGGACTGCCACATTTTTGTGACCCTACCGTAAGGAGCTTGACTGGTGCTCACAGGAAATATCACAGTAAATTTCCTTCATGTTTCTGGCAGGGAGAGGGGAAAGGAGTTATTTGGACATATGCCAGAACACTCTACTCTACTTAACATGGTCTATCTTTGGGAAAAACTAGTTAACCAGAGCCTAACCTGCTGGGATTTTCCCTGAGCCTATCTGACCTAAGGAGGAAAGTACCCAACTTCAGCCTTTGTGAAGTTAAAAAAACAAACAAACAAAAAAACAACAAAATAAAAAACAAACAATTGTGAAGTTCACAGTCCAGAGCACAGGCACACTAAAAGACTGAGACCTAACCATTGCACTCTAGAATGCTTCCTTCTCATTAGAACTATGACTATATTACTAAAGGCCTACTTACTGTTGTTTATTTTCCCTAGCACATCACATCCAGTAATCAAGAGAAAATTACAAGGCATATTAAAAGGCAATAAACACAGTTTGAAGAGAAAGAGCAAGCACCAGAACTGGACATGACAGGGATGTTGGAATTTTCAGACAGGGAATTTAAAGCAATGAGGACTGGACATCAGGAGAAGACAACGGAGTAGGAAGTTCCTAACCTAATCCTTCATCCCCTGGATACAACTAGAAAACACCAACATCAGAGTAAATAGTCCAGAAAATAACCTGAAGACTAGCACAAGAGACTCCCCACAGCTAAATGTAGAGATGAGCCCACATTCAAAACAATAGGAAGGTCAGAGACATAGTTGGGAGCCAAATGGACCTGTGAGACTGTTTGCAGGAGGGAGGGATGCTGTGGGCTCAGGGAGGATAGAGGAACAGACCCCACACCAGGCATCCCAGGCATGGGCAATCCAGACTGGGAAAACAAATCAGCATAATATTTGGCTTTGAAAACCAGAGTGGGCAAACAATCAGTTCCACCTGGAACTTTAAAAATCAGCAGTTTGGTTCTAGGACAGCCAGAGATAGCACAACAAACACTGCTCCTGTGATACAGCACAGAGTAGCAGTTTAAAAAATGCCTAGAGTACACAGGAAGATTGATTGATTGATTGATTGATTTCTTAATCTCAGAGCATATGCTGGAGGGCAAGGATTTTGGGGAGACTTCACCAAGAACAAAACAGCTGGCAGATATCATTTTGCTCCCCCGCACCCCAGCCTAAATACAGGGACACCTGAGGGAACTAGCACAGCATTAATACTCTAGACCTAGCTTGCAAACAGTATGCCTTGTCCACACACAATTCTGTGAAACCGTACCTTCCATCCCAACCTGACTCCCCAGGAGTTTTCCCAAGCAGTTACAGGTCCTGTGCCGCAGCAGGCCAGCTCTAATCTTGCTGGCAACAGGTATCCTGCCCTCACATTCTGCAGACCTGCTCCCACCAATACACCCTTGGTTGGAGACCATCAAAAGCAGTGTTACAAGCCTAGTAGTGTGCAAGCAGCCCAACAGCAGCCAGCACCACTCTAAAGTGATTCCTCCCCTAGGAAGAGGAGAACATAACCACATACACCAGTTCCACTGTGGACCCAACAATGAGCTAGGGGCAGACATTTGGTATGACTGCAGGCCCCATCCACCAATGAAAACTTCTCAGGGGAAAACACAGGCAAAGCACCCTGCAGTTTGGTGTTACTTTAGCAAATGCCTGGTCTGACAACATGATTTTAAGGTGGTTCCACACTAATCCACGAAAAACAACTCAAAAACCTGTACATGAATGTATCTGTGTCCTTATGGAAGCAGTGGGGCTGCCAAGGGAGTAGAAGTGACTAGAGTGGTTGGATATTGACACTTTACAGACTTGTAAGAGATGTTCTCATCTTGCTTCTTTGAAGGTCCCTTCCCATTTATGGTGGTCCTGGGGACAAGGAGAAAAGGAATGTCAACGATGTCAAGAAGTTTAAACCTGCCAAGCATTAGAACATCATATCTTCTACACTAATTTATTCTCTTATTAATCCTCAGTCTCCCAAAGCAGACAGGAGGAGTCTGGTCCAAGAGGGGTTCCAGGCAGTGTCCCTTCCACAGGCCATCTCCCCTCTAGCGCAGAAGTCCAATGGCCAGGTCCCAGGCTTTCAACTCATCTCATTTCTGTGCCTTCTCTAGGGGCACCAGGGAACTTCTGGACTCTTTCTCTGCCTTCTTGGAGGCTCTACGGGGCTGGGTCTAGTGCTCTCAGCCGACTCGTACCACACTGCCAGTTATGTCCTCCTGCATTTGCCACATATTGGCATGGGAGGATCAAGTGAGGGAATGTCCTCTCAGAGAGATACATGGCGAACAGAGCTAGGGGAAAGCAACACATAGAATTCATGACTTTTTTCCCATGATTCTTTAGTCTTTGAACATTAATTTTTTACATTTTGTTTTTTTCTTATTCTATTTGTAAAAATTTCTCCTCCACCTTATTTTAACATTTTTTAACTATTTTATCTTATCAATACCTTTTTAAAAATCTTTTAAACTTTCATTGTGATAGTCATATTCTATCCCTTCATTATATTTAACTTTATTTTTTGTATACATACAGGTTTTTTTTCTTTAAAATTTTAGGACAGAGATTCTTCAAATAGACAAAAATATACCCTAAATCTAGCACATGATTTTTTCTAGTCTCCAGCCTGATCACATTCTTTCCCTTTTTTTTTCTCCTTTTTCAAAGAACTTCTTATTATTTCCTTTTTTAGAATCTTTTTTTAATTTTTAGCTTTACAGTCATATTCCATCCCTTCATCATGTTTACCCTTATTTTGTCTGTTCTATTCACCAGTCTAATATATATATTTTTTTCTTTTTTCCTTTTTTCCTCCTTTGTTTTCCTCCCAGTTTTGGGTCTCTTCTGACTTGGTTAGTATATAATTTTCTGGGATCATTGCCACCCTTGTAGTATTTTGTTCTCTCCTTCATCTTTTTTATCTGGATAAAATGACAAGGTTGAAAAACTCACCACCAAAAAAAAAAAAAAAAAAAAAAAAAAAAAAAAGAACAAGAGGCAGTACCAGTGCCTAGGGACCTAATCAATACAAACATCAGTAATATCTCAGAACTACAGTTCAGAATGATGATTATCAAGGTGCTAACTTGGCTTGAAAAAAGCATGGAAGACCCTAGAGAATCCCTTTTCTGGAGAAATAAAATCCCTTTCTGGAGGAATACAGGAATGAAAATCTAACTAAGTTGAAATCAAACAAGGTATTGATGAGGTGTAATAAAAAAAAAATGGGGGCGCCTGGGTGGCTCAGTGGGTTAAGCCTCTGCCTTCAGCTCAGGTCATGATCTCAGGGTCCTGGGATCGAGCCCCACATCGGGCTCTCTGCTCAGCGGGGAGCCTGCTTCCTCCTCTCTCTCTGCCTGCCTCTCTGCCTGCTTGTGATCTCTCTCTGTCAACTAAATAAATAAAATCTTTAAAAAAAAATGGAGGGTCTTACTTCTAAGATAAATGAGGCAGAAGAGAGAATTAGTGATTTAGAAGACCAAATGATGGAGAATAAAGAAGCTGAGAAATAGACAAACTACTACTGAACCACGAGGGCAGAATATGAGAGGTAAATGATACCATAAGGTGAAATAATATTAGAATAATTGGGATTCCAGAAGAAGAAAGAAAGAGAGAGGCAGAAGGTATTTTGGAAAAAATTATAGCAGACCATTTCCCCAATTGGGCAAAGGGAACAAGCATCAAAATACAGGAGGCACAGAGAACGCCCCCCTCAAAATCAATAAAAATAGGGGGGAGGGGGCTCAGGAGAGGGGAGTGGAGTTATGGACATTGGGGAGGGTATGTGCTATGGTGAGTGCTGTGAAGTGTGTAAACCTGGAGATTCACAGACCTGTACCCCTGGGGATAAAAATATATTATATGCTTATAAAAAAATAAAAATAAATTTAAAAAAATTAAAAAATCAATAAAAATAGGTCCACACCCTGTCATCTAATAGTAAAACTTACAATTCCCAGTGACAAAGAGAAAATCCTGAAAGCAGCCCAGGACAAGAGGTCTGTAAATACAACAGTAAAAATATTAGATTGGAAGCAGACCTATCTACAGCAATCAGGCAGGCCAAAAGGACTGGCATGATATAATCAGAGCACTATAATGAGAAAAAAATATGCAACCAAGAATATTATATCCAGCTAGGCTGTCATTGAAAATAGAAGGAGAGATAAAAAGCTTCCAGGACAAAGACTAAAAGAATTTGCAAACACCAAACCAGGCCTACAGGAAATATTGAAAGGGGTCCTCTAATCAAAGATAGAGCCTAAAAGTAACAGACCAGAAAGGAACAAAGACAATATACAGTAAGCGTCACCTTACAGGCACTAAAAGGGCACTAAATGTATAGCTTTCAATAGTTACTCTGAATGTAAGTAGGCTAAATGCCCCAGTCAAAAGACACAGGGTATCAGAATGGATTAAAAAAAAGAAGAAGAAGAAGAAGAAGAAAGAAAAGACCCATCGATATGCTGTCTGCAAGAAACTCATTTGAGACCTAAAGACACCTCCAGAATTAAAGTCAGAGGGTGGAAAACAAGTTGCCACACTAATAAACATCAAAAGAAAGCTGATGTAGCAATCCTTACATCAGATAATTTAAATTTTAAGCCAAAGACTATAGTAAGAGATGAGGAAGGATACTATATCATACTTACAAGGTCTGTCCAACAAGATGATCTAACAATTTTAAATATCTATGCCCCTAACATGGGAGCAGCCAACTATATAAACCAATTAATGACAAAATCAAAGAAACACATTGATAATAATACTAATAATAATAGTAGGGGACTTTAACAACCCCCTCACTGAAATGGATAGATCATCTAAGGAAAAGATCAACAAGGAAATGAAGGCTTAAATGACACATTGGACCAAATGGACATCACAGATATATTTAGAACATTCCATCCCAGAATAACAGATTACACATACTTCTCTAGTGCACATGGAACATTCTCCAGAATAGATCACATCCTGGATCACAAATCAAGTCTCAACTGGTACCAAAAGATTGGGACCATTCCCCACATATTTTCAGGCCACAAGGCTTTGAAACTAGAACTCAACCATAAGAGGAAAGTTGGAAAAAATCTCAAATACATAGAGGCTAAAGAGCATATTGCTAAAAAATGAATGGGTCAACCAGGAAATTAAAGAATTAAAAAAAATTCATGGAAACAAATGAAAATGTAAACACAACTGTTCTAAATCTTTGGGAAACAGCAAAGGGAGTCCTGATAGGAAAGTATATAGCAAGATAACCCTTCTCAAGAAACAAGAAAGGTCTCAAGTACACAACCTAAACCTACACCTAAAGGAGCTGGAGAAAGAATAGCAAAGAAAGCCTAAACCCAGCAGAAGAAGAGAAATCATAAAGATCAGAGGAGAAATCCATGAAATAGAAACCAAAAAAAAAAAAAAAAAAACAAAACAAAACAAAAAAAAACAGCAGAACAAATCAACAAAACTCGGAGCTGGTTCTTTGAAAGAACTAATAAGATTGATAAACTCCTGGCCAGACTTATCAAAAAGAAAAGAGAAAGGACCAAATAAATAAAAACATGAATCAAAGAGGAGAGATCACAACCAACACCAAAGAAATACAAACAATTATAAAGAACATATTATGAACAACTACACACCAGCAAATTTGACAATCTGGAAGAAATGGATGCATTCCTAGAGACATATAAACTACCAAAACTGAACCAGGAAGAAATAGAAAACTTGAGCAGACCCATAACCAGTAAGGAGATTGAAATAGTCATTAAAAAAAAAAAAAATCTCCCAACAAACAAGAGCCCAGGGCCAGATGTCTTCCAAGGGGAATTCTACCAAGCATTTAAAGAATTAACACCTATTCTCCTGAAACTGTTCCAAAAAATAGAAATGGAAGGAAAACTTCCAAACTCATTTTATGAGACCAGCATTCCCGTGATCCCAAAACCATAGACTACATCAAAAAGAATTATGACCAATACCCTTGATGAACATGGATGCAAAAAATCTCACCAAAATACTAGCCAATAGGATCCAGTAGTACATTAAAAAGATTATTCACCACGACCAAATGGGATTTATTCTTCGGCTGCAAGGTTGGTTCAACACCTGCAAATCAATCAATGTGATACAATACATTAATAAAAGAAAGAACAAGAACCATATGATACTCTTAATAGAAGCTGAAAAAGCATTTGACAAAGTACAGCATACTTTCTTGATCAAAACTATTCACAGTGTAGGGAAAGAGGGTACATACCTCAATATCATCAAAGTCATCTATGAAAAACTCACAGCAAATGTCAATTCTCAATGGGGAAAAACTAAGAACTTTTTCCCTAAGGTCAAGAACACAGCAGGGATGTCCACTATCACCACTGCTATTCAACATAATACCAGAAGTACTAGCCTCAATAATCAGACAAGAAAAAGAAATTAAAGGCATCCAAATTGGCAAAGAAGAAGTCAAACTCTCACTCTTTGCAGATATGATACTTTATGTGGAAAACACAAAAGACTCCACTCCAAAACTGCTAGAACTCATACAGGAATTCAGTAAAGTGTCAGGATATAAAATCAGTGCACAGAAATCAGTTGCATTTCTATACACCAACAACAGGACAGAAGAAAGAGAAATGAAAAAGTCAATTCCATTTATAATTGCACCCAAAACCATAAGACACCTAGGAATAAACCTAACAAAAGAGGCAAGGAATCTGTACTCAGAAAACTATAATGTATTTATGAAAGAAATTGAGGAAGACATAAAGAAATGGAAAAGTGTTCCATGCTCATGGATTGGAAAAACAAATACTGTGCATATGTCTATGCTACCTAAAGCAATCTACACATTTAATGCAATCTCTATCAAAATACCATCAGTTTTTTTTTCAAAGAAATGGAATAAATAATCTTGAAACTTATATGGAACCAAAAAAGACCCCAAATAGCCAGAGGAATGTTGAAAAGAAAACTAAAGTTGACAGAATCACAATTCCGGACTTCAAGCTCTATTACAAACCTATAATCATCAAGACAGTATGTGACTGGCACAAAAACAAACACATAGGTCAATGGAACAGAACAGAGAGCCCAGAAATGGATCCTCAACTCTATGGTCAACTAATCTTTGACAAGGCAGGAAAGAATGTCCAATGGAAAAATGATGGTCTCTTCAACAAATGGTGTTGGGGAAATTGGACAGCCACATGCAGAGGAATGAAGCTGGATCATTTCCTTACACCACACACAAAAATAGACTCAAAATGGATGGAATACCTCAATGTGAGACAGAAATCCATCAAAATCCTTGAGAAGAACACAGGCAGCAAAACCTCTTCAACCTCAGCCACAGCAACTTCTTCCTAGAAACATCACCAAAGGCAAGGCAAGCGAGGGCAAAAATGAACTATTGGGATTTCATCAAGATCAAAATCTTTTGCACAGCAAGGGAAACAGTCAACAAAACCAGAAGACAACTGACAGAATGGGAGAAGATATCTGCAAATGACATATCTGATAAAGGACTAGTACCTAAAATCTATAAAGAACTTATCAAACTCAACACCCAAAAAACAAATAATCCAATCAAGAAATGGGCAGAAAACATGAACAGACATTTCTGCAAAGAAGACATCCAGATGGCCATCAGACACATGAAAAAGTACTCAACATCACTTGGCATCAGGGACATACAAATCAAAACCACAATAAGATACCACCCCGTACCAATGAGAATGGCTAAAACGAACAAGTCAGGAAACAATAGATGTTGGAGAGGATTTGGAGAAAGGGGAACCCTCCTACACTGTTGGTGGGAATGCAAACTGGTGCAGTCACTCTGGAAAACAGTATAGAGGTTCCTCAAAAAGTTGAAAATAGAGCTACCCTATGACCCAGCACTCTCACTACTGTGTATTTACCCTAACGATACAAATGTAGTAATCTGAAGGGATACATACACCCAAATGTCTATAGCAGTAATGTCCACAATAGCCAAACTATGGAAAGATCTGTAAGATCCCTGAAGATCTCTTCTGAACCTTCTCCAGTTTGTGAGGGTCTCCCTCAATACGGAACATCTCTAGAAGTGAACACTACTACTCAGATGCAAGCTGGCAAACAAATCATGTAGTGATATCAGTATTTCTCCAGACCCCTACAATATATATCTTGATTCTATAAAATTGTATTAACACATCTATGGCAATTCCATCTTACAACTAATTCAAAGTGCTCCATTAGTCAACAACGCCTCTAGATCATTTTCCTCTATTGTATGCTTAAATAGTTCGACTTTTGATTTAATCTAGATTGGTATCATAGCAAACTCTAAACCCCTTACTAACATACAAATACATTATGTTTGGGGGCACCTGGTGGCTCAGTTGGTTAACTGTCTGTTTTCAGCTCAGGTCATGATCCCAAGGTCCTGGAATGGAGCCCTGCGTAAGGCTCCCTGCTTAGCAGGGAGCCTGCCTCTCCCTGTCCCTGTCCCTCCACTTGTGCTCTCTCTCTCTTTCAAATAAATAAAATTTTTAAAAAAATCTTTAAAAACTATATTATGTTTAAGTCATTACCATAAGTTCCCATTAGCTCCTAGCTCCTGATCAAAAATCAGAATATTAATTGACCTCTGTGAGGTAAAACACTTCTTTTCAAAAACAGCCCAAAGCATCTGTTTAATAATTTATTAATGAAACTTTGTGGGGTAATGACATCAAGCCCAACAATCTTGTTCTGTTTTAAAGTATATTGCACAATATAAACATAACATCACTCATATTATATTTTACTAAATCCTACTGAGACATCTTTATCACTGTAATGATATGTCTTTAATATTTAACAGCAACCTTTAAGAATCAGTACAGTTGGTATCTTTATCATCTTCTACCAGAGTAGAATAGTAATAGTATTAGATAATAGTAATCTACTATTATCACATGAAATGACCATTAAATAATTCCCAGAGGATTGCTTACGCACTTAAAGGAATCTGTGTTGAATATACACATTTGTCTAAAAAAACTCCTTCTAAATGAATGGTCTATAGCATTTCTCTTTATACCGTGTGTATAAGCCATAAACGGTAAAGAAGAACCATTGTGCCCTTGATTTACCATGATTGAATCTGTGCATTATTACTAGGACAATGGCAACTAGAAATCATTAAGAATCTTTTAACTACAGAGACATACAATGTTAGAAATAATAAAAATTTGACCAAATGTATATACAGTCTTCTGTATAGTCATGATACGCCTCTCACTTCAAATCCATCCCATTTACAAGTAGACACTTAATAAGCGTCTCTTTTTAAATAATGTTGTGGTTATTTTCCCCTTGCTTACATGACAAATCTACCTTTCTCTGTAACTAAAACAAAAGAAAACAAAACAAAAACCTCACAATTTTATCTTTAAAGTAAATGAAATTTATGATATTTTGAAATTACATGCAATTTTTTTTCATTTACCTAGAAATCCCAGGAGAGTTTCTGGGGTTAGAAATAAAGAAGTCAAGCTACAAAATTCACAGAAGAAATTGAAATAAAGTATGTCTATGAACATCAGATTACTAGGTAAGAGTCAGGAGCACTAAAGTCTATCAAAATGACGTCAGGCAAGTGAACTAGAATATAAAAAATGTGGAAGCAGTAAAACAAGCCAGGCAGATCATCAGAAGAGAGCAAAGCCTCTAGGGCAATGGTTCTCAAAGTTTAGAGTTTGGGAGACACACCTGATATGCTTCTTGAAATTCCCAGGTTCCCTGGTCCTACCTTTGGAGATTGAAACTGAGTAAAGCTGGGGTAGGTCCCAGGTCATTCCAGTAAATGCTGATGCATGTGCATCACTCTAAGTAAAATTGCCTTGGAGGATTTGGGTACCTGAATCCAGGTGCTCAAGTGCATCGGATGGCAACCCTGCTGACAGGGAGATAGAGGTGAGCACAGGTCTCTGCCTGAGGTAGTCCTGACTGCTTCCTAGTCCCAGAGCAGATAGGCATTGATCGTGTTACTATGGTCGCAAATATACCACATGGTCACCTCTGGTATATTTCATCACTGGTGAATATTCACTTACACCTAAATAATGTTACATAACCTAGTTAGTGTTTTATCTTCATTTTGAAAATTGATGCTAATTTTTGAATCTAGAAATCTGTTCTTTGGCAATTCCATATTTAGTCACTGAACAATCATGTATGATAAACACTTTTCTCTAAATGAATACTAACGTCAGGGTTTTAACATTTCTATAACATGCCAAACAATGTGTTAAGCATTTTTTCCTGGCATAAATCTCTAGCAAGTTGGCTTCTCTGTTTGTAAACTTTTAGGAAGCAAGAGGGAGAGAGGGAGGGAGGGAGTAAAGGAAAAAGGGAGGAAGGAAGGAAGGAAGGAAGGAAGGAAGAAGGAAAGAAAGATGGAGGGAGGACAGGAGGAAGATAAAGAAAGGGAAAGATGTTTGGTTAGATCAGTTTTGTACAGTCTTTCATGGGTCACCAAGTAGATGTTGAAGGCGGCAGACTATTTCACTATGGAGAAAAAAAAAAAAACCTATAGAAATACTTTTACAAAGATGGAATTTCATGTGTTCGTGAAAAAAATATTGCCCATGAAAATAAGCTATTTTAACAGTACACTGATATATCATAGAGTCATAAACCAACATTTGAGAGGCAAGGTATAAAAGAATTATTTTTAAAAAATAAGAGGGCTTGTATAAATCATTAATTTTGAACTATCCTAAAGCTATTACCCATAATGTAATATGTATATGTACATATTCAATAGAGATTTTTAAAGAAGATTTTACTTATTTATTTGACACAGAGAGAGAGATCACAAGCTGGCAGAGAGGCAAGCAGGGAGAGAGAGGAGACGCAGGCTCCCTGCTGAGCAGAGCCCGATGTGGGGCTCGATTCCAGGACCCTGAGACCATGACCTGAGCCGAAGGCAGAGGCTTTAACCCACTGAGCCATCCAGGCACCCCAAAACAGATATTTTTAAATAATGTGTTTATTCATATGATTCAGAGTTTTGCTGTCTCAGGAATCCCTTACAAAATAAGTAACCAAAATAATGTACTTTTTTCATCTAGATGATTTATCCTTTTAAACATGCATTTCCCTTTAAGAAGCAACATTTATCATGTAAAATCACACCTGTGGTGAATTATATATATAGAACTAAATACAGCAAAGCCCCAGCAAGGAAGTTCCATGGATGGTTCTAATCCTGACCACTTTTATTAAATCAGGAAATGTAGGCTGAGTGGCAGTTCAAGGGAAGAAGTAACCATCCACTAATAACTGTACCATGGGTGGGAATCTACTCATCCAGTGTTTCTCCTTCCAAAAGCTTCTCTTTCTAGTCCAGTCTGTGGAAACCAATGTCATCCCTCCTCCTTCACCTTGGTCCCAGCAGGTTCAAAGGCTTGGGACATGACTCCTGTTCCCGATACTAGTGGAAAAAACACATATGAAAGCATTGAATTAAATGCAATGTGATCACTGCAGTAACAGAGTATCAACAAAATGAGAGCTGGCATGAATTAACACTCTTAGAGATAGCTGTGTGTGTATGATTATTTGTTTATCATTAACTATATAATTCATTCCATGTCATGGTTTCAGGTTTCAATCATTCTTTAGGGATTTTCTTTGTCAGACTTACAAAGTACACCATTTCAGTATCACCTTCCAATAGGGTGAAAAGATCAGTCTGAAATGGATGGAGCAAACCATGACTTCAGTCACTAGCCAGGACCCAGAGGCAGTCCATGTTGGCAACACTCCTCACCAATGGCTCCCTTCCCACTGTGGGTGTCTCATGGTCAAGATCCAGCCAGAAAATGGTGACAATTCAGAATCTAATTTGTTAAGAAGCTGAATAATTTTGATTCTATAATTTGAGGTATAATCAGGTGTGAATTATATAGTCAGCATACATGAAAGACTAGTAAATTCAAAGTGCTGTTACAGAATTTAATGTAATTTAATTTAATTTAATGTGGAGTATGATGAGTTTCCATAGGTGGACACATTAGGTGCCAAAGTATGCTTTCAGAAAATGACAACACCCAGAAAAGACAGTCAGGAGCGTGTGGATTTATTTTATGGCTCCTTTTCTAATTTCCAGTGTGTCTTCAAACATTAAAATGATTTATGAAGCACTGCAACAATAGAACAAAGCCCCACCTCTGAAAAAGACCCAATGAAAATAATATTGCTAAACCACATCTGGATTATTTGGAAGGTTAAATCGTTTTATGTTAAGTTCTCTTAATATGTTATGTAAGGGTTCATTACTGATTCTTTGCAGCTATGAAGAGGCAAAAAATCACTATAATAGGAAAATAGTCACGAATTATCTGACCCCATTGTCAGCGCTCCCTACTTAACAGCAGAATCTACCCCATTCATCTTGTCAACTAAATGTTGAATGTCAATACCAGAAAAACGCAGACTGCAGAGAGAAGGCATAATCTTGGCAAAGAAGAAGGATGACAGGAGGCTCTGAAACTTCCCCCAATCATATACAAAGCACTGACAGATGAAGATCTAACAAGAGCTAGACACACTCACTGTGGAAGAAAATTGACAAGAATGACAACTAGGTGGGCGTCTCATAAGAGAATGGTTTCAATATCAAAGGAGTGTCTCGAGAAAATGAATGAAGCATTTGAATATTCTTTCAAAAAATCTTTTAAAACTACTAGAAAAGTTAAACATGAAATGAAGAATATCACATCATTTTATCATATAATGTCATAAAATGTGTGCCGCCCAAGCATGATTCAGCATTTGGTTCACTCTTTTTGAGATTCAACTTATTAACTCATGTTTTAACCTAGATTCTGTCATATATTAGATAAAACTAATAACATAAATGTTCATTTTTTCGAAATGAAGTCCCAAACAAGCTTCGCCCCCTCCCACTTAGGAAATTCTGCTCCCTTTCTACATAGATTGACTTTCAATGGCCTTCTTCCCAAACCACCTATCCTTAGGTAACAAGGGCCATCTATAAATCAATTCTGTCTCAAGGCAGTAGACAAATTTGTATCTACCAAATCACCTTGTAGAAAAGAAAAAAAAATTCTGATCACAACCTCTGTTAGACTCACACTCATAAAGTAAGAGAACATGACTTGAAGTCAATATACTGTCAAACACAAACTTAATCATATGTAAAGCAGGAAATGGATGTTAAAATGTTTTTGTGCCATTATATTTCTCCACGTAGAAAGCCAAGAGGTGCGAATTTCTATTCTGTTTCTATTTCGTAAAATGCAGTAACTATTTTGATCTTATTTTTTCCAGCACCTTCATATATTAATAATTCTCCCTCTTATCTTTTAATATGATTGTTTTCAGATTTTAGAGATCTATTCCAAACAGGGCTATCATGGATATAAAGCTGAATTACTAAGTGATAGAATGCTTTTTGATACTCCCTTGTTGATAGAGTTCATTATGACTCCAAAGATTAGAGTTACCATTACCATACTATCAATCAGCGAAAAAGCAGACCAAGAGGGCAACTGGTCCTGTTCTATGAAATGAATCAGTGACTCTGATTAAACAATAACAAACTTCCTTTCCAAGCACACTGATCATTGCCCTACAATTACCTTTGGTAGAATATCCTGTACAATGCTCTGAATGTTGGATAAGACATAAAACTGAGATATGATAAATTATACTAATAAAAGGCAGAACTTCAAATATGAGCAATTAAACTACAGATCTTCTATAATGACAGTCACTATGTAAATGATGACAAAAACCTAATTTCTATAGTCAATTTACTTCTAAATGGCAAGCAATCAACTTAATCTAAAGAATTAGCTTAATTTTTTTCTGAGTAGATACAATAGTACATGGTGACAAGGAATATAGGTTTAAACTCTGCCATCCATTAGCTGTAAGCACTTGGGGTAAATTATAAGGCCCTCATTTAAAAAATCTGTGTAATGGGGATTATAATACCTCAGCAAACTGTTAAGGGCTCACCAAGATTGCATACAATGGAAGATCAGCCTTTCCTCAAAAGGAAAGTGGCTGATGGCCAACAAGGACCTCTGTTCTCCCCTAGGCAAGACTACAGGAATCTTAGATTTTCATCTTGAATCTTGAGTGATGTAATAGAATGGTAGAAAAAATTATTAGAGTCTATTCATTTTAGTCAGGGCACTGATGAACCTACCTACCAGCGTTGGCTGCCTAGACAGCCTTGAGAGTGTAGCTTTTCTACTGATTCTGTGAGCTACCCCATATCTTTTTAAATTATTATTATTTTTTTTTTTTTTAGTTTCTGTGACTTGGAGCTATCTAACCTTAACTGAAGTGATAGAACACCTTCATAGTCAGGAGCATGTATTAGACAAATAGGAATTTCTCAAGGGTAAAATCCTACCATTGAACCAGAGCTTTAAAATACTTCTCATTTGCATAGGATTTTACAATATTCAAAGCACCTCCATTTATTTCATTTGACTTCTGTAATCACCCACATAGTATGTGGGAGAGGTCTGATGCATCATCCCCGAAGTAAGGGTTAGAGTCTGGACTAGAGATGAAGTCTGCTTGAAAATCAGGCTTCAGCTCTATGTCATCTAATTTGGGACCATAGATTTCAATCACTTGTTTATCTAAATTCAACATAAAGGAATATAACGAAAATTTATAGCACAAAATATAAGACAGGCAAGATACCTGACAGATTTTACTATAAAAAGCATTCATTTGATTAATGGGAAAATAAGACTGGATAATTAAGTGACTTACTTGAAATAAATAATCCGCCTAAGGTGGAAATAATGCTAATTCATGGTGTATCAGATTCAGATCCGATTTAAAGAAATTTTAGTTACTGGAGCAAGGGTGTCATCCTTCAGGTGGTCCTCAAGGGTCTGCAGGAGCTTGGAGAAGGAATTAGACAGGGAGTTGTTTTCCCAACCTTATAAGCTCAAGACTTCTCACCTCAAAGGCTTTTTTTTTTAAATCTTTTTTTTTTAATTTATTTTTAGCATAACAGTATTCATTGTTTTTGTATCGCACCCAGTGCTCCATGCAATCTGTGCCCTCTCTAATACCCACCACTTGGTTCCCCCAACCTCCCACCCCCCCACCTCTTCAAACCCTTCAGATTGTTTTTCAGAGTCCATAGTCCCTCATTGTTCACCTCCCCTTCCAATTTCCCTCAACTCCCTTCTCCTAACTCCCCATGTCTTCCATGCTATTTGTTATGCTCCACAAATAAGTGAAATCATATGATAATTGACTCTCTCTGCTTGACTTATTTCACTCAGCATAATCTCTTCCAGTCCTGTCCATGTTGCTACAAAAGTTGGGTATTCATCCTTTCTGATGGAGGCAATACTCCATAGTGTATATGGACCACATCTTCCTTATCCATTCGTCCATTGAAGGGCATCTTGGTTCTTTCCACAGTTTGGAAACTGTGGCCATTGCTGCTATAAACATTGGGGTACAGATGGCCCTTTTTTTTCACTACATCTGTATCTTTGGGGTAAATACCCAGTAGTGCAATGGCAGGGTCATAGGGAAGTTCTATTTTTAATTTCTTGAGGAATCTCCACACTGTTCTCCAAAGAGGCTGCACCAACTTGCATTCCCACCAACAGTGTAAGAGGGTTCCCCTTTCTCCACATCCCCTCCAACACATGTTGTTTCCTGTCTTGCTAATTTTGGCTATTCTAAGTGGTGTAAGGTGATAGCTCAATTTGGTTTTAATTTGAATCTCCCTGATGGCTAGTGATGATGAACATTTTTTCATGTGTCTGATAGCCATTTGTATGTCTTCATTGGAGAAGTGTCTGTTCATATTTTCTGCCCATTTTTTGATATGATTATCTGTTTTTTGTGTGTTGAGTTTGAGGAGTTCTTTATAGATCCTGGATATCAACCTTTTGTTTGTACTGTCATTTGCAAATATCTTCTCCCATTCCATGGGTTGCCTCTTTGTTTTCTTGACTGTTTCCTTTGCTGTGCAGAAGCTTTTGATTTTGATGAAGTCTCAAAAGTTTATTTTGGCTTTTGTTTCCTTTGCCTTTGGAGACGTATCTTGAAAGAAGTTGCTGTGGCTGATATCGAAGAGATTCCTGCCTATGTTCTCCTCTAGGATTCTGATGGATTCCTGTCTCACGTTGAAGGTCTTTTTATCAATTTTGAGTTTATCTTTAGATACCCGGGAATAAACCTAACCAAAGAGGTAAAGGATCTGTACTCGAGGAACTACAGAACACTCATGAAAGAAATTGAAGAAGACACAAAAAGATGGAAGACCATTCCATGCTCTTGGATCAGAAGCATAAACATTGTTAAAATGTCTATACTGCCTAGAGCAATCTATACTTTTAATGCCATTCCAATAAAAATTCCACCGGTATTCTTCAAAGAGCTGGAGCAAATAATCCAAAAATTTGTATGGAACCAGAAGAGACCCCGAATCACTAAGGAAATGTTGAAAAACAAAAATAAAACTGGGGGCATCACGTTACCTGATTTCAAGCTTTACTACAAAGCTGTGATCACCAAGACAGCATGGTATTGGCATAAAAACAGACACACAGACCAGTGGAACAGAGTAAGGAGCCCAGATATGGACCCTCAACTCTATGGTCAGTTAATCTTCGACAAAACAGGAAAAAATATATAGTGAAAAAAAGACAGTCTCTTCAATAAATGGTGCTGGTAAAACTGGGCAGATATATCTAGAAGAATGAAACTCGACCATTCTCTTACACCTCAAAGGCTTTTTAAGGAACTTTCCGTTCTTGGCCAGCATGCCACCTGACATCTGCCCTTGGCCATGTCCTAAACCCACTAGAGCTACTCTAAACATACACAAAGCTGTC
The DNA here is from genome assembly GCF_902655055.1 of Lutra lutra. NCBI lineage: Eukaryota > Metazoa > Chordata > Mammalia > Carnivora > Mustelidae > Lutra > Lutra lutra. Next base: position 66,447,377 of record NC_062281.1, read on the forward strand.
TGCAAGCTGAGCAGTAATCTTTGTTTGCAATTCAAAGAAAGCTCTGTAACTATCCCCCTTCCCTCCCAGGGCCTGCATTCATCCTGTAAGACTACCCCTCTCTCCTGGACAAATCGGAGTCCTATCAGCAGTTTCTCCAAAGCTTCCAGGAATAGACCAGGTGTGAGTATTATAAGAGCTTTCCCCCTCTCTCCAAGCTGGTGGACTGAGATGAGGAATCATGTTCTTATCAAAAGTTGCCAACCAGTTAGCTGGGCCTTCCTCCAAGCTGCATTCCCTCAATGTCCCCAAACCCCCCAAAGTAGCCTGGCTGTGTCTTATGCAATTATATTCAAATCCTACTCAAATAGAATCTGCGTTGCTGCCCTTTTTTGGGAACTGACACTCATATGATCTCCTCTGTGCCTGCTGGAACTATAGTCATATCTGATTTCCTGCAGTCAGTTTCCTCTGTCCTGATGCTGCATTTTCCTCTTGCACTTCAACTGTTTGTTGTAAACACAAAGAGCTGGTGAGATTGAGTCACCCCCTGTTAGGGGCTGTAAGTAACGGAACATGATCCACACTCATTCTTCATTTGAGTAACTGGCATGCCCAGAGCAAGAAATATCAACTTTTTAAAGAATCTCTTAATTCTGCAGTAGATACAATTTTTTTTAGAATATACATGAGGAGGAACAAAATTATGACAGATTCCATCCCCCTAGAGTACCAAGAAGAATCTGTGAGGTTTTGTTTTGGGAAAAGGCCTGGCAGATATCAATGAGAAACCCTGCAATTTAAAGCACGTCCAGTTTTTCTTCCAATGCTCAAGTGACAACAGAACGACAAAAGCAAACTTCAGTCCATTTCTCTCAACCCAGCAGGACAACCGCTCCCCAGGAAAGGAATTATCATCATGAATCAACTGCAAAGCACACAACCATTTTAACTGACTGAAATAAGTAGCATTCATGCTGAAATGCAAAGTCACCCTGGACACTCGAAATCAAAGAATAGAGATGAAGAGAAAACTTCGATCCCAGCTGGATTTGAAAAGTTTCATGGTGAAGAGTGGATAAACTGGGGAATTCCCAGAGGTCAACGTTTGCAGTTTCTTTGCAAATCTGAATGGATATAATTTTAGATCTAGATGGAAACCAACATATTGAAGATATGAAACAAATCAGTCAATTATAAGGTCCTAAAGATAAAAAGCAATCCACTCGAATTTGTGTGATACATTATTTGGTTGGAAACATTTTAAATCTTCTCTATACCTTTAAAAAATGTCTTAATTGATTTACTTTATAAAAATAAATGATCCCAGTTGAAAGCTCATCTCATCTCAATTAAGTCAATTTAAAGACAAAATTTTAGTTTATGCTTTATATAGCACTAAAATAACACAGGGCTCCAACCCCATGAAATAATAGGGATTCAAAGTTACCATGGATGAAAACATATAACAGAGTCTGAATATCACTCTTTGTTTGCTTTTATCATTTAAAAAAATCTTTCTTTAATGAGTCATAAATCTGTAAGACTTTTCATCTTGAATGGACCTTAAAAATCACATCATAGACAGTTTCTTGATTTAGAAATGATGAAATAATTGCAATGAAATGCAATTTAAGAGATTAAGTGACCTTAAAATGAAATTCATCATCAAACACCTAATTGAGAATCTGAAAATAACAGTATCATAGAACACATACGGGGCATTACTCCCCTTCCTTACTCTCTCCAGGTTTCAGGCTATGTACTTATTGACCAAAGGAAGGCAGGGAAAAGGATAATCAAGATGCACAAATACTGAAATACCAAAGCTCATAACCCACACAATATCAGAAGGCTCTATGACAAAGCTTTCAGGTTGACGTTAAGTCAATTAACTTGCCACTCTAAAGATATTTAAAAATAATAATGACAACACTTTGCAGAAATGGTTATAGCCCTCTGGAATTATCTGGTAAAATGACCATTTATGGCTCCATCCAATGTCAACAATTCTACATGCAGCATAAGACATAACAAAACTATTTTAAGCTCCATTGTTGAGTAGAGTGAATGTACCTCTCAGCCTTCAGTGTGAAACTGCCATTCCTCTAAAACTTCTAACTTCTCCATCTGCTCTTGGCCTCCTTTATGTTGGAATAACAGCTTTCATGGCTTTGAGGGCTTCCATTACTGCTGCGTAGTCACTGTGTTTCCTTGGAGTCTGCTTCAGCAACTCCTGTTTATATACAAAAAACCAAATCGCCCTTTGATCTTCAGCTTTCTGGTACAGCAGGTTCAGAAAGACCAGGAAATGAGAACTGCAGAGATCATGAGAGCCACTTTCAGAAGTGACATCACAAACTCCACTAAAATTCAGATCAAAAACGAAAGTTTGAATCAATGAATATATGTTACCCCTGACACACATTTTGCAGCTCCTTTAATTTTTTTGCCTTATGTGGGAGGCCACGGTAAGGCTTGAGACGAGGACCAAACCAGCCCTGACTTGTGCCTCCTTTAAAGGCTGAATAGCCGAACAAAAGGCTTAGGTCGATAAAGTCGAGTAGCACTGAGAAAGGGTCTGTGCTATGTGTTGTGCACTCGCCTACGTGACTTCCCACACATTTGCTAGTCAGATAGAGATGATTTGGTCGGGCTCAGAAATTCTTGGCTGGTCCTTGCTGTCCTTGCACAGGCTATAGACTACACCATTGCAAGACTGTGCTGTGCTTACATAAACTATGTCTTGAGTGGCCTTGAAGTCAGTACATCTGGCGCTAGAGGGTCTGCTATTCATGCTTGGGAAATAGATAATGGGAAAGCTTGAAGGATTTTCTGTGCATGTTGCAAACTCTTTAGTAATCAGCTAAAAATAGATACTTTCTTATGATTGTTTCTGTTAGCTATATAATGCCTCACAGCCTTAAATAAAATTGGCACTATTGGACATCCTCCTTGGTGCTCCTCCTGCCCCCATCTCTTTGTCTCTTAATTTCTTTTCACCATCCTCTTACCCTCTCGACCCTGGTCGATTTGTCACACCAGCCACGACAGCCTTAAAATTATTTTGTTTTACAAACTAAATTAGATTTCTCCTTTTGAATTGCCAAATATCTCACCTGCCTCATGTAATTTGTTTCTAAGATTGACCTCTGCTCCAACAGAAAGAACTCTGTATGTCTTCCTAGAGTCTTAGCAGAACAATAAGTCTTTAAATAAATATGTCTCATAATTTCAAAAATAATTTCAATGCCTTATTTCCTAATACACTTTTGAGAAACTACAAAAATGTGCCATAAGTAAAGCAAAATTTTTAAATAATGTCTTATACTCTAGCAAAATAAATAACTTACAAGTTCCATGATATTCCATCACTAACGGAGCAATTTATGCTATTTTCACCAATAACTCAGTTTCACTTTCTGCAATGAATGAATTGCCATAGGCCCCTCAATAGCTTTTTTTGTTGTTGTTTTGATTTTGGGTTTTTTTTTTTTTGGCATTTTATGGTTTTTTCCATTCAAGATATCAGAGTAAGCGTAATCTTTAATCTTTTAAATATATTAAAAGATTTTGTTGTTTAGAAGCACAAAATTAAACATCTTCACCCACTGTCTAGACAGTTGTGACCACATTGCTTTTTAATTAGTTATTTATTTCTTTACTACAGTTGCCATCATCACGTAACTAACACAATTACAGAAATCCTGGGACAAGTCTTTAAAATAATTTTCTTAATTCTTAACATCCAGTGGGAAACTATGCAGTTGTTATACTCTCTTGAGGTCTGTTACTGTTGAAACTTCTGCCATAAACTTTGACCCTGAATTCAGTATGTTCACACTCCGTTCAGCAGAGCTAGCACCAGAAGAATACACATTACATCACTCCCAAGACAAGATTTAAAAACTTATGTTGGATCACAAATCCATAAAAGAGATATGCTGGCTTCTCTAAAAATTCGAAAGTGCAGAAGTATTTGTAAATTATGTGAAGTGGTCAAGTCAGTCTGCAGACTATGATTTGAGGTCCTATGGAATTGTGCCCAGCGCGTATCTGTGAAGTTGAGACATGAATGTAGACAATGTGAAAGAGCAAGAAAAATGCCTAGTAATAATCTTTTGTCAGTTACTTTCTACGAACACTGTACTGGGTGGCCACACCAATAATTTCAAGTTCCACAAATATGACCAATAGATTGTTTAACACACAGGCTAACCCCTAATGTTTTTCTCTGAATAAATAAAACCAACCAAAATCAAAGAGACTATCAGCACAATGGTACAACAACAACAAAAAATTATCAACACCAACATATCTATTATACAAGTAAATAGTTTCTTCATGTTTCTCTGTGAAGATAATCATCCAAAGAAGGGGAAAGATGGCATCTTTCCACTTTTCAAAGGAGCTCTGAGTTGGTCTTTTTCTTCCTAAGCAAGGATGTGTCCATTATTCTATCTGTTGAGAGGTCAGATCAGCCAACCCTATCTGGTGGTCATCCCCATCCAGAAGTGATTTAGAACAACTACTTAGTGTGATATCCTTCTCTTAATATCACTATCCCTTCTGACTCTTAAACAAATGCCTGGGATTCCAAAATCAGGTCCAGGAATAGCTGATGTGATCTGAGTCACCAAGTCAAGAGTCTGAAAGGACTCTCAGAAAGACAGGAGTCACGTTTGCCCCAATCTTCCTGAACTGAAGACCATATTAAAGGTCTGCAGAACTGAAGATCCCCATGTTAGCTTCCCTCTGTGGCTTAACCAAGCAATTTAAACTTGCTTTTTAATAAGGAGAAATTGTTTTCAAAGAAATTTTACCCAAAAACCCAATTATGCAACTCATGGAAGTTGTAGTTAAAAAAATGTATTTTAAGTTCAAATTCCTTACATTTGTTTCTCAAAAAGTAAATCAATAAGAACACCAGTTAATATGTGCATAACATATTGAAATATTTTAAAAATTTAGAGAGCAAGCAGTAGTTAATCTATTAAGATAAATCAGAATCAAATATATATGAATAATAATAGCTAACATACATGGAGTACATACTGTGCTAAATGATTTACATAAAAGTTTAATTACTATTTTTATGTAATAAATTTTCCATATGTGTGTGTATATATATATATATATATATATACGTACACACATATGCAGACATACACATCCATTATACACATCCTTGCAGACATACGCTACAATTTCATCATCATTATTTCTGCTTCATTAATAAAAACCCAAGGCTTTAAGAAGTTAGATTATGTGTTCAGTCACACAGCTAGTAAGCAGAATACTTAGGATCTGAACTCAGAGCTCCTGTGCTCAACCACCAACCCAAACTGCTATTGTAGTTCCAAGAAGCACCATTTCCAGAATTGCTATTCTAATTTATTCACGTATTCTTACAGTACAAGCATAATTAGCACATTAAAATATGTTTTTCACAATAACACTTTTAGTCATTGTAATGAGGCAATGGCCTATGACCATTAATGCGTTCAGAGGCAGTACTTGCTTAGCACGGTCGTTCTACATCCTACCATTTATTGTCCCATGTGACCCACAACATTTCCTGTAATACTGATTCAAAAACCAAATTGTGAAATTATGTAACTTTCACTTTAAGTTCATTAGCATCAAGAAGACACCAGTGTAAGGGGAAGTCAAAAAATACAACCATAGTAGATTTACTTAAGATAACGAACCCTGTAGATAATATGCAATATAAACTTGTCATAAGGTATTTAATGGGATCTATCTTGAAACTAATGCATTTACTCTAAATAAAACTCAAACAGATAAGTTTTCTACAAAGAGCACTAAAAGTCTCTTTTCCTAAAAGATTTGTTTCCTAATCCATATATATGTGATGAAATAGCTATTTTCCCTAGTAACTATGATCTGCCCTTTCTTCAGAAAATCAGATTATTTAAAAGAAAAAATTTTTAAAGCAAAATATGCAGATACAAGGAAGATACTACAGTGAAATAAACGCATAAAATACCTTCAAAAGGAGAGGGTATTTGCAAATTCTTTGTATTGGTGTTACTAAATATCCTTCCATGGGAACATCTGTATTCTTCCGTCCTCCAAGTAGCATGCAGTTCTGCAGGGGAAATAAAAATAATTAATCACAATTTTTTTAAAGCTGAAGCCATGAAATTTTCTTCTATCATAAAATTTTCTGCTAAAAACTTGTGAAAGCCTGTCTTTATACCTTCTTTCTCTGAGATGAGCCTGTGAAATCACAAAGAACATTTACAGAAGACAAAGAGAAGTATTTTCATATCATGTTAGTTATAGAAACCAAAATATGTTTTAAATACATACCTTTAAAATTAATTTTTATGTACTATCCTCCGAAGTCTGAAGAAAAAGAAATAGGATAGAGATGGAGGAATAAATGATGGGTAGGTAAATGGATGGATAGATGGACAGATGGGTGGATGAATGGACTGATGGATAAATAAATAATAGATACAAAAATACACAGATCAATCCTGCTTATAAAGGGAGTTGTGTTGTAGCTGAATTGTGGTGTTGTGCTGTGTTGTAAAGAGCAGGGCTGGAGACAACTGGGTTCTATACATCCTCACCACTGACTAGTGATGTAACTTTGGGTTGATTTCAGAATGCTAGTTTTCCTGCCTGTGAAACTGTCATGTTTTAACCAAATGATTGCTAAGTCACTTTTAGCTATAATACCCCACCAGTGACAATGGCCAGCCAGTCTCTGAGAAGGAGGTCAGGTATGATCACCAGAGAGGCAAGATGAATGGAGAAATCTCAAAAGCAGCAATCAGAATAAGATGAAATAGAAGAGAAAATCAACTCTGATTTAAAAAAAAAAAAAAGCCTATATGCTCTGAAGAATCTGGTCTTTATTTTATAGTTTAAGCATCAATTTAAAAAAGAAAAAGATTAGAAACTTGTGCCAAATCCTTTTCCTACAATGCCTATCAGAGTGGCTGGCAAAAACAAAGTAGTCGATAAATATGTAATAAATGGAGAAAAGGGCTCCTCAAATATCATACTGATAATTTAGCAACCTTTATACCAGCATTTTACAAGGGTTGAGACTACTGTCCTACATTCATTGAGAAGAGAGACCAAGAGCTGAGCAGGAAAGGATGAAAAAGAAAAGACTGGGGGTAGCAGTATATGCCCCCACCCCCGACTATCGTGAGCAACTTGGTTTTAGCCAAGTGTATTCGAGTCAGCAAAACTAACATCATGACTTTAACTTCACCCAGACACTTTAGAAGACAGGGGAGCAAAGAAGAGTTCTCACTCAAGCATCCTCTTTGAGGGCTTCATTCCCCATTGCAATCAGTTTATCAAAATATTTTTTCCAACCCCGCACGGTGTTGTCCCCAGAGGAACTGTATGAAACACAACTATGTACATCTCACTGTATTTCCAGTGATGTTTCAGCATCCCTACATACGTTAGCAGCCCTTATAAACACAGCCACCCCTTTCCCCATCCCTGGGTTGAAGTACCCTAAGAAATTCATGACTGCTTAACATACTGTTATTTCCTTGTCTAATAGGACTGTACAGATCATGAACTGTCTTCATAATAGCAGAGGTGGGTTGTCACTTTAGACTGGCTTATGAAAGCCAACTCTCTCTCTGTGCGTCCAGAAAGAATATCTTCTAAATGAGCTCCCAGAGATCTCCCTGATGATGAAAACTGTGGCAGCATATCCAAGTACCCAAATAATACCATCACCAAATCTGTAAACTCTTACCTGTCTTCCCAAGGGTGGCTGTTATTATCCCCCATTTTATGGAGATGGAAAATGACACCAGCAATATAATGAATTTCTTAAAGTCATTCAGGTAATTAGAGGTCACTTAGTACCAGAGCAGGAATTATAAAAGTCAGGTTTCCTACCAGACTGTGCTGCAGGATCATCTAAAAACCAGCACTCTTTGGACTTTACTGGTATGGCTTGACACAATTCAGTCAGTAAACTAGATCAAAGGGATCAAAAAGTCAACTGTGCTGAGAACAGACCAGATTCACTAAGACAATGAAGCTCTAACACCTCCTAAAAAGCCCTAAAATTTTAGTGGCATAGAAGCCTCTTCTGGCTGTGGCAGAGAAAAGGGATCAGTAAATCCTCTTCCAAAAAAAAAAAAAAAAAAAAAAAAAAAAAAACTATAACCTCAGCAAAATTGTCAAAAATATCAACTTCAGGGCTCTGGAAATCAACTAAAGTCAAACAAAAAAACTGAGAAGTGTTTATTCATGAAAAACTGCTGAAATTTCAGGTAAGAAAGGTGGGAGTCTAGAGCATTCTCACAAGAGCTTCTCCCACCTTCCCCTGCCTCCTCATGCCCCTACCCTCCTCAGCTCACCCTGCACAGTGGCCCCATCAAAGTGGTGCTTCCACAGTGGCTCTCCTGCAATGGCCCATCACAGGGGCCCTAACACAGTGATAGACCCTGAAAACCTGCTTTCACGTGGGGCTGCAGAGAGTAAATATCCCACTCCTGAGGGCGTTGTCAATAAAGTTAGCACACTCTATAAGAAAAATGGAGAATGCCCACAATTCTTTTGGCCTGAGATTACAGCCCTCTTTGGAGCAGATATCAGGCTGTGCATCTGTAGAAAAGACCCAAGGGGGAAGGGGTGTCCCCATAGAAAGATAAACCTAGATCTGACTTGAAAAATGCCTACCCTTTGAATGTCTCCCCCACCCCCCCCCCAAAGTAACACATAGATCCATAGACAAGATGATTAACGATGTTTGGTCACCTCTGACAAACCACTGACAGAACTAAGTTAAGCAGTTACTGGAGTGACCCCCTAAAAAGAGAGGCTAAATTATAAAATGAAAAAATTGAGTAGAGATAGCAGCTGTACATACAAGAGTCACAGGTTCTTAAATCAAGTCCAGGAAAGTTACAAAAAAAAAAAAAAAAAAACACAACACAAACAAAAAACAACAAACAACTTCAGGAAATAGACTTGATAAATTAAGATGAATATTATTGGGAGAGAAGTCAAGATGGCGGAGAAGTAGCAGGCTGAGACTACTTCAGGTAGCGGGAGATCAGCTAGATAGCTTATCTAAAGATTGCAAACACCTACAAATCCAACGGGAGATCAAAGGGAAAAAGAACAGCAATTCTAGAAAATCAACCACTTTCTGAAAGGTAGGACTGGCGGAGAAGTGAATCCAAAGCGACGGGAAGATAGACCATGGGGGGAGGGGCCAGCTCCCGTCAAGCGGCGGAGCAACGGAGCACAAAATCGGGACTTTTAAAAGTCTGTTCCGCTGAGGGACATCGCTCCAGAGGCTTAACCGGGGTGAAGCCCAGGCGGGGTCAGCCTGGCCTCAGGTCCCGCAGGGTCACAGAAGGATCTGGGGTGTCTGAGTGTCGCAGAGCTTACAGGTATTAGAACGGGGAAGCCGGCTACAGAGAGCCAAGGAGTGAGCTCTAAACTCGGGGTTACCTTGAACTGGTCGCAAGCTCGGTCAGCTTGGAGAGTGGCTGGAGGCCAGGGTGACGGGAGTAATTGGGAGCTGTTCTCTGAGGGCGCACTGAGGAGTGGGGCCCTGGGCTCTCAGCTCCTCCGGGCCAGAGACTGGGAGGCTGCCATCTTCATTCCCGTCCTCCGGAACTCTACGGAAAGCACTCAGGGAACAAAAGCTCCTGAAAGCAAACCCTAGCGGATTACACAGCCCGGCCCCTGGTAAGGGTGGTGCAACTCCGCCTGGGGCAAAGAAGCTTGAGAATCACTACAATAGGCCCCTCCCCCAGAAGAGCAACAAGAAATCCAGCCAGGACCAAGTTCACCTACGAAAGAATGCAGTTTCAATACCAAGGAGAGCAGCGGAATTCCAGAGGAGGAGAAAGCAAAGCACGGAACTCATGGCTTTCTCCCCATGATTCTTTAGCCTTGCAGTTAATTAATTTTTTTTCCTTTTTCAATTTTTTTCCTCTTCTTCTGCTAAATTTTTTAAACTTTTACCCTTTTCTTTTTTAATGTTTTTTAACTAGCTTATCTAATATATTTTTTCCTTTTTATATTTTTTCTTTATTCATTTTCTTCTTTTAATTGTTTCATTTTTTTTTCTTTCTGAACCTCTTTATATCCCCTTTCTCCCACTTCACGATTTGGGATCTCTTCTGATTTGGTTAAAGCATATTTTCCTGAGGTTGTTGCCATCCTTCTAGTATTTTACTCGCTCCTTCATAACTCTTATCTGGACAAAATGACAAGGCAGAAAAATTCACCACAAAAAAAAAGAACAAGAGGCAGTGCCAAAGGCTAGGGACCTAAGCAATACAGACATTGGTAATATGTCAGATCTAGAGTTCAGAATGACGATTCTCAAGGTTCTAGCTGGGCTCAAAAAAGGCATGGAAGATATTAGAGAAACCCTCTTGGGAGATATAAAAGCCCTTTCTGGAGAAATAAAAGAACTAAAATCTAACCAAGTGGAAATCAAAAAAGCTATTAATGAGGTGCAATAAAAAATGGAGGATCTCACTGCTAGGATAAATGAGGCAGAAGAAAGAATTAGCGATATAGAAGACCAAATGACAGAGAATAAAGAAGCTGAGCAAAAGAGGGAAAAACAGCTACTGGACCACGAGGGGAGAATTCGAGAGATAAGTGACACCATAAGACGAAACAACATTAGAATAATTGGGATTCCATGGGGCGCCTGGGTGGCTCAGTGGGTTGGGCCGCTGCCTTCGGCTCAGGTCATGGTCCCGGGTCCTGGGTTCGGGCCCCGCGTCGGGCTTTCTGCTCGGCGGGGAGCCTGCTTCCTCCTCTCTCTCTGCCTGCCTCTCTGCCTGCCTCTCTGCCTGCTTGTGATTTCTCTCTGTCAGATAAGTGGATAAAATCTTTAAAAAAAAAAAAAAAAAAAAAAAGAAAAAAAAGAATAATTGGGATTCCAGAAGAAGAGGAAACAGAGAGGGGAGCAGAAGGTATATTGGAGAGAATTATTGGAGAGAATTTCCCCAATATGGCAAAGGGAACAAGCATCAAAATCCAGGAGGTTCAGAGAACCCCCCTCAAAATCAATAAGAATAGGTCCACACCCTGTGACTTAATAGTCAAATTTACAAGTCTTAGTGACAAGCAGCCCGGGAAAAGAAGTCTGTAATATACAATGGTAAAAATATTAGATGGCATCAGACTTATCCACAGAGACCTGGCAGGCCAGAAAGAGCTGGCATGATATATTCAGAGCACTAAACGAGAAAAACATGCAGCCAAGAATACTATATCCAGCTAGGCTATCATTGAAAATAGAAGGAGAGAAAAAAAGCTTCCAGGACAAACAAAAACTGAAAGAAATTGCAAACACCAAACCAACTTTACAGGAAATATTGAAAGGGGTCCTCTAAATAAAGAGACACCCTAAAAGTAGTAGATCAGAAAGAAACAGAGACAATATACAATAACAGTCACCTTACAGGCAATACAATGGCACTAAATTCATATCTCTCAATACTTACCCTGAATGTTAATGGGCTAAATGCCCCAATCAAAAGACACAGGGTATCAGAATGGATAAAAAAACAAAACCCATCTATATGTTGCCTACAAGAAACTCATCTAAAACCCGAAGACACCTCCAGGTTTAAAGTGAGGGGGTGGAAAAAATTTACCATGCTAATGGACATCAGAAGAAAGCAGGAGTGGCAATCCTTATATCAAATCAATTAGATTTTAAGCCAAAGACTATAACAAGAGATGAGGAAGGACACTATATCATACTCAAAGGATCTGTCCAACAAGAATATCTAACAATTTTAAATATCTTTGCCCCTAACGTGGGAGTAGCCAACTATATAAACCAATTAATAACAAAATCAAAGAAACACATCAACAATAATACAATAATAGTAGGGGACTTTAACACTCCCCTCACTGAAATGGACAGATCATCCAAGCAAAAGATCAACAAGGAAATAAAGGCCTTAAATGATACACTGGACCAGATGGACATCACAGATATATTCAGAACATTTCATCCCAAAGCAACAGAATACACATTCTTCTCTAGTGCACATGGAACATTCTCCAGAATAGATCACATCCTCGGTCCTAAATCAGGTCTCAACTGGTATCAAAAGATTGGGATCATCTCCGGCATATTTTCAGACCACAATGCTCTGAAGCTAGATCTCAATCACAAGAGGAAATTTGGAAAGAACCCAAATACATGGAGACTAAACAGCATCCTTCTAAAGAATGAATGGGTCAACCAGGAAATTAAAGAAGAATTGAAAAAATTCATGGAAACAAATGATAATGAAAACACAACGGGTCAAAATCTGTGGGACACAACAAAGGCAGTCCTGAGAGGAAAATATATAGCGGTACAAGGCTTTCTCAAGAAACAAGAAAGGTCTCAGGTACACAACCTAACCCTACACCTAAAGGAGCTGGAGAAAGAACAAGAAAGAAATCCTAAAAACCAGCAGGAGAAGAGAAATCATAAAGATCAGAGCAGAAATCAATGAAATAGAAACCAAAAAAACAATAGAACAAATCAACGAAACTAGGAGCTGGTTCTTTGAAAGAATTAATAAGATCGAAAAACCCCTGGCCAGACTTATCAAAAAGAAAAGAGAAAGGACCCAAATAAATAAAATCATGAATGAAAGAGGAGAGATCACAAGGAACACCAAAGATATACAGACAATTTTAAGAACATACTATGAGCAACTCTACGCCAACAAATTTGACAATCTGGAAGAAATGGATGCATTCCTAGAGACATATAAACTACCACAACTGAACCAGGAAGAACTAGAAAGCCTCAACAGACCCATAACCAGTAAGGAGATTGAAACAGTCATCAAAAATCTCCAAACAAACAAAAGCCCAGGGCCAGACAGCTTCCCGGGGGAATTCTACCAAACATTTAAAGAAGAACTAATTCCTATTCTCCTGAAACTGTTCCAAAAAATAGATATGGAAGGAAAACTTCCAAACTCATTTTATGAGGCCAGCATCACCTTGATCCCAAAACCAGACAAGGATCCCATCAAAAAAGAGAACTACAGACCAATATCCTTGATGAACACAGATGCAAAAATTCTCGCCAAAACACTAGCCATTAGGATTCAACAGTACATTAAAAGGATTATTCACCACGACCAAGTGGGATTTATTCCAGGGCTGCAAGGTTGGTTCAACATCCGCAAATCAATCAATGTGATACAACACATTAATAAAAGAAAGAAGAAGAACCATATGATACTCTCCATAGATGCTGAAAAAGCATTTGACAAAGTACAGCATCCCTTCCTGATCAAAACTCTTCAAAGTGTAGGGATAAACAGCACATACCTCAATATTATCAAAGCCATCCATGAAAAACCCACCACAAATATCATTCTCAATGGAGAAAAACTGAAAGCTTTTCCACTAAGGTCAGGAACACGGCAGGGATGTCCATTATCACCACTGCTATTCAACATAGTACTAGAAGTCCTAGCCTCAGCAATCAGACAACAAAAGGAAATTAAAGGCATCCATATCGGCAAAGAGGAAGTCAAACTATCACTCTTTGCAGATGATATGATACTATATGTGGAAAACCCAAAAGACTCCACTCCAAAACTGCTAGAACTTGTCCAGGAATTCAGTAAAGTGTCAGGATATAAAATCAATGCACAGAAATCAGTTGCATTTCTCTACACCAACAACAAGACAGAAGAAAGAGAAATTAAGGAGTCCATCCCATTTACAATTGCACCCAAAACTATAAGATACCTAGGAATAAACCTAACCAAAGAGACTAAGAATCTATACACAGAAAACTATAAAGTACTCATGAAAGAAATTGAGGAAGACACAAAGAAATGGAAAAATGTTCCATGCTCCTGGATTGGAAGAATAAATATTGTGAAAATGCCTATGCTACCTAAAGCAATCTACACATTTAATGCAATTCCTATTAAAGTACCATCCATTTTTTTCAAAGAAATGGAACAAATAATCCTAAAATTTATATGGAACCAGAAAAGACCTTGAATAGCCAAAGCAATATTGAAAAAGAAAGCCAAAGTTGGTGGCATCACAATTCCGGACTTCAAGCTCTATTACAAAGCTGTCATCATCAAGACAGCATGGTACTGGCACAAAAACAGACACATAGATCAATGGAACAGAATAGAGAGCCCAGAAATGGACCCTCAACTCTATGGTCAACTAATCTTTGACAAAGCAGGAAAGAATGTCCAATGGAAAAAAGACAGCCTCTTCAATAAATGGTGTTGGGAAAATTGGACAGCCACATGCAGAAAAATGAAATTGGATCATTTCCTTACACCACATACGAAAATAGACTCAAAATGGATGAAGGACCTCAATGTGAGAAAGGAATCCATCAAAATCCTTGAGGAGAACACAAGCAGCAACCTCTTCGACCTCAGCCGCAGCAACATCTTCCTAGGAACATCGCCAAAGGCAAGGGAAGCCAGGGCAAAAATGAACTATTGGGATTTCTTTAAGATCAAAAGCTTTTGCACAGCAAAGGAAACAGTTAACAAAACCAAAAGACAACTGACAGAATGGGAGAAGATATTTGCAAATGACATATCAGATAAAGGGTTAGTGTCCAAAATCTATAAAGAACATACCAAACTCAACACCCAAGGAACAAATAATCCAATCAAGAAATGGGCAGAGGACATGAACAGACACTTCTGCAAAGAAGACATCCAGATGGCCAACAGACACATGAAAAAGTGCTCCACATCACTCGGCATCAGGGAAATACAAATCAAAACCACAATGAGATATCACCTCACACCAGTCAGAATGGCTAAAATTAACAAGTCAGGAAATGACAGATGCTGGCGAGGATGCGGAGAAAGGGGGACCCTCTTACACTGTTGGTGGGAATGCAAGCTGGTGCAACCACTCTGGAAAACAGCATGGAGGTTCCTCAAAATGTTGAAAATAGAACTACCCTATGACCCAGCAATTGCACTGCTGGGTATTACCCTAAAAATACAAACGTAGTGATCCAAAGGGGCACGTGCACCCGAATGTTTATAGCAGCAATGTCTACAATAGCCAAACTATGGAAAGAACCTAGATGTCCGTCAACAGACAAATGGATAAAGAAGATGTGGTATATATACACAATGGAATACTATGCAGCCATCAATAGAAATGAAATCTTGCCATTTGCGACGATGTGGATGGAACTAGAGGGTATCATGCTTAGCAAAATAAGTCAATCAGAGAAAGACAACTATCATATGATCTCCCTGATATGAGGGAGAGAAGATGCAAGATGGGAGGTTAAGTGGTAAGAGAAGAGTAAATGAAACAAGATGGGATTGGGAGGGAGACAAACCATTAGAGACTCTTAATCTCACAAAACTAACTGAGGGTTGATGGGGGGAGGGTTATGGACATTGGTGAGGGTATGTGCTATGGTGAGTGCTGTGAAATGTGTAAACCTTGCGATTCACAGACCTGTACCCTGGGGATAAAAATATATGTTTAAAAAATAATAATAATAAAATTTAAATTAAAAAAAAGATGAATATTATTCTTAGAGCAATCACCCCCCCAAAAAAAAATAGTTCAAAAAAAATCAACAGAGGAAATAAAACAGTACACTAAGGAAGGTAAAGGAGGAACAGAGGGACAACAAAAACACAGACAGAAAAAAACAATAAAACGGTACCTGTCAATACAGCAATATCAATAATTCAGTTAAAGATCAATGATTGGAACACTCCAATGAAAAGTCAGAGATGATCAGGCTGGATAAAAAAGTAAGATCCATAATGATGTACTATAGTTGGCTAATTGAATTTAAATAAAATAATTTTTTTTAAAAAAAAGTTAAGATCCAACTATATACTATCTCCCAGGGACATGTTTTAGATTCAAAGACCTAAATAGTTTGTAAGTAAAATACTGGAAAAAGATACACAAACAATACAAGAAGTCTCATGACTATAATAATATCAGCCAAAACAGACTTTAATAAAAGAAATATCCTTAGGGACAAAGAAAAACATTTTATGATCAATAGAAATACAAATACAAGCACTTTCAATGAGAATATATTTAACAACAGAGCCCAAAACATTATAAAACAAAACTGACCTAACATTTATAGAACATTCCACCCAACAGCATACAGAATATGCATAGTTGTTAGGCACACATGAAGCATACAGAGTGGGGAGAAAAAACAAAAAACAAAAAACAAAAAAACAAAAAACTCCAGGACAGACCGTATGCTAAACCATAAAAATGTCTTATTGAATTTAAAAAGATTTAAATGATTTAATTATGTTCTCTGACCAAAATGGAATTAAATTTAAAAAGTCTACTACAGGAAGAAATCTGGAAAATTCCAACCTTGGGAAATAAAATAACAGAATGTTAAAACTGATGATTCTAAGATTTTACCCTACCAACAAGCTAAAAGTCAAACGGCCAGAGATTTCTGGATGCTGGAAGAACACATGAAACTCCTAGGCCAGAGCTACAGGACTTTTTTTTCCTTAGAGCAATAGCAGTAGCCAGAGTATCATTATTTTGGGGCCAGTTTGCCAAGATTCAGTTCCCAAATCGCAACACAAGGAAGACCAGGTGGCCCATGAACATGGGACACCAGGAAAGGAGACCTGAGGCTAAGAACCATGCATATTTCATGAGGGCAGCAGGTGTGACTGCCCACCGCTTAGGAGGAAGAGACTATCTCTACCTTCTGATATAAACATCCTTTATATCGTGATATAAACATCCCTTAAAGATTAGCCAGAACAAAAGCAGTCAGTTCCTCTGCTCAGATAATGTGCAGGGACACAGTCCCATGCAGAACTGCCTTCCAAGACAAACTCTAAATAAAGAATAGACTATTGATATTACAAAGGAAACTAGACCTTTTCAATAACTGAATGAAACTGAAAACACATGTAAAATTTTATGGAATAAAACTAATGCAGTGTGTAGGACAAAATTCATAGCTTTAAACACCTACGTCAGAAAAAGCAAAAAGGTCCCAATAAAAACTCTTGACAAACTATGAATATAGTGGAACTTCTTCAACTGGAAGAGGACATCTGCGACAACAGGTAACATCACACTTCATGATGAAAAACTGATTGATTTCCTCCAAGATCAGAAACAAGTCAGGCATGTCTGTTCTTATCACTTCTATTCAATAGTAAACTGGATCTAACCAGTGCAAAACCCAGGGAGGAAAAAAGACATCTATATTGAAAAAGGAAGTAATATAACTGTCTTTACTCTCAGATGACTGCATTCTTTATGTAAAGTGTCCTAAAGAATCTACCAAAAAACTACTAGAACTAATACATGAATTTAAACACACGATACAAAAATATACAATAAACAAAAATAAATAAAAGTCAAATGTTTATATGGTAGCAATGAACAGCCCAAAAAATGATATTAAGGTCATTCCGATCACAACAGCATCAAAAAGAGTAAAATACTTGGGAAAAAAATTAACAAAGTCAGTATAACACCTGAATACAGACTTCTTAAATGAAAATTCTGTTCATAGGGAAAAAATTTAATAAACCCTACTTCAACAAAATATTAAGTATTTTCATTTCCAAAAGATAACATTTTTAAACCACACTGAGTAGAAATATTCACAAATTATATGTCAGATACAGAAGCTGTATCCAAAATAAAAAACACTTATAGCTCAATATAAGATAAACATCTCAATTTAAAAATGGAACAAAAGATTTGAATAAGCATTTCAACAACAGGATATATGAATGTCTAATAAGAACACTGAAAGCATGCCTGATATCAATGGTCATGAGAGAAATGAAAATAAAAATCATCTTGAGATAAACTACACATCCACTAACCCAGCTATAATTGCAACTGGTAATACCATGTGTTTGCAAAGATATAAAGAAACTGCAAACGTACATTGCTGGTGTATACGGCACAGTCCTTTTGGCAGTTTCTTAAATATACACTTACTATGACCTAGCAATTCCACTCTTAGCATCCATCCAAGAGAATGAAAATATCCACACAAAGACTTGTACATGAATGTTCAGCTCAGCATCGTTTATAAAACAGTTCAAACTGGACATTTCCTGACTTTTTCTATACTAATACCTCTCTCTGAAAAGATCTTCAAGGCCCATCATTAATCATACCTGCTTGCTGACCCAAAGTCCATACACCGGCAAATGGGTAAATAAAATATGGTATAGCCATACAACGAATACTATCCAGCAATTAAAATGAATGGCATATGGATACATGTTACAATAGGGATGAACCTCAAAACATTTTACTCAGTAAAAGAAACCAGGTGTAAAATATTACATTGAAGGATTCCATTGTAAGAACTATCCAGAAAAGGCAAACTACGGAGATTGAAAGTAAATCAATGATTGCCTAGAGTTTACAGGGGTTGTAGAGATGGGCCATGAACAGGCATAAGGAACTTTTCAGGGTGCTAGAAATCTCTATAACTGAATAGTGGGGATGGTTCCTCCACTCCACAATTGGCTAAATATTATTGAATTGTACACTTACAATGTGGTCCTCACTGGCAATTAATTTGTCCAAATTACTACCAAAATATGCATTTCTTTGTGCTATCCTGAAGAAATGAAACATAGATTCTTATTCTTTCTGTGGAACGTGAGTAAGGAATTTATGCAGGAGAAAGGTCA
This sequence comes from Lutra lutra, assembly GCF_902655055.1. Taxonomy (NCBI): domain Eukaryota; kingdom Metazoa; phylum Chordata; class Mammalia; order Carnivora; family Mustelidae; genus Lutra; species Lutra lutra. The sequence continues at coordinate 66,466,054 of NC_062281.1, forward strand.
ATCTTTAAATTTCTTTTCTACCATACCCAGGATCTGCTTCCTTCCTGTGACTGCCCCACTTACAGCTCTCTTAGCAAAAGCAAATGAAACTCTAGGGAGCTAAGGGATATAACAGTGATGAAAAACTCTGGCATAAATGTCTTCGCTCACTAAAAATCTGTGATTCTCACAAACAATTCATAGTCAGCCAGGAGAGGGCATTATCAGTGTTTGCCCATCCACGAGCTTCTGCCAACTCTCCCTTCTTACGGTTAGAGTCCTTTGGGACTCTAGTCTCCTAGCCTGGACACATTTAAAGCATTGTCACATGAGTACTTTTTACACCACACTGACGCTAGTCCTTGGTTCCTTAGAGAGCCTATCAACAAATCACAGCATATGGTAACACTTATATATATATTTACCAAAAGAAATGTGCGGATTGTTCTTATTTTGTTAAGTTCGAGAAGCAATTTCTGTGCCTTCTCATGGTTACTACAATATTCATCATAGATACAAAACTTGTCTTTCTGTGAATTCGAATAAGGATAAGTTAGAGTCATGGCAGTAGCTACTTGGAAAGATTAACCTGTGTGATGTTTGTGAACATACTTTATGTGTCCAAAGCATTTACTATATTTTGGGAGCTCTACTCTATGTATGTATCTAAGCACACTTTATTTATCAATTTTCTCTGATTCAAGAAGAATAATCTAGGAAAAAATGTTATATTAACTAGAGTCCAATATGATGTATGCAATACTAAGTAAATGAGCCAAATGGTAGCAAATTACAGAGAAGAGAGTACTTAGCTTTCCTGAGAGGGTTCAGATACAGCTTTAAAAAAAAAAATAAAAGTAGTATCTCAGCAAGGTTCAGAGAGATGAATCCATCATTCCCAGGCAGGGTGAGGGAAGAAAGCATTTTAGGAACAGGGAAAAGCATGTGCCTGATCATGCAGGAATAGAGAGACCTAGTACCCTGCAGTTCACATGCACCAATCTGGACAGCTGTGTTTAGGAGGGACATGGACAAACAAGAGAATAGTCAGCAACAAGTGACTAAGATAATGATGGACTTTGGAGACTCTAATATGGGACTCTCTGTGACAAAGTATGAGAGGTCATTTCAAGTAGAATGATTTGTTAGTATAATAAAGTAAGGAAACGGTAGCTACTTTCAAACAGCTGTCACAGTGTAATGGGACTTACAACACTGTGTAGCTCCAAAACACAAAACTAAGACCACTGGGTGGAAATTGCAAGGGCAATCCATAATGGGCAGTGGTAGGCAGATTCAGGATTAACATAAAGATCTTCTAGTGTTTATAGCTCTCACTAAAAGTGATCAAGTAGGAACAAAATAAATAACCTTCATATTTGCCACAGAAGGGGTACTTTCAAAAAGGGAGTAATTTCACCATCATGGCCTCTAAGCATCCTTCCGTCATTAGATTTTTCTCTCAGTGGCTAGGATTAGTATCTACCAAAGCAGCTCCAATACGAGGAAGACACAGAAAATGTATTGATCAAATATTAGAACCGAAGTACACCCTCTGGAATTTCCATGACATACATTTGGAAAGCAACACTGAGTGCTATTTTATATAGCCAGCAAAAAATATATTGAATTACTTATTTCAAGAGATGGTATGACCCAGAATGAAATACGCTTCAGAAATAGTTTAGCTAAATTCATGGATGACAGATTCATAGTGTGTTACTGAGGAAATGGATGTCAGAGTGCAAGATTCCCATGCCGGGCCCTGGACTAAGGCAGCAAATGCTCCAGCTGGCAGAAGATGTGAATTCCTTTATGAAGTGGAACAGTCTGGATTAAGTGGACACAAACATGAGTGGTTTCCAGTCATACCCAAGGAAAGAACGGCTTGATCTTCCTATGCCAAGGAGCCTCTCTCCATTTAATATTAATTACCTTTATGAAATATTTCCTGATTATAAGAAGAACATATGCAGCTCTGCCCACTCCATACAGAATTACAGACCTAGAGACTACATACCATTACCTTTCTAAAGTCTAAATAGAAATAAAAATAAACAAAAATTGACTTCTGTGACAAAATACTCTTATGCATTTTTAAATAAAACATCAATTATATAGCATTTTGGTACAGAAAAGAATTCAGGTGGGTGTTCTGAAAATTAGCATCAGTGGAATGTTATAAATAGCAGCACTATTTTTTTTTTGCTATGAATGCCCTTCAGTTCTGAAAATAATTTTCATTTTATAGGTGACTTTTTACTTTATAAATCAATTGCACAAATAATTTCAACTATCCTGTCCGAAGAGACAGAAATGATTACACAAGTGTGATGTGTAATTTGAAACAACTGAGGACTGACTGGTTACTCTTCTGCACCACTCAGTACGACCTTCTGAGAAACTACCCTTGAGAAACACCGAGACTCCGGCGTCTGTGTACCTAGAGTGACACGGCTCGTTCACCTGCAGGCTTGTCACCAGCCGATTAACAAGGGAACATTCTGACTCACAAAAGCCTCATCACACCATTATAAGAGTAAGGATTTTCTGCCTCAAAAGGGAAATGCTCTATGTTTGGGAGAAACATAAAAATCCATTCATTATGAACAGCCTGAATATTCATTAGGATTCAAAGCTACAGAGGATGCGAAGAACTAATTTGTTGGGAAAAAGAAAAGGCTGTTTATTCTTCACTGAATAAAATGGATGATGTGAGGCCCTCACCCCTTTTCTGGCTCTCAGTGGAAGATTTCACTGGCCTTAAAAGACCCCAAACTTTCGGTGTCACATTTTACTTCTACACTGAGTCCTCACAGGCTACTGTGCCAAAAGTTAAACCTTAAAATCTGGGGGGGTGGGGGGGTGGGGCAGAGCTTCTAAAATAAACAGAAATTGATCTTACAAAGTGAAGAAAGCAGGTTCCCACTTCTTGTTGAGCGTTAGGTTCTGGATGCAGGCAGTCTTCCACGACTTTTAAAAATTCCTTATGTACAGCAAGGATATCTTCAATGTTTGAGAACAGCATCTACAAATAAATATAATAAGGCAATCGTGAAGCAGGTCAAAAAGAAGTCCATGAGAGGATGGTATTCTCTTTCCAAGCTGAAAATTTCAGGGTATGCTTATCCTTTCCACCCACCCAGAAGACAGAGGACCAATTTTGTCTGGACATCCTTTCTTCTCCTACACAGCTCTGGGAACCAGGAACCCATTCCTGGCTTTCAGGAAAAGCCCGAGTGACTAAATCCAAGCATGACAGTCCCCAACCCATTAGTGAGAATGGGCAGCAGGTAACATAGTGCAGGCAGATTTGCTGGCAGGCTTTTGGGAGCAAAGGCTTCTTTGGTCTCTGGAATGGCATCCTGGAATGGACAGCTTCCCCTCTGGAAAGGTGCTGTGTCTGGAAGTGATAACTTGGACAGCAACAAGGTCATTTTGCAGGGATGAGAGGAGCCAGCCCTGGGGCAAAGCGGATAACCTGGATGGCAAAGTGAAGAGCTAGACAGAACCTGGCAATCTTATCGACCTCCCTGAGTCACAGGTCCTGAACCTTCTCTTCTGTCTGGAGTCCCCAAATGAGAGCTGAAGTGTCTTCAAGTCATTTGAATAAGTGTCTTTTGCTTGCGACCTAAAGCACACAAACTAAAATGCTCCCATGGTAGGAGAATTTGAAAGTTCATTTTTAATTTATGAAAAAATAGTCAGAAGAGCCTATAAAAATCCTGGGGATTTTTTTTTTTTTTTGTAAAATAAAACAGCATATTAGCACCAAAAATAAACATCAATAATAATTTAGGCAGCTTAAATGAATAATAACAGTAGTGCAATTAATTTTCATTTACCTCCTCCCCCTTTACAAAACTCTTTATCATTTTCCTTTCCTGCAGCCTAAAGAGAATTTTATACATGTGTTTCTGAGTTGAAGACATTATGCAGACATTTTCTGCACCATGGAACCACCCAAATAATTTACTCTTTGGTGATCAAAGACTGGAAGTCACATTTTTCATGTCTTGCCTTCCTCAGCCACCACTGGCAATGCTCCCACTTAGGGCTCTGTTCCCCCCTGCTCGCAGACACTGAGGTTCTTGGTCAGGGTGTTTGTTTTTCTTCCTCATTTCAAACTGTCCAAAGGCCTCAGCAAAAAATTGTTCCAGGTCTTCTACGCCATCCTCATCACTCTCTGTTTCTTTTCCCAAACCCTCTTTCCCTTTATCTCAGGGTCGCCCACACAAGTGACTGGTGCAGAACTTATAGTGGAACTGAGGAGAAGCTGAAAAGCCTAGATTAACATCCCACAGAAGAAATTTTAACTAAAAGGGAATTTGTGCTTGGGTTGAGGGCCGACTGTGCCTCCTCATCTTTACTGTTTCTTCTGTTACATTTTTATCAATTTTTGATGCAGCACACTGGTTTGTTTGGTGTAAGAATGCCTACATGAAACAAACAAACAAAAAAGATACTGTGAAGGCAACATTAGGTTAATAAAATAACAGGGTATTGATTAGAACTAAATTTTTTATAGGAAGCCAGAGTTTAAAAACCCAATAACTACTGAGAATAATAGTTTTGTTGTAAAAGGTGAAACCCTGGTTCACAGTGGTTTCTCCCTGGGAATTATATCCTTCAGAATTTGGGGGCAAGACCAAAAGTGATCATGTATATATGAACTAAATTTATCCACCACGATCTCAATGTTCTATGGTAAACAGTTAGGAGTCAAATGTTTCCTAAAGTTCTAAGTCTTGTGAAGCACAAAACACCAAAATCTAATGAAAAATGGGACTTATGATTTTAAAAAGGCGGGGGGGGTCATAAATTCCAAGGTGATCCTTTGGAACTGAGATAGACCGAGGGAAGGAAGAAGGGAGTCAAAGATAGAAAGAGAATGAAAGAGAAAGAGAGAAAGAAAGTGACTCTTCAAGAAGGAATTAAACGATTTCCCTTTCCTTCCTAACTAACCCCTCCCAAGTTTTAGAAAGCCAGATTTTGTATTTCTGGGATCAGGACAGGGCTCTCCAAAGCCCTATGGTAGGCAGAAAAGTTCCTTAGTATTTCAAAGATCTGGACTCTCCTTAATAAGTCATTAATTAAACTTGGACCCATGACCAAGTAAGCTATTATTTTTGCAAAGGAAGAAAAGAGTAGGAAAGGGCTATTTATATTGGGTCTTAAAAGAGAAAGTTTGGAAGGAAAAGGAGAAGTGACTTTCCATGCTGCAAATCTGGCTTGTGTCTTCAAGACATTGCTCATTAACCACCTAGTAACCAGGTGAAATCATTGCTTCCCTTGTCTGTCTTTTTTTTTTTAAGATTTTATTTATTTATTTGACAGAGAGAAATCACAAGTAGGCAGAGAGGCAGGCAGAGAGAGAGGAGGAAGCAGGCTCCCTGCTGAGCAGAAAGCCCGATGCGGGGCTCGAACCCAGGACCTGGGATCATGACCTGAGCCGAAGGCAGGGGCTTAACCCACTGAGCCACCCAGGTGCCCCTCCCTTGTCTGTCTTAAGAAGTTCAAGCACTACCAGCCAAGCTGGGGTATGACTACACAGCCCATCAATCCCCAGGGTACACGGAGTCTCCAGGGAACCTCTGGATACTATATCAAACAAATGAAGATTAAAGTAAGAATCCCATTTTTGACATGCTATATTTACAAAGACTTAAGAGATTAAGAAAACCCAGTATTGCTCATAACGTTCCAAAGTTATCACCCTCAAGCACATTGGAGTAAGAATATGAAATGGCACAGGGGCGCCTCGGTGGCTCAGTTGGTTAAGCATCCAACTCTTGATTTCAGCTCAGGTCCTGATCTCTGAGTTGTGAGACGGAGCCACCCATCAGGCTCTGGGCTGAGTGTGAAGCCTACTTAAGATTCTCTTTCTCCCTCTGCCTCTGCCTCTGCCCCTTCCCCCTCCCTCTCTAAAAAAAGGGGGGCTATAAAATGGCACAACATTTCTGGGAACAACTTGACCATATATCTCAAATTTTTAAATGGGCATACCCTTTAACCCAGAAATTCTTACCTCCATGAATCTATCCCAAGAAAACTTTCAGACAGGATGAAATATTAATTACAAAAGTGAAAACATTGGAAACAACCTAAATCCCCATTAATAAGGGAATCATTTATATTATGGTACATGCAAATTATAAAATACTATGCAGAACTATAATCATAAATGGAATGTGACAAAAATTTCATAGAAATATGCTTAGACAGATGTCTATAAAATATTGTTTCATGAGCAAATTTATCAAACAGCTTTCTTAATAGGTACACACATATATGTACACACATATACATATTACATACAAGCATATAGGCATAAATATACTTGTGTAATGTAGCACATTTTTGATATGTAGCACATATCAAAATGCAACAGTGGTTAAAGTGACCTTTGTATACCTCCTTATGCACAGAATATTTGGCTGCGAGCATACTGTAACATTAGTAAAAAGAAAAACAAAACTATTTAGAAGAAACAAAACAAATGAGCCATAGGACCTCATTCCTAGCATTAGCTTCAAACCCATCTCTATTCCCAATTCAATCAGTTCATGTTTCAGTCTATATCTACAAAGCCACATCAATACTAACAGCCTCAACAGAATGAAATAATTCAGCTGAATTAAATAAACTTAATAAGAAAGTAATGGATGTCACCTTGTTTTTTTAATTGGAAACATGTGATATGATTTTTGAACTATTATCTGGAGTTAAGTAAAATTGCTCATGAAAAGAGATTTCAAATTTTCTGACTTTGCCCATTTTAATCACTATCAGTCTCGTTTTTAATTTTAGATTTGTTTTGTATGCTCATATCAAAAAGGCTCCATCAGTGCTTTCCACTTAGTCTTAAAATAACATGGTGGTGTAGTTGCCTAGTTTACATTTCGTTTTGACCACACAGTAAACAGGTAACCTCTCATGCAAGCAAACCCGAAAGTTCACCTCTTCATTTATTAACCTTTTCTAAGGAGCTGAACTCAGTCACATTCTGAAGCCCATGAATTAAAGTAAGGAAACAGTACAAATGAATCAAAATATGAGTTAGAAAGGCACATACAAACTAAGAAGGTAAACTGTATCTTCACCTGACTTTTTATCTTCTTAGCCTCTGTGACAACATGGAACTTTTTGTTTAACTGTATATGAAAGAAAACCTGGAAATTGTTAACATTTCTGATGAGGCATTTATCTTCCTAAGAGCTTCATTTTATACACACCATTCAATCAGATTTCAGATAGTTTGCCTAGAGCACAAAATCACGAAAACGGACATTCTTAACAGAACATGTAAGTCTTCCTTCCTTAAGATAAAGAAAAATAACGTGCTTTCAGAATCCTCTTGTAACAACCAGCATCTACAAAGTCCTTTCAGACTTTATAATTGAAGCATTTAATTTTTCTCCAATCAATCAAAGAAGCATTAATACCCTAAATACAAAAATACATGAGGGATTTCATACGCTCTTTTATCTCTGCATTCATTAATTCCCATTGGTCCAGAGTTTCATCAGAATTAGGTCATCTTCACTTTGATATGAATATGTTGAAAATAAGTACTGGAAAAAGCTTGTAATGCCAGTGGTTCTCAAGCTTTTTATCGGGCATGAAATTTGGAGAGTTTCTTCTAATGGCAGATTGCCCTATCCCCAGAAGGTCTGACTCAGCAGACTAGTTGAGGACCCAGAAATCTGCACTTTGGGTAAGTTCCCCAGATGATTCTGATGCAGTTGGTCTACAGGCCACATTTGATGAACACTCCTGTGAGTTCATTCTTCCAAAGACTAAAGAAACAGACTGTGAAGAAACAAGTAAGTGAGTCTCAATAGCAAAAATGGGTTCAGTTATTTCTTCTTCATTTTCAAACCCTATGTCAGCTCCCTCTATGCACAATAACCTCTGGATCTGCCACTTGGTGTTCCTGATCATCACACCAGAGGATACCCTTTGGACCATGAACCTCAAATATGGGCTGCATAAATGGGGCATAATAATGTCTGAAGGCTAGGAAGATGCAGAAACCAGTGAGCTAAGACAGACTATGTTGCATTTGGAAGAGGTGAGGCTCACAGTTGCCCCTTCTTGTACCTTCCAGCTTGCAGGTGTGTCACCATGAACCCAGTTTGCCAGCATTCCCTTAACAATGATTACACAACACATTCCTAGATTTGCTGCAGTCAGGGGTTTCTCTTTCCCCACACCAAGAACAGAATTCTTCATCTCCTCTTCAATTTCTTCCATATTGTTTTTTTCCTACCATATATTTGGTAAAACGGGGTAAATGCCATATATTAAATATGCCATATATTAATTAATTAAAGAAAGCTAAAAATGTCACAAATGTGCTACCAAGAAAGTAAAAGAAGGAAGAAAACTCATGAAGATATAAGAGAGAGAAGACAGCAATTCCCTTCCTCCATGTCTGCCCATCTGGGCCACTGCTTGCTCAAAGGGTAAGGCAAACTCCACGATGAATTTTATTCTCAGAATGTACCAGTTTCCTTTATAATTCTGATGTACTAATTTTTGTCCTCCCCACTCTTCCCGTCAGGCACGCACAGTAGATCACTCTTAAAAGTCACATAGACCTGTTCATTGCTATAACATTTTCAGATAGTTGTGGATATTCTTCTTTAATACAACACCAAACCTCAGTAAGTGGTCATTTCTTAAAGGGTAGTCATGATTTTTAATCTGAAACCAACCATATCAGTGAACTCTCCACACTCTGTTGCATTAAAACCAACTGATCTATCTGCAGTTTGAAGGGATCTATTTCATATGCTTGATACTGTAAGTTTTTTTAGCAATGATTCACTGGGATTTAAACATATCTTCAAGATATTAACACATTTTGTTACTTAATATAAAAGAAAACCCACATCACAATAGTAAATATCAGTATCCAGCTCATTATAAAGATCTGTAAGTATTAGGAAAGTATCGAGCTCATAGATATAAATTTTCCAAAACTAGAAGTTCACTTGCAAACTTGAATTTATCATCATCAACAAATACTATCAGTTGTTTTCCTTGAGGTGACAAGCTTACTTCATTCTTTTTTTGAAAAAAACTATCTGCCAAATGCCTGAATGCCCTGAAACTGAAACATAGTTTATCTCACAGTTGTTATTTCAAGTAAATATAATGTTCCATAGCAACTTAATCACAAATTCTAGTCCCTGGAGACAACCATATTTTTGAGTATGCAGCAGAAGTACTAGGTAAACTTCCCATCTCATCACACAGAATATTAAAAAGGCACATGCTCAAGAGTCAGGACTTAATAAACCTCATAATTCTTACAGCTTTAAGTGAAATTGGCATCCCCTTGTCACTCCCTCATGAGTGAGGACCAGGAAGTATGTAGTGGCTACTAATAGAGTTTGGTGCCACTGCTCGATTCACACTAAAACATCAGCAATTTTACACATGACGGATTTTCCCCCACCAGTGTAAGCAACAGCACAGTTGTGGGGGGGAAGCAAATACAGTCTTAGTATTACCACAAGAATAGCTTTGACCTTCTATATTCTCCGAAAGGATTTTGGAGAATCCCAAAAAAACTGCAAAGCACATGTTGAGAACCACTGTTTTAGGCATATAAAACATATCAGATAAACAAAATAGTCAAGAATTTCTGCTCTTATTCTAGTGGGAGGAGGCAGACAATATGCAATAAACATGATAAACATATTCAGTGTACGAGAAGCTAGGTGCTAAAACTGAGCAATGAACTTACTGTAATAATAAAAACATATCTACACACATTTGAAAAAAATAATAATTATTAAATGTTACCAAACATTTAAATTATACCAAGTCTTTACAATCTCTTTCAGAAGACAGGAGTAGAAGAAACATTTCCTCACTTGTTTTTATGAGGCCAGCATCACCCTAATACCAAAACCAAAGACTTCACAAGAAAATAACAGACCAATATCTCTTATAAGTATAAAAGTTCTAAGCAAAATACTAACAAATAAAAGCCACAAATGTCTAAAAACAATTGTACTCCACAACCAAGGGGAATTTACCATTAGTATGCAAAGCTGGTTCAACATTCTAAAATCAGTTAATGAAATCTATCACATTACTAGTCTAAAAAGAAAAATCATATGATCTCATCAAAAGATGAAGAAAAAAGCTTTTGACAATTCCAACACCCACTCATGACAAATACTCAGTAAACTAAGAATACAAGGGAATGTCCTCAATATTATTTAAAAAAATCTTTTAAAAAAACCCTACAGCTAACATCATATATAATGGTGAGAAACTAGAAAATTTCCCATTACAATCAGGACCAAGGCAAGAATGTCTCCTGTCACCACCCTTTTCAGCATTGTCCTCTATTTCCTAGCTAATACAATAAGACAAAAAGGGAAGTAAAAAGCATATAGGTTGGAAAGGAAAAACAAAACTGTCTTTATTCACAAATGATATGATTGTCTATGTGGGAAATGCAAAAGAATTGACAAAAAAAACCTCCTGGAACTTAGAAGCAATTATAGCAAAGTTGCAGGATGCATGGTTAATATACAAAATTCACTCACTTTCCTCTGTGCCAGCAATGAACAAATGGAATTGAAATTAAAAACACAATACCATTTACATTAGCACCTCCAAAAATGAAATACTTAGGTATAAATCTAACAAAATATGTACAACAGGAGGAAAGCCACAAAAGTCTGATAAAAATATACCAGAAAAGACTAAATAAATGGAGAAAGGTAATCCACATTAATGGATAGGAAGACTCGGTAATGTCAAGATGCTAGTTCTTCCCAACCTGATTTAACACAATTTTAATCAAAATTCTAGGAAGTTCTTTTGTGGATATCAACAAAATGATTATAAGTTTATACGGAGAACGAAAAGACTCAGAATCTCCAAAACTGTACTAAAAAAAAAAAAAAAAGGTCAGAAAACTGACACTACTTTATTTCAAGGCTTATTATAAAGCCATAATCAAAACAGTATGGATTTGGTTAAAGAACAAATAGATAAATGAAATACTACAGAGAGCCCAGAAACAGACTCACACAAATATAGTCAACTAAGCTTTGACAAAGGAGCAAAGGCTATGCTATACATTGGAGAAAGGATAGTCTTTCTAACAAACAGTGCTGGGAACAACTGGACATCCACATGTAAAAAGACAAAAAAAAAAAAAAGAATCTAGACGCAGACCTTACATCCTTCAGAAGAATTAGCTCAAAATGGATCAGACCCAAATATAAAATACAAAACCATAAAGTGCCTAGAATTAACATAGGGGGAAATTTCTAGGTGACACCACTGATGGTGGTGACTTTTTAAGATGTAACACCAAAGGCATGATCCATGAAAAAAATAATTGACAATCCAGACATCATTAAAATTAAAAACTTTTCCTCTGTGAATGGCAAGAGAAGGATAAGACAAGCCACAAACCAGAAAGTATTTCCCTAAGAATTATATGACACATGTGATAAAGAACCATTGTCCAAAAGGTACAAAGTAAAACTCAACAATAAGAAAGTCAACAATGAAATTTAAAAATGGGCAGAACTGAACAGACAGCTCACCAAAGAAGATATACTCATGGCAAATAAGCATATGAAAAGGTGTTCAAATCTTGTGTCATTAGGCAGCTGCTAATTAAAACAACAATGAGATACTACACACCTATCAGAAAGGACAAAATCCAAAATACTCAGAGTGCCAAAGGCTGGCAAGATGGGGAATAATCAGAAACTCTCACTCATTGCTGGTGGGAATGCAAACTGATACGGCCACTTTGGGAAACAGTTTGGCATATTCTTACCATAAACGTTCTTACCATGCCAATTCAGGGATCGTGTTCCTTAGAAGTTACCTAAAGGAGCTGAAAATTTATCCATAACAAAACCTGCACCTGGAAGTTCATAGCAGCTGTATTCATAAATGACAAAAGTTGGAAGCAATCAAGATGTCCTTCAGTAAGTGAATGGATAAATGTATCCAAACAATGGAATATTCTCAACCTAAAAAAGAAATGAGCATGATCTGGCCCCTCCCTCCTCTCCTATTCTGTCTCATCCCAGCTTCCCCATTTTGGACCACTGGCCAACCAGAGCCACCTCTCTGCGCCTCCCCAGCAAGCCACGCCTACTTCCACCTTGACACCTTTTCACAACCTGCTTCCTCTGCCTAAAACCCTCTTCATCTGGCTGCCTTCTGCTGTCACTCCCTCCTAATCTTCAGGTCTCTCATGGCCATCCAGTCTAAGTGTTCCCTTTCCCACCCCCCATCATTACCTACCTACCCCATTACTCTACTTTATCTACCCTATGGCATTACCTGCTCCTCCATGTCCCATTTTATGGATTTGTTTACTAGTCCCCCACATTCATACCAGAGCTCTGTGAAGGCAGTCAATCTGTTTTGTTCACTTGTGTTTCCCCAGTATCTCCCAACAATGCCTGGCACTTGGTAAGCACTCAATAACTTTAGTGGTATAAGTAAAAAGTATTTTCTTCACTAGACGGTCTTTGTTTCTAAAGACCACCAGACTGTGTAGTATTAATTCCCCTAGTGCATTATCTTCCCAGCTATTAGAATATAGCTAACATCAGCAACTTAGAATATAAGAATATCATACAATCGCTTTTCTTTTTCATCATCATATACCAGGGTATCTCAATATTAACACTCTGGACACTTGTGCCAGAAAAATGTTGGTTGTGGGGTTTGTCCTGTACATGTAGGATGTTTAAGAGTTTCATGGCCTGCACTGACTAGATGCTAACAGCAACTACCATCCCAGTTGCAACAACCAAAAATGTCTCTCCACGTTGCCATGACTCAGCACCACCACAGTGGTGCAGTTGAGCACCCCTGGTATATACAATCCCAAAATACCTATAGCACTGTTAAGGAAATTCACAAATTTGAGACTAAAAGCTTCTGCATTATCAACATCTCTGGGCTACATTATAAAAATAAGTAATTTTTTCTGGCTTCCTGGGCTTTAGCAATGTCCCACATTTCTCCATATATCTTATTTCAGTGATTTTGTTAGATTATAAGTAAAAAGTCCACCACACTTTTATAAAATTATTAGGCAGAGTTTATATTTAAAGTTCCTTTCAAACAAAGCGGAATTTTTAAAGCTCCCTTTGTTGTGTAGTTTCAACTCAGACTCGATGAACAACAATTATAAAATACTTTGAGTTTGCATGTCTGTTCTCCATCAGACTATATGATGCTACAGAAAATGTATGGGCAGCATGTTTTCATCTTTTGGAACAGATATTAGTTTGTCCCTAGACTGCCATGTCAACATTCCATCCATACAAAACTCCAAAAACTGAGAAAATAATAAATCACTTGTCACTCGTTCAGTAGCACTGAAGACTAACACTCTTGGGCATCTATCTTTCTACAAACCATTAAGGGAAAATATATGCCACCCTGGGTTACTCAGATAGATGCCTAAAAACATCACAGTGATACCAAACACTATGTCAATATCCAGAGGGAAAAAAACCCTTGGAATGTTGGTGTTTTTTCATGATTCAGAACCAAAAGGATTTATTATGTCATATTTGTTGAGAGCCTGTTAATATGTACTCAATTTCCCAGCAAAAGAGGTTTTATTCTTTCTCAAAATGACTATTATTTCAAAATTAACATCACCAACATCTAGGCAAAGATAATTTTTCACCATACAACCATACTTTTTAAACTTCCTTGGCTGAAACTTCCCCAGGATTTGAGGATAATTAAAACATTATTTAGTGTCTTCTGTTTGACCTCAATGTGTTAAAAGGCGGCATGACAGAACTGTGCTCTTCAGGACTTCTCAGGGGAAAGAGTTCACGAAGGATCAGCATGTCATCGGTACTCTACACACAAGGCACAAGATTTTAAGGGTGGTTAATAGGTGGCTAGAGAGCCACTAGTGAAAATGGACAGAAGATGAAGGAAAAACCAAAACCATGATCAATGGAATCTCGGAGATGCATAAAATTGAAAGAAGAGTAAAAATCAGAAATTTATTAAGTGATTTCAATAACATACCAAAATAAAAGCAAACTTTTCTGAAGTGTGTTTTTTGTCAATTTTTGTTACTTTAAGTTTTTGTTTTTCTCTTGTGTTTTTGTGCTTTCAATTCCTACCATCTCATCCTCACCACTCAGCTCATAAAAGTAGATTAATAATAGCCATCTTTCTTGGATATTTAACTTCCATTAAGGCAATGAGTTAAGTCTAAAGCGGAGATTGAAAGCAGTAGAGGTATTTTTGAACGTAACACAATTGGTTAAAATATTGTTTCAACTGCTACCATTTAAGGAAATAAGAACATTTACATTTTACATTGATAAAAATCAATCATTACAGTCCCTCTTCAAACACTAGGAAAAAAAAATCAACCCAGGTTCCACATTCCTGAATGGTAGCAGTAGCTTGGAGCAAAAGCAACCACAAGTTTCCTTCACTCCCTGCAGTCATCACTATTCCCTGTTACCCGCAGACCAAAACTAAATGGCAATTGCTTTTTATTCTCAACACTAATATTGGTATCTAATTTACATAAAATTCATTTTACTGATTTTTGCGACTTAGAAATCTCTGTGGCCCTTTAAATTTTCAGCACATAATCTTGAGGTTTTGCCAAGGCCCTGTTGGCTTTTATAAAGCTTTCTTTAATAGTAATCATTCTGTTAGGGTCTGTTATCAAAGGAACGAAACCAACACAAAACGAAAGTCAAGCAAAGCTTTATTTGGCACCAAGCATCAAAAATCAAACCAACCAGTCGGGGCGTCTCTTACAAAAAGGCGACGACGACCAGGACACTGATCCTGGCGGTTCCCCTCACCCCGCGAAGCGAGGAGAGGCCAGGCTACTCCCCTTACCTGGTGAGGCGAGGCCAGGTGAGGCCAGGCCGCTCCCCTTACCCAGCGAGGCCAGGCCAGGCCGCTCCCCTTACCCGGTGAGGCGAGGCCAGGCAAGGCCAGGTGAGGCCAGGCCAGGCACTCCCCAGTGAGGCCCATGATGCTCCCAATGACCCCGACGACCCCAACGCTACCACTACTACCCCGAAGACTATCACTACTTCCCTGCCTAACAGACCTACCTTTATAGAGGTGGTTGAGCCCGGCCCACACACAGGTGGCCAATGAGATCGCAACACACAGGGAAAACTACACAGTCACCCTCGGTCAGCAATACGGGTGGCCAATTGAAATCCAACTCACCACAGCAAATATATGTGCGCCCCACTGATTGGATGTCTCAATCCGACCTGGCCCGACCCCATATCAGGGGCCTGCAAGCAAGTTCCTCGGGGAGGGGCAGGGTCAACCCAAGCCCACGAGAAAATGGCTCCCTCTGGCCAACCGGGCCCTTATAATTCCACACTTCTAACTTCTATTTGATTTTAGTTTCAAAGTTTGCTTATTTTTAGTTATTTCTATACCCAACGTGGGGCTTGAACTCAGCACCCTGAGATCAAGTCTCATGGACCCCTGACTGAGCCCCCAGAGTTCTAAGTTTTAAAATGGCACTTGGGGGACGCCTGGGTGGCTCAGTTGGTTAAGCCGCTGCCTTAGGCTCAGGTCATGATCCCAGCGTCCTGGGATCGAGTCCCACATCAGGCTCCTTGTTCTGTGGGGAGCCTGCTTCTCCCTCTGCCTCTGCCTGCCACTCTGTCTGCCTGTGCTTGCTCGCTCTCTCTCTCTCTCTCTCTCTCTCTCTCTCTGACAAATAAATAAAATCTTTAAAAAAAAAAAATAAATAAATAAAATGGCACTTGGTCTTAAAGTATTAGAGTGAAAAAGTCCCCAGATGAGAAGAGAAAAAGCTTGAAGAAAAAGCACGAAGGAAAATTGGAGCCTATTTACTTAAAATCTGTTTTTCCAAGGCATTAACAATTACATTAGATGTTAATTCTAACATAAAGTTTATATATTTTTTTTCAGATGGGCCTGTCATTTTACTTTATCAGCCTGTGTGAGTTCTGTCCATACCAAGATCATGTAGCAGATCACTGAAATCAAAGCCATAGTGTGGCCTTACTCCACATACATTGTTAAACTTTTATTAGTACTTTGTGCACTAAGTCCTCTCAAGGATTA
Source organism: Lutra lutra (assembly GCF_902655055.1). Classification (NCBI taxonomy): domain Eukaryota; kingdom Metazoa; phylum Chordata; class Mammalia; order Carnivora; family Mustelidae; genus Lutra; species Lutra lutra. The sequence goes on from NC_062281.1 coordinate 66,482,152, forward strand.
TAGATGGGCTGCAGTCTCTATAAATACCTTACAGTTTGATCTTGAATTAATTTTTTCTACCTTCTTTGCATTTGTTAGTTTTTAAATTTCTGAAATGTTTAGAAAATATGACTGAAGAGATTGATTGACATGAACCACATTTGAGGGCAAACCTGGAATTCTGAGCAGAAGAGATCCAATATTATATGACAATATGGAATATACATATATTTTAACAAACAATAGCAGCCCCCAACAAATACCTTGACTTATTTGTTTTGAAACCAAGGAATTGTCTTGAAGTTAGCATCAGTTGGTTTGATTTACTGTTAAGAGAGGAGCAAAAATGGGAGGCGGGGGTTTACCCTTTACTTCTTTTTTCTCTAGTGTTAGGAATAAATAAAACCACAGTAGATGTAATAGAACTATGGCTGTGGTTGCAGCAGTAGTGGCAGAAATACCAGTTAGCATTTATTTGGCCCTGATTATGCACTGACACTGTGCAAGGTGCTGACAAAAATTACCTCTGTGAATTCTTTTCACCTCTCTGTGAGGTAGGTACTATTACTCTTTTGAAAAGATTTATTTATTTATTTAAGAGAGAGCAAGAACGAGATAGAGAGAGAGAGAAAGCCAAAGAGCATGCACCCCTAAGCGGGGGTAGGGGCAGAGATAGAGAGAGAGAATATCAAGCAGATTCCTTGCTGAGTGCAGAGCTGGATGTGGGGCTTACCCCAGGACCCTGAGATAGTGACCTGAGTCAAAACAAAGAGCTGGAGACTCAGCCAACTAAGCCACCCAAACATCCCAAAGTATTATTATTTTTAACCTAATTTAATGTGTGAGGAAACCAAGGCTCAGAGCCTTGGCTGCATTCCCTGCCTATGAGACATCCTGTATCTGCATAGGTGTGTGGTAGGTGTTTATAGGTGTGTTGAGGAGGATTAGCTCTGAGGGGTTTCAAAACAGCAGACTATAAACATTGGGCACTTCTTAATCTTATTAATTTAGTTGTTTTTTTCCTGAAGTTTGGTGTCTCACTGACCATTCCGGAAAAAGACATCAATCACCCAAAACAATACAAGGGACACAAAATCATCATGAATCAAGTGATATTTAGAATATATAAGCCAAGAGAAATTTATTGCCAAAAAGTCCGTTTATTAAAAAAAAATATTTAATAGTTTAAAATAAAGTAAAATGACAGGCCAATCTGAAAAATGTCCTACAGAAAAGTCAGGTACAGAAAAGAAGACTAATATTCTTGGAGTTGCCTTAGCTCTTCTGAACACTATCAACTCTTCATAGCATCAAGAGAACCATTAAACAAACATGGTGCATTAGGCGAGATTATAAAACAAAAATTAAAATCTATTCCTTTATGTATTATAACTCATAATATTTGTAAAAGAACTCAAAGTCAGATGAAAATAATGAACGTTTCATTACATTCTGAATTAATAACAAAAAAGTGTATTTCAAATATCTCAGAATTTTGGGTAGCATTTAATAAGATAAAAGTATGTTTCCGGTGTTGGGATAAAATGAATTTCCAAGGGCCGTTCATAAGCTTATACGAACATACTTGTGAAAATTTTTTCTCAATAAAATGCTGGCTCAATTAACTTATTTTTAATATTGCACAAATATTTATTCAGAGATGCCAGGAGACTATTGTGGTTCTAATATAATACTTCCTGTTGTGCTGCTCAGGAGTTCACAGTGATATCAGATAACTTAAAAAACACAACACAATGAAAGAAAAGGCTAAGCAGGAAGTACAAAGCACATTATATAGATAATATTCTCAAGCACAGATTTTTCTCTGGCACAGGAAACTGGTCATTTCTGAAATTTTTTTTTAATTAATTTTATTTTTTATAAACATATAATATATTTTTATCCCCAGGGGTACAGGTCTGTGAATCACCAGGTTTACACACTTCACAGCACTCACCATAGCACATACCCTCCCCAGTGTCCATAATCCCACCCCCCTCCCAACCCCCCTCCCTCCATCAACCCTCAGTTTGTTTTGTGAGATTAAGAGTCACTTTTGGTTTGTCTCCCTCCCAATCCCATCTTGTTTCATTTACTCTTCTCCTACCCCCCTAACCCCCCATGTTGCATCTCCTCTCCCTCATATCAGGGAGATCATATGATAGTTGTCTTTCTCCGATTGACTTATTTCGCTAAGCATGATACCCTCTAGTTCCATCCACGTCGTCGCAAATGGCAAGATTTCATTTCTTTTGATGGCTGCATAGGATTCCATTGTGTATATATATACCACATCTTCTTTATCCATTCGTCTGTTGATGGACATCTAGGTTCTTTCCATAGTTTGGCTATTGTAGACATTGCTGCTATAAACATTCGGGTGCACGTGCCCCTTCGGATCACTACGTTTGTATCTTTAGGGTAAATACCCAGCAGTGCAATTGCTGGGTCATAGGGTAGTTCTATTTTCAACATTTTGAGGAACCTCCATGCTGTTTTCCAGAGTGGTTGCACCAGCTTGCATTCCCACCAACAGTGTAGGAGGGTTCCCCTTTCTCCGCATCCTCGCCAGCATCTGTCATTTCCTGACTTGTTAATTTTAGCCATTCTGACTGGTGTGAGGTGATATCTCATGGTGGTTTTGATTTGTATTTCCCTGATGCCGAGTGATGTGGAGCACTTTTTCATGTGTCTGTTGGCCATCTGGATGTCTTCTTTGCAGAAATGTCTGTTCATGTCCTCTGCCCATTTCTTGATTGGATTATTTGTTCTTTGGGTGTTGAGTTTGGTATGTTCTTTATAGATTTTGGACACTAGCCCTTTATCTGATATGTCATTTGCAAATATCTTCTCCCATTCTGTCAGTTGTCTTTTGGTTTTGTTAACTGTTTCCTTTGCTGTGCAAAAGCTTTTGATCTTAAAGAAATCCCAATAGTTCATTTTTGCCCTTGCTTCCCTTGCTTTTGGCGATGTTCCTAGGAAGATGTTGCTGCGGCTGAGGTCGAAGAGGTTGCTGCCTGTGTTCTCCTCAAGGATTTTGATGGATTCCTTTCTCACATTGAGATCCTTTATCCATTTTGAGTCTATTTTCATGTGTGGTGTAAGGAAATCATCCAATTTCATTTTTCTGCATGTGACTGTCCAATTTTCCCAACACCATTTATTGAAGAGGCTGTCTTTTTTCCATTGGACATTCCTTCCTGATCAAAACTCTTCAAAGTGTAGGGATAGACGGCACATACCTCAATATTATCAAAGCCATCTATGAAAAACCCACCGCAAATATCATTCTCAATGGAGAAAAACTGAAAGCTTTTCCACTAAGGTCAGGAACACGGCAGGGATGTCCATTATCACCACTGCTATTCAACATAGTACTAGAAGTCCTAGCCTCAGCAATCAGACAACAAAAGAAAATTAAAGGCATCCAAATCGGCAAAGAAGAAGTCAAACTATCACTCTTTGCAGATGATATGATACTATATGTGGAAAACCCAAAAGACTCCACTCCAAAACTGCTAGAACTTGTACAGGAATTCAGTAAAGTGTCAGGATATAAAATCAATGCACAGAAATCAGTTGCATTTCTCTACACCAACAACAAGACAGAAGAAAGAGAAATTAAGGAGTCCATCCCATTTACAATTGCACCCAAAACTATAAGATACCTAGGAATAAACCTAACCAAAGAGACTAAGAATCTATACACAGAAAACTATAAAGTACTCATGAAAGAAATTGAGGAAGACACAAAGAAATGGAAAAATGTTCCATGCTCCTGGATTGGAAGAATAAATATTGTGAAAATGTCTATGCTACCTAAAGCAATCTACACATTTAATGCAATTCCTATCAAAGTACCATCCATTTTTTTCAAAGAAATGGAACAAATAATCCTAAAATTTATATGGAACCAGAAAAGACCTCGAATAGCCAAAGGAATATTGAAAAAGAAAGCCAAAGTTGGTGGCATCACAATTCCGGACTTCAAGCTCTATTACAAAGCTGTCATCATCAAGACAGCATGGTACTGGCACAAAAACAGACACATAGATCAATGGAACAGAATAGAGAGCCCAGAAATAGACCCTCAACTCTATGGTCAACTCATCTTCGACAAAGCAGGAAAGAATGTCATTTCTGAAATTTAAAGTGAAGAACACTATTCCTGTTTAAGTCATTATTTGAGAATTCAGTTCCCATGAAAAGGAAATGTAGCAGCGAGGGAAGGAAAAGTATTTAATGCTGGAAAACAACCCAGAGAAATGACTGAGGATCACAAAACGAGGACTCGTCTCTGCCTGGTATCCAAACCTCTTTTTCTTTTTCTTTTTCTTTTTTTTTTTTGTTTTTTTTAACACTCTGTTCTAGCTCACTATAAAATCCCACAGGGTAGAGAAGAAAGGTTTTTTAAGTTTGCTTCATGATACATGTATGCTTGAACTAATTTAAAGAAGGTTTTTTATTTAGAAATTTCTGTATCTATTTTACCTTTACTTCAGAACTCCTAAAATTGTTCATTCCTATCCTTAAGATACATATGACTTTTCTACCAACATCCTTTTGCCCCTTCTGACTTACCATACCCCCTTCTCTCCTTTCTTTATGTCTAGATATTCAACATACCATCCACTTCTCAGTCTGTAGTTCTGTTTCCTTTCCATTTTCATTCTATTTGAACTCTATTTCTAGAAGGAACTAATGTATAGTAATGTTAACAGTTAGTTTGGGGCTAGTACAGATCAGTGGAACAGAATAGAGCCCAGAAAACACTCTGAGTAGGAGGAAATTCTGTATTTGAAACCAGTGGTGCTTTATTGTTTTTTAATTTATTTATTTATTATAGAGAAAGAGAGCACTTGCAAGCATGCACAGGGGAGAGGAGAGAGGGGCAGAGGGAGGAAGAGAGAGAGAATCCTCAAGTCGACTCCATGCTGGCCCACAGCCCCACATGGAGCCCAATCTTACAACCTTGAGATTGTGACCTGAGCCGGAATCAAGAGTCTGAGGCTTAACCAAATGACCCACCCAGATGCCCCATGAAGCACGTGGTACTTTAAATCAGTGGGGAAGGAATGCACAGGTGTTGAGACAACAGTCAGTCCAGTTTGCAGACTTTGTCAACGTAAAAAAAAAGATCGTGAAGTGGTTTAAAGTTTGAATTCTGGAGCCAGTCTGCCTGGATTCAAACCCCAGGTCTACCAAATGCTAGATATGACATCTCACCAGTAAATTTACCTCCCTAATGCAGTCCCAACATCGTAAAATGAGAATAATATGGTATTTATTCTTATAGCCTTCCTGCAAAGGTTAAATAAATTAATATTTGTGAAGAAACTATTACATCAAAAACCAATATATCACTGTTAGCTATAACTACTATTTTTTCTTATTTTATTTTGTATCACCAAATATACTTGCCAGATGTTATTCTCATTAAATGACAGTACATTTAATCTCTGAAAGACCTTCAAGAAGAATCAGTCTTTTATACAACTTGTGATAATCAATGCATTAACAACAGGATTAGCATCATATATGTATAAATATGTAAAATATATTTATTTTGTCTTTAAGCCATTTATAATTTTTATTCATAATTTGCTTTGTAAAAATACATGAACAATCTTTAAAAAGGCAAATATCTGAAAGATTTTGCTTATGCACTCAAGAAATATGAGAAAAAATAACTGAAAATCTGGGATAACAATTATTATCAATAATCCCACTATGTTTCAAAAGCCAAGAGGAAAATGAAATAGGAAATATCATAAATAGTCTGTATACTTCATGAACCAAGTAGGAGCCAGGAAAATAATATTAATGAGTTCATTCCCATAGATATTAGCTTGTAGCTCCATCAACAGCTGAATATTCATGAAGCAAGTTGGATGCAGATAAAGGAGAAAACTTCCCTTACAGGAAAACAGCAATTATAACAACAACAAAAATTTATGCATTTTTTTCTGGCCTGGGTTATGTAAAATAACAAAGAAAAAGCTAATGTCCATTCAAAACCTTATGAATTTTGTTATATAACCACAAAGATGTAATAGATTTGCTTACTGCTCCAAAACAGCAAATACCCTCTAATACCAGTACTTTCCTTGTTTCAGAACACTTAAATCATCCTAGATCCTCAAGAAACAGCCTTAATGGGATGTAAATGAAATTGTCCCTAGGCTGAGTGCCCATTACTAACATGGGTTAGGGCAATTATTTGCAGAGCTTAGAGCTTGAAAATGCAAACAATATAAAGAACAAACTAAACAGTAAACTAAAATCTATCAGAACTACATCCAATATTTGGGGGTTTGTCTGGAAGTCCTAAGTGCCCCCAGCAAGAAGACTTCGGGCAGCAATGATATTATTCAGGGAGATGGGAGCATGTGTCCCGCTGTCATTGGTCTGAAAGTTATACGTATATACAGATGCTCTTTGACGTGTAGTGGGGAGAAGAAGGGGGAGGGAAATGGCACCTACCGGGGAATAATTTTTATCGTCATGGCCTCTTCCAAATGCAATAGGATTTAGATTTGGCCCCTAGAGCTGATAAAGAACTGGAATAAAATTCAGAAATGAAGTAGCACGTGACTTTATAGTGCCGAGTCACACTGCAGAGGTGGGTTATCAGCCTGAAACTCAGGAATTGGTGTCCTTGCTCATCCCAGTTCCCTGGACCTGAGACAGTAAAACTAATTCCAGACCCTGCTTCCCAGGGTGGAAGAGGCGATGCAGTCTGTTTATCGCTTGTTGCTTTGTGTTAAGTTTATGGTCCTGAAACACGCACCATCTTCCAGTGTCCTTTTATCACCTTGTTTCGTACTCTGTGCCTGTGTCCTCACCATGCCCTCTCCCTGGAATGCCCTCCTCCACTCCAAATTTAGTCAACTTCTACTCCTCCCTAACAGTGGTTCAGGGTCCTCTTCTGTAGGTAGCCTTGCGTTAATTCTCTAGGTTGGGGTTGGTTCTGCTCTTCTGGTTTCCAGAATGCCCTGTGCACTTTCTCATGATTGTACCTCATGAACTATTTGATTATGTTAGATTTATGCACTCCTCTCCCCGACTAGCTTGAAGCTGATGGGGATAAACACAACATTTTAACCTCCTTTATACCCAAAACAACAGGCCAATGCTGTGCACATAGTAGAAATTCAATGTTTCAGAAATGAACAATGGACTGAAAGCAAGCAAGATTAAGAAATCTCTGGGTCTCTGTTTCTTCACATGTAAGCAGGGGCCAAAAATAGTATCACCTTATAGAGAAGGAAAAGAGGTAGAGGATGAGAGCAGAGAGGTGAGGAGAGGGGAGAGTATAGGACCTTGTTGACCATTATGAGAACTTCGAGTTTTACTCATAGTGCAATGGGGAAGGTTTCTAACTGAGAAGTGACAGGACTTGGCCTATGTTTTAGATGGAGTCTGGTAGCTTTCTGATAATAAAAAATGAGATGCAAGCTCAGAAGCAGGAAGATGAGTGATGAAGCTACTGCATCTCTCATTCACTGAAGTGAATTTTGTTAGTACCTCCATAATTACAAACGTTTTTCACACACATGCACACATGCACACACACACACACACACACACACACACACATACACAATTTCAATTAATAAACACCGAACCAAGTAATCCCATTTTTTATTTCTCAAAATCATTTAAAATGCCAGTTAAGGAATAGATGCATGGCTGCTTCTGTTCTCTGTTTCTCTTTTTCATTTAAATATCCCCTTCCATTCTGTAGACTGAATTAAGGAAGCCATTAAAAAATATTACTTATAAATAGGGTCAACAATTGCTTTCTTATGTGTCACTTCATTAACTTAAGAATAAATGGGATGTGGCCATATTGGGTTCTTTTCTCATTCCAAAGTGATAAAAATGAATGATGAACTCCCCGGGTCAAAAGTCCACACTTGCTGGAATATTTGTTCAGAAATGAGAAATATATTTTTTATATAGGGATTGTGACTGTTTAAGAAAAATACTAAACATTATTTTAATCAACAAGTAAATTGCCTAAACACTAAACTAAAAAATTTAAAATAAGAGTATTTCATATAAATTGACATGGCCCTTTTCTCAGTGGCAAGAAATAGAAACAATTTTGAATTCTCAGTTGGCTAAGTAAAGACAGACATAACTGCTTTGATGCCTATTCACTAAAGAATTAATTAGTAAAAACACATGAATGAAGGGACATGAAATAATTACCCATGGCCACATGACCAGAAAAAGAAAGGCAGATACAGAATAATTAAGGTTACTGTTCAAACTTACTATTTCTATCACAGATAGAGCAGAAATTATAAAGTGTCCATTTTTTTTACTAGTTATATAAATTAACTCAATCAATGTTTCCATAACCCTCTAAGTTTGGATATAATCTTAGCTGAATTTTAACAATGGAGAAACTGAGTCTCAAAGAAGTGAAGCAACTTCTCCAAGGTCAAGCAGCCAGGATCTGAGGGAGCCTTGACTCAGCACCAACTCTTCCACGGCTCACTGGGTTATGAGACCCACACTCCCCCACAGGGAAATTAAAGTGGTCAGGTCAGGAGACCTCATGCAGAGGCCAAAACAGAAACCAAATGATGTTCAGTTTCTAAATTGGATTTCCAAAGTTCCTAGCCCCGCTTTGGAAAAGGATGGCACTCCCTCACATCTTTGAGCACAGAAATCTTCTGTTTAAGGCTACTTACTTGATTTGATTGTAGGGACTTTTTCCAGAAATGAATAAAAAGCACAGAATTTGAGTAAGCTTTTATATCTGTAACAGAATATTGCTTACAGAAGAAAATTCTCTGAATATCCTGTCCTTTTAACCTAATTATAGCATGTAAGTTAAGACCACATTAAAGAGCACAATACAATTGAGTACCTACTTTCAGCTAACGAATTCCATCAATTACCAGGGGCAGACCAAAGTCTGTCTGGTTAGCATACTACCCAATAGTTTCACCTACAAAATGTAGGAAATGGCCTTTCACCATTTGAGGAATTTAGATACTTAGAGTTACCCTGTGCTCATCCAAAATTATTGTATTACTACGACAGAGAGAAATACAGGAGCTTATAAGGGCTTAGGACATAGGATACATCCCAAACCCTGAAACGCTGATCAGTCTTCAGACATCCAAAACAATGTACTAGTGAATTCAAAACAGCATAAAATCTCCTTTGAAGATGACCAATGGAGTTAATAACGATAATAATTATCCTAAGCATTCATTCTCCAGAAAGCTAACTGTTCCTTTTATGATGTTAAATGTAAGTTTTCCCCCATTGAAACACCATTAATTAGGGAAATTAATAGGCAAACCACAGACTGGGGAAAAAATATCTCTAATATGTATGTCTGACAAAGGTTCCTTATGTAGAATATACAAATATTTAAAGTCAATAATTAAAAAAGAAATACTTTACAATTTTTTAACAATTTTTTAAATGTGGTTTTATCTAGGACTATAAATGACACTCTAAAAATAAGTTAAAGTGCCAATTCTCAATCATCTTCAGGCGAGCAATTTAGTATATGTGCTGCCGAAGCGAGCACCAGGCGAGCAATTTATATCATAGACTGTCTATAATACATAAGCAGTGAAAATAAAAAAATTAAAACCCATAATAAAAGGCTTATTAAGAAAATGTTATGCATTATACTAATTATAAGGAATCTAAGCATGAAAAGCCATGTAATTCCATTCGGTAGCTTTACAATAACTCTAAACCTTATACTTCCATTATCTGTAAAACTTTATTATATATCATTATGTATGGAGGGCAATCGACATAAAGAGTGTACTAAGTAAACTGTCTAAAAGAAGAGGAGAAAACTATGGAGCAGGAAGAAGGGAAGAAAAGAAAAAAGATGAAACAATTCTTCCCCTCAAAATGTTTAAAATTTAGTTTTAGGGTAGAATTATACACCTATCAAATTATATTCAAACTGTATAGATCTCCTTTGCATATACTGTCTTCTAGGGTCTAACCCCTGTGTCCTCTCCAGGCACAGCTCTTACTCTTAATGTGTCCTGGATTTTATACGGTCTGACACGTAGCACAAGCTCCATACACATGGGTTAACTCATTATCTGGACTTCATGGTGAAGCAGTTCTCCTGAATACTGAGTCAGCAATGGTAGTTACTGATAAAATTCTTAAAGACCAGGATTAAATCTGTTTCCCTGGTTCTCTCGCAGAATCTAGCCCAGAATCTCACGCATAACAGATGCGTAACGAAAACATATTAAATTCATCGGGTATAACGATTTCATTTCTCCAGTGTTCTTTTTTGAATTCCAATTTTCCAACAACTGCTTAATATATGATTATATGTAAATAACTCATAGTCATCTGTATTCTCTTCAAGTACAGGAAGATATTTCATTCAAGATTTACGAGAAACGATTAGTCGACATCAAAAGGCTGTCATCAGTGAAAAAATCTGTTCTCTTCTCTACCAGAAAACTTAGAATAATACATTCAGTGACAATATTAAGGCAACTTCAACTGAATTTTTGTTCTGGTATCTATGCCATGTCAAATAATTGTCAAAGGCAAAAGAGAAGATTCCTGGGCTGGCTAATGCAAGTTTTTTCCTGTTGCCTGTCAATAGCCACCTGCTTGAAGACCCACGCTGCAGGTTTCTGAGATAGTATGTGTAGTCTATAGCCTTGGGACAGAAGCAAGCATGAGGGGCACCTGGGTGGCTCAGTGGGTTAAAGCCTCTGCCTTCAGTTCAGGTCTTGATCCTGGGGTCCTGGGATAGAGCCCCGCATCGGGCTCTCTGCTCAGGGGGGAGCCTGCTTCCCCCTCTCTCTCTGCCTGCCTCTCTGCTTGCTTGTGATCTCTGTCAAATAAATAAAATCTTAAAAAAAAAAGTAGAAGAAGCAGAAGAAGCAGCAAGCATGATCTGCCTTGCACTAGATATATGCTTTTAACCAGTGGAATCACCCAGGACCAGATGATAGTAGATGAGCAATAATCAGTTTAAAATTATATAAATCATTCCTACAGAACTTCATTTAGCTTTTTAAATATTATCACTCAGCCATTCCTCGTCTCAAAGTCATACTCTAATTCCAATCATTTCCCTTCAATCACCAGTGTCATTGATAAGAACTGCAGCCACCACTGCAGTGGTGAAGGAAGGTTTCAATCCATCCTCCAGGGCCTAGATCAAAGCCCACTTCCTTCCAGAAGATTTCCTCCAATACTTTGGCACACATATTTTTTTTCTTAATTAAATAACCAATAGAATTACTAGATAAAATACTCAATAAGTAGCTACCAAACTGAAGTAGCAATTCTAAATTTTCAAAAAGTTAGACATAGTATTCTTTCTAAGAAACTAGAATTTTATGTACAAATTGAACATTTCATCTTCAATCATGTGATTACAAATGGATGTTACTATCTGGAAAAATAACACAGTCCAATAAAATGTGCCATATGGTTAGAAAGTCGAGTTGAAGCATGGCATTAATTTGGGGACCTACCTGTATTTAAAAGAAACAGAATTCTTAAACAATAGAACACTTATCTCTAAATACTTATAAATCTAGAACAAATTTTAATAATTATTTCCTCATCATTAAAAGAAAAAAAAAACAGAATATTTTGAAATCTGCTTACAAACTTAAGCCAAGGATACTTTTGAACAGTTCAAGTTCTGAAATAAACAATCCATAATCTTCAAAACTTATTTTTTTAAATAAACAGTGCAATTTTTTTCATAACCTTAGGTTTTCCAAGAGAAATGTATTCATCTGAAGTTTTTCCTTAAGATAACTAATTACATTGCCCCTGTTTTTCTAAGGTACCACTTATGACCCCCTACATCTTCTAAAAGAACTCAGTTTGGTTCCTCTAACAAGAAGACAGTTCCTATTATGTTCAGATGAATAACTCAAACTAATGGAATCTGAACCGTTGCTATAGAAGCTGTGAAAAATAAGCTTTTGACTGTTTCTAAATCAAAGTGCTATCATTCAGGTCCCATGGTTATACTGCCTTTAACAATGACATTTCTTGCAAAACACTGCACTGTTTTAAGAATGTCTAAACTATTGTGCTGTATTAGAACACTAAGGGAGAAATCTATCAAAAGTTGTTTATAATTGGGGCGCCTGGGTGGCTCAGTGGGTTAAAGCCCCTGCCTTGGGCTCAGGTCATGATCCCAGGGTCCTGGAATCCAGCCACGCATCAGGCTCTCTGCTCAGCAGGGACCCTGCTTCCTCCTCTCTCTCTGCCTGTGTCTCTGCCTACTTGTGATCTCTGTCTGTCAAATAAATAAATAAAATCTTAAAAAAAAAAAAGTTGTTTATAATTAATGTTCCTTAATCTTAGGTATTATTTAGAAAGGGTCAATATCTGACCAAATCAGATTTGAAGCAATGTTCCTTAAATTATAAAACACTTTATTTTTCCAAGTTCTTAAATACTTCTCACCCTGTATGTTTGTTGAATGAATAAGTACTAAGAAAGTGTTCATCATACTTCTCAGCTGAGACTAATTAATGCACATGCACAAAAATGAGAAATTTATACATGAAAATTAAGCAAAACCAGGATATTAAGTTGATGGGGGCAGGTTATATCTCAACACCTGTGTTTATGATATCATGATACCCTCATCTGTGCTGAACCACAGACCACAGAGATGACAAAGAAACTGGAGAGATGTCCTTGATATGACCTTCAGATCAATAAGACATTCCCGCACCTGCAGCTTAGTTTAGTGTCACAAAGAACAGTATATACCAGTTTCAGAAGAGTAACACAAAGAGCTTGTGTAGATCAGTGCAGGTCCTGTCTGTGGAAAGACCAGTCCCTCCCCAAAAGAATCTACATGCTTTCTTTTCACACAGTTTAATGCATTGCTCGTATTGTCTTTTCAGTATCTCTGTCCTTGACTAGGGCTTCCCTTAATGAGAACGAAGAACAGTGAAGACAGCATAATTTGTAACAGAGGTTTGCTAGTTTAAAAGTTGAGGAAGATTCATATTAAAAATTCCAGATTTTAGGGGCGCCTGGGTGGCTCAGTGAGTTAAAGCCTCTGCCCTCGGCTCAGGTCATGATCTCAGGGTCCTGGGATTGAGCTCTGCATCGGGCTCTCTGCTCAGCCTGGAGCCTGCTTCTCCCTCTCTCTCTGCCTGCTTCTCTACCTACTTGTGATCTCTATCTGATAAGTAAATGAAATCTTTAAGTAAATAAATAAATTTTAAAAATTAAAATTCCAGATTTTTTAGAGTACCTCTTAAAGCATCAGACGTGCCAACTATACTTGGGGCCACACACCTGCCTGGCAGCAATTGGCTGGAGCAGGGGGTGCTGCCCTCCTTGCGCTCCCCAGTCCTCACTACTCCCTAGTGTTTGCCCCTGAGCAGCTTTGGCCATTTTTGTTTCCTGCCTTACCTCATGAGCATTTTATTCGAACCCTTTGGTTTAAGCTTGTGAACTCTGCAGTTAGAGTACCAGGATTTAAATCCCAACACTTCCTAGTTGTATGACCCTGGGCATATTACTTTCTTCCCTCTCCTTGCTCTTTTGTTTTCTCCTTGAAAAGTTATAATAATTTTCACTACTTTATAGAGTTGTTGGGGAAATTAAAAATAACATGGACATCAAGTACAGAGCCCAGTGAATCCATAAATGTACTTACTATTAAGGAAAACACACAGACACACACGAGTGAGGCTAGATTAAATTCCCTCTGCCCCACTGCATTAGGTGTATAGAGCTATAACCTCGGAGGCTTTCAGCCTTAGGCCAAGGGAACACGGGCCACAGCCCCAGTAGCACAATCTGGGTAGGCTGCTGGGGACCTTGAGTGAGGTGGACCCAGGTTGAAACTCAGTGCATTGTATCAGTTATGGCTGGCATTCTCTTTGAAGTCCTGGGACCATTCTTATACCTAGCTACACTTTACAGCCACCTGGGGAGAGTTTCAAAACTAAAGAAAACAATGCCCAAGCCCTACACCAAACCAAACAAGTCAGATCTATTGAAGTGGATCTAGATATATCTTTAAAGTTCCCTAGGTGATTCTAATGTACAGACAGGCTTGAGAACCACTGTTCCATGGCACAGAGAGCACCAGCCCTCCCCAGCCACGTCTAGGACTCTCAAAAGATCCAAGACAGGGGTTCACATTTTTAAAAATGAGCAGCTTAGGAAGCATTAAAATCCAGAAATTACTGATTCATCTGGCAGAAAATATTCATTTTTGTAAACATGTCTGCATTTTGGATTAAGTGAGTTACATTTTTTAAAAATAGGAAGATCATTGTTTACAAATGTGGTATTTCTTCAAGTGTATGCCTCTTTTAAGTGCATTCCACAGACTGAGGGACAATAATTTTGAGTCTTCGGAAGGTGACTGAATTTAGCAATACCACATTAAGTAATTAAAGGTTGGCATATAAAGCTAGTTTTACTTAACAGTGAGACAACTTTAAATTTTTATAATGAAGTCATAGCTTTCTACTTAAAAATAACAAAGTCATCAATAGTTTTGCAGGAAATATAGAGCAACATTATTAAAATGTTGCTAATATATGTGTAAGTTCTATGCTAATTTGGCTAAACAGTTTAAATGCTTATCAAGCTACATGTATAGAAAATAAAATATTAGTATTATTCTTTAGCAGTCTTTAATTAGATCTATAATTTTTAATTATTAAAATATCTAAGATTTAGATGTTTTTAAGATACATTTAAAGATCATTCTTAGGCAAAATTTAGGTAGAGGGATAACTAATTTGGGGAAAACTCTATTTTGAGGAAATCTAATATTCTTTGTAGTCACTAAATTAGGATGCCACATATATTTAAATGTAAATTTAGATGTGCCCCACTTATTTTAGCATGAATCTTTTAAATCAAATATTAACACTTTTTGAATTTCTTTTTCCATATCTATATCTCATGTACTAATTTCCTTCTCCTTTCCCCCAAACAAGGTCACAAACCCAGATCTCTACAGGGTAGGGAAATCACACAAAACAGCAAAGTAGTGGCAGGCAGTCATGTCCCCAGGCAGAGGCCACAAAACAGCAGCCTGGAAATCTGGTCCATACACATGATTGGTTTGCTCATTCTGCATTTTAAAAATTTGGAAAACTCAGATAAAAATCCAGAATTCCAGCTTATTCTGGAAAAGCAGGAGCTCCTGGAACATTGGGGTCACAGTCTTTAGCAACAGTTGACTGGACGTGAGTATCGCTGCCCCTTTGGTTGGGGCACAGGCTCCCTCCACCTGACCAGTTATCACCACCTGATTGTTATGTATGTGTTGCCTGCTTTACCTCTGGAAGCTTCTGAGTTTCCAACAAAAGGATAAACTAATCAAGGAAGAGACCCCTAACTCGGGCCCAAGACTCCACAACTAAGGTAGGGGCCTAGAAGACAAAAAAACGAGTGGCGGGCAACAGCCCTGGGAAACAAAGAAGACACGCAAAGTCTCCTATATATATTTTGGGGAGTCAGGAGATGGTGTGGTTCAATGGAAAAAGAGTGGGGAACATCTGTGCTTGAATCATGGGCTCTCCCACTATCATTGGTGGGACCTTGGGTGGAGCTTGCCCTCTGTGGATAATGGGGCTACCAACTTTTCTCTGAGTAAAGAGTCACTAGGGTGATGAGTGCACCGTGTCACACACATTCAGGGCTTAGGAGACTTAGGGAGTGGTAGGCGAAACAACATGGGATTTGGTAGCAAAATCTGGCTTTGAATCCCAGCTGCACTCCACCATCTCCGTGAGCTTCAGTTTCCTCCTTGGAAGCAACATTCCTGGAGTAATGACAGAAGGGTTGCCCGGAGAATGTCTGCTATGGAGTGCATTGACTTTCACCAAACCTCTATCATCATTAGTCCTACTGCTCTGATTCCAGTCCTCATCCCACTGCAGGGGGAAGTGGAGGAGCGCTGGCTAGAACTGAGGCCAGGCAGATGCTAGGTGGCTGTGGACTCTGTAGCATTTTAGAAATTAAAAAGAATGGGAAGAGTGGGTAGGAGAAGAATAAATGAAACAAGATGGGATTGGGAGGGAGAGAAACCATAAGTGACTCTTAATCTCACAAAACAAACTGAGGGTTGATGGGAGGAGGGGGGTTGGGAGAGGGGGGGTGGGGTTATGGATATTGGGGAGGGTATGTGCTATGGTGAGTGCTGTGAAGTGTGTAAACCTGGCGATTCGCAGACCTGTACCCCTGGGGATGAAAATATATGTTTATAAAATAAAAAAATAATAATAAAGAACATTAAACTATTGAAAAAAAAAAAGAATGGGAAGAGAGACAATCCAAAAACTGTATGGCTAGAAGGCAGAAGTGTTCAAATATTTTCTGTGGTATCAGAATGAGGCATCCATGATGTGTGGAGGCAAAAGGTGAACAGGAAGACGGAGGGTGGTCATTCAAATGGAAAAAGTATCTTTGAGTACCTGCTATTCTGCCTTATGGGACAGCAAAGACATTGGGTATATTTATGTACGTGGGAATAGCCACATGTATACACACCCACACCCACACACACAATTTCTGGTCCCCCAAAATTCCCAATGAAAAAGACAGACACATTCAAATACCGAATATGAGGCTTGTCTTAGTAAGAACAGTCTAGAAAGAAGGATGATCAGAGTAGGGAAGGAAGAAGTCAAATGCAGATGGGGAGATCCTGGACAGATGCTTAGAAAAGGTGGAGTTTGAACATCACAGACCAAGAAGGGTTTCCAAAAAGAGGAAGAAATGGGGTATCGGGTATCTCGAAAAGGCAATGATCTGAGGCCAGACCCAAGGGCAGCAGCTACCAGATCTATGTGGGAATGGTCAGTCCAGTGCACGAGATGGGGGCTTGGGGAACAAGGCAGGAGATGAACTTGAAATATACCTGGAGAGGAACTGTCGGTCTGCGACTTCATTCTGGACACATTCAGTAACTGAATCTTTGCTCCCAATGCACACAGCTTGCCCCAGAGATAACCTCAGAATCCCTGCAGAAGTACAGCAGGTTGGAAAGAAATAATAAATATCTTAAAGGTGCTCGGCCAGGACAGAGAAAAAGAATCGGGCTTTATGATGTCAATAGTGGCTCTGAATTGATCTATTTAGCGTTGCTAGCTAACGGTCTCGCTAGCTTACCTTCCGGGGAATGCTGACCAGCTTTACATAGTTCTGGAAAGATGAAGATACTGATAATAAAAGGAGAGCAAACATAAACACATCAGAAATGAGTGATTCTATTCATCTTTAACTTTGGTTTCAGTGACTTCTAAACTCTGACACATTATCTCTATTCCCCTGGCCAGAGCTGGAAAGGCCACAGGATCACTTGAATTTCACAGCTTTGCTGTTCTTCTTGGACTCCAGGTTGCTGGCACCATGTTCCAGAATTTCCTAAGGTGCCAGGAATGCAAGCTGGTGCCAGGGATGCAAAGCCAAACCCCTGCCTTTGGAAGGTTACAGAAGGAGAGAAGTAATATAAATGGAAATCAATGGCTTAAACCCAGTGAGATAAATCAATGCTCCATGAAGTGTAACAGAGTTCAGAGACCAATCCAACTATTGTACCTACATGCTCCCTGCATGATCAGGCAGTACAGTGTCCTGACAAAGAGCAGAAGCTCAACTCTAAGACGTGGTTCAAATCCCAGCTGCGCCACTTATCAGGTGGGTGATTCTGGGGCAATCACTTAATCTCTCTGTGCAATGTCCCAACCGTAAAAAAGAGAGAATAAGAGCACCTACCTCATGGGATTACTGTGAGAATTAAAAGAATTTACACACATGGTGCACTTAATACTGTGCATTGCACACTAAAATATTTTCATTAGTATAACATGATTAGCCCAAAAGAGAGCCTAGAAAAATGTTAATCTTTCCTGCATTTCTCCTGTCTCCAGCCAAAAGAAGCATTATGAAAATGAACTTTTTTCTCAATACACGTTTGCCAACCAAGTGAAACTAACCTTGAACTTCCATCTCCCAAGTGACAGCTGCCTGAGATCTTTCCACCACTACATGAGTCTTCTTATTCATCAAGCTTCCTGAAAGCCTCCAGCAGAGCTGTTCCCTGCAAGAAACCTCATGGTCCTGATAACAGAATTAAAGAGACATCATTCTGGATATTTCTGGTGGGAAGCACTGGTTGTATGCGAGTGTGGAGCAGCTCCACACCCCAGATAAATTGTGGACCGTAGCCAAGCCCAAATGCCCTGTCCGGACATTGCACTCAAATTGCCTCCAATGGCCTAGCTGCTCCTCTCCCTTCCAAATGTGTGGTCATGCCAGGGAAGAGAGATTCCTTCCCCATTCCCCTTCAGCCCCCTACACTTAGCACCCTCCCCAGGATTCTCTGCCTCTGGTTTCGGGATTCTCAGCCTTCATGGCTTAGCAGTGAGAGGCCCGCTGTTCCAGACTAAAAAGTTGTTTCCCCATCCCTGAAAAGAAGGAAAAATAAGTTTTGTCAGCACACAAGTAGACTTACTTGTCAGCTGCTCCGATCTTGGCATTTAGATCCAAAATGGTACCTTCTCAATAACTCATCAGGTTTTTTAAAAAAATAACTTGGGGGTGGTGCCTGGCTGGCTCAGTTGGTTAAGCAATTGCCTTTGGCTCAGGTCATGATCCCAGAGTCCCAGGATCAAGTCCAGCATCTGGCTCTCAGCTCCACGGGGAGTCTACTTCTCCCTCTAACCTTCTCCTCTCTCATGTTCTTGCTCACTGTCTCTCTCTCAAATAAATAAATAATATCTTTTAAAAAAAGATAACTTGGTAATATCCAACCTAAATGTGTCAGTATCAATGGTCAGCATAATCTGAAAACTGTGTGTGTTCAAATTAAAGCAAACATGGCCAGTGGAATTAATATTTACAACATAATGTCCAAAAATTAGAAATAACCATCCTTGAACAGAAGAGAAAAATCAAATTTCCCACAATGGTACTTCTTTACCAAAAGCATCCCCTTTATTCTCATCCTTCTAAATAAAAATCTGTTGATTAGCTTGGCAGCAAAGCTGACCAAATGCTCATGAGTGTTCAGGATGCTATTGTGTTTGGCTTTGAAAACAAGTCATGATTAGGAAATCGACATGGGAAGCATACTTCAAACATCCAAAAGCATCTTCTCTGCTTAGCAACAGGCAAGAACTTAGTGTGTTTTCTCTGCTTCTGTGTCATGTTGCTCTGGTCCCTGGAACTATGTGGTGGCTGCAAAAGGAAAGGAGGAAAAACAAAACAAAACAAAAAAACTTCTGCATTGAAACAGCAGCACAAGTTTAGCCTGAAAGCTGCTATGTGGGGACCTGTGCGACTGGGCTCCATGCCCACCAGTTACTAGGAAAGGCCAGGCGGTGGGGGCCCTCCTGCTCGCAGCCTTTGGTTTCCTCCTTGCCCCGCAGTGCAGCAAGGGACCCCCAGCATTTCCTCTTCTGGGATTGCTGGGAATTGACTGTTTTTATGAAATGAACATGACCTAGAAAAGCATTCAGCATGATCCGCTTGTGCACTTGAAAGAGTCCTCAGCTGTACTTCCCATCACAAAGTGTTTGAGCTCCTGTTTATTAAAGCACAGCTTGAACCAGAGGACGCGTCAGTCTTCCAGATGAACAGCAACAGATCTTTGGCACGGAATCACCATAACTCCCGGCTAGCATTTTTACATGGGAAGTCAGAAGATTAATTTCTTATAAGCTACCAGAAGTAGTTAAATAAATGCAAACTGGCAGTAATGATTGTATTTAATCAGCATACACTAACAAAAGTACACATATGCAGATATGTATCTATACCTATCAGAATCACACAAGAACACCATGCTCTGGACCAAAGTCCAAACGAAATCTTGAAATTCAATACTACCACCACCACATTCTGTTGTAAAATGCTTTGCTGTTCAGTCAAAAAAAATTTGTCCAATGATTATTTATTAAAAACGATGTGCTTGACACTGAGCTAGCTTCTGAGGAACCAATGATAAGTCAATAATGATTTCATGAGTTGATGACCCAGTAGAGGACACTGATACATATAAAAATATTTGCATCACAGTGTGTTCCATATAAATTTATTTTCAAGGTTCAGGAGTAGATGGAGTATCAGATCTTTCTGAGTATGTATTGGGTAACATGGAAAGGCTTTACTAAGAGACTGATGTCTTAGAGGAGGGTTCTAAAGAAATGGATAGAAATTCTTCAAGTAGAGAAGAAGAACTCTTAAGATAGTGGGAACAGCAGGGGTGCTTGAGTGGCTCAATTGGTTAAGCATCTGCCTTGGGCTCAGGCCATGATCTCAGGGTCCTGGGATCAGGTCCTGCTTTGGGCTCCCTGCTCAGCTGAAAGCCTGCTTCTCCCCTTCTCTCTGCCCCTTCTCCCCCCATTCATGTATATGCTCCTTCTGTCAAATAAATAAATAAAATCTTTAAAAAAAAATAGGAAGAACAGCAGGAACAGGAATAAAGGCATTTATTTATTTATTTATTTATTTATTTAAACACATTCCCAAAGCAGGACAGAACACAGAGGTACACTGATGTACTACTTTACACATATTAACTCAATACTTGTAACAATCCTATGACTTAGGCACTAGCATAATCCCCATCTTACAGTTGTGAAAGTTGAAGGAAATAAAATTTGGATGTAGAGCCCACATCCTTAATAACTATAATAACATTTAAGGGGTTATCAAAGAGTGAATAACACAACAAAAAACTACCTATATTTCTGAAGCATAAAATCCGAGGGGTCTGGCAGAAGGGAAAGGACAGGGAAAGACTGCTGCTAGAAATCTGTTGTGGTGGGCGGGGGGGGGGATCTCGGAAGGACCCTGAGGCCAGCTTCACTACTTGAAACTCCTGTGGTATTCTAGGTCCACGAACATGGTCAGCTCTGTGCATAGAATGTTCACGATCACGGAGGGTGGGGGCTTACCTGAGTCCAGAATGGTGGCAGGCACCTCAATGAGGAAGCTAGTACAATAATCTCTTTTGCCTGCAATATTCTTCCCAGACCGTTCACCACCCTGGTTACCTCCCCTGGCCATTCTCTTCTCTGTAATTATCTCTAAAAATATGGCCTCCAGAACAAAGGGAAATGCATTGATGGAGGTAACACCTCCATCCAGTGTCACCTGTCTTTACCAACATCTTCCTGGTAAGACCACATTTACTTTCCTAACAGTCTCCTAATACTGTTCCCTTCTTTTAGGGGCTTGTTTAAAACACAGAACATCTCTTTCCCAGTAATTGGAGAAGTGCAGAAATTTGGATTTATGCCTTTAAACTTTACTTTCTCACTCTCAGGCCAGAACATCTCCCTATCATAATCATTCTGTTGCCTATTTCTGTTATCGACCACATTAGTGTCTACCTAATTCCATCCAGTTGCCCTCTGTGGTTCACCCAGGTTGATGAAGGAAGACGAAGAAATAAAGAAAACCATGCCCAGTGCTCAATGGCACTCTAATGGAGGCTTCCTTCCCTCTTATCTGTAGCATCTCTACTTTGGGAATGACCACTGATTACTTATTGCTCTGAGACTATGCTGGGGTTTTACTCTCATTTGTCCTTTTTATGCTTTTTTAGAAAACTCAATCCTATTTTTGTTGCTAATCAAAAGCCTAAACTTATTATTCAAAAAATTGAATTGTACAAAGGGTTACCAGTTCCCATATTACTGTTCTGTTCCAAGATAAAAAGGAGGGGGTCATTCTGGTGGAAGGCTGTGCTTTTCATGTTTAGCAGTGGAAATGGTAACCTTCTTCATCTCAAGTCTTCCCCCTCTTCTTTATCCCAGCGTGCTTTAAGCTCTAAGAAAACGGCACTTATCATTGTTTCTTGAACATGCCAAACCTCTCTCATATCTGTGCCTCTGTGTTACACTACTCTCTTTGCACAGAAGATCTTTCCTTCCACTTTTTTGCTCAAATTACTATACATCCTTCATGTCTCCCTTGCAATGTTATCTGCTGTGTACAACTTCCTGGACTCCCTTAGGCAGAACGAGTTGCTCTGATCCTACTTTGCTCAGGTTTACTGATATTATATTGTATCTGTCCATATAGCTGGTATTCCCAGTACACTTAATCTCCTCCAGGGAAGAGCCAAGTCTCTGAAAATGGAAGGCCCACAGTAATGTTTACCTCACGAAAAATGCTCAGTAAATGTTTGCTGAATAAATACATGAATAGGAAGATGCAAAAGACATCATGGTATTCAAAAAAAAAAATACTAGGAATTAAAGGAACAAGGATAAACCAAGATAGAAAATGCGTGGCATTTGTTCATAAACACGGATATTTTAAGCTTGGTAGTTGAAAAGATTCTTTAATCTTTTTATATATCCTGATTCTTTAGAGTTAACAACCACAAACCACAAACTATAAACCATCTGATATTAATTTAAATCTCCATGTCACTCATTTTTTTTTGTTCAAGGGCTACACTTTACCAAAAAAGAAAAAGAAAAAAAAGTCTAGTATATCAAAGTCAAACTTTTCCATATGGTATTGGCACTTAAAATAAATTTGCTGGGATGGAAAGTAATCAGACCTGGCCTATTTGGAATAGCTTTATCATTGTAATTTTTAAAATAAATAATCCAAATGTTACAGCAAAGAGGCAAAGAACAAGACAATTCCTTAAGTTGATTAGCTGTGAAGGAAAAAATATTGTAATTTTAGTACCCATTAATTTATACTACAGTAAATGATATGATGCAACTCTAAAACATAGCTCATCAAATACAAAATATGTACTCTAACATTGTTCTCAAGTTACACACACTGATAATTTATAAACTCTATCCTAACAAGTGATTCACTGAAGCTTAGAACCCTAAGGTTTGGGCGCCTGGGTGGCTCAGTGGGTTAAGCCGCTGCTTTCGGCTCAGGTCATGATCTCAGAGTCCTGGGATCGAGCCCCGCATCGGGCTCTCTGCTCAGCAGGGAGCCTGCCTCTCTGCCTGCTTGTGATCTCTCTGTCAAATAAATAAATAAAATCTTAAAAAAAAAAAAGAAACCTAAGGTTTGATAATAGTATACAGAAACTTCAGTTGTTTATTACTATCCTTTCTTTTATCAATATGAGAAAAGTGATTTCCTTTCTCATGCTATTTGTAAAACAATAAACAATAGCTCTGAGCAGATGAAATATTTTCCAACAAACTGCTATTTATTCAACAGGAATGTCTAATTAAAAAGATATTCCCTATTTTTTGTCCTTAAAGACTGAAGTACAAACTCCATGATTAATTTAGAACTTTTTTTGAGAAGCCAAGCATATGTGCTTTAATAATTTCTAAATGAACAATCAATGTATATTTCTTGAGTAATTAAACTATAAACTCTGCTTGGTAGGCATTCTGATGAGAAAGAGAAACACATACACCCTAGTCATTACATTCTAAAATGGCATATAGGCTACTTGTAGACACAAAACTAATGCAATGCAAAATAGCCATAAAACAATTCAAAACCACCCAACAGAAAGGGCTAACTACTTTTATCAAAGACATTTATAAGAATGCTAACAGCTTTATAAACATATATTTTATAAATGTTTTGTATTTGCATTGCAATCTTGGAATATGCAAGTATGGGACTAACATCTAGGTGATAAAATGTCTTTCCATAGCTCTCCCCCAAGTGCTACTGACAGAAAAAAAAAAAAAAAAAAAAAAAAAACTTTGGAATGGGAGATGTTATTTCTGGAATCCTAAGATTTCTTTCTTTGGGGCAATAGTCTCAAACAAGAAAAAAAATAGAAACCAAAGGAGCATGAAAGCAAGGCCAAGGTGAAGCATTACAAGGCATCAAAGGAAAACATCCACATTTCTTGCATAATCACTGGAAATGTGTCACCATCTATAAAGCCTCTTCTACTGTCAAGAAGACAACTTAAATAGATAATTAAAATAACAAAAGTAGCAAAGCAAAGTCAAACACAGACATTAACTCTTAGGCAACTCTCCCAGAGAAACAAAGTTTTAAAATAAATAAAAATGTTTACTCATTCATATTCTATATTACTGTATTTTTGCTATTAACCCAGAGAATATTTTTATGTCAGTATTCTAAATTTAAGCAGATGTCGTCATTTCTTAAGTATTGTACAATTTAAACTTTCCAAGTGAAGGGGTTGTCTCTTAATGGAAAATACTCATTTCACATTGATGACAGAACATAATGTCCTTGGCTTAGCTATTCTCCAAAAACACAGGTCCTTTTCCATACTATAGCTATATGGTAAGGCTAGAATACTACAAATTTATCCATGGAATCAAAGTCTGAAGTCATCTATACTAACTAGAGATGTTTAAAAACCATAACCTCAACTTAACATATCAATTTTCTTAAAATTACAATCATTGAATTCTTGGATAAAATTCAATGATTGTTCATGAGAATGGGAAAAAATTGAAAAAAAGTTTTTATAAGATGTCCCAGGATTTGAATGAATATACTCAACACCATTTGAAAAGTGACCCAACCATAGTTTTAAGCAAAGAAACACTTATTAAGGGGTGATTTTGAATTTGTTATTGTTTGAGGCAGTAATATAATAAGTCAAAGAAATCCTGGTTTCAATATAGCTAATGCAATTATAATCCACTGAGAATAAAAATTCATCTATTATGAAAAGTAAATATTATAGATAAGAATTTTAAAGAATTCATGTAAATAGAAACAACTATTTTTAGGTCAAACTAATTGTACTCAAAACTCAAACATAACAATTTTATTTGGAATTAAAGTATAAACCAGGTATATAATAAGAGAACACTCAACAGAACAATGCTAAAAGACAGTACTGAGAAAAAATGTAATGTTATCAAAATGTTATCAGATATCAATGTTTCTTTTCAAAGAGTGTGGACAGTAATTGCTGTGTGCATTAAATGTAATAGTATAGAAGTTCTACACAATTTGTGTCATGGTTTAAAAAAATGATTATGTCATTATTTCCAAGATTTGAACCTAGTCATAATATAAGAAATCAGGTGAAGCCACTTCTCTATTTTGACTTCTAAACTGATATGTTGCATTAAGAAAGTCACATTTAAAAGAATACGTATGGAGCGCTTGGGTGGTTCATTCAGTTAAACAGCTTCTGCCTTCGGCTCTGATTCAGGTCATGATCCCATGAGGCTAGGTGGCCTCAACAACCACCAGACTCTGTGAGGAAGGAAGAGAAAGGAAAAAGAGGAAAGCCTTACTACCTATCAGGACTGTACCTACAGAAGCTGATTTGAACTTGAGGCCAGCCTGTGAGATATTATTAAATGTGTTTTCCAAATATGAGACCAAGCATAAAGAGGCTATGTAATTTGCCTCAAGTTACACACAGATTGTAAGTTTCAGTGCCAGAACTTTAACCCAGGTCCTCAGACTCCCTAAACCCATGCTCTGTACCATGCACCTCACCCTACTGTCCCAGCAGGGCCGCTGGTGAGTGTGCAAAAGGAGGCACAAAGGCCATCCCAGCAGTTTCTCACATGCTACACTAGAGAAGAGGCAGAAATTTAAAAGTATCCAAGACAGCCAGCTCACTCTTGGCATTATAGTCTGCAACGATGTGTTGTTGTGGGTGTTTCATGGCAGTGAATCTTGCCAAGAATCTTCTTTATCTCCTGGTGACATGGCAGTTCCTCAAACATCCCTACACAAAATCACCTGCTTCTGTTACTAACCTACTTCTCCCCTTGCATATACTGACAAAGTCTCAGGATAGTTTTTCCACTGGTCTTCATCCCTCAGCTTCCACTGGGGTCTCAGCTCATTCTCTGTCAGTCTTCTGCTCACACATCCTCCTGAACTAAAGCCCAATGACAGGTATTTAATTGACAAATCCAGGGGCCTTTCCAGTCTTCCCACCACCTACTTCTCAAAAGTTCTAAGGAAGACTTTCTTCTGGGTATTAGGTCCTTCCTTGGATTTCAAGAGAACACTCTCTCCTGGTTCTTTGTTTCAACCTTTGATGGCTCAGTCTCAGTCACCAGCGCAGTCTACTTCTTCCTCCATCCTTCAAATGCTGGCTTTCCAACAACCTACCCTGTGTCTATATGGCTTTTTTCCTCAAGTTATTCCCCTTAGGGCATCTTATCCACCTGATCACTTCAAAAAATATGATAAGTTAATTTCTAGAACTCTAATTTTTGCCCCAAATTCTTTTTTTTTTACATTTTATTTTTTATAAACATATATTTTTATCCCCAGGGGTACAGGTCTGCGAATCACCAGGTTTACACACTTAACAGCACTCACCATAGCACATACCATCCCCAATATCCATAACCCCACCCTCCCTCTCTCAACCCCCTCCTCCCATCAACCCTCAGTTTGTTTTGTGAGATTAAGAGTCACTTATGGTTTGTCTCCCTCCCAATCCCATCTTGTTCATTTACTCTTCTCCTACCCCCTTAACCCCCCATGTTGCATCTCCTCTCCCTCATATCAGGGAGATCATATGATAGTTGTCTTTCTCCAATTGACTTATTTCGCTAAGCATGATACCCTCTAGTTCCATCCATGTCGACGCAAATGGCAAGATTTCATTTCTTTTGATGGCTGCATAGGATTCCATTGTGTATATATACCACATCTTGTTTATCCATTCGTCTGTTGATGGACATCTAGGTTCTTTCCATAGTTTGGCTATTGTAGACATTGCTGCTATAAACATTCGGGTGCACGTGCCCCTTCGGATCACTACGTTTGTATCTTTAGGGTAAATACCCAGCAGTGCAATTGCTGGGTCATAGGGTAGTTCTATTTTCAACATTTTGAGGAACCTCCATGCTGTTTTCCAGAGTGGTTGCACCAGCTTGCATTCCCACCAACAGTGTAGGAGGGTTCCCCTTTCTCCACATCCTCGCCAGCATCTGTCGTTTCCTGACTTGTTCATTTTAGCCATTCTGACTGGTGTGAGGTGATATCTCATTGTGGTTTTGATTTGTATTTCCCTGATGCTGAGTGATGTGGAGCACTTTTTCATGTGTCTGTTGGCCATCTGGATGTCTTCTTTGCAGAAATGTCTGTTCATTTCCTCTGCCCATTTCTTGATTGGATTATTTGTTCTTTGGGTGTTGAGTTTGGTATGTTCTTTATAGATTTTGGACACTAGCCCTTTATCTGATATGTCATTTGCAAATATATTCTCCCATTCTGTCAGTTGTCTTTTGGATTTGTTAACTGTTTCCTTTGCTGTGCAAAAGCTTTTGATCTTGATAAAATCCCAATAGTTCATTTTTGCCCTTGCTTCCCTTGCCTTTGGTGATGTTCCTAGGAAGATGTTGCTGCGGCTGAGGTCGAAGAGGTTGCTGCCTGTGTTCTCCTCAAGGATTTTGATGGATTCCTTTCTCACATTGAGATCCTTCATCCATTTTGAGTCTATTTTCGTGTGTGGTGTAAGGAAATGATCCAATTTCATTTTTCTGCATGTGGCTGTCCAATTTTCCCAACACCATTTATTGAAGAGGCTGTCTTTTTTCCATTGGACATTCTTTCCTGCTTTGTCGAAGATGAGTTGACCATAGAGTTGAGGGTCTATTTCTGGGCTCTCTATTCTGTTCCATTGATCTATGTGTCTGTTTTTGTGCCAGTACCATGTTGTCTTGAGGATGACAGCTTTGTAATAGAGCTTGAAGTCCGGAATTGTGATGCCACCAACTTTGGCTTTCTTTTTCAATATTGCTTTGGCTATTCGAGGTCTTTTCTGGTTCCATATAAACTTTAGGATTATTTGTTCCATTTCTTTGAAAAAAATGGATGGTACTTTGATAGGAATTGCATTAAATGTGTAGATTGCTTTAGGTAGCATAGACGTTTTCACAATATTTATTCTTCCAATTCAGGAGCATGGAACATTTTTCCATTTCTTTGTGTCTTCTTCAATTTCTTTCTTGAGTACTTTATAGTTTTCTGTGTATAGATTCTTAGTCTCTTTGGTTAGGTTTATTCCTAGGTATCTTATAGTTTTGGGTGCAATTGTAAATGGGATGGACTCCTTAATTTCTCTTTCTTCTGTCTTGTTGTTGGTGTAGAGAAATGCAACTGATTTCTGTGCATTGATTTTATATCCTGACACTTTACTGAATTCCTGGACAAGTTCTAGCAGTTTTGGAGTGGAGTCTTTTGGGTTTTCCACATATAGTATCATATCATCTGCGAAGAGTGATAGTTTGACTTCTTCTTTGCCGATTTGGATGCCTTTAATTTCCTTTTGTTGTCTGATTGCTGAGGCTAGGACTTATAGTACTATGTTGAATAGCAGTGGTGATAACAGACATCCCTGCCGTGTTCGTGACCTCAGCGGAAAAGCTTTCAGTTTTTCTCCATTGAGAATGATATTTGCGGTGGGTTTTTCATAGATGGCTTTGATAATATTGAGGTATGTGCTGTCTAGCCCTACACTTTGAAGAGTTTTGATCAGGAAGGGATGCTGTACTTTGTCAAATGCTTTTTCAGCATCTATGGAGAGTATCATATGGTTCTTGTTCTTTCTTTTATTAATGTGTTGTATCACATTGATTGATTTGCGGATGTTGAAACAAACTTGCAGGCCTGGAATAAATCCCACTTGGTCGTGGTGAATAATCCTTTTAATGTACTGTTGAATCCTATTGGCTAGTATTTTGGCGAGAATTTTTGCATCGGTGTTCATCAAGGGTATCGGTCTGTAGTTCTCTTTTTTGATGGGATCCTTGTCTGGTTTTGGGATCAAGGTGATGCTGGCCTCATAAAATGAGTTTGGAAGTTTTCCTTCCATTTCTATTTTTTGGAACAGTTTCAGGAGAATAGGAATTAGTCCTTCTTTAATGTTTGGTAAAATTCCCCCGGGAAGCCATCTGGCCCTGGGCTTTTGTTTGTTTGGAGATTTTTGATGACTGTTTCAATCTCCTTACTGGTTATGGGTCTGTTCAGGCTTTCTATTTCTTCCTGGTTCAGTTGTGGTAATTTATATGTCTCTAGGAATGCATCCATTTCTTCCAGATTGTCAAATTTGTTGGCGTAGAGTTGCTCATAGTATGTTCTTATAATCGTCTGTATTTCTTTGGTGTTTGTTGTGATCTCTCCTCTTTCATTCATGATTTTATTTATTTGGGTCCTTTCTCTTTTCTTTTTGATAAGTCTGGCCAGGAGTTTATCAATCTTATTAATTCTTTCAAAGAACCAGCTCCTAGTTTCGTTGATTTGTTCTATTGTTTTTTTGGTTTCTATTTCATTGATTTCTGCTCTGATCTTTATGATTTCTCTTCTCCTGCTGGGTTTAGGGTTTCTTTCTTGTTCTTTCTCCAGCTCCTTTAGGTGTAGGGTTGGGTTGTGTACCTGAGACCTTTCTTGTTTCTTGAGAAAGCCTTGTACCGTTATATATTTTCCTCTCAGGACTGCCTTTGTTGTGTCCCACAGATTCTGAACCATTGTGTTTTCATTATCATTCGTTTCCATGAATTTTTTCAATTCTTCTTTAATTTCCTGGTTGACCCATTCATTCTTTAGAAGGATGCTGTTTAGTCTCCATGTATTTGGGTTCTTTCCAAATTTCCTCTTGTGATTGAGTTCTAGCTTCAGAGCATTGTGGTCTGAAAATATGCCAGACATGATCCCAATCTTTTGATACCAGTTGAGACCTGATTTAGGACTGAGGATGTGATCTATTCTGGAGAATGTTCCATGTGCACTAGAGAAGAATGTGTATTCTGTTGCTTTGGGATGAAAAGTTCTGAATAGATCTGTGATGTCCATCTGGTCCAGTGTGTCATTTAAGGCCTTGATTTCCTTGTTGATCTTTTGCTTGGATGATCTGTCCATTTCAGTGAGGGGAGTGTTAAAATCCCCTACTATTATTGTATTCTTGTCTATGTGTTTCTTTGATTTTGTTATTAATTGGTTTATATAGTTGGCTGCTCCCACGTTAGGGGCATAGATATTTAAAATTGTTAGATCTTCTTGTTGGACAGTTCCTTTGAGTATGATATAGTGTCCTTCCTCATCTCTTATTATAGTCTTTGGCTTAAAATCTAATTGATCTGATATAAGGATTGCCACTCCTGCTTTCTTCTGATGTCCATTAGCATGGTAAATTCTTTTCCACCCCCTCACTTTAAACCTGGAGGTGTCTTCGGGTTTAAGATGAGTTTCTTGTAGGCAACATATAGATGGGTTTTGTTTTTTTATCCATTCTGATACCCCGTGTCTTTTGATTGGGGCATTTAGCCCATTAATATTCAGGGTAACTATTGAGAGATATGAATTTAGTGCCATTGTATTGCCTGTAAGGTGACTGTTATTGTATATTGTCTCTGTTCCTTTCTGATCTACTACTTTTAAGGTCTCTCTTTGCTTAGAGGACCCCTTTTCAATATTTCCTGTAGAGCTGGTTTGGTATTTGCAAATTCTTTCAGTTTTTGTTTGTCCTGGAAGCTTTTAATCTCTCCTCCTTTTTTCAATGATAGCCTGGCTGGATATAGTATTCTTGGCTGCATGTTTTTCTCGTTTAGTACTCTGAATATATCATGCCAGCTCTTTCTGGCCTGCCAGGTCTCTGTGGATAAGTCTGCTGCCAATCTAATATTTTTACCATTGTATGTTACAGACTTCTTTTCCCGGGCTGCTTTCAGGATCTTTTCTTTGTCACTAAGACTTGTCAATTTTACTATTAGGTGATGGGGTGTGGACCTATTCTTATTGATCTTGAGGGGGGTTCTCTGAACCTCCTGGATTTTGATGCTTGTTCCCTTTGCCATATTGGGGAAATTCTCTCCAATAATTCTCTCCAATATACCTTCTGCTCCCCTCTCTGTTTCCTCTTCTTCTGGAATCCCAATTATTCTAATGTTGTTTCGTCTTATGGTGTCACTTATCTCTCGAATTCTCCCCTCGTGGTCCAGTAGCTGTTTGTCCCTCTTTTGCTCAGCTTCTTTATTCTCTGTCATTTGGTCTTCTATATCGCTAATTCTTTCTTCTGCCTCATTTATCCTAGCAGTGAGAGCCTCCATTTTTGATTGCACCTCATTAATAGCTTTTTTATTTCAACTTGGTTAGATTTTAGTTCTTTTATTTCTCCAGAAAGGGCTTTTATTTCTCCCGACATGGTTACTTTAATATCTTCCATTCCTTTTTCGAACCTGGCTAGAACCTTGAGAATTGTCATTCTGAACTCTAGATCTGACATATTACCAATGTCTGTATTGATTAGGTCCCTAGCCTTTGGTACTGCCTCTTGTTCTTTTTTTTGTGGTGAATTTTTCTGCCTTGTCATTTTGTCCAGATAAGATTTATGAAGGAGCGAGTAAAATACTAGAAGGATGGCAACAACCCCAGGAAAATATGCTTTAGCCAAATCAGAAGAGATCCCAAATCGTGAGGGGGGAGAAAGGGGATAAAAAGGGGTTCAGAAAGAAAAAAAAAGAAAGAAAGAAACAATTAAAAAAAGAAAGCCAATAAAGAAAAAATATAAAAAGGAAAATATATATATATATATATATATATATATATATATTTTAGATAAACTATTTAAAAAACGTTAAAAAAGAAAACGGTAAAAGTTAAAAAAATTTAGCAGAAGAAGAGAAAAAAAATTGAAAAAGAAAAAAAAATTAAATTAACTGCAAGGCTAAGGAATCATGGGGAGAAAGCCATGAGTTCCGTGCTTTGCTTTCTCCTCCTCTGGAATTTCGCTGCTCTCCTTGGTATTGAAACTGCACTCCTTGGTAGGTGACCTTGGTCCTGGCTGGGTTTCTTGTTGATCTTCTGGGGGTGGGGCCTGTTGTAGTGATTCTCACGTGCCTTTGCCCCAGGCGGAGTTGGACCACCCTTACTCGGGGCCAGGCTGAGTAATCTGCTCTGGTTTTCGGGAGCTTTTGTTCCCTGAGCGCTTTCCGTAGAGTTCCGGATGGTGGGAATGAAGATGACGGCCTCCCGGTCTCTGGCCTGGAGGAACTGAGAGCCCGGGGCCCCACTCCTCAGTGCTCCCTCAGAGAACAGCGCCCCATTATTCCCGTCACCCTGGCCTCTGGCCGCACTCCGAGCTGACCAAGCCTGCGACCGGTTCAAGGTAACCCCGAGCTTAGAGCTCACTCCTCGGCTCTGTCTCTGTAGCCGGCTTCCCCGTTCTATTACCGGTAAGCTCTGCAACACTCAGACACCCCCGATCCTTCTGTGACCCTACGGTACCTGAGGCCGCGCTGACCCTGCCTGGGCTTCACCCCGATTAAGCCTCTGGAGCGATGTCCCTCAGCGGAACAGACTTTTAAAAGTCCTGATTTTGTGCTCCATTGCTCCGCTGCTTGCCGGGAGCCGGTCCCTCCCCCCGCGGTCTATCTTCCTGTCGCTTTGGATTCACTTCTCCGCCAGTCCTACCTTTCAGAAAGTGGTTGATTTTCTGTTTCTAGAATTGCTGTTCTTCTTCTCTTCGATCTCCCATTGGATTTGTAGGTGTTTGCAATCTTTAGATAAGCTATTTAGCTGATCTCCCGCTACCTGAAGTAGTCTCAGCCTGCTACTTCTCCGCCATCTTGACTCCTCCCCCAAATTCTTTTTTAACTTTCATATTCATATCTTCAAAAAGCAGCAGAATTTGCAGCCCAGTGGGTCCAAAACCAAATTCATCTCTTTCCTCCTCCCGATGCTCTTCTGTCCCTTGTATCCATCTTGTTTTCAAACTACAGGCTGAAGTTCCACACACGTTCTCCCTTCTACAGAAACCTCCATTTCCAAAGGAACACACATACCAAAAGTTCTACCCAAGGATGTCTCCTAGTTGGTGGGTGCTTGTTTGCCTGTTTGTGGTTGGTTTGGTTTTTATTCTGTTTTGTTTTGTTTATCTTCTTCATTACTTCTGTCTTAAATCAAACATTCCACATTTCTTACCTGGACCAATGAAATGGCAGAAGCTCCCAATTGGTAACCAGACTCCAGTCTTCATTCCTCAATCCTACTGACAGAATTCTCTTGCTGAGAAACAAAGCTAATCTCAGTAGATACTATTCTTATATTAATGGCATTATAATAAGGTACAACTATGCAGATGAAACCATAAGACTAAAGATACATTCCTCTGTATAGGGAGTAGGCTCTGGCCATAACGATTAATATTCCAAATACCTGAATTATGAATGAACTAAGGTGTATTCACTATGAGACTCAAGACATTCTAAGGGCAGTGTCCTGAGGCCATCCTCATACATACATGTTCAAGTTAATGTTTAGAAAAAAAAGCACTCCCCCAAGTCAGCCCAGGAGTAATGCCCAGCCAGGGGGTCAGTTAGGAACTACCTTGGGCTTAGGATAAAAATAGGTCCGAGTCTCCAGGCCCTGAAAGATCACTTTATTAGGAGTAGGAATCTGTATTATACAAGTTGGACTATGTTTGTGTTTCATGTTGTTTCTAGGATTACTGGCCTCTGTTCTTCCCTACTCAAGAATAATGTTTTGAAGATTATAACATGTCCCAGATTAAGAGAAGCAAGGAAACATCTTCTCCGTATGCTTATGTGGATTGCTGACGACCAGAGAGGTCGTAGACATAGGGAACGAAGAGAAGGAATCCCAAGGTGAAATTCAGAGATAGTGATTCAGGAAATCTTGGCCTAGTAACTTTATCCCACAAGACATCCCTTTCCAGTGCCAACTTTGGAGGTCTCAAATTTGTTTACTACTAACAGGACAGTAGGTGTCCCCTCACAATTGATTTCCTACTACTTTTAGTTAAAGTCAGGATTCTTCAAATAGGGGTGCCTGGGTGATTCAGTTAAGTGTCTGCCTTTGGCTCTGGTCATGCTCAGTGGAGAGTCTGTTTCTCCCTCTGACCCTCCCCCTGCTCATGTTCTCTCCTCCACTCTTTCTTTTACATAGATAAATAAAATCTTAAAAAATAAAAATAAAAAAAGAATTCTTGGGGCATCTGGGTGGCTCAGCTTGTTAAGCGACTGTCTTCAGCTCAGGTCATGATCATGGAGTCCCAGGATCAAGTCCAGCATCGGGCTTCCTGCTCAACAGAGAGTCTGCTTCTCCCTTCCTCATACTCTCTCTCTCTCTTCCTCTCTCATTCTCTCTCTCAAATAAATAACAAAAATAGAGAGAAAGAAAGAAAGAATTTTTTTTTATTTGTCAGAGAGAGAGAGAGAGCAAGTGAGCAGAGGCAGACATTGAGGCAGGCAGAGTCAGAGGGAGAAGCAGGCTCCCTGCCAAGCAAGGGCCCCAATGTGGGACTCGATCCCAGGACACTGGGATCATGACCTGAACCGAAGGCAGCTGCTTAACCAACTGAGCCACCCAGGCATCCTGAGAAAGAATTCTTAAACATACAATCCTTCTCAAACTAGACTGAACTTACTTCACCTCCTACCAATACCCAAAAGTATCCAAAAAGCATATAGAACTTATCAATCTCCATCAACAAAGAAATCTCAGCATCACCTATGCAACGTCATGCCAGCAGCCCCAAAATGTCATATGAAGGTCACACGGAACACGCTGCTCTTTCCAGATGGATAGTTAGCTGTCTTCCCAGTCTGGCATATTCTCCTCATCCCTCAGAAGCTATCCATCATGTCTTTCCCAAAACTTCCCTTGACCCCGGACTGAAGGGGCCCCTTAATGCCTCCATGCAACTTTGCTTATTACTCTATCATTGCCTCGCCCACATGGCATTGTAATTATTTGTATACTGAGGGTTAGGATGGCAGCATATGAATTTAACGGTCACACAATCAGCCGGTATAACACAAACCTAAACGTAATGTGTTGAATTAGTTTATCCTTGCCTGGAAAAAGTTAGATCGTGACTGATGGAAGTTGTTTTTGGACTCATTCAAACTGTGTGCTTGCTTTTGTTTGTTTGTTCCCTGTGCACCTATTTACACACCACTATATTTAGGCCAAGAAAACTGTACCTAAGAGAAAAATGCACCACTCCTGTTCTCTTGGAATTTACTATCTAGGTAAGAGGCTTTTCTAACTGCTTTAGCAAAGGCACAAATCAGAAGAAGGTAAGGCTATGCTAGGAGAGGTTGAGTGGAAAGCCTGAAGCCATCCAACTCAGTTCCTGCTCACCCTCTATAAGGGCCAAACCACGGAACCCTGAAGCCAAACCACAGAACCCTGGAACCCTAGGGAGCACCATTTGAAAGAGTAAGGGGCACATATATTAACCCAAATCAGATAATAAATATGCAATTGTTTACTGTAAACTGTAAAATAGCATACTAACTATGGTTGTTGTTTTATAGACTGCAAAGTGTTCTCACAGTCTTAAGTCAACTGAGTACGTATAAGAATATCACGGAGCACACCTGGGTGGCTCAATTGGTTAAGCGTCTGCCTTCGGCTCAGGTCATGATTCCAGGGTTCAAGTCCCGCACTGGGTTCCCTGCTCTGCGGGGAGTCTGCTTCTTCCTCTGCCTACCACTCACCCTGCTTGTATGTGCTCTCTCTCTCTCTCTCTCTGACAAGTAAATAAATAAAATCTTAAAAAAAAATAAGAATATCATGGGAAGAAGGACGGCATGAAAAGAAGGGGAAACACCGGGGTAAGAGGTAAAGAAGAGACTCAGAGACAGAAAGTGTACAGTGTAAAGAGGAATATCACACATGCAAAAATTAGACACTAAGGCTGACCAGTATGGGTACAGTATGTGTAGCAACTGTAGCATCAGAAGCATACAGGGCCCTCCTGTAAGTCAGGGACTGGGCAGAGCCCAAAGCATCCATCATCTCATCCTTACAGCAACCTTGAGAAATGCTATTGTTTCCCCATTTTACAGATGAAGAAAACTTTTCCAGGGCTTGAAAAGTTTAGGAATGTGTCCAAAGTTAACTAGTAAATTAGAGACAGGACTCAGATTCTGGGCTATCTGAGGTCAACGCCTAGACAGGTAACAAATTTCAACATCTTTTGTTTATGACAAGACATGTAACTCTAAGTCTTTGTCTTCATGTGCCCGCAACGTGGAAGAACAGCACATTTTGATTTGCCAGGAACACTCCAGGGTTACATCTGTTTCCCAGTGTAATTATTAACAGCATTCCCTTTTACCCTCAGAAGTGTCCCATTTTAGACAAAAATGTTCATAGCCATCCGGCCACAATGCCATAGTGAAATGTGTCTACCAGATTTTCCAGGCCCAGTGCAAAATAAAAGTGTGAGGCCTTTTGCTCAAAAAGCAGGGGGAAACGTGTTATTAAAGGTACTGAAATAGGGGCACCTGGGTGGCTCAGTTGGTTAAGCCTCTGCCTTCAGGTCAGGTCATGATCCCAGGTTCAGGGGACTGAGCCCCGCATTGGGCTCCCTGCTCAGCAGGAAGCCCACTTCTCACTCTCCCCTTCCCGGTGCTTGTGTTCCCTTTCTCGTCTCTCTCTGTCAAATAAATAAAGTCTTTAAAAAAAAAAGAGGTACTGAAATATAAAGCTTTTCTCTTTCTTTCATATATTAGCTCTACTCACACTCTAGTCCCAATGGACTTCACTTGTAAAACACAAGTTCAAAAATAAAACGAGCACAAATTTCAAGACAGTGCTAGCAGAGCTCTAAACCAAGTTCCAGGTCCTTCTGAGCATGAAGCCCAGAGCAAAGTGCACAGCATGCACACCCATGAAGCTGGCCCTGCTCTGCCCTTCTTCCGTTCACTCAGATGGGTCTGGGAAGACATCCTGATCTTGGAATGGCCTATGATTTCACAAGCACTGCACAAAATTCTGGGGAAAAACAGACAAGTAAAATATGGGCCTGTCCTCAAGAAGCTTACTTTCTAATAGAATGAGACCAAAGTAAACACATACATGTATAAGCCTCCTTTGGTGCAGGGAAGAAGAAACTACAAAGTAGTGAGCACTGTAGCCTGGGATGGGGTAGGGGGAACAGCAGAGAGGACAGGATTATGAAGTTTCCTGAAGGAAGGAGCCCTGAAAGCCCAGTGAGAATACAATAGGATAAAAGGGCTAGCAAGAAACAAAAGAAGCCAGAGATCCCATGGGAAGACAGAATCACTCTATATACCAGCTATCTGTGGGGTGGGAGTGGGGAAAGTTGTCCTCGCTTTAAAAAATGAAAGGGCTGGAAATGAGAACAAAAAAGAATTAGAAGTATAAAAGATCTTAGGGGTACCTGGGTGACTCTGTCAGTTAAGCATCTGACTTAAATGCTCAAGTCCTAATCTCAGAGTCCTAGAATCAAACCCCAGTCAGGCTCCCCTTAGCAGGAAGTCTGCTTCTCCTTTTCCTTCTCCCTCTGCCTCTCCCCTGGTTCATGGTCACGTGCTCTTTTTCTTTCTCTCTCAAAAAAAAATTTTTAAAATCTTTAAAAGAAAAAGAAGTATAAAAGATCTTAGTAAGAAAAGTTTTCCCCTTCAGGTCATATGATCATTTAATCAAGAGAAAAAATACCATTTTGTTTGATTATTTATGGGCTTGTAAGTAAAAAATATGTTCTTGATAAAACTAAAAATACGTTTTCTATCTCTTCATAATAAAGATAAGAGTTACCCTTCATGCATGTTAATGGCTGAAACAATGACAGAAATCTAAAACGATGACTAACAAATATTTATATCTGACTTAGAAATGCACTATCAGATTTTCTACAACAAATGTACCCCTTATTTAATACTAGTGCTAACTTTTTTAAAAAATCACTGTTATGGTTTGTCTACATTTCTTATCAGTCCTTCAAGATGGACTCCTAGAAAAAGAATTGCCAGGCCAGAGTTTGAATATTTTTAAAGCTTGGTATATTATTAGCTTACACTAAAGTTAGAACTAAATTGACTACATCAACAGAAGGTGACCAAGTAATAATACATGCATATTCAGTGTTACTATAAATAATAATGAAAAAATAAATACTCAGAAAAAAAAAATCTAAATGTGTATTACAAATAGATCTGAGGCTTTCAATGATCATGATTAAAAAGAAGTCAGGGTAAACTTTTGTTTAGGATGACAAGCCAATTAGTGTGTTTGTGTGTGTGTGAACATTTTTGTGCATAAGTATTGAATGTATGTGCACAAAATAATGGGCAAAGAAAAATAAAAGTGGAAGAGTCCATAATTTCTGAATGAAATAAGAAGAATGAAATAATTAAATGAACTACTTGTAAATAGGTACATATAATTTATTTTATAACTCCCACAATTTCTTTTCTTTTTTTTTAAGATTTTATTTATTTGTCAGAAAGATCACAAGCAGGGGAAGCAGCAGGCAGAGAGAGAAGCAGGCTTCCTGCTGAGCAAAGACTCCAATGTGGGGCTCAATCCCAGGACCCTGGGATCATGACCAGAGCCAAAGACAGATGCTTAACCAACTGAGCCACCCATGTGTCCCCTCCCACAATTTCTTACCCAACTCTATCTAGCAATAAGTTTTCAATTTTAATAATCAAGAGCTAAGGTTAGAGGAAAAACTTATATATTAAATAAAGATCAACAAATTGGTTTTTGATGTAGATTAGGTTAGTTATTTCTATAATTCAGGACTCTGCACAGTACTTTTTTCAAATACCTCTAGAAAGAACTAATACAGTTTAAGAAGTGGCTCAGATTTTTCAAAAGTCAAAGGACTTTGTCACCAATGAAGTTTCATGAAAGGCAAATCTGAAGCTATTAAAAGTCAAATCTCCG
Source organism: Lutra lutra (assembly GCF_902655055.1). Taxonomy (NCBI): domain Eukaryota; kingdom Metazoa; phylum Chordata; class Mammalia; order Carnivora; family Mustelidae; genus Lutra; species Lutra lutra. The sequence goes on from NC_062281.1 coordinate 66,520,753, forward strand.
GGGCGCCTGGGTGGCTCAGTGGGTTAGGCCTCTGCCTCTGGCTCAGGTCATGGTCTCAGGGTCCTGGGATCGAGCCCCACATCGGGCTCTCTACTCAGCAGAGAGCCTGCTTCCCTTCCTCTCTCTCTCTGCCTGCCTCTCTGCCTATTTGTGATCTCTGTCAAATAACTAAATAAAATCTTAAAAAAAAAAAAAGTCAAATCTCCACCTCACATCAGTCAGAATGGCTAGTATCAAAAAAAACAAGAAATAACAAGTGTTGGTAAAGACATGGAGGAAAGGAAAACCTCATGCACTGTTGGAGGTAATGTAGATTTGTGGGGCCCTTATGGAAAACAGTATGGAAGTGCCTCAAATAACTAAAAATTGAAGTATCATATGATCTGTAACTCCAGTTCTGGGCATTTGCCTGAGGAAAATGAAAACACCAATTCAAAAAGATATATGTACACCTATGTTTGTTGCAGCATTATTTACAGTATGTAAGCAACTTAAGCGTCCATCTATAGATGAATTGATCTAGAAGATGTGGTATGGAATAGAATATGAAATTCACAATGGAATATTAATCAGCCATTTAAAAGCATTAAATCTGGCCATTTATGACAACACAGATAGACAGTATTATGCCAAGTGAAGTAAGTCAGACAGAAAGACACCATATAATTTCATTTACAGTGGAATCTAAAAAACAAAACAAGCAAACAACAACAAAAAGAGAAACAGATTCATAAATACAGAGAACAAACAAGCACTTGCCAGCAGGGAGGGGGGTGGGGGGATAAGTGAAACAGATTAAGAGGATTAAGAGGTACACACTTCTGATTATAAAATAAGTCATAGAAACGTACAACATAGGGAATATTGTCAATAATATTGTAATAACTTTGTAAAAAAAGTGAAATCTTAAAAACATGCTTTTTTGACATTGCTGCATGGAAGTGTACAACAATCCAGTTTATCACCAATTACCCATATATTCTCAAATATCTAAATATTTCCAAAGAATGTGGCCCCAGGGGCTCAGGTATACTGATTTTAATTTGAGAAGTCAACCAGAAGTCAACCTGTGTTGAAACATTGTTCTCTCCTTCTTGACATAGCAAAGAAGTGAATTCCTCTACCATAATTATAAGCAGAAAGTTTACATCCTACAGAACACTGAGCAGGAAGTTTTGGCCTTTGAAACATTTCCCTTTGGACCAGGAGGGCATGAAACACGGAGGTGGAAGGAGCAGAAGGTTTGAAGATGTGAGTTAGATTGCAAAGGCTAAGAGCTCCTCAGTCCTATGCTCTCCCAGGCATCTGGGTGGAAAGGAGCCAATGCTCAAACTCTTTTGTCTTTGCAACAATGAATAGAAAAAAATTCAATTTCTGAGTGATGTCTCAGATGTCTCTTTCACTCAGTTTTGCCCCTTCTGGCTCTAAAATGAATGAAACGTTTCCAGAGCAGGCTTCCAATACGTCATGCTGAAACTTTGAAATAAAGTTCCTGCCAGTTCTTTCTACGAAATCTTGAAGTTTTTTGACACTAGTTTTATTATACTGCTCTCCTGGGCTCAGTGGGAACAGAGAACCCAGAAACTGAGCGGGGAGCAAATTTAAACCCGGGATGGAGGATGAGGGTAGGAAACTGCAGGGCTAGAACAGGGCGAGCACCACAGGTGGCTTTAATATCCAACAGCTGCTAGAGATCATAACCCCGCTGCTCATTCTCTACCCCGCGCCAGAATCCTGTTTCAAAGATTATTTAACTAAAGGGACCTCTCTGCCATCTAATCTGAATAATGAACTCAAGCTCCAAAACAATCAAGGATTTTTTTTTCTTTTAACTAAATGTACCTGAATGTAGTAGACTGACTTTAATCACCAAGCCAAAGTCTTAAAATCCCAGGGAAGGAAGAGAAGAGGGTAAAAAATTTACACAAGGCAGCCGGGGACAGGGTAAAGAGTGAGGAAAGATGGGGTAGGCAGGGATTCCCCGGACAAGAGCTTCTCCCACTGGAGCTAACTTTTCAAGCCCGCATATCTCCAAGGCCCTGGCAAACTCATTCCGTGTCCAGGCGTGAAACAGTTCCGCCCCGGGTCCACGCGCGGGAGAGCACAGTGTCCGTGCGCGGGTTCAGGTCCCGTGACGCCGGGAGCGGTGCCCCGTCCCCCCGCAGACAATGCCGCGCACACTTCCCGCGGCCTCTCCGGGATCCGCACCCCCCGCCGCCGCCACATCCTGCGTCGCCGCGGGGGGACACACTCTCCGACACCAGGAACTCCAGCGTGCCCACGTAGTCCTGCTCGGTCTTCTGGAGCTCGCTGAGCACGCACACGCGCAGGCGAAGCTGTTTCTCCAGGTCCTTGGCGCTCTCGGCGCGGCCGTCCCCGCGGCTCTGGTCGGTCACGGTGGGCGGCGGGACGCAGGGCTGCTGTGCTGCGCGCTATGTTTCGCCCCGACTGGTGCTCCGCCCTGCGCCGGCCAGAGGAGAAAGTTGCTGCCTCCGAGAAGTCACAGCGGTGACTTGGACATTAATCAAATGCTTTGTATCCATGTGACTCCGACCCTTTACCCTTACCCTTCCTCAAATCTCGGAAAAAGGAAACAACCCTGGGGAAGTGCGTTGCATGCCAGCTAACTACACACACACACGCGCGCGCGCGCGCGTCAGCACTTGAGATGGAACTAATTGGAGATTCCCAAACCCAGGAGGGCGTACTCCAAGACACAGTTCGAGGGTTGCTTCTATGACTCCCGCCTATTGTTTAGCTTTAATGTGTTTTGTACAAACCCTGAAAGCAAAGACACAAGTCCCCACGGTTACATAACTGGATGGGAACAAAACAACCATGGTATTGACCCTCCCATCTTTGAAAAGAAACACATTGATTTTTGGTTTTGTTTGGGCACAAAATAGGTTTGCTTTTAAAAGCCCCCCCAACCGAGAATAATTCACAGGGCAGATACCCTCCTGCCTGCGCTTGGAAAGTCAATTAGCATAATAAATGAAGACACTAGGGGAAAGTGACAGCCCTGGCCCAAACAACAGACTCCAGATAGAATGAGCATCCCCATTGCACTGTGCTGTTTTGGAGGGATGCTTTGCATGCCTATGACTTTTTTTCCATAGCAAGAGAGTATGTAAATTCAATCCCAGGCAAAAATACTTGTGCCAATTTTGTTTCTAAGAGCTGCTATGATTTAACACAGTGTCACTAAATGAGCAGCTTTGTCTAAAGCTGTTATTGAGTGGTTATCAAAAGATATGTAGATACACATAAAGGTATATAGATACAGATATATTTTTAGGATTTGAAAAAGGAGAGAAATACAGAGCATGTCCTGATTGGAATGTGTATGTTTATTGCCTTTTCTCACTTGGAAACAGAATCAGAAGCTAATGAGCACTGAACATTTACAATTCCAAGCAGAATAATCCATATATATTTTTGTATTTATATTACCCACATTGATTTTTCAGTGTCATTTTTTTCCTACTTAGAACTTGAAGCACTCCACACTAATGACATTTAAATAAACTGAAGAGTGAATGGTTTTGATGAAAGAAAGTAGCATGTTAATTTTTTCCAACAGTTGAAAGCATTAGCAAAACTCTAAAAATAAAAGATATTTTCCACATTACTTACATTAAAATAATTATCAGAGATATCTTTTCAGAGCATGATGAATCCCTACATCCCTCAAAGAGTAAAGAGGGAGTGAAATATTCTTCTTTTATTAAGGGCACAGCTTTTGAATGTGTGAGGAGCTGATGGACAAGATATGATTTTCCTTTGTTTTGTGCATGCCTATCCACAGGTAGCTCTGAGCAAAGGACAAATAAGCAAATGGCTTCACACCTTGTGGCAGAACAAAGGAGGAGGAGCATTAAAGAGCAGATCTCATAACCCCTAGTAAAGAATAAACAAAAGAAACAAGGGGAGGACAAAGGAAACACACATCCAGCAATGAATGGGAAAATCAAACATGGTTTAGCCTTTTCACAATGTACCACAAGCAAGGAATGAATGCATTTCCTCCTCCTTACATCTACTCTTCTCCAATGTAAAAAGTGAGTAAATAAATCATGATTTCCTTTCAGGCACTCTTACAGATATATGTAGAACCAATTGCCCCCCACCAAGTTTGAGAGCTGTTTATGCCATTATCCTTCTATCAAAAATAATTAGTTTATATACAACCCACTAGAGCTTCAGCCTCACCTCTGAGAGTAATATATTGAGCTTGAATCTCCAGTGGGGTTTTACCTACCCAAACCATTTGCCTTGAATCTACAAACGTGTATTGAGTACCTCTATGTGCATTGCATGGACCTATGGCTTGAGGATCACAGAGACTTGATCTCTAGGCAAATATTTCTGAAGATATTTCACAGACCATTACACTGGGGTCTTGTTAAACATTTCTGGGCCTCATCCTAGATGTATTGAATGAGAATCTTAGAGATGCAAGCCCTAAACTCTTTTGACGGGTTTTCGTATTATTCTTAGCCCCACTAATATTTGAGAGCCACCATTCTAAGGAATTGTAATTGAGTAGGAGAGTGTTATAAATATAAGTAATTCTGTTAAAAGGAAGCTGCAAGTCATGCTTTGAAAAAAAAAAGTGCAAGGACATTAACAGAAAAATATTCAAGTGTGCACATCCAATTGTCTCTCAGAAGTGCCCATGTAGAAATTATTATGAAATTAACAGTTTCTCCCCATTTTTCTGTTCCTTGGTGTATTATTCCTCAACACCATTTGTAATTAATGAACAGCTTCAGAACACCATGTAGTGCCTTCTGCCAGGCACCTCTCAGTGTCTTCTGTAGCCCTGGCAGGAGTTCTTAATTCCTTATCAAAGACTTAGGAGCATAAGAAAACAGGACAGAGTATCTGGAAACCTTCACTTCGATGGTAAATAAGGTCTTTCATAAACTCTGAACGTGTTGTATCCCTCCCCGCTTCCTCTATTGAAACTTTAAGCTCTGTCTGCCAGGAAAAGGAAAGCAACAACAAAAATGATGAACAGGATCCAGTTTTTTCCTGAAATACTAATGAGGTTGAAGCATCCAATAAAAAAGGGATGGGGAAAAAGAAGATAGTGAGAAAAGGCTAAGTGGTAAACTAGCCCCGCCATTAAGTTTATTTCATATGCATGAACTTGTTCAGGTTAGAATCTATTATTATAAAGTTCAAAGAGCCAAAGTAGAATGCACAGTAGGTTTTCTTTGGTCAGACTTAGAGAAGAACAACTCCTGGACAGAAGAACCAAGATGGTCTCTTTTAAAAAAAAAGAGTTCCCAGCTTGTATTTCTGATAGAGATCATTTTAGCTTGCCTGCCATTCCGGTACTAGTGTTTGCCCAGGTGAAATAATAAATCAGATGATGTGGAAGTCATCAAAAGACAATAGCACTGGCTAAAAAAAGGAAAGAAAGATCACTTCATTGCACGGCCATCTTGTTAAACAGAATTCTAGGGGTCAGACTTTTTTATTTACAAGTAAACTTGATTCTGGCATTTTCTTTACTACTCTAGCCTATGATAGATGATTCTAGACTATACTAGTATAAAAATATAGGTATGTTGGAGCTGTATAAAGCATAATTAAGAGTCTTGGACAAGAAATATTTCTAAGAATACTTATTACTTTAGGATTTTAGAATGTATTACCTAAAAGGACAAAATACAGTTTCACAGCCATATTTTAATTTTAGATACAATGTTCATGGCATAGCAAACTAAATAAATGTTTGAATAGGATTCCTTTAGGAAGACTCTCAAGTTCTTAAAAGTGTGGTCCTTTCTACACTAGCTTGATCAACCCCAAATCATCCTCACAGCCATAATCTAACATGTAATGGATATTCACTTTCCTTATTATGGAAACTTGACCTACAACTGTTAGTTCCATAATCAAAGGAGTGAGACTGATACAAAGTGAAAGCAAAGCTTTATTTCACGCCAAGCATCGAGAATGAAACCGACCATTCTGGGCCACCTCTTACAGAGAGGGTGGCCACCCCCAGCTTCACAGACTAACTTTTATAGAGCAAAGACTATGTGGTTGAGTGTGACCACACACATGTGGCCAATGAGATTATAACACACAGAGAAAGCTGCACAGTCATGCTAGGTCACACACAGGTGGCCACTTAAATTACAATTCACCCCATAGTAGCTATTTCAACTAGTCTATCTCCTTGGTCAGAATTGGTGCCCAAAAGGCGGGGCCCACACTCCTTGGTAGCTAGGGAGACAATATGCGTACTCCACTGATTGGATGTCTCCACTTGACCCGACTCATCCCTGCATTCGGGTTCTGTTATCACCACCTGGCCTGACTCGCCCTTGTATTTGGGCTCTGTTATCAGGAACTGGTCAACCATATTTTACTGGTTTCCCAGACTTGCTTTTAAGTAAGTTCCCCTTGGGGGCGGGGGGCAGGGTCAGTTTAAGTTTCACTGCATAAACAACAAAATGGCTGTTCTACCAAGGTGGAGATGCTCTGGCTAAATAGGCCCTTACACAACCGTGCCTGCAAAATAAACAGCCAGTTTTTGTCTATGGTTAATCTCAGAAGAATATCATTCTTACATCGTACGATCTGCCTGCTTAGCTCCCTTTAAAAATCCTCTCCAACCTCATAAACCTCAAGCTATACCTTATTTCTCTTCTCCCCATAAAAACTTCTACCCGGTTGTCTTGTTGCCTCTATTAACACCCTCTCCTGTGTCCTCCAAGGTTTTCATTCTAATATATATAAATGTACATGAGATATATAATATATTATATATAATAATATCTTATTATTATCAATATCTATATATAATATATGTAATTTATAAAAATTATATGTCTTTCATGTCATTGCCTGTGTGTCTTATCCTGGTTTCCTTAGAAAGCAGAGAGGAGACAATAGCTAATGTGAAGATAATATATATGGTAATGTGATCCTAGGGGAGTAACAGTGAGGGAAGAAAGAGTGAAACAGAGAAAAAGGGGAAACCAATACAAGAATACAAAATAGAGTTGACCATTCCAGTGGGAAACTAGATGCTCTCTTCTACAGGACCTTCTGAGTAGTCATGAAATACATCTCAGAACTATCCTGGGGGGAAGAAAGAGGGAAACTTTTATTCATTATTTTATATTCCCAGGTGGTCAAGGATTGCTCCATAAGGCATTCATAGGACTTTGTACTTGCATGGTGCCCTTGCATGAATGCTTAGAGGTTTGCACAGATAAGACTGGAGTCAGGAAGCAAGAAGGGTGAGGCACTCTTAGATTGCTCATGTATGAATTTGGTGAGAGCATTTGAGGAACTGCATCCATGGTCATCAAGAATAAGAGAAGAGGTCAAGAGAGTTTTTCCTGGAATACAAGAAGGGTTTGAATCTGCTTCAAATCCCTCAGGATAAAGGCAAATGTCATTTATGACCCAGCCTCTCAGGGTTTATTTCATGCCACTCCCACCTTGGCAAACGAACCCCAGCCATGCAGGAGTACTTTCAGAATTCTTAAATGCCAAGATCCATAGCACAGTCCTTTTTCCTTATCATAACATCCGTTATGTTCATTACAATTGCCAGATCAATTGATGGAATTCTTTACCGGACCACAGTATCTTGAAGGAAAAGACAGTATCACCACAGCTTCTCCAGAATCTGGCATACAGTCTTGTTAAATATATATTTGTTGATCAAATGAATGAATGAATGAATTGCACTGGAACTCTTTAATCATTCTATCTCTAAACAAAAATGGTCTTTGTTTAGACTTGGCTTTTTGCTTCTCCTCTAACATTTCTTCAGGAGAAGGCAAGATAGATACCCTTTTATTTTCTTAGAGAAAAATGGTGTATATGTAAATAACTGTCACTGTGAATTATGAGCCTGTTTAGGGAACAAGAAGAAACTACAAATATTACATTTCTTGTATTCTCAAAGAAGTACCATTCATCTCACCTGAAATGGGCAATCACAGAATTAAAATCCATATACACTATTCCTAAGCCAATCATGGAAAACTGCAAGAAATACATGATAATAAATTCAGGAAAGAAATCACATTACCAAAGCAGAAAAGCAAGTTTACTGAAAACAGATATTTAATGTATTAGGCTAGAGAGTTCCTATAAACCCCCTGATATTCCACCTTCCCAACACAGATTTTCTTAATGTGAACATCTTGCATTAGTGTGGCACACTTGCTACAATTAATCAGACAATATGTATAAATTATTATTAATGAAAATCTATAGTTTACATTAGAATCCACTCCTTGTGTTGCACATTCTGTGTATTTTAACAGATGTATGCTATAGGGGCGCCTGGGTGGCTTAGTCTGTTAAGCGTCTAACTCTTAATTTGGGCTCAGGTCATGATCTCAGGGTCCAGAGATTGATTCCTGCATCGGGCTCTGTGCTAAGAGGGGAGTCTGCTTCTCTGCCTCTCTCTCTCTGCCCCTTCCACCATGCTCTTTTGCTCTCTTTCTCTTCAATAAATAAATCTTTTTTAAAAATGTATGACATATATCCACCATTACAGGTCAGAAAATAATTTCTAAAAGTGCCCTGCTCTCTACGTATTTACTCCTCTCTCCATTCCCCCATCCTGGCAATTACTGATCTTTTTACCTACTCTGTAGTTTTGTCTTTTACAGAGTGACATATAGTTGGAATCATACATTATGTACATTTTCAGACAGGCTTCTTCCACTTAGCAATCTGCATTTAACTTTCCTCCATGTCTTTTCATGGCTTGATAGCTCATTTCTTTTTATCACTGAATAAAATTCCATTATCAGGATGTACCAGCATCAACTTACCTGTTGAAGGACATCTTGAATGTTTCCAAGTTTTGGCAATTAGGAAGAAAGCTACTATGAACATTATTGGGCAGGTTTTATACAGATAGAACATTTCAACTCCTTTGTGTAAATACCAAGGAGTATGACTGCTGGATCACAAGATGAGAGTGTATTTCTGCCAAACTGTTCTGAAGAGACTGTATCATTTTTTATTCCCATCAGCAGTGAATGAACATTCCTGTTGTTCCATATCCTCGCCAGCCTTTGGCAGTATCAGGATTTTGGATTTCGGACATTCTAATTGGTATGTAGTTGCATCCTATTGTTGTTTTATTTTATTTTTATTTTATAATTCCCTAGTGCCATACAAGACTGAATATCTTTTCAAATGCTTACTTGATATCTGTATATCCTCTTTCATAATCTGTCTGTTAAGGTCTTTGGTCCATTTTTAATTAGGTTGTTTTCTTATTATTGAGCTATAAGAGCTATTTGTACATCTTGTACAATAGTTCTTTTATCAGATGTGTCTTTTACAAATATTTTCTCCCAATCTGTGGCTCATCTTTATATTCTTTTGATGTTGTCTTTTGGCAGAGAAGATCTTGATTTTAATGAAGTCCAACTTATCAAGTTTTTCTTTCATAGATCACATTTTTGGCATTCTATCTAAAAAATGTTTGGATTTATCATTGTCACACCCAAAGTCGCCCAGATTTTCTCTTATATTGTCTTCTCGGATATTTAGCTTTGCATTTTACATTCAGGCCCATGATCCATGAGTTAATATTTTTGAGAGGTGTAAGGTCTTTGTCTAGATTTGTAGGGGTTTTTTGGTTTGTTTTTTGCATTGGTTGTCCAGTTGTTCCTGCATGATTTGATGAAAAGATTATCCTTTCTCCATTAAATTGCCTTTGCTCCTTTTTCAAAGATCAATTGATTATGTTTGTGTGGTTCTTTTTCTGGACTCTTTATTCTCTTTCCTTGATCTATTTGTCTATTCTTTCTCCAGTATCACACTGTATTGATTACTCTAGATTTATATTATGTCTTAAAGTTACTCCTCTGACTTTGTTCTTTGCCATATCGAATTGGCTATTCTGGGTCTTTTGCCTCTCCATATCAACTTTAGAATAGTTTTTTCAATATTCACAAGATAGCTTGCTGAGATTTTGTTTGGAATTATGTCGAATCTATATATCAAGTTAGAAAGAACTGACGTACTTACAATATGGAATATTTCTACCCATGAACATAGAATATCTCTTCATTTATTTGGATCTTCATTGATTTCTTTCATCAGAGTTTCATTATGTTTCTCATATAGATATTAGATATACTTTGTTAGCATTATACCTAAGTATAATTTTTTGTACTAAAAATAAGAATGAAGCTGCTATAAACTTTAGTGTGCAGGTTTTTGTGTGGACATGAGGAATGGTCTTGTGTTTTTTATTTCAAATTTTAATTATTCATTGCTAGTATAGAAGAAAGCAATTGGCTTTTTATATTAGCCTAGTATCCTTCTAGCTTGTTTTAATCATTTACTAGTAACAGGAGGTTTTTATTTTTATTGTTTTGGATTTCCACATAGACAATCATGTCATCCTACAGCAAGGACAGTTTTATTTCTTCCTTCCTAATCTGTATGCTTTTTATTTCCTTTTCTTATTTTATTGCATTAGCTAGGATTTAATACAATATAAAATAGAAGTGGTGAGAGCACATATCTTTACCTTATTCTTGATCTTAGTGGGAAAGCATCTAGTTGCTCACTATTAAGTATGATATTAGCTGTAGGTTTTCAAGGATGTTTTTTATCAAGTTGAGAGAGGGTATACCCATTTTTGATAGTTGTTTTAATTCTTATATTGGCAACATCTGTAAATAAGCAACACACTTAAAATACTCCTTCCTATTACAGAAAAGTTATGCAATGACTCCTGACTACCCACTGTATTACATGAGACTATTAACAATTCTGCCTTTCTTTCTCTGACTCACCACCTTCCACCTTTACCTTTTAATCAGTATCTTTAGTTTTGTACTGTCAGGATTGATATATTTATCTTGTATTCTGTAACTACATTTAAGACATCCATGTTTCTTTTTAAAAGTTTAAAAATCAATTAACAGTGTATATATTATATGACTACTTAAATAATGCTCACTGCATAAATAAGTAGTACAATAAAATTGTACTTCCTTCTCTTTAGGTCCAAATTCATAACACTCAGGACACTCAGGGTCCTCTTCTAGGTTAAATGGGTTCTGTTTCATAACACACCATCGATTGCTGAAAGACCTGTATGACATTGGGTTTCTTCCATATCTGAACCATGACTTTATTACACAGTCTGTTAGGTTTTGGTTTTATTTTCTATTTTTGGTAGAGATTCTAATTTTCTGTAAAAAGAAGAAATATATTCTTTCTTTGGAAAATCACTAATATTCGCCAGCTCCTTAGGTACTATCTGTTACTCTGTATCATTTTTATTCTGTTCATTCTTCTTGGAGCCCTTGATTTCATTCCCACACTCTTTTGAGTCTTTTCTCTTGGTATATTCATTCTCTAGGGCTGCCATAACTACGTTTTAACATCTCACAGTACTGGAAGCTGAAAGTATAAGATCAAGAGGTTAAAAAGGTTGATTTCTTCTAAGGTCTGTGAGGGAGAATCTGGTCATCCCTCTTTCCTATTGTTGGGTATTCTTAGATATTCCTTAGCTTGTAGATGTGTTCTTCCCATGTCTTCACGTTGTTTTTCTTCTGTGAATGTCTGTGTTCCCTTTTTAGAAGGACACAGTCATATTGGATTATGGTCTCTCCTAATGACCTGATCTTAAATTGATCTTAAAAACTTTGTTCCAAAAAAGGTCACATTCATAGGTACTGGGGACTAGAATGACAAAATCTTTTGGGGGCATACAGTTCAACTGACAACACTTGATATCTACACCCATTTTACTAGATTATATCTCAAATGTCTTCCGTTAGAAGAGTGCATGAGATATAAATTTTCTGAGTCCTGGGATCTCTAAAATGTAGTTATTTTGCCATGATGCATTTTCTTCAGAATTATTATCCATTGGAACTGGAAATACCATTGCTCATTTTTCTCTTACCAGTTGTGTTGGTGATGAAAAGTCCAGTGCGACTTTGACTCTCTATCCTTTGTAAATGACCTGTTTTATCTATGTGAAAGTTTTTTTGGAATTCTCTTTCTTCTGTGTTCTGACAGAAAGATTTCAGGCATATGTTTACATGTGGATTTTCTCTTAATTTACTAGGAACTTGATAGACTCAAACAGAATAGTGTTTTCTGACCTCTGGGAAAGTTTTTTTGTAGTATTTCTTTAAAATTTCTTTCTCTTAGTGGTGCACCTGTGTGGCTCAGTTGGTTAAATGTCTGATTCTTAATCTCAACTCAGATCTTGATCTCAGGGTTGTGAGTTCAAGCCCATTGAACTCCATGCTTGGCATAGAAATTTTTTTAATTAAAATTTAAAATTAAAATTAAAATTTCTTTACCTTTGTTAATGTATGCCCATTTTTCTGGAAATCCTGTTTAGTTGAGTTGGATCTCTTAGAATTATACTCTGAATATATTATCTATTTCAAGTGTTCAGTCTCCTTGTTTTGTTGTTGCCTCTGTCTCATTCAATCTCTTTGTTTTTTTTTTCTTTATGTTGTGCGAGAACTACTCACATTATATTCTAACCCCTCTTTAAATATTTCATTTGGCATATAATTAAATATATAATAAATGTTCCAATTTGTTCCTTGACTCTTCTTTCTTGTAGCATTCTGCTCTTGTACTCGGGGGTACTACCTTCTCAAATCTTGCTTTGTTTCTTCTAGCAACAATTTTTCTGTTGTTGTCGGTTTTTTGGTTTTTTTCTTTTTTTTTCTTTTTGGTCTTGTCTTTCTTTTATCCAGTCCTTTTGTGATGTTGACAGTATATTCATTCCAATTAAGAAAAGGGAATGGGATTGTTTCTCTCTGTAGCAGGGATGTGTTTCCTCTATTTATGTGGGTTTGTTTTTTTACTTGGTTTCTCTCATTTATAGACATTTACTGAGACCTTTATGTAGGTGTCTAGGACTTGTCTAAATGAAATGAATTACTTAATGGGTACAGGCAAGTAACAGGTCTTTAGCTGTGGAGGTTCCGAATGCTAAAATGGGAGAACTTTACTCTGGGGTGCTGGCACCAAAAGTTCCAATTCTGCCTATATCGATGCTGCATCTTATTAGAGAAGAATCCTTAGGTGTTTTTAGCCTGAGACTGATGCTTGATTTTTACACTAAGCATCAGAAAACACAGAGAAGGGAAGCAAAGAAATTAGCATGTCAGGGAGAAAACATTAGGCTGCTGTGCAAATAGCCTTCTCAGATATGCCACTCTTCTCACTCTTGTTGCCTCTACACCCTCCAACTTTCCTCTAGGTCAACCTTCTCCTGTTTTCTGCTCTACACCTGCCTCACCCTCTTTTCCTTGTTGAAAATCTTCCATCCTCTTTTTATCTTTCATAAATGTGTTGAAATCTCTCCCCTGCTCATGTTTCTATTTCATTCCCTTTGCGGCAAAGGGTGTTTTCTTTTACTCTTACCTAACGTTGGTAGGGGGGTTGAAGGGATTAAGGAAAAACACACACCCTCTGCCCATTATCTTGTACCATCTATAAATACAAATTTCAAATTCTATGTAACACTGCTGCCAGTGGAATATTTAAATAAAAAAGTCTGTATTACCAAAAAGAGAAAACTAGTGGTGACTTCATATCTTGATTAACGACATGTATACATACACTTAAATAAGTGTACACACACAAGATGTTATAGAACAAATAGCCAGTTCTAAGAGGAAAGTTATGGAGCTGAAATACACTAGATGGAAGAGTTTACATAATTTTTTAAAAATAGTAAATGGTTCTTTTTTTAAAGATTTTGTTTATTTGTTTGACAGAGAGAGAGATCACAAATAGGCAGAGAGGCAGGCAGAGAGAGAGGGGGAAGCAGGCTCCCTGCTGAGCAGAAAGCCCGATGCAGGGGTCAATCCTAGGACCCTGAGATCATGACCTGAACCAAGGGCAGCGGCTTTAACTCACTGAGACACCCAGGAGCCCCTACATAAGTTTTTAAAGATAATACTAGATAGTGGGTTACACAACATGTGGTATTTTACAGCATAACTGACCTCATTCAACCATTGTAGGTAGATAATGCCCCTTAATGAATTTACTATATCCGCATCATTTAGTAATTTCACAATTTGGTTGCTCCCACTAAGGTATAGAGTCTTTTTTTCCCACTACCTTAAGTCTTAACTGACCTTGTGAATTGCCTTTTCCAAAAGAATGTGATAGAAGTGATGATCTATAAGTTCCAGAGATTAAGCCCTTAGAAAAACTTGTAACTTCCATTTTTGCCCTCTTGAAAACCTGAGATCATCATCTAGACAAAAGCCCAGAGTAACCTACTATAGGATTGGAAACCACGTGAAGAAGAGCCAAAGTACCTTAACCAACAGTCATCATCACTTGTCAGACATGAGAGTGATACCATCTGGGACTCTAGTTCCAAGTGAGCTGTCACATGACTGCAACCATATGAATGAGCTCAGGCAAGACCAGAAGAAGAAACATTCATGTGGTCTACTCACAAAATTAAGAAAAATAATAAATATTGATGTTTTAAGTCACAAGTTTTGGAATGTATTTTTTTTTCTTGAGCAATGTATTTAAAAACAACCTCTAACGAAGTTCTGAACTTTGTGTCTAATTGAACATTTTTTAGGGGTGGGGGAGGGGCAGAGGGAAAGGGAGAAAAAGAATGTTAAGCAGGCTCACGCCCAGTGTGACATGGAGCTCTGTCTTACAACCCTGAAATCATGACCTCAGCCAAAATCAAGAGTTCAATGCTTCACCAACTGAGCCACCAAGGTGGCCCTCTTATTAGGCCATTTTAATGGTACAGATTCATTCCTTCAGCAATCAATGTGACTGAAGGAATTTTGTATACTGATTGGCTTAGGTCTGAATTTTTGCTTTTCCTTAAACTAGTTAGTGTAGCAAGAAGTTGTCATGAGTGGCTTAGGTCAAACCAGGTCATCCCTAGCACTTAGGATGAGTTCAATCTCATGGAAACCAGTGGAGCAGGAGTAAAGGGGATGCTACAGAAGCAATTACAATGTCTAGGACAGGTGGGAGGAGGCTAGTAACTCACCTTGGAAAAGTTTCTGTTCATGACCATTATTCATTGTTGTTTCTCTTGAAACCAACATGATCACCATGGAAACTGCTGGCACCTTTGCCCAACTTGCAACTATTAGAATCGTCACCTTTGAGTCTACCTAATCACTGCTTCCATTACTTCAAGCTATTGCTGCCAACATTATGAAACTTCTCCATAGCTTCAGTAATCTTGACTTTCAGCGTGAGCTGCAGCTACTGCCAAAGTGCTGGACTGTGTTCCAACCTAAACTGAACTGAGAACAGGGTATAGAGAAGGTCTAACTAAAAGGTAGTTGGAAAGACAGAAGACATGAGGCAGAAATAAAGGACAAAATGGGGAAGAAGAGGAGAGTATCTGGCCCCACCTTGGTTGCAAAGGCACAGAATTCACAGATGGTCTGGAAAAGGCTATGTATCCCTGCCATTAGAAGCACAGCAGCTTTGGGGGTGACAAGAATAGCTTTGACTGCAAAATCATCTATAAAAGAGAGAAAAGTCAATGTCCAGTGGAGGAGCCGGAATTTTAGGAAGTACTCTGAGTTCTAGGACACTCGCCACAGCTGCCACCCAGAATGATCTGTGGGCCTGCCTTGGAAGTCAAACATCTGGATCCCTGAAGAGTGTCTCATTGCCTCCAGGATCTCATTCATACGTTCCCTCAACAGCTGCCAGAGAGGATTTTCTCACTTTAACAACTGTGAAGCCCTAGGAGGTTCTGTGTATTCCCACTTCTTATGTTTGGCTGCTGCTTTGAAAGTGCTCTGCAGCTGCACCCCAGGTGAGGTTGACATGTGTAGTCTGTGGGATGAGGGGAGAGTGAAGAAGAAAAAGCTGGAAGGGAATATGCATATCCCAGGCAGATTTCTCTCAGCTCTTACATTCTGTCCTCTCACATTTGTATGCATTTGAGTCATATTTTATTTTTTAAAATGTGGTGCCAACTTAATGGGTTCTACTTGATCATATTTTCTTTTTGAGTGTGCATCCATATTCATAAAGCTTTGGATGCCTAGTTTTCCTTTTTTGTGCTCTCCTTAACAAGTTTTATTATTAAAGCTAGCCTGAATTCTTCCCATAAATGAGAAATCATCTAGAAAAATCTGTGGTCTGGAATAGTTTAAATAACATTGAAATTATCTGGATTAAACATGTGAGCTGGAAGTTAGTTATAAGGCAACCCATCCAATTGTAGTCCCTATTTATTTTATTTTTTTAAGATTTTATTTATTTATTTGAGAGAGAGACAGTGAGAGAGAGTGTGAGCGAGGAGAAGGTCAGAGGGAGAAGCAGACTCCCCACGGAGCTGGGAGCCTGATGTGGGACTCGATCCCGGGACCCCAGGATCATGACCTGAGCCGAAGGCAGTCGTCCAACCAACTGAGCCACCCAGGCGTCCCTGTAGTCCCTATTTAAATAGTAGTGATTAACTTAACTTGCAACAGCTATTTATATTCTCTTATGAAAAAATTTGGTAGTTTATATTTTGCACAATAATCTTTATTTCTCCCTAGCTTTTCATTTCGTTGCCATATAATTGAATAAAAAAATGCCATATTTTAATCTCTTCTATATCAGTGTTGTGTCTTTTTTATTTCTAATATTTTATTTTATTTATTTATTTTTTTAAAAAGATTTTATTTATTTATTTGACAGAGGTCACAAGTAGGCAGAGAGGCAGGCGGGGGTTGGGGGGAGCAGGCTCCCCATCTAGCAGAGAGCCCCATGCAGGGCTCCATCCCAGGACCCTTGAGATCATGACCTGAGCCAAAGGCAGAGGCTTTAACCCACTGAGCCACCCAGGTGCCCCTATTTCTAATATTTTATATATTTGTTTTGTGTCCTTTTCTTCTTTTTTATTTTTTTAAAGATTTTATTTATTTATTTGACAGAGAGAAAGAGAGATCACAAGTAGGCAGAGAGGCAGGCAGAGAGAGAGAGGGAAGCAGACTCCCCATTCATCAGAGAGCCTGATGCAGGGCTCGACCCCAGGACCCTGAGATCATGACTAGAGCTGAAGGCAGAGGCTTTAACCCACTGAGCCACCCAGGTGCCCCTATTTCTAATATTTTATATATTTGTTTTGTGTCCTTTTCTTCTTTTTTATTTTTTTAAAGATTTTATTTATTTATTTGACAGAGAGAAAGAGAGATCACAAGTAGGCAGAGAGGCAGGCAGAGAGAGAGAGGGAAGCAGACTCCCCATTCATCAGAGAGCCTGATGCAGGGCTCGACCCCAGGACCCTGAGATCATGACTAGAGCTGAAGGCAGAGGCTTAACCCACTGAACCACCCAGGCACCCCATGTGTCCTTTTCTTCTTAACCAGGTTTGTGAGGAGGTTTAATGTTTTACTGGTCTGTAAATTGATCTAGCTTTTGGAATTTCTAGTCTTTATACATTTTTTCCTCTTTAATTATTTTTACCTTTTTATTAATTTTATTTTCTTATTTTCTTCACATTTCTCTTGCTGCTGTTTTTCTCATTTCCTAAGATAATTACTAAGATCCTATACAATCAATAATTTTTCTTTAATGATGAAGCTATTTAAGGCTATACATCTTCCTATGCACAGTTTTTTGTTTGTTTGTTTGTTTGTTTTTTACATCTCAATAATTTTAACTCTCCTCTTTACCCTGCTTCCTTAGCAGTTTGTAATTTCTATTTTGAGTTCTTTGATCTAAGTGATTTACGAGTGTGTTTTTTAATTTTCAAGTCACTAGTTTAGATCATATATTTCATATTTATTTTTAACTCTTAAAAAATTATAATTAATGATCTTTGCTTTTAAAAAATACATTCAGGGTGCCTGGGTGGCTCAGGGGTTAAAGCCTCGCCTTAGGCTCAGGTCATGATCCCAGGGTCCTGGGATCGAGCCCTGCATCGGGCTCTCTGCTCCGCAGGGAGCCTGCTTCCTCCTCTCTCTCTGCCTGCCTCTCTGCCTAGTTTCTCTCTATCAAATAAATAAAATATTAAAAAAAAAAAGTCGTGCCCTGATCATGTGGGGGAAAAAAGCTTATCCTCAATATAGAGTGTTATATATACATGAAATTAAGATTTTATGGATTATCTAATTGCATTATATCTTTAATTTTTGTTTTCTCATTTTATCAGATTCTGAAAGAGCTATATCAAAATTCCCACTATAATTAATTATATATATATTTTTTTAAGATTTTTTTTTTTTATTTGACAGATAGAGATCACAGGTAAGCAGCGAGGCAGGCAGAGAGAGAGAGGAGGAAGCGGGCTCCCTGCCGAGCAGAGAGCCCGATGTGGGGCTCTATCCCAGGACTCTGGGATCATGACCTGAGCTGAAGGCAGAGGCTTTAACCCACTGAGCCACCCAGGCGCCCCAATTAATTATATTTTTATGTTCTTGCACTATGCAGTATTTTTTATTATTGGCTTTAAGAGTAATTCTTAAAATCAACTTATTTCTAGGCTTTTTTTCAATCCAATATAATAGTGTCTGACTTTTAATAATAGAATTCTATTTAATAATAGAATTTAATAATTGAATTTAGAAATAGAATTTAATAATAATAATTAGAATTTTAATAATAATAACAGAGTATCAAAATTATCAAGTAGGATTTATTTTAGGAATGGAAGGGAATTCAACATCAGAATATCCCAATTAACATAATTCCCTAATTAACACATTAAGGAAGAAACTGTTTTCATCATTTCAATACATTCTGAAATAACACTTGATAAAAGGCAGCCAAAATCATAATAAAAACTCTAAGAAGGCATTGAAATAAATGGCTTATATATGATAAAGGCTATATACTCCAAACCAGCAACAAATATTATTTCAAATGGTGAAATGTTAAAGCAATTTTATTAAAATCAAGAACAAGAAAAAAATGCTCTCTCCTATCATAATTAAACATTAATTCTACAATACTAGGGAATATGTTAGGTAATAAAATATTGGTAAATATTGAAAGAAGAGATTATCTTTTTGCTAAATGATTTATGCTATTATTAACAGGAAGATTTGATTCCTTTTTAAGAGATAAACATGCAACAATTAGTAACTTTATTCTGTATTGGGAATAATAAGCAATAAACAGAAATATGAAATATGTTCCATTTATAATGTGGTTAAAAACCATAGATTTATTTCTAACAGTAAGGATAAAGTGCCAATTTGTTGAATATAATTAGAAGTTATTTGAGGTCATATAGACAAGGTCTAAAAAAGGAGAGTCTTTCTAGCATTAAAAAATATCTGGGAGCAGTAAAAAAAAATGTATGAAAAGTAGAGGAGAGATTTGCCTTGCAAATATTACAACTTAACATAAAGCCACCATAATCAAAAGAATGATATTAGCACATGAATAGGCAACTTTAACAGAGAATAGTCAATAGATACATTATAATATATGTAGAAATCCAATATCTAAAAAAGGTAGTATTCAAATGTAATAAGGGTGTTAACTAACTGAAATTTAAATAGAAACTTGTGAATTGAAAAAGAATGTAATAGGAAAACTAGGGTCTGCTTCTGGCCATTATGGAACAATAGGGACTGGATTTAACTTTTTTCCCACAGTTCTGGAGCCTGGAAGTTCAGGATGGTTAGGTTCTGGTGAGGACCCACTTCCTTTGTTGTGCAAAAGCTCTATTTTTGCTTTTATTTCCCTTTCCTGAGGAGACAGATCCAGAAAAATATTGCTAAGGCTGATGTCCAAGAGATTACTGCCTCTATTTCCTTTTAGGAGTTTTATGGTTTCATGTCTCATTTAGGTCTATAGTCTATTTTGAGTTTATTTTTGTGTATGGTGGTCCAGTTTCATTCTTTTGCATGTAGCTGTCCAGTTTTCCAAGCACCATTTATTGAAGACACTGTCTTTTCCTGATTGTATATTCTTGCCTCTTTTGTTGTAGATTAATTGACCTTATAAGCTGAGGCTTATTTCTACTCTTATTTTAAATTTTCTGAGAAGCAGAATCAGAAAGCATTCAGGTCAATAGATAAAGAAATTATGTTTTTTGTATTAGAAAATCTGAACTTCTGAGACAAATAAGGGCACAACAAATAGAGTACTTGAAATTGGAAAAATCTAGATGGTTTGGACTCTGAAACAGTTATGAACAAAAGTGGCTACCCTACACTTAGATGTGTTGAGAATCTGAAAATACTATGGTACTTCCAGGGGTTTGATTTTTATTAAGAATGATAAGCAAAGGGGCACCTGGGTGGCTCAATTGTTAAGTGTCTACCTTTGGCTCAGGTCATGATCCCAGGGTCCTGGGATCAAGCCACACAGGCTCCCTGCTCTGTGGGAAAAGTGCTTCTCCCTCTCCCACTCCCGCTACTTGTGTTCCCTCTCTCACTGTCTCTCTCTGTCAATAAATAAATAAAATCTTTTTTAAAAAAGAAAAAGAATGATAAGCAAACTTGAGAACTCCATTAAATCTATCTTGTGATTTTCCTAATTGATAAGTGCAATGAAGGTGTCTTGATATTCGTAATGAACCCTTTTCAACCACACCTGAGTTTATATTTATGAGGTGACTTTTGAAACGCTCCTGAGGAAAGGGACTGGTTGCCAGGGGAACCAGCCATGCGATTGAAGGGTTAGAACTTTCAATCCCACCCTCCTGACTTTCCTGGAAGGGGAGAGTATCTAGAAGTTGAATGTCTTGCCAATGGCTAATGATTAAATCAAACGTGCTTATATAATGAAGCCTCCATAAAAACACAAAAGGTGGGGTTCAGACAGCTTCTGGGTTGATGAACACTTGGAAGCGCTGGGAGAGTGGCATGCTTGGAGATGGCATAGAAGTTGTGCCCCTTCTCTGGACTTTACCCTATATATTACTTCCAGCTGGCTGTTCTGAGTTATATCCTTTTATAATAAATGAATAATATAGTCAGTAAAACTTTCTCTGAGTTCTGTGAGCTGCTCTAGCAAAATAATGAAACCCAAGGAGAAGGAAGGGCCTTGTAACCTCCGATTTATTGTAGGTCAGAAGCACTGGAGACAACCTAGACTTGTGATTAGCCCTGAGGTGGGGGTTGGGGGGTTCTTATAAGACTGAGCAATTAACCTCTGGGACCAGACACTGTCTTCAATTAGGTAGTATCAGAATGAGTTGAACTGTAGGACATTGAGCTGGTATCCCAGAATTACTTGGTGGTGAGGGAAAAGACATGTACACTGGAATTGGTGTCAGAATCATAGACCTTATGTCTGCAACCATAGATCTTAAGATTAAAATTTGGCCTATTAATAAGTAAAATGTTCTTATAGTGCTTTAAATTCAAACTATGGCTTAACTGTTGCCACAGGAAAGATATTTACTTATTAATGTTGACCTTAATCCCTAATCTTTATGAACAGAGCAAAGTATTTTTCACTTTATATTTCTTTTCTAGAATTCAAAATAATCTGCTAAAACAGAAAGCACTATTTTTGTTATGATTGACATGGTCTTTGAAAATTTAAAGGCATTGGAGAATATATCTGATAATTTCTTTTGAGATGTTTGAAGAATAGCTAATACAAGCTTTCCTTTTTTAAGAAAAAATTTAGGGAAAATGTAGTTAAATTAGATGCCCTGGAAAATTTGCCCTTGATTTTGATCAGTAATTTCCAGTATACCAGTTTTCCTAGGAGTTATAGCTCATGTTGTATGAAGGAAAGGTTTTTTAAATGCTCATTTTAGAAGGAACACTATTTTTATTAGACTCTAAGAAAACTTTTGGATGGATGAATGTGGGATCTTAAAAATGTACTTGTTTTTAGCCAAAAATGATGTCTTATGAAACTGCTTTAGGCCTTTTTCTGGGTTTCTCACTAAAGCAGAGATGATAGCATATTTGGGAAGTCCAGACAATTCTTATGTTTTAAAAACTGACTAGCTTGGCACAGAAGCCTCCTAGTTAAGAAGAAAATAATGTTCTTGACACTTAAATTTGCCAATCTTTTTATACCTCTTACCCTCTTTCTATATTAGCTTTACTGTAACTATAATCTCTGACATCTATCACCAGCCCCATCTTACCCCACACATTCTGTTCCCCACCCCCATTCTTTATGACTTTCCATTGACTTTTCCTCAGCTTTGTGAAACGTGCAATCCAATTTTAGCTTCTAGATGGGTCCCCAAGCTTTTCACTCCCTATTCGATTCATCTTCTATAAGCTTTCCTATACACAAATGTAAGGCTGTTGCTAGGGTCTTCTGAAGAGACCTCACCTGACTTGCATTACCTGGCATAGTCTTCCTTGCCTTACATTTCCTCTGTGATGAGAAAATATTATTGGTTAGCCACAGGTTTTAACTTGGTAAGTATTTGTGGAAAAGATAAAAGAAGATAATAGTAGGTCTTCCCTCAAGTCAAAATCAAGTTTATTAATGGCAATACTGACACCACTAAAGACAAAAACTGGACAAAACAAGCAACCTAGAAATCAAATTTGCAACCCAAATCTTAAGAGACACTGGGGCAAAAGATATATTAATATGCATACATACATACTAATTATTAATATATTTACAAATATGGTAGATATTTTATTCAGACTAGGTTGATGATATAAACACATCCATTTGCAATTAGTGATTGTGTTTTAAGTAAAGGAACTGTAAAATATTTATTTCATTTCAGAAGTATGAGGACAGGGTAACGATTGGCTAAAGACTGGAGAAGATGCGAAAAGCTGTTTCATAAACGAATTGCCAATTGATTTTTAAGAGATCCCTAAGACTTAAAGTTACCAAGTTCTTCCTGGGTTCTGAGACATGAATCATCTTGCTCTTTGTCTGCTTGCCCCTCACACTTTCAATTTACCTTTTCTAGATTGCTACATCAACAACCACAGTCCGTCCATTTCTCATCTTTCAAAAGCTTGTTGGAATTATATCATTATTTTTCTGGGTTTATCACTTTTTAGAAAAAACTTATTTTGCTATCTTTTCAGTGGTGTTATAAAATGGACGGAAGTAACCACTTGTGTCTGATAGACCTCATTAACTAGAGATATAATTTTCTCTTCAGTCCTTATAATCTGACTTCATTCCTATCATTTCAGGGAAATTACTTCCATAATGGTCATAACCAACTATACTATATTACTATATATATTGGGGATTGCCTTGACCTCATATTCCTTGATATTTTGGCAATTAATACAACTGGTTATTCCTTGAAATTCTCCTTTTAGGGGTTGAATGATCCCACATTCTCCTGATTTTCTTTTACTTCCTCATCTGGTCCTCAGTCTTCCTCGTTTGCTCTTCCTCTTTTTGCCATCACCTTTAAATGTTCAAGTACAAGTCACCAGATCTGTAGTCAACAAGATGGAGGCCCAGAAGAGTCTATGGTACAGTTCCAATGTGAGTCCAGGAGAGCTGATGGTGTAAGTTCTAGTCTGAAAGCTGGTAGTCTTTAGACACAATGAAGTTTGATGTTTTAGTTTGAGTGCGAAGGTTGGAAAAGACTGATATTCCAGCTCAAGTAGGCAGGAATTTCCTCTTACTCATGAGAGAGTCAGCCTTTTTGTTCTGTTTAGGCCTTCAACTAATTTGATAAGGTCCACCCACATTAGGAAGGGCAGTCTCTTTACTCAGTCTACCTAATCAGATGTTAATCTCATCCAAAAACACCCTCACAAAGTCAGAATAGTGTTTGACCAGATATCTGAGCATGTCATTGCCTAGTCAAATTGACATGTAAAATTAACCATCACAATTGGTTGATCAAGAAATGTCAGTCATATTAGATATTCATAAAAGAGATACATATTAAACTGGAACTTTGAACTTTATATCAAACATATAAATACACATTTACTTACCTTCCTTTTATAATAGACCCAAAGCTTTTTTTTTTTTTTTTTTTTTTAACATGAATCTGGTGACTGGAGTTCCAGATAGTCTTTTTCACAAAACTATACTCATAATTCATCTACATTTTCATCTACATCTACATAATTTATCTACATTTCCTAGTGTGTTTCAAGTGAGAAAAAGATCTTAAAGCTAAAAGCAAAATTTTTCTAGGCCTTAAAAGGTTTTTTTTTTCCAATTCTTTATAATTATTTGATTTGATCTCATTTTAAAAAGCAGTTTGCTTTCTGAAGTATTTAATTTAGTTTTCACAGCAGCAACATTTTTCTTTTACAACCTGTCATCTTGGGTAATATGTAGTTGTCAAGTTGTATTAACATGTAGTTGTTATAGTATTACAATGACAAGGTTTCAAATCAAACACAATTGAGTCTAGGGAAGCATACAACTCAGCTGATGGGAGCACAGGTACAAGGATAGAATGGGGACTAGTATGGCAGTGCTGAGGGTCAGTTTCTGTGGGAATCAGCCAGTATAATTCACAGAGAGAGGGTAGAGAGTCTGTTAATCCTGAGAGTCCCCTCAGTGGAAGCCTTAGTGAGTTGCTCCCCATATCATCAGGGTAAAACGACATTAAACATTAACATCTGTTTGCATCAGATTTATTTGAGAGTTCCCAAAGGACATAGGTCACCAGAAAAATAAAATGAACAAGAGGAAGAGAATCTATTTCCAGAATTTTCTAGGAACTTTCTTGACTCCTTTGGTTTATTCATCAGTTCCTATTTTCATAATTGCTTTCAAATATGTAATTTAAAAATGATAATTCTTAATCAAGTCTCTCTGAGTTATTGCCTTTGGTATCTCAAGAGTAAAATCATATGCTGTTTTATTGAAATGCCTACTTTTATTATAACAACTACTTTTTTAGAACAAGTAAAATTCTGCTCTATTTCATTCAGATGATAAAATAATCAGTACTGCACAGTAAAGACAATTCGGAAATCAGTACTTTGATGCATAATGCCATGTAAAGGCAAGTCCCATTTTTACTTTTATGTAGTGATAAAACACAGCTCAACATTTTCTTACAAGTTATGTCATATGAATATATATAAAGAAATACTATTACTTTTGCTAATTACCTTGATATATTTGTGAATCTAAGTAACAGAAGTCTTAAAAAGTTAAGCTTTGGGAAATGATAAAAGAAAAAGACTAATTTTCAATAATTTTTTTCTGAATACCTGAAAAGATACTGCTCTGTTATACAAAGCCATCAGGGACTGTGTTAAACACTCTAGTGACCAATTAGTAACATTTATGCTAAGTGATTTCTCACATTTTCTTTTAATAGTATAGCTTATTAGAGGCAAAAATGTGTGCTATTTATGGGAGGGCTCCAGGGTCAGAAGGCCTCAGTTTGAATCTCAGCTCCACGTCTTCCTATCTAGCTGAACTTAGGTGATTATTTAAGTTCCTAAAGTGTTAGTGTTGCCAAATGCAGGATCCTCAAAAATTCCACCAAAATAACCTGTTGAAAAGGTAAATCTGAATTTATTGCTCAGTAAGGGAGAACACAGCTTTAACCACAAATTAGTAGCATCTTGGAAGGAAGAGAGCAAAGTTGTGATGTGAAGTTTCGGTATTTGGTTTAAGGCAAGTCTTTCAAGGCAAGGGATGGCTTTTAATTAAGATGGGATAAAGATCACAGCAGAATGCTTTAGGATTTGTGGGTACAGCAAAATGAGGGCTTTGAGGTAAAGGTATGGAAAAATCAGAAAGCAAAGAGTTATTTGACGCTATCTATTGAAAAGCCAAACAGTCTTATGTTCATTAAAAATGGATTTTTTCAGGAAGTTCCTGAAAGGAACATTGAAGTTATTTTTAACTTTTATCTCTCTGTACAAAAATTTCCTGCAATAGTTAAGACATTGTGATAAAGACAGTGGCAGAGTAAAATCACGATAATGTGTACAGTCAAGTATGTTTGTGAAGTGGAGCGAGTAGATGGTTTTGATTCTTAGTTTCCATTTGCAAAATGGGAATAATAATAGCATGTTTATGGATGATTTGCTAAGTAAGTATTAACAGACCTTCTAGAAGGAAACTGTATGAAGTGGAGGGAGAAAGGCTCACAGTTGGTCAAATGTAGATTTACTTCTAAATTACAACTTTGTGGTAAGTATGATTCTGTTTTGGTGATCTTCAGAGTGATACTTCTAACAGGAGTATTGTGGGAATTATATTAAATAATGAATGAGAGTCCCAAAAATCAAATATGCAAGTTGACTCAGTGAAAAGCAGCAGAAGTGACTTAAATTTTCAAGTGTCAAATGGAGAAATACCTCATACGCAACCTCAAGCTTCAGCCATACCTCTCCAGGCAAATTCTGCTTCCCTGCAGTATCTTCTCCTTTGGCTTTCCAGCAACCAGTAAAAGCATTTAACAACCATGGCTCTAGTTCTCCAGGTACCAAAAGAACCCATGGCTCTCATTCTCCAGGTACCAAAGAAACAACAGCTCATACCAACCACCTCCCCAGCCAGGCCCTCCCATGGCTCAGAGTACACAGTCCCAGCAAATCATCCCAACAATATCAACAGCCCTACTTCAACCAGATCTTCAGGAACAACCACAGTGAGAAGTGGCTTGCTGAGACCCACTTCACCTTCTTCTGGGGGTATACCAGTGCCTCACAGTAAACTTACACAACCTATTCGTGGACCTTTGCCAGCTCCTAAAACCTGTGGTCGCCTGAAAGAGGACAGTTGGAAGGATGGTTGTTATTGACGAGCAGAGGCAAGAATGCAGAGGTCCACAGCTTCCTGGATACCCCTTCACTAAACTGAAAGACAACTTTTATATGCACACTGTTCAGATAAGACTTGGAATTTATAAAATCCCAGCTCTCTCTGTCATAAGTAGCACAAACTGACAGAGATGATCAAGAAGCAGGGGTGTTTTTGGTTTTTGTTTGTTTTTTGTTTATTAAATTTTGGTGGTTTTTTTTAAAGTTGTTTTTTGTTTTGTTTTGTTTTGTTTTTAGATTTTATTTATTTATCTGTCAGAAAGAGAAAGCACAAGCAGAGTGAGCGGCAGGCAGAGGGAGAAGCAGGCTCCAGGGAGCCTGATGCAGGACTGGATCCCAAGACCCTGGGATCATGACCTGAGCCAAAGGCAGATGCTTAACAGACTGAGCCATCCAGGCATCCCAAGAAACGTTTTAAATGACATTTGACATCAGATGTATTTGGTTGCCATACAGTCACTGTCACAGAATCACTTTTAGTTTTGTTTAATAGAAACTAAGCTAATTTTTAAATATTTGACAGAGGCCAATATCTGGACAAAAACAGAAGGATGGCAAAGAAAAATGTTCATTAATAAATAAGAAAATACCTTTGTGCAGAAGCAAATGGTGACTTCAAGTTATCCAAACTTCACATTCAACCTATTTTGGTGTATAAATAGTGTTAATAAATATTTGTGTTAATGAGAAAAAAATAATATATAAGAAAATAATACATGGAAGATATATGTTTCAGGCAGGAAGCCATTCCAATGGGGAAATCAAAGAGGGTTTGATGTAGGGACTGATTGTCAAGGATAAGGAACCAACAGAGAATGTTGGGGAGACAGCAGGAAGTCCCAAAGGAGAGCTCTACTGGAGCATGGTAAGGGCTGTAACCCTTGGAGGAAAGCCACCCGACGAGCACTGAAGCCATCTGTAAAGGAACACAGGTGCTCCTGAACCAGGCAGAGAGCAGCAGGAATAAATCCCTGACCTCTTCCTCCTCTCACTCTCCAATCTCCTGCATCGCATTTGTCAAACCCAACTAAATGACAGAGGGCAGATGAGTCTGGATAGTGCAGACTTACAGGTTAGCTTCTTGGGGCATGGAGCAGGATGGGGAAGAGCAAAAACTATGTCACAAGAGGCCCACACACAGAATAACCAGCCTCAGTGGGAACCTTACAAAGTCTGAGTTCCCCCACTGTGACCCATTTATGAATGATGATAATGTTGACATAGAGGTATATGTCAGTATAGTACTAAAAAACCCTCTGTATGTCTATTTTGAAGGAAACAAGTTTAAGCACTAACCACGTACAATCCTTGGTTAATGTAAGGATGTTTACCAAATGGCCCTGCTTACTCTATAATGGAACTGATATTCTATCTATCTGTGAGCAAATCAGGGTGTTAAGAGTATACAGTGTCCATTTGGATCAGAAACAAAATGTCCTTTCAGTTTCAGAATCCCCCTTAATAAAACCTTTTGGTTTTTTTTTTTTTTTTTCGTTTTAAACTTGGGGCAAAAAAGAATTGGTTGAACACAAATGAACTCACATTATGGAATAAACATACCAAAATATACAAGTCCTATATGAGTGGGTTTGATGGCAATGACGCTATTACCAAAGCATTATCATAGGGCACACTGAAGAGCCTGGTCAGAAGCTTTTAGAATGACTTTCAGGAACTCCTTTGTGTCTTGATTCAGTGTTATTCTCAATCTCACTTAATTAGAATCTTGACCTGTTTCATATGGAGTGAACATTTACATGTACCAACGCTTATGGTTGATTGCAGACCCCTCTCAGACACACAAAGTTCATTAACCTTACTTCTCTTTTTTTTTCTTAAGATTTTATTTATTTATTTGAGATAGAGAGAGAGCATGAGAGTGAGAGAACATAAGCAGGGGGAACAGTAAAGGGAGAGAGAGAAGCAAACTTCCCACTGAGCAGGGAGCCTGATATAGGGCTTGATCTCAGGACCCTGAGATCATGACCTGAGCTAAGACAGTGACTTAACTGACTGAGCCCTCCAGGTGCCCCTAGCCTATTTCTCTTGCCATATAAACTCCTTTTGAATATTCTTGTATGTCCACGAATATTCTCAGAAAATGCTTGTTTCTGCTGTATAGGAAGGTATGAGACTACGCCTTACTCCCACCATTGCCTCCCGACAACAGTTTTAAGCAAGAAAAAGAGTATCTTCTAGATGAGTCTATTCACTTGGTATTCAAAGTCAGTTCCTTTTGTGGTTGGTTGTTTCTCATTGCAAAAATGTCCATACCGTTGGATCCAAGCTTGACCTACTTTCCTGAATGGGACTTTAACAATTGAAAGTTCCTTTGGATCAGCATTTCTGAACCTTGTTCTAGTCTTATGTAGAAAATGTTGAGGGGCACCTGGCTGGCTTAGTCTGCAGAGCATGTGACTCTTGATCTCATGGTCATGAGTTCAAGCCCCATGTTGGGCATGGAGTCTACTTAAAATAAAAATTAGATAGATAGATAGATAGATAGATAGATAGATAGATATAAGAATATAGATAGAGATAGATAGATGATAGATAGATAGATGATAGATAAATACATAAAGAAAATGTTGAAAAGAGAATAGATCATGGAAAGATCCTTAAGAATAGTCACCCCTTTAGAAAAATCACTTATCTATGTTCTGGGCATTTTATATCCTAGTGCTTCTCTGTGATACCATTCCCATTACTTTATCATCATAATTTATCTTTCAATCAAATAAGTTTTTGAGAAATGACAGTGTATACTTTCCAGGGGAAATTTTTAAAGGAGATAACTGTAGTTTTGGTGTATAAACTCAGATATGCTTATTTGTTTTTTAAAATGTGGTCCTATTTCTTTATAATTTACATAAACTTTTACATTCTGCGCATTCTTATGTACATATCTATTCATCTTCTCTAAAAACTTGCAAGTTCCTTCAAGGCTGAGGCTATAACTTACTCAGCTCTTTTATTCCATCAGTGTATTCCTTTGCTTAATGATTTTACTTCATTTGTGAAATGCTGCCACTATGTGAAGAGCCATTAAATGAAAAAGAAATCCATTAAATTTATCTTTTTTAATTTTCAAAGAATGCAGTTTGAATATCTCATATACTAAATAACCATTTTAATGTGTAAATAAGTATGATTTATTATTATTATTATTTAAGATTTATGTATTTCTTTTAGGAGGGAGGGGCAGAGGAGAGTATCCTCAAGCAGACTCCCCACTGGTCACAGAGCCCCATGTGGGGCTTGATCCCATGACCTGTGAGATCCTGACCCATGAGATCATGACCTGAGTTGAAACCAAGTGTCAGATGCTTAACTGACTGAGCCACCCAGATGCCCCAGGAGCGATTCATTAGTAACACAACATTTACCAGTAAATAAATAAATGCTGTGAAAGTGCTTGAAACTATTTACTCATGACATTTATTTTTTAATTAATTAATTAATTAATTAATTTAAAACCCCACAGCACTCTCAGTACCAGTTTTATTAACCCTCTTTTTGATGAAGAAAGGAAGGCTTAGAGAAGTGAAGCAACTTGACCATTCAATTAAAAATCTATTAAATTTAACAAGGAAATTTATGATGTTTTATATCAATACCAAAGGAAAGATACCCAAACAATCTTCTTAGAAAAATATATGAATTGAATTGTAAGAAAATAATTTCTTGTAATTAATAACTAGGTTAAAGTAAATATAGTTTATACTTAAAATGTAATAAAAGACTATAGTGGATGGTGGGTTTTAGAGGAGGGGTGTAGGAAACGTTTTTTGGAGGGTTTGTTCTTCATCTTTCTCTTTGACAATTTTTCAACCATTCTTAGGTACATCATTGTCTAGTACACAAATCTACACTCAAAGTTATAGCCCAGAAATATACTTTTAGGGTGAAATAAAGACTAAATAACCATGAGAATACTTCAGAACACTCCAAAATAACCCATGTGAGTAACTAGCTGAAGATGCTGTGTTCTCATCTCTTTCGCTTGTCTTGTGTACACAGAGGAAAA
Organism: Lutra lutra; assembly: GCF_902655055.1. Classification (NCBI taxonomy): domain Eukaryota; kingdom Metazoa; phylum Chordata; class Mammalia; order Carnivora; family Mustelidae; genus Lutra; species Lutra lutra. Next base: position 66,551,437 of record NC_062281.1, read on the forward strand.
TATTTTGGGTGCATCCTTCATAGTGTGCAATTTAAATTTGTTCCACGTGTTGTACTTTGTCTAAAAACTTTTGTTTTTTTTTTTAAAGATTTTATTTATTTACCTGACAGAGAGAAATCACAAGTAGGCAGAGAGGCAGGCAGAGAGAGAGAGGAGGAAGCAGGCTCCCCGCTGAGCAGAGAGCCCGATGCAGGGCTCGATCCCAGGACCCTGAGATCATGACCTGAGCTGAAGGCAGAGGCTTAACCCACTGAGCCATCCAGGTGCCCCTAAAAACTTGTTTTGAATGAATTGATAGGCATGTCTTTGTCTGAAATCATAATGTTAAAATACCACTTTTTTTTTAAAGATTTTATTTATTTGACAGACAGAGATCACAAGTAGGCAGAGAGGCAGGCAGAGAGAGAGGGGAAAGCAGGCTCTCTGTTGAGCAAAGAACCCCATGCGGGGCTCGATCCCAGGACTCTAGGATCATGACCTGAGCCGAAGGCAGAGGTTTTAACCCACTGAGCCACCCAGGTGCCCCAAAATACCACTTTTTAAGAGCATGTTTATCCAGTGTGCTTCATGGTGAAAATTGTGCTATTCTGGGGGGAAAAGGTCATTGCTTGAAAAGTAGCATAACTTTCCAAGATATGTTATGTCAAAAAGTCACTAACTAGGTGCGCTTTGATGGCTCAGTCAGTCAAGCATCTGACTCTTCATCTCAGCTTGGGTTTTGATCTTAGGGTTGTGACTTTGGGCCCCATATTGGACTCCATACCCAATGTGGAGCCTACTTAAAAAAAAAAAGTCACTAGTTAAGCACTCATAAGGTGAGGTATAGCAGCATGGTGGCATCAATCAAGGAATGAGTCAATGACAAAACACTATTCCCATAACAATCTTATTAGAAGATCATATAAAGCAATGGTCAAATTGGTCATTTGCTTCTGATGGAGAAGTTGTTTTGATTGTAACAGTTAAAAATCTTTTCTGAAATGTTTAAGTTGCTACAGAGGCTATGTATCCTCAGGTATCTGGGGAGTTTTTCGCTTAGAATATAGTGGAGTCCTCATTCTGGCTTTCAACAATTTTACAGCAGAAACTAGAGGGACACAAACATGAACACCTATACCCCCTGAATGTGTGGGGGTAACAAAGTGAAGAAACAGTCTTGAAAAAGCAAAAGACCCAGGTAATCTGACACTACAATATCCTGGCCACTTGAAAGTGAATAGGAAAGTCACCACTTATTTTATGTAGTTCTTCCAAGAATCCCTTTTTTTTGGACTCATCTTTCTTTATCTGTTCTTCTTTTCTGCTCATTATAGCTGTTTTCTTTCTAGGACTAATCAAAGTCACTGAACTCTGTTTATCCTACCCAATTTCTGACATCATAAATACTTTATCCTTAAGTTACTTAAGTATCCTTTATGTTTAACATATATCTCCCCCTCCCTCTCTTCCCCTCAGGCCCTTATCGTATCCCCTTATCATGTCACTGAATTCTACTTATCCTACCCAGGTTCTGACATCATAAATACTTTATCCTTAAGTTACTTAAGTATCCTTTATGTTTAAAAATATATCCCCCTCCTTCTCTTTCCCTCAGGTCCTTATCATGTCCCAGAAAATCTGGGATTGTGATGTGCCTATATTTGTTTCTGTGTGTGTGTGTTTATCTCTAGATACCACTTTATATTATGAAACTTTTATATGATTACACAAACTTGAGCTTACAAATAATTTTTGACTTCCAGCAAAAATTTTATTGTAAATCCATACTAAGGGTATGTTGGCATCAAGAAGCACAATTTTGGAAATTTTTTTAATGTGTTGTCAGTTGCCATGTAAGAGGATAAAAAGTTAGGTATTGGCTGCTTCTTACTATTTCTCTCACTTCTTGCCATCTTCCTTACCCTCCAAAAACGTTAAGGTTACAAAACAAATTAGAATGGAAATAAGTCCAAGGATTTAAGATTTCCCTGAAGAAAGGTGTTATGCAGTTAGAAAGTTTTAGTCCTAATCCAGGTGGTCATCCAAGCAGAAATAAAGTAATTATTTAAAAGTATTAGTAGATCCTATTACTAATTTCATACAGGAAAAAAATAAGAAGAAAGACAAGTTGACTAAAGACTTGCCTTAGTAAAAGCTCTTATGTTTTGTTGATAGTGACAGACTACAAAATTTATTAACTAAGACAAGCATATATAAGAATTTTAAAGGAAAAATATTATTTAAAATTCCTGTAGAAAAACTCACACGAAGTTAATGGAAAACTCCACCAACCCAAATATCCTCTAATGTGGGTTGTCTTAATCAGATGTCAGTGACCACAAGGCTTAAGGAAACTTCTGTCCCTCTTTCAGAGAATTCTCTTCTACAAACAGGAAACCTACTGAACAAAGAGTGAAATACTTATTTTTTCTCATGGTTTTTATGAAACACTGCTGTTTCTACTCTAAATTATCTTTCTGGGAATAAATATCAATTTTCAGTAGCCTTAAACTAATGTTTAAACTCATCTTCCATATTTGGCTTATCTATTTGGTATAGGGGAACAAAGCCACGTATTTATTTATTTACTGCCATTTTAGTCATTTTTAAGTTTATGATGTAGCAGTGTTAGTTACATTCACAATATTATGCAACTATCACCACCATCTATTTCCAAAACCTTTTCATCACCCCAAATAGAGATTATACAATCAGGTTATAACTCCCCATTGTCCTGTCCTTCTACATCCTGGTAAACCCTAGACCACTTTTCTATGTATGAATTTGCTTATTCCCGATATTTCATGTTAAGTGGAGTCATACAATAGTTGTCCTTCTCCATCTGCTTTTTGTCACTAAGCATAATATTTTTAAGGTTCATCCATGATGTAGCATGTATCAGAACTTCATTTCTTTTTATGGCTTAATAGTATTTCATCATAGGTACATACTGTATTTTGTTTATCTTTTCATCTGTTAATAGACACTTGGGTAGTTTCCACCCCTCAGTTATCATGAATAATGTTCCAACGGACATTGGCATACAAATATGTTTGAACCCCTGTCTTAATGATGTGAGGTATATACATAGAAGCGTAACTCCTGGGTCTTATAATTCTGTATCTAGGTTTTGGAGGAGCTTATCAGACTCTCACAGAAAGCTGCACCATTTTACATTGTCATCAGCAATGGAGGAGAGTTTCAATTTCCCCAACACTTGTTATTTTTCCATTTTCTTGAAGTTATGGTAGTATATCCTAGTAAGTTGATGTGGTATCTCATTAAGATTTGTATTTCCTGGGGTGCCTGGGTGGCTCAGTGGGTTAAAGCCTCTGCCTTCGGCTCAGTTCATGATCTCAGGGACCTGGGATCAAGCCCCGCATCGGGCTCTCTGCTGGGCAGGGAGCCTGCCTCTCCCTCTCTCTGCCAGCCTCTCTGCCTACTTATGATCTCTGTTTGTCAAACAAATAAATAAAAATCTTAAAAAAAAAAAAGATTTGTATTTCCCTAATGATTAGTGATGTTGAATATCTGTTCATGTGCTTATGACCCATTTGTAAATATTCTTTGGAGAAATGTCTATTCAAGTCTTTGCCCATTTTTTAATTGGTTTTTGTCTTTTCTCTTGAGTTTTGGGAATTCTTTATATACACTGGATATTAAACTCTTACCAGATAAATTATTTGTAAATATTTTCTCCCATTCTGTAGGTTATCTTTTCACTTTTTTGGATAATATCTTTTCATGCACAATTTTTAAAATTTCAGTGAAATCCAATTTATCTATTTTTCCTCTTACTGTTCTCTTATTGCTTTTGGTGTCAGATCTAAGAATCCGTTGCCAAAATCTAAGGTCATGAAGATTTAACACTGTGTTTTCTTCTAAGACTTTTATGGTTTATATTTATATTTATATTTATATTATATTTATGTTGTTGATTCATTTTGAATTAATTTCATATGGTATGAGTTACCTGTTTATTTTTGAAGATTATATCTTGACATAGGCAAGGCGACATGTGGATTATTATAGGAACTCCCCCAAGACACAAAGTCATCTATGCTCAGTGACTACCAATAATTGCTCTAAATTGGGAAGAGCAATAAAGGAAACAGAGAAGAAAACAATAATTCTGGCTATTTAGTGCAGAAGACTAGTTTCAGATGAAAAAAGAAAAAAAAATATTGCAAGTTTCAGTTGGGTAAAGCTTACATTCCCTGTCATCTATAACCCACCATTTCCCCGTACTTGATAAAATGCTTCTAGCTCAATAGAGTAGGGAGATTAATGAGATTTTAGATCAGGGAGGGTCTCAGAAAAAGGAAACCTATGCTCACCTCCAGGCTAATTTCTAGCAAGAGTGAGATAGAATTCTGTATTTTGGGGGTCTGAAATCAGAGGGACGAGTATTATGCTTGCTACCTCTCTACTCATGGTAACTACAGAACGCACTGAAAGTTTCATGCATTCTCACGCTGAAAAAATAGTAGAGTAGATGACTATATAGGGTATCATATATATACAGACATATGAGCCAGAGAAAAACTTCAGAAATATTCGCTGAGCCTCCCTTACACAGTGCCTGGGTTACTGCTGAACTACTTACATGAAACATTGTAAATCACCCTACAAATATAGAGTTTCTATTACAATGAATGAATTTAAAATCAAGCTCAAAACATATTCAATTATGTCTAATAAACTTTTATACATTCAACAGAGAGCTATTGCATTGTTTGGGAATAGAGAAGAAACAGGTGAAGTTTCTTTTTGCTTTGCTTCACTTTATGGCTGAAAGTTTCTTACCAAATTTCACTGTTCTCTAATTTGGAAGATTAGCCCAATTTCAATTATTCTACAACAGCTGTCAATCAAATACAGTTGAATGCACTCACTGGGGGTTAGATCATGATATTTTAAAAGAACACCAATATTTTCATGTGATGTTTTTACAAAGCCATAAAACAAAATGGTCATTTGGGACTGTTATATGCAAATAAATTCTCTAATCTTCTGTATCTCCAGTGCAATTTGACAGGCAGATGTAGGCAAGAGGGAAGAGACTGGAGAATAACAAAAATTTGGCAACAGTCAGAAGTCTCTCTCTTCACATCCCAGCTTTATAGAAGTCCAGATGAAAGGTAAGGACCTGATCTCTGTTCTGACTTCAAAGGGGTCCAGATATTAAATCTGTAACAGTCTCAGGCCTTTAGCAGAAGGCTCATGAAAACTGATGAGAATCCCAGGGAAGGAAAGGTGATTTTCTCCACAGAAACACAAATCATTCTGATGGCTCCTAACAACTCCAGTATGAGGGGCAATATATTGAGATAATATAGAAAATGCTGTACCATTTTTTTAAAGGATGTATTTATTTATTTGAGATAAAGAAAAAGGCAAAGGAAGAGAGAAAGAGAGTCCTGAAGCAAACTCCCCACTGAGCTGGGTAGTCGGACTCAGACCTTGATTTCAGGACCCTGAGATCATGACCTAAGTTAGACCCTTTACTGAGCCACCCAAGTGCCCCCCAAAATGCTGCAACATATTGAAGAGGATAACAGAATATGGAGTTGAGCATTCACTTTGGAAGCAATTAGAGTGAAAAGTCAAAGGTGGGATCTGTCCGGCTCATAGAAAGTAGTTATAATTTCAAATTCAAAGATTCAATTGACTGGTCTTAAATCATTATTGTCTTTTTAAAAAGTATCAGTACAGAACATTATGTAACTTTATAATTAACATTATTTTTCAGCAGTCAAAAGTCAGGCAAAAGGGCGCCTGGGTGGCTCAGTGGGTTAACCTCTGCCTTCGGCTCAGGTCATGATCTCAGGGTCCTGGGATCGAGCCCTGCATCAGGCTCTCTGCTCAGCAGGGCGCCTGCTTCCCCCCTGCCTCTCTGTCTGCCTCTCTGTGTACTTGTGATCTCTCTCTCTATTAAATAAAGAAATAAAAATCTTAAAAAAAAAAGAGTCAGGTAAAAAAGTGAAAACAGTCCCCAGTGGTGGGATCTAACTTGCAAAACTTTCAAGTGCTTCCCTATTAAATAGCCATGACTGAAAAAGTAGTTACACTCAGATCTGTAAGTGTGCATAGAATGTGTCCTGTGAGGTGGGCACTGATCTTTCTCCTTGAAAGGAGAGGGACCCACATATTCATAAGATGCAACCCACCCAAAAGACACCTCCACCATGAGAGATAACACAAGGATCTCATGGTAATGTAACAAATATGTCAAGAAGTGACTATAATCAGTAACATACTAAATAAAAGTTCTTTGTAAGCAAGGAAAACACAGAAGAAATACTCTGCTTGGGAAGAGGCTGCAAAGGCTTCACAGACAGTTGGAACCAATCTTAAAGGATGAATAAGACAATAAGGGTTGAAGACTGTAGGGAGAGAAAGCAAGTGGATTTGGGGCACACAACCTCTGTAACCAAAAGAATGGTCTGAGAAACCAAGGATGCATTTGGGAGACCATTATCCTGATAAATATAACCAGTGTTAGAGTAAAAAATTTAAAACTGCTGAAATACTAAGTACACAGCATAAATACCATTTTATTATAATTTCCTCCAAAATTCCTGGAACCCTCAGAGTTTTATTGTTATAAATGAGCCCAATATTCATAATTTCAGATTACATAATGCTCATCTCAAACTGCTCTAAGAATCTCCATGCTTTCAACAAATAGCATTGTTAATTTCTAAGGCACATTAGTTAGTCCATCTTTCAAGAGGCCAATACCAAGACAGGGATGAACATGCTAGAAATTTATTAGGGCTAGTGCCCCTAAGGAGAAAATAGGGAGGGATTTGGGGGAAGGTAAGAGAGCTATTAGACTGTGGTGCAAGTCTGACCTCAAGAGAAGAACAGAAACAAGGAAAGACAGTCGTGTAGAAGTTTACTTGTAAGGGGAGTTCCCCAAGGTTGCTGGCACATCTTGAACCGAAGTCACCCATCAGAGCAGTAGCACACATCCAAGGAATGGACCTGCTATAATATTCCTGCCACACTCAGTGTCCAAGAACAAGGCCTAAGAAGCATGAGCTTTGTCCAAAAAGAGAAATGGATTTCAAAGCAAGGTGGCTGGGCTTTAGGTCAGTGATGTTTCCTGCCATGGGAGATATGAGACACGAATTCTTATGGTGGTCACACCAATGAGTCTGCTCTCCTGGGAACACCTTCCAAGGCATAGAGTCAGTACAGCACATTTACTGGTGCATCACTTAGCATTACAAATATGTCTGTCTGTTCAGGGGCACCTGAGTGGCTCAGTCCTTATGTGTTTGCCTTTGGCTCAGGTTGTGATCCCAGGGTTCTGGGATGAAGACTTGCATGGGGCTCCCTGCTCAATGGGAAGCCTGCTTCTCCCTCTCCCACTCCCCCTGCTTATATTCCCTTTCTCCTTGTTTCTCTTTGTCAAAGAAGTAAATAAGATCTTTAAAAAATAAAAGATAAACAAGTATGTCTGGTTAAATGAGAAGGAAATTAGTTCATATATTTACTTGACAGGGAAATGAGTACTTTCCTACCTCAAAAAGATAAAAGAACTTGTTACTCAGAGAATCTTTGCACCTACTGGACTCCTTTGGAAGCCATATGATGGTTTTCAGTTCAAAGAAAGCTGTCAGTTCCTCCTCAGTAACGGTAAAGAGAAAGACAAAGATTTGCTATTGTACTAATATAGAGAAGAAGCAGCTCCATTCCCTGTCCTCCTTCTCCTTCTTCTTTTTTGTTTTCTTTTTGTGCCATGTTTTTTCCTGAAGTGAGCTTTTCTTCTTCATGGCAAATGACTGTTCTGCTGAAGCTTTTTGTTACTAGGGTGGGGACAGAAGGGTAGAGTAACCATGTCTGTGATATTCCTAGTATCTTTCCATGACAGTCTAGTTCCTCACATCTGTTTCCTACAGAAAAATCTCTCCACAACATGGTATCATCTACTTCATGAGTTAGGATGAGTAAGGGGAAAGCAAGGAGTGGCATCCTCTTATGGCATTACAAGTTGCAACGATGATATCCTTGTTGTGTTGATATCAAAATTCCATCCCCTCATGATATAAGTTGATATCACCATAGCCACTGAACACTTCCTGAATGTTTATTGAAGTTTATGAAAGGCAGTGCAAAGAGGACTCAGACTCTTGATCTTGAAGGGCTTACTATTTGGGGGCAAAAGCACATACATAAAAGCAATAGAAGTGGTATATACTGTGGATATGGATTTGGTTTTATTCCACTTATAGGCTATAAAGTTAGCTTATAACAGTTTCCCACATGCTTAGCAGAAGACACAAGATATTGGGTCAGAAACAAAGGACTTTATTATTCACAACACAGCAAGCATCAGTGGAGCTTGAGGAATCCGTTTCTTTTTTAGCAAGAAGCAAGCTACTATTCTCTATGCCCAAATATTACCTCATCTATCAGCTTCCCAGCTGCATCAACAAGCATCAGAAATGGCCTGGGTTATAGGGACTTGCAGTCTTGGCTCACCCAGCAAGACATGTAGAAATTCAAGAAGCTCAAATAAGACTATCTCCCATAGGCAGAAAGCCAAATGATCAATATAGGTGATAGCACACTGAAGTTTGGAGATCAGAAGTAATAGGACACTCATGACCTAAGGTGGGGAATTGATACTGATACTGGATATTAAATAGAAAAAAAAAAGGAAAAAAATGATTGCTGGCTATAATAACACATTTATTACCAGTTTAAGTCTATAGGCAGCAGTGGGTTTCTCACAAGGAAAAACAAAGTGAGAAGAGGAGGAGGTGGAGAAATGGGTCTTCGGGAGTTTTTTTTTTTTTTTTTTTTTAAAGATTTTTATTTATTTGACAGACAGATCACAAGTAGGCAGAGAGGCAGGCAGAGAGAAAGAGAGGAGGAGGAGGCAGGCTCCCTGCTGAGCAGAGAGCCCGATGTGAGGCTCGATCCCAGGACCCTGGGATCTTGACCTGAGCCGAAAGCAGAGGCTTTAACCACTGAGCCACCCAGGCGCCCCGTGAGTTTTAATACTTAATAACGATGATGAGATTGGGTTAACTACACTGAGACATACAATGTAAAACTATCAATCTGAACAATTGTCCTTAGTGATTTGAAGGAAGGGATGCAGGAATCTGATTATTATCAAGTCAGTTGAAGTGTTATCTCCATCCAGACATTTCTACATATTTTCTATTAAATAGCTATCCTAAGCAACAATGGGGGGGGGAAATGCCAGTGTTTGAAGTTTCAGTTAGTTGCAAAGGAGTTGATGGGAGTATGGGGATTTAAAACCTTTTATGCTCCTATCAGATAAAAATCTATGACATATAAGTCATTATTATTCATCAGCATGAGGCCAGGTAAATTAACAACCGGCCAACTCCTGCTCCACACCCATGTCTGGTTGGACCAGTTCCCTCAGAGAGTTCCAGAGCCACACAAAAGGTTGTAGTCAATAGTGACCTTTTGTACCAGAAGCTCAACTGATTCTAGCAGGAAATGGGGTTTCCTCTACTTCATTCCAGAGGACACTGTACATGACCTTGGAGTACTTTGTGATCCTGTTGTGAGGCCAATAGCAATGAAGCAGCAAATTTCCCAGAACAAATGTAGCTGACATCAGGCAGACACAAGGCTCACAGTTATGAAGCAGACCAGGAATCCTTGCCTCTCTAAACTGTATCAATTTATGGAAAACAGTACATTAAAAAGTAGAAATCATTGGCTAGCACTAAGACACAGTTAATTGTGGAAAAGTGGCCCAAATAAACATGTGAACATCAATGCTTCCCCCCCAAAAAATACTGTTTATCAGCTTTCTCGTTCATAGCATACATGCTGTATCTTTGATTATGAAAAAAGTTCTCCTCCTTTGTCTCTATCTCTGTCTTTGTGCATCTATGTGTGTGTCTGCCTCTCTCAGGAATTCCAGAATCCATTTGCACATTTTATATGAAAATCTCATTTTAGGAGAAAAAAGATTAAGTGTTTGTCTATGTAGGAAGAACAGAACTTTGAGAAATCTCTGTGTCACTTAATTTGAAGAGCTCTTGCTTACTTCCTGAAATTGCTTTTCTCTCTTCATAATTTTCTCTAATTACCCATTTCCTAGTTTACAGCTTACTCTAGCCTAAACGCCCAGACAACTTTCCTTCCATGATTTGCATGTATGGATTTTAAAGATTTTATTTATTTATTTGACACAGAGAATGGAGGAGAGAGAGCACAAGCAGGGGAAGCAGCAGCTAGAGGGAGAGGGAGAAGCAGGCTCCCTGCTGAGCTGAGAGCCCAGTGTGGGGTTTGATCCCAGACCCTGGGATCATGACCTGAGGCCAAATGCAGGGGCTCAAATGATTGGGTCACCCAGGTGCCCCTAATTTGTACATATATTTGACAAATTGTTGTGACCACCTCTGTCATATTTGCATTTTAAGAGAGAGAAAATTTCTATTTTAAAAAAAGAAACTAGTCTATTATTGACAGTGGACTTTTAAGAGATATCTTTTATCAGAACAAATCTCCCAACTTCTAGAGCTACAAAGCTTTTAACAAAACATCTAATGCTTCTGCTTCTGCTTATGTCTATTTTTTGTTCACTTCACCAAACAGAGGATTTCTATGCCCAAACTCAGACTGCATTATTGACTTTAGTCCTATTTATGGACAATGCTAAATATCCACTGCAAAATGTTCCAGTTCAGCAGTCGACCAGATGTTTTGTCTGATATGAAGGATCCAGATACTATTTGCGAACACGTAGATATTTGATTGAGTTTTTCATTTGTCACCTGGCAATTTTTCATTTGGCACTAAATACACATGGTCTTTAGAAATCACAGAAGGAAATCATTCTCCAGGCATTTTCATGTAATCTTCCCTACTACAATGGTGTGTACTGTTCTAAAAGAAAGTTCCACTGTCCACTGAAAATGGCCACATCATGGAAATCTGTCATAATAGAAAACTTGGATATTTAGAAGGCTCTTTTGATCTTTGGGCGAGCCAGTGTCAGTAAGGAGCTCAAGTTGCTGTCCCTGTCATTCAGGATAGGCTAACTGTGGTAACCATGAACACTCCAAATCTCAGTGGCTTAAACAACAAAGGTGTATCTTTCACTTACGTTAACATGTCCAACATGGGCCTGGGGTGGTGTTAGGTGGGGGCAGTAGGAGGGGTTGAAGAGTCTCTGCTCAGTAGTCACTCAGGAACCTGAGTTGAAGGAGTCTTATGTCAGCACATATTTCTACATTTGCTTCACAAGGACGAGCAGAGCGGGTGGGTCTCTTACTGGCATTTTGTACAATCTGAATCAGAAAGGATCCTCAGCATTGGGCAGAACTAGACCCAGGGACACACCTAACTATAAGCAGTCAGGAAAGAATAGTTCCCCTGAGTGTGCTCCAGAAGAAGAATGGAACCAGAACATTGTAGTATCTGTCATATCCATTCAAGGTTCAAAGGAAAAATGCACCAAAACAGAATTTTCTTGAAGCTGGATTTCTTCCAAAGGTAAAATCTGACATTCCTTGGTTTTCTCAGACAAAATTCCAGATAATAATGTATTAATTCATTATTACACAAATAAGACCACTGAAAGCATGTTTTATTTACAATTCATTTTTTAAAATTTTTAAAAATTTTTGTCTGAATGTTGATTTCATATCCTGTAAGTTTATTAAATTTGTTCATTAATTCTTTTTATTTATTTATTTTAATATAAATTTTGTTAGTTAACATGCAGTGCAATATTGGTTTCTGGAGGAGAATTCAGTGGTTCATCACTTATATAGAACACCCAGTGTTCATCACAACAAGTGCCCTCTTTAATACCCATCACCCATTTATCCCATCTCCTGCCCACATCCCTCCAGCAACCCTCAGTTTGTTTTCTGTCCTTATGAGTCATTTATGCCTTGTTTTCCTCTCTCCATTTTTTCTTTCTTTTTTAAAAAACGATTTTATTTATTTATTTGAGAGAGACAGACAGAAAGAGATAGTGAGAGAGAGCATGAGTAGGGAGAACAGGGAGAAGCAGACTCCCGCCAAGCAGGGAGCCTGATGCAGAGCTCAATCCCAGGACCCTGGAATCATGACCTGAGCAAAAGGCAGACGCTTAAATGACTGAGCCGCCCCGGTGCCCCTCTCCATTTTTTCTTCTCCCCCTTCCCATGTATTTATGTTTTCTTTCTTAAATTCCACAAGTGAGTGAGATCATGTGGTATTTGTCTTTTTCTGACTGATTATTTCACTTAGTCTAATACACTCTAGCTCCATCCACATCATTGCAAATGGCAAGATTTCATTCTTTTTGATGGCTGAGCAATATTCCATCGTATATATATGTTGCATCTCCTTTATCCACTCATCAATAGATGGACATTTGATTTCTTTCCATAACTTGGCTATTGTTGATAATGCTGCTATAAACATTGGGGTGCATGTACTGCTTTGAATTTGTATTCACAACTTTAATGTTTGTTCTCTCAAGGACCTTCACCTTACTCCCTACCCCATCAAAACCAAAAAGAAGCAACCAAAAGAGAAAGAATACATGTTAAAACTTTAGTTCCTCATTGAAGCATGCAAAGGCTCTAAATCCAAATTCAAACAATGGAAAAACAAGCCTACTTGTCTCCTGGCAAAAACATTATTCTTTCTTTACTTTTTTAAAAAGATTTAATTTATTCATTTGACACACAGAGAGAGAAAGTACAAGCAGGGGCAGCAGCAAACAGAGGGAAAAACAGACTCCTGCTCAGCAGAGAGTCTGATGTGGGGCTTAATCCCAGAACCCTGAGATCATGACCTGAGCCAAAGGTAGCTGCTTAACTGACTGAGCCACCCAAGCACTCCAAAACATTACTCTTCAATGAGAACATCCTCTATGCTTCAAAATCTCAATGTGTTATATAATCAACTTTCCTATGCATAGGCAAACATGCATTTGTTTTATAAAATAGGGATTATATCCTATACTTTTATGTCCCACTTTTAATTTTTAAAGATTTTATTTGAGAGAGTGAGCGAGAGAGAGAGAGAGAGCAGGAGCACAAGAGCAGGGAGAGCGAAGCAGACTTCCTGATGAGCTGGGAGCCCAACTTGGGGCTTGATCCCAGGACACCAGGATCATGGACCTGAGCCAAAAGCAGATGCTTAACTGGCTGAGTCACCCTGGTGCCCCCCGTTGTGTCCCATTTTTAAATATCCAGTGTATTGTAATCATTTTACATTATTTGAAACAATTTCCATGGTTTCATAGATGAAGTCGAACGTAATTTATTTCACCATTTAGATTGACGTTTAAGTTGCAGCATTAGTTTGGGCATTTAGGTCACTTGCCACATAAATTTATGTTTATCTATGCGCTGATTTGATGAATGTTTATTTGCCTCCTCAGACTATGACCTCTTGTGTTTGTTTTTGGTTACCATCATATTCTCATTTGTGGCAGTACCTGAAATGTAATAAGTAGGCTCTCATGTCTGTCAAATGAGTAAGTGAACCTGTTCTTCAGTTCTTGACTCAAATCAGCCTCATCCACAAAACATTTCTCATCCTCACCTCAGGTAGACATGGACTCTCCCTTTTCTAAAAATTCCCTGTAGTTCTTCTTCTTTTTTTTTTTTAATTACTTTCATGCAGGAAAAAATACTATTTCTTGAGCTTTATTACATGCCAGGCACTCTGTTAGAAATATTTGAGAGGAAAGTCCATGTCAAAAGGGTTGCTCCTTGGTCTAGAGCACATGCAGAAAGAAAGCATACCACAAAATTTTCAGCCAAGGACCCTTCCAAGACTGTTCAGTGACCTCATCAACAGTCCTACTCTTGAAAAAGCTCAAAAGTCTCAAGCTAAATGAGATCTCTGTGCCCTCCACCTGGGGACTGTCTGAGAGGACAGAAGCCTGGCACACATCAGAGCTCAGGGGGTCAACTGCAGTGTCTGAACCCTGCATAGGGAATGTGAACCAGCATCTCAGGAGTGGGTGCACTCAAGTGACATCTATACTACTTTACCAAAGAGGGGCTCTGATTATCAAAGAGGGGATAATGCAAAGGAGAAAGCCCTAAATGATGTCATTAGCCTATTCTGGAGAAAAGGAAGAGAAAGTAGTATTCTGAGTCTCTCTTGCCTTGTTAACATATTGTACTTATTCTTAGAAGTACATGCCCTAAATAAAAACATTATTCCCATCCCCTCAAATTACAATCCAAAAAAGACATGTGTGAATTATCACTCTCTTAAGTGCAGAGTCTCTATGTTCTTCCCCTGTAAATGACCATTTTAAAACTAATGAATGTCTCAGATCTTTTACTTCACATCTGGTAGACACCAAAAACTGCAATGCTTCAACACCAAGTTACTTTAAAATAATGCAAGACATTTCTTTACACAATAAATGATGAGTAGCTCTATTTTTTGGTGTCTTAATACACATGTCTCAGCAACCAAGGAAGTATCTAATTAATCTTTACTACCAATTCCAGGACAATATTACTTCACTTCTCAAGGATAGTTCAATATATATGAGAGATTTTAGGGGACAAGGGAGGAAGGGTTGGTAGTTGAAGGTTTCAACATTCATCCAGATTTTGTTTTCAAGACAATGTAACTTTATTTTTTTATTATTATGTTATGTTAATTACCATACAGTACATCATTAGTTTTTTTGTTTTTAAAGATTTTATTTATTTGAGAGACAGAGATCACAAGTGGGTAGAGAGGCAGGCAGAGAGAGAAGAGGAAGCAGGCTCCCCGCTGAGCAGAGAGCCTGATGTGGGGCTCCAACCCAGGACCCTGGGATCATGACCTGAGCCGAAGGCAGAGGTTTAACCCACTGAGCCAGTCCAGGCACCCCCATCATTAGTTTTTGATGTAGTATTCAACAATTCATTGTTTGCATATAACACCCAGTGCTCCATGAAATACATGCCTCCTTAATACCCATCACCAGGCTAACCCATCCCCCCACCTCTTCCCCTCTAAAACCCTCAGTTTGTTTCTTGGAGTCCATAGTTTCTCATGGTTCCTCTCCCCCTCTGATTTCCCCTCCCCTTCATTTTTCCTTTCCTTCTCCTAATGTCCTCCATACTATTCCTTAGGTTCCACAAATAAGTGAAACCATGTGATAATTTACTTTCTCTGCTTGACTTATTTCACTTAGCATAATCTCCTTCAGGCCCATACATGTTGATGCAAAAGTTGGGTATTCATCCTTTCTGATAGCTGAGTAATATTTCATTGTATAGGGGCGCCTGGGTAGCTCAGTGGGTTAAGCCTCTGCCTTCAGCTCAGGTCATGATTCCAGGTTCCTGGGATCGAGCCCCGCATCGGGCTCTCTGCTCCACAGGGAGCCTGCTTCCACCTCTCTCTCTCTACCTGCCTCTCTGCCTACTTGTGATCTCTGTCTGTTATAAATAAATAAATAAAATCTTTTAAAAAAATATTCCATTGTATATATGGACTACATCTTCTTTATCCATTCTTCTGTTGAAAGGCATCTCAGCTCTTTCCACAGTTTGGTTATTGTGGACATTGCTGCTATGAACATTGAGGTGCATATGGCCCTTCTTTTCACTACATATGTATCTTTGGGATAAATAACCAGTGGTGCAATTAAGGGCCATAGGGTAATTTTTTGAGGAACCTCCATACTGTTTTCCAAGGTGGCTTTAACAACTTGCATTCCCACCAACAGTGTAAGAGAGTTCCCCATTCTCCAAATCCTTGCCAGCCTCTGTCATTTCCTGACTTGTTAATTTTAGCCATTCTGACTGGTGTGAGGTGATATCTCATTGTGGTTTTGATTTGTATTTCCCCGATGCCGAGTGATATGGAGCACTTTTTCATGTGTCTGTTGTCCATCTGGATGTCTTCTTTGCAGAAATGTCTTCTGCCCATTTCTTGATTGGATTATTTGTTCTTTGGGTGTTGAGTTTGCTAAGTTCTTTATAGATTTTGGACACTAGCTCTTTATCTGATATGTCATTTGCAAATATATTCTCCCATTCTGTCAGTTGTCTTTTGGTTTTGTTAACTGTTTCCTTTGCTGTGCAAAAGCTTTTGATCTTGATAAAATCCCAATAGTTCATTTTTGCCCTTGCTTCCCTTGCCTTTGGCGATGTCCCTAGGAAGACGTTGCTGCAGCTGAGGTCGAAGAGGTTGCTGCCTGTGTTCTCCTCAAGGATTTTGATGGATTCCTTTCTCACATTGAGATCCTTCATCCATTTTGAGTCTATTTTCGTGTGTGGTGTAAGGAAATGATCCAATTTCATTTTTCTGCATGTGGCTGTCCAATTTTCCCAACACCATTTATTGAAGAGGTTGTCTTTTTTCCAATGGACATTCTTTCCTGCTTTGTCGAAGATGAGTTGACCATAGAGTTGAGGGTCCATTTCTGGGCTCTCTATTCTGTTCCATTGATCTATGTGTCTGTTTTTGTGCCAGTACCATGCTGTCTTGATGAAGACAGCTTTCTAATAGAGCTTGAAGTCTGGAATTGTGATGCCACCGACTTTGGCTTTCTTTTTCAATATTCCTTTAGCTATTCGAGGTCTTTTCTGGTTCCATATAAATTTTAGGGTTATTTGTTCCATTTCTTGAAAAAAATGGATGGTATTTTGATAGGAATTGCATTAAATGTATAGATTGCTTTAGGTAGCATAGACATTTTCACAATATTTATTCTTCCAATCCAGGAGCATGGAACATTTTTCCATTTCTTTGTGTCTTCCTCAATTTCTTTCATGAGTACTTTATAGTTTTCTGAGTATAGATTCTTAGCATCTTTGGTTAGGTTTATTCCTAGGTATCTTATAGTTTTGGGTGCAATTGTAAATGGGATTGACTCCTTAATTTCTCTTTCTTCTGTCTTTTTTTTGGTGTAGAGAAATGCAACTGATTTCTGTGCATTGATTTTATATCCTGACACTTTACTGAATTCCTGGACAAGTTTTAGCAGTTTTGGAGTGGAGTCTTTTGGGTTTTCCACATATAGTATCATATCATCTGTGAAGAGTGATAGTTTGACTTCTTCTTTGCCGATTTGGATGCCTTTAATTTCCTTTTGTTGTCTGATTGCTGAGGCTAGGATTTCTAGTACTATGTTGAACAGCAGTGGTGATAATGGACATCCCTGCCGTGTTCCTGACCTTAGCGGAAAAGCTTTCAGTTTTTCTCCATTGAGAATGATATTTGCGGTGGGTTTTTCATAGATGGCTTTGATAATATTGAGGTGTATGCCCTCTATCCCTACACTTTGAAGAGTTTTCATCAGGAAGGGATGCTATACTTTGTCACATGCTTTTTCAGCATCTATGGAGAGTATCATATGGTTCTTGTTCTTTCTTTTATTAATCTGCTGTATCACATGGATTGATTTGCGGATGTTGAACCAACCTTGCAGCCCTGGAATAAATCCCACTTGGTCGTGGTGAATAATCCTTTTAATGTACAGTTGAATCCTATTGGCTAGTATTTTGGTGAGAATTTTCGCATCTGTGTTCATCAAGGATATTGGTCTGTAGTTCTCTTTTTTGATGGGATCCTTGTCTGGTTTGGGGATCAAGGTGATGCTGGCCTCATAAAATGAGTTTGGAAGTTTTCCTTCCATTTCTATTTTTTGGAACAGTTTCAGGAGAATAGGAATTAGTTCTTCTTTAAATGTTTGGTAGAATTCCCCTGGGAAGCCGTCTGGCCCTGGGCTTTTGTTTGTTTGGAGATTTTTGATGACTGTTTCAATCTCCTTACTGCTTATGGGTCTTTTCAGGCTTTCTATTTCTTCCTGGTTTAGTTGTGATAGTTTATATGTCTCTAGGAATGCATCCATTTCTTCCAGATTGTCAAATTTGTTGGCGTAGAGTTGCTCATAGTATGTTCTTATAATTGTCTGTATTTTTTTGGTGTTAGTTGTGATCTCTCCTCTTTCATTCATGATATTATTTATTTGGGTCCTTACTCTTTTCTTTTTGATAAGTCTGGCCAGGGGTTTATAAATCTTATTAATTCTTTCAAAGAACCAGCTCCTAGTTTCGTTGATTTGTTCTATTTTTTGTTGTTGTTGTTTCTATTTCATTGATTTCTGCTCTGATCTTTATGATTTCTCTTCTCCTGCTGGGTTTAGGGTTTCTTTCTTGTTATTTCTCCAGCTCCTTTAGGTGTAGGGTTAGGTTGTGTACCTGAGACCTTTCTTGTTTCTTGAGAAAGGCTTGTGACTCAGGACTCTCAGGACTGCCTTTGTTGTGTTCCTCAGATTTTGAACATTGTGTTTTCATTATCATTTGTTTCCATGAATTTTTTCAATTCTTCTTTAATTTCTTGGTTGACCCATTCATTCTTTAGAAGCATGCTGTTTAGTCTCCATGTATTTGGGTTCTTTCCAAATTTCCTCTTGTGATTGAGTTCTAGCTTCAGAGCATTGTGGTCTGAAAATATGCCGGAGATGATCCCAATCTTTTGATACCGGTTGAGACCTGATTTAGGACCGAGGATGTGATCTATTCTGGAGAATGTTCCATGTGCACTAGAGAAGAATGTGTATTCTGTTGCTTTGGGATGAAATGTTCTGAATATATCTGTGATGTCCATCTGGTCCAGTGTGTCATTTAAGGCCTTGATTTCCTTGTTGATCTTTTGCTTGGATGATCTGTCCATTTCAGTGAGGGAAGTGTTAAAGTCCCCTACGATTATTGTATTCTTGTTGATGTGTTTCTTTGATTTTGTTATTAATTGGTTTATATAGTTGGCTGCTCCCACATTAGGGGCATAGATATTTAAAATTGTTAGATATTCTTGTTGGACAGACCCTTTGAGTATGATATAGTGTCCTTCCTCATCTCTTATTATAGTCTTTGGCTTAAAATCTAATTGATCTGATACAAGGATTGCCACCCCTGCTTTCTTCTGATGTCCATTAGCATGGTAAATTGTTTTCCACCGCCTCACTTTAAATATGGAGGTTTCTTCAGGTTTAAAATGAGTTTCTTGTAGGCAATATATAGATGGGTTTTGTTTTTTTATCCATTCTGATACCCTGTGTCTTTTGATTGGGGCATTTAGCCCATTAACATTTGGGTAACTATTGAGAGATATGAATTTAGTGCTATTGTATTGCCTGTAAGGTGACTGTTACTGTATATTGTCTCTGTTCCTTTCTAATCTACTACTTTTAGGGTCTCTCTTTGCTTCGAGGACCCCTTTTAATCTTTCCTGTAGAGCTGGTTTGGTGTTTGCAAATTCTTTCAGTTTTTTTTTGTCCTGGAAGCTTTTAATCTCTCCTCCTTTTTTCAATGATAGCCTAGCAGGATATAGTATTCTTGGCTGCATGTTTTTCTCATTTAGTGCTCTGAATATATCATGCCACCTCTTTCTGGCCTGCCAGGTCTCTGTGGATAAGTCCACTGCCAATCTAATATTTTTACCATTGTATGTTACAGACTTCTTTTCCTGGGCTGCTTTCAGGATTTTCTCTTTGTCACTAAGACTTGTAAATTTTACTATTAGGTGATGGGGTGTGGACCTATTCTTGTTGATTTGGAGGGGGTTCTCTGCACCTCCTGGATTTTGATGCTTGTTCCCTTTCCCATATTAGGGAAATTCTCTCCAATAATTCTCTCCAATATACCTTCTGCTCCCCTCTCTGTTTGCTCTTCTTCTGGAATCCCAATTATTCTAATGTTGTTTCGTCTTATGGTGTCACTTATCTCTTGAATTCTCCCCTGTGGTCCAGTAGCTGTTTGTCCCTCTTTTGCTCAGCTTCTTTATTCTCTGTCATTTGGTCTTCTATATCGCTAATTCTTTCTTCTGCCTCATTTATCCTAGCAGTGAGAGCCTCCATTTTTTATTGCACCTCATTAATAGCTTTTTTGATTTCAACTTGGTTAGATTTTAGTTCTTTTATTTCTCCAGAGAGGGCTTTTATGTCTCCCGAGAGGGTTTCTCTAATATCATCCATGCCTTTTTTGAGGCTGGCTAGGACCTTGAGAATTGTCATTCTGAACTCTAGATCTGACATATTACCAATGTCTATATTGATTAGGTCCCTAGCCTTCAGTACTGCCTCTTGTTCTTTTTTTTTGTGGTGAATTTTTCCACCGTGTTATTTTGTCCAGATAAGAGTATATGAAGTAGCATGGGGCGCCTGGGTGGCTCAGTGGGTTAAAGCCTCTGCCTTCGGCTCAGGTCATGATCCCAGGGTCCAGGGATCGAGCCCCGCGTCGGGCTCTCTGTTCAGCAGGAAGCCTGCTTCTCCCTCTCTCTCTCTGCCTGCCTCTCTGCCTACTTGTGATTTCTGTCTGTCAAATAAATAAATAAAATCTTAAAAAAAAAGAGTATATGAAGGAGCAAATAAAATACTAAAAGGGTGGCAAAAACCCCAGGAAAATGTGCTTTAACCAAATCAGAAGAGATCCCAAATCGTGGGGGGAAGAAAGGGAATAGAAAGATGTTCCCCCCCCCCAAAAAAAAGAAACAATTAAAAAAAGAAAACGAATAAAGAAAAAATATAAAAAAGATATATATATAGATATATATATATATATATATATATATTAGATAAACTAGTTAAAAAACGTTAAAAAAGAAAAGGGTAAAAATTAAAAAGAATTTAGCAGCAGAAGAAAAAAAATTGAAAAAAAAATTTAAGTTAACTGCAAGACTAAAGAATCATGGGGAGAAAACCATGAGTTCCATGCTTTGCTTTCTCCTCCTCTGGAATTCTGTTGCTCTCCTTGGCATTGAACCTGCATTCCTTGGTAGGTGAACTTGGTCCTGGCTGGATTTCTTGTTGATCTTCTGGGGGAGGGGCCAGTTGTAGTGATTCTCACATATCTTTGCCCCAGGCAGAATTGCACCGCCCTTACCAGGGGCCCGGCTGAGTAATCAGCTCGGGTTTGCTTTCAGGAGCTTTTGTTCCCTGAATGCTTTCCGTAGAGTTCTGGAGGTCAGGAATGAAAATGGCAGCCTCCTAGTCTCCAGCTCGGAGGAGCGGAGAGCTCAGGGACCCACTCCTCAGTGTGCCCACAGAGAATAGCACCCAATTACTCCCGTCTCCCTGGCCTCCAGCTGCGCTCCGAGCTAACCGAGCCTGCGACTGGTTCAAGGTAACCCTGAGCTGAGAGCTCACTCCTCAGCTCTGTCTCTGTAGCTGGCTTCCCCGTTCTAATACCGGTAAGCTCTGCGACACTCAGACACCCCCGATCCTTCTGTGACCCTGCGGTACCTGAGGCCGCGCTGACCCTGCCTGGGCTTCACCCCGATTAAGCCTCTGGAGCGATGTCCCTCAGCAGAACAGACTTTTAAAAGTCCTGATTTTGTGCTCCGTTGCTTTGCCACTTGCCAGGAGCTGGCCCCTCCCCCTGTGGTCTATCTTACCATTGCTTTGGATTCACTTCTCTGCCAGTCCTACCTTTCAGAAAGTGGTTGAGTTTCCGTTTCTAGAATTGCTGTTCTTCTTCTCTTCGATCTCCCGTTAGATTTGTAGGTGTTTGCAATCTTTAGATAAGCTATCTAGCTGATCTCCTGCTACCTGAAGTACTCTCAGCCTGCTACTTCTCAGCCATCTTGACTCCTCCTCTGCCCATTTTTTTAACTTGATTATTTGTTTTTTGAGTGTTGAGTCTGAGAAGTTCTTTATAGAATTTGGATATCAGCCCTTCATAGTGTCATTTGTAAGTATCTTCTCCCATTCCACAGGTTGCCTTTTTGTTTTGTTGACTGTTTCCTTTGCTGTGCAGAAGCTTTTTTAACTTGATGAAGACCCAAAAGTTCATTTTCACTTTTGTTTCCCTTACCTTTGGAGATGTGTCTTGAATAAAGTTGCTGTGGCCTATGTCAAAGAGATTACTGCATATGTTCTCCTCTAGGGTTTTGATGGATTCCTATCTCACATTGAGGTCTTTCATCCATTTTGTGTTTATCTTTGTGTACAGTATAAGAAAATGGTTTCATTCTCCCATATTTAGCTGTCCAATTTTCCTAGCACCATTTATTGAAGAAACTGACTTTTTCCAATTGAATATATTTTCCTGCTTTGTCAAAGATTCTTTGACCATAGGGTTGATTGTCCATATCTGGGCTCTCTATTCTGTTCCATTGGTCTATGTGTCTGTTTTTGTGCCAGTAGCATGTTGTCTTGGTGATCATAGCCTTGTAATATGGTTTGAAATTGAGCAACATGATGCCCCCAGCTTTGTTTTTCTGTTTCAACATTTCCTTGGTGATTTGGGTCTTTTCTGGTTCCATACAAATTTTAGAATTGTTTGATCCAGAACTTTGAAAATGCCATTGGTATTTTGATCAGGATGGTGTTGAAATCCTCTGTGCAGCATAGATATTTTATTAATGTTTATTCTTCCAATCCATGAGCACAGAATATTTTTCCATCTTTTTGTGTCTTCTTCGATTTCTTTCATTAGTGTTCTGTAGTTCCTAGAGTAAGACTCCACCCCCAACCTACTAGAACTCATACAACAATTCAGCAACGTGGCAGGATACAAAGTCAATGTACAGAAATCAGTGGCTTTCTTTTTTTTTTTTTTAAGATTTTATTTATTTATTTGACGGAGAGAGATCACAAGTAGGCAGAGAGGCAGGCAGAGAGAGAGGAAGGGAAGCAGGCTTCCTGCTGAGCAGCGAGCCCAATGCGGGACTCAATCCCAGGACTCTGGGATCATGACCTGAGCCGAAGGCAGCGGCTTAACCCACTGAGCCACCCAGGCGCCCCGAAATCAGTGGCTTTCTTATACACTAACAATGAAAATACAGAAAGGGAAATTAGGGAATTGATTCCATTTACTATAGCACCAAGAACCATAAGATACCTGGGAATAAACCTAACCAAAGAGGTAAAGGAACTGTACTCGAGGAACTACAGAACACTCATGAAAGAAATTGAAGAAGAAACAAAAAGATGGAAGAACATTCCATGCTCTTGGATCAGAAGAATAAACATTGTTAAGATGTCTATACTGCCTAGAGCAATCTATACTTTTAATGCCATGCCAATTAAATTCCACCGGTATTTTTCAAAGAGCTGGAGCAAATACTCCTAAAATTTGTATGGAATCAGAAGAGACCCTGAATCAATAAGGAAATATTGAAAAACAAAAATAAAACTGGCGGCATCACGTTTCCTGATTTCAAGCTTTACTACAAAGCTGTGATCACCAAGACAGCATGGTACTGGCATAAAAACAGACACATAGACCAGTGGAACAGAGTAGAGAGCCCAGATATGGACCCTCAACTCTATGGTCAAATAATCTTTGACAAAACAGGAAAAAATATACAGTGGAAAAAAGACAGTCTCTTCAATAAATGGTCCTGGGAAAACTGGACTGCTATATGTAGATCCTTTACCTCTTTGATTAGGTTTATTCCAAGGTATCTCATGGGTTTTGGTGCTATTATAAATGGAATCAATTCTCGATTCTCTCTTTTTTTCTTTTTCTTTTTTTTTTTTTTACAACTTTATTTATTTATTTGACAGAGAGAGAGATCACAAGTAGGCAGAGAGGCAGGCAGAGAGACAGGAGGAAGCAGGCTCCCTGCCGAGCAGAAAGCCCGATGTGGGGCTCCAACCCAGGACCCTGGGATCATGACCTGAGCCGAAGGCAGAGGCCTCAATCCACTGAGCCACCCAGGCGCCCCTCGATTCTCTCTTTCCAAGTTACATTGTTATGTATAAGAAAGCAAATTATTTCTGTGCATTGATTTTGTATCTGCTACATTACTGAATTGCTATATGAATTCTAGTAATTTGTGTGTGGAGTCTTTTTGGTTTTTCACACAAAGTATCATGTCATCTCTGAAGAGAGAGAGTTTGATTTCTTCTTTGCCAGTTTGAATACATTTTATTTCTTTTTGTTGTCTGATTGCTATTGCTAGGACTTCTAGTACTATGTTGAACAATAGTGGTGAGACTGGGCATCCTTGTTGTGTTCCTGATCTCAAGGGAAAGGCTCTCAGCTTTTCCCCATTGAAAATGATATTTGCTGTGGGATTTTCATACATAGATTTTATGAAGTTGAGGAATGTTTCCTCTCTCCCTACACTCTGAAGAGTTTTAATCAGGAAAAGATGCTGTATCTTCTCAAATGCTTTTTCTGCATGGAGAGGACCAAGTGGTTCTTCTCTCTTTTATTAATGTGTTCTGTCACATTGACTGATTTGCAAATGTTGAACCACCCTTGCATCCCAGGGATAAATCCTACCTGATAATGGTGGGTGATACTTTTAATATACTGTTGGAGCCTATTATTTAGGATCTTGTTGAGAATTTTGGTATCCATTTTCATCAGGGATATTGGTCTGAAATCTTCCTTAATGGGATCTTTGTCTGGTTTGGAGATCAAGGTAATGCTTGTTTCATAGAAAGAGTCTGGAAGTTTTCCTTCTGTTTCTATATTTTTGAAACAGCTTCAGGAGAATAGGTATTATTTCTTCTTTGAATGTTTGGTAGAATTTTCTAAGGAATCCATCAGCCCCTGGACTCTTGTTTTTTGGGAGGTTTTTGATCACTACTTCAATCTCCTTACTGGTTATTGCTCTAATCAGGTTGCCAATTTTTTCCTGTTTCAGTCTTGGTAGTTTATAGGTTTCCAGGAAAGCATCCATTTCTTCTAGGTCACTTAACTTATTGGCATATAGCTATTGATAATAATTTCTGATAATAGTTTCTATTTCCTTGGTGTTAGTCATGATCTCTCCCCTTTCATTCATAATTTTATTAATTTGGGTCCTTTCTCTTTTCTTTTGGTTATAAGTCTAACCAGTGATTTATTGAACTTATTAATTCTTTCAAAGAATCAGCTTCTAGTTTCATTGATGTGTTCTGTTGTGTTTCTGGTTTCTAATTCATTGATATCTGCTCTAATCTTAATTATTTCCCTTCTCATGCATGGGTTAGGCTTAATGTACAGAGTTGAAATTATTGACCACAACCCAAACAACATGCACCTGTTTTATAGGGAGTTTAAGGTTGTAGTCCTCTTCTTCTGGGACGGAACTGGGAACGCCATTACTCAGGCAACCCTGTTTGGGCAGAGTTGAACAGGTTCAGTGAAAACTGGCTTTGGGGGGCTTTTGTTCTCTGTCAGTTTCCCTGGCAACTCTCTGCATCTTTCCAAGAGTCAGAGCAGAAGTGACCATATCCAAACTTCTGTCTCAAAACAGAGAAATCGCATTCTGTTCTCCAGTGAGCTCTCTAGGCCACACTGTTTCTGTTTTTGTCTGTGCTGCTAAAAGGGGCAACATCCTGGGTTGTGCACCCCACAATACCACTCCCAGCACTCACTTCCAAGTCCAGCCAAGTCTCTGCCCTTTGTGCTTCTAAAACTGCCAGCCACCCCCTGTTCGCATGTGTGCCCCCATGGCTCCAGGGCTTTAGGGCCGCCCTAAAGTCCTTTCCCCACTTCTAGCTAATGGGTCTTTGTGCCTGATCCCCGAAGGGGAGGCTTTTGTGCTCCAGAGATGCAGGATCCTGGAGGCTCCTTCTCCCTTCCATTTATCTTCCAATATTTGCCCTACATAATCATGGCTCCCTGCTTCATACCTCAAAACCAACCACCAGAGATATTCTGTTTATAGAGATCTGATTATATCTTCTTACATCTCAGGCTGATTCTGTGGGTGTTCAGAGTGGGCTGGCATATATCCAGATCAATTCAGGGGACTGAATTCAGGTTGAAATAGGGTCCCCTACTCTACGATCTTTGTCTCCTCTCCCACAATGTGACTTTCAAAAGTTAAGCATTTATATGATAAATTTCTTTTTTTTTTAAAGATTTTATTTATTTATTTGACAGACAGAGATCACAAGTAGGCAGAGAGGCAGGCAGAGAGAGAGGAAGGGAAGCAGGCTCCCTGCTGAGCAGAGAGCCTGATGCGGGACTTGATCCCAGGACCCTGAGATCATGACCTGAGCCGAAGGCAGCGGCTTAACCCACTGAGCCACCCAGGCACCCTATATGATAAATTTCTATATGGATGAAAAATGATGCTAACGGTATAAGCTAGACATAGCTGACACCTAGCACAATTGCCGTGAAGTAGATATAACATGCTTAATATAAAATTTTGCTCTCTAAGGGCGCCTGAGTGTCTCAGTGGGTTAAGCCTCTGCCTTCAGCTCAGGTCATGATCCCAGGGTCCTGAGATCGAGCCCCACATCAGGCTCTCTGCTCAGCGGGGAGCCTGCTTCCCCCTCTCTGTCTGCCTCTCTGCCTTCTTGTGATCTCTCTCTCTCTGTGTGTCAAATAAATAAATGAAATCTTTAAAAAAAATTTTGCTCTCTATACATTTTCCTGTGTGAATGTTCTCACCCTATCACTGCTGCACTGTGAGACTCATTTCTCACAAGGCACAGAATCCATGGTCAATCATGAGAGAAAGGCAAACACAAGAACTACTCCCCTCAATATACCCCAAGCGCCTCCATCTCTACCATTTCCTCTTCTCATATATAGATCCTCTGCATCCCAATAGATGCACAATAAAGGCTACATCTACACACAATGGAAGAACACAAACTGAATGCACTATCTTCTGTGATCTGTAAAGATCTTTTTAAAGATAGGATTTTACACATCTATAAGCATAATAAAAAATATGAATAGCCTATTGAAATTAACACTTGGGAGATACAAACTGACATCAGGAGAGTAAATGGGGCAATTACTTTATGCAAGTGATATAAAACTAAAGGCTGTGTGGAATCAGGACAAATTTATTATTTTTTTCCCCTTTGATGTCCAAAAGTAGGTCAGATCCTCTCTAAGAGACCAGCCCTTGCCAATTTCCCTGATGTCTCCAATATAGATGAGAGGTAACTACTACATAGCTTTCATTTAAAATTTTAGCTACCTTTTTTTTACTCTGAAAACTAGACTTTTAGGGAGGCACAATTTTCTCAAGTGTCTAGGGACCAAAATAGATCAAATTATTTCCCAATCAACCTTTCCTATCCCTATCCAGAATTCCTACTTTATCTCAACTAATAGGTTAGCTATTAAAACAAGTGTTAACTCTAATATCCATGTGAGTCACTGTACTGCCTAAAGAGGTCAGAAAAATACAAAGAAGTCAGAGAAGACAAGAGGAAATGCTTCTTGGCCATAGCAGAAAGCTGGCACTTTGGAGAGCTGAAGGACCTAATATACAGCACACAGCAGATGAGCAGTGAGTTAAGTCAAAAGCCAGTTATCTAGACAACTTTCACTCTGCATTTTGGGGTCTTCCCATCATTAATGTATCTATAGCTGCCTCCCTCCACCCTGTTTCTAGCCTGAATGATCTCAGGAGAGTAAGCTTGTCTTCAGAAAGAATGGGGTCTATTACACTAGCCAGGTAGCATCCAGGTGCTGACATGTCATTTCCCAGTGTGTATTCTGAGAACAAGTTTCTCAAGATGCTCAGGTGAAAAATTATCCAAACCTTCTGGAAAACTGTAGACTTTGTCCCTTCTTAAGATTCTCAATGAATATTTACATTTTCCCAACTGGTTTGACCTTGGGACCTATTTATTAAGTGGTTTTTATTTCTATACCAAGCATCTTATATTCTATAGAACACCTTCTGGAAAGAGTTGAGTTTATGCATTTGAAATCTTCTTATTAATATCTATGTTTTAGGCAACTCCACAAAGTGGTGAAGTGGACTTTCTGAATTTATTAGCCCCAACAGCTTAGAATTTATTTCTCCTGCTCTACCTTTCTGAATGAAAGGAGTGCTGTTTTCACCATATACACAGTGTTCACTGCTGAAATATACCCCTGAAATGTATACTCTGTTGTCTTTCTCAGTGCCAGCACTCTGAAGGTCTACCCTACCCTCTTTCCTTAGCCAGCTAACTTCTGCTCATCTTTAAAGACCATTCAGTCATCACTTCTTTTGGGTCCTGTAGGATGTCTCACCTTCTCTACTTCCCACCAGCCCTAAACTCTCTCCTCCCCCAGGATGGATCAAGCGTCCCTCATCCACACTTATCTCCACCATTCAGCAAATAAAGGTAAATAGATACTTCTTTATTACTTGCTTGGTACTTAGAACTTGAAGATAATTCAACAACTGCTTGGGAATAAATCTCCAACTAATATATTTGCTCTTGAATGACAAGTAATATTTTACTCATATTTCTTATTCTAGCACCATGCAAGAAGATAGTAGCTATCCAATAAATATATTAGTTTCAAAAATACTTTTTGTGTATATTCTATACATATCCAGCTCCTCACATCTGCACAAGAGTCAAAATATTAACTTTCTGGATAAATTAATTTATATATTAATAGAAAAGGATTAGGATAGGGAAAGGTGAATCTTCTAGTATAATAAGTGAATTTGAGAAAATATGAAGTGTTCACCCTCCTGACATTGTTCCACTTTTGCTAATTAGTTAAAAAGAAATTTTTGATATGAAGTAGGCGAGGAGGAAGGAGACCATTTTTCTAGCCAGTGTCCTCTGCTTTAAACCTGTATTAGGCTTCTGCTAAAGCTATAATACCAAGAAGGCCAACCTGTGTGCCAAAGAGCCCCTAAAGTTAAACAGTGTGGGGTTCTACATGCTGTATACATTTCCAGCACTCTGGACAGCTGCATTTTTCTTCCACATTTTCAAAGTAGAATTTGTACTATGTCCTGCCTGTGCAGAGGACAACCTGGGACTGCAGGCAAATTAATTCACAAAGAGCACTAAAATTTGCTACACAAGGCAATTTCATTGTTTCATCGCTCATGTGAATTTGAAGTGTCCATTTGAGAGACACAATTATAATTAACCTTAAAACAGGACTCTAGAGGCTTCCAGATCTGAGTCAAGGAAAACCATATAGCTCTGAGGTTGAGAGAACAATCACACAGCATCAGCTCAGTCACTCACCAGCTGTGTGATTTGCAATAAGGTCCTCAGCTTCACTAAGCATTTATTTCCCAGTCTGAAAAATGGTCATTTGTGGCTAAAATTAATTGGAATGGTATAGAAGTCTTCAGACACTTATTACTTTAGAACCATCTCCCCTCTCCCATAATTTGAGCAGTAGAGGATGGAGGTGTGCAAATTGTTGCTTTCTCTCCATGGAGCTCAAATTAAGGTATCAAGCAACCCATGGAATTCAAAAGCATTGTATCTAAAAGAACTGCTAAACTTAAGTTTAAAGAATTGACAGGAGCCTATGGGGATACAAAACACCAGCTAGCCCTAGCTGCAAGTTGATCATTTACCACTGGCTGGGTGAAACTTCAGACAATGGACTTTTTTTCCCAGGGTACTTCTCCCTTCACCTGTTCTTCCTTTCTTTTGCATGTTTATGGGAGAGGGGAGATGGTTCTATAGAAATAAATGCAATAAAAATATTTAATAGGGAAGCATTTACTGTCTTATTTTCTGAGTTGCTTTTAAGTGTTGAATTAGTTCTCATTTGCATTTGTCTTAGAGAACACTGGCCATCACTTTCGTGAGCTTGTTTTATAACAATAGTATTAACATCAACAAATTACAATTTACTATTGTCTAAAGACTTCTATACCATTCTAATTAATTTTAGCCACAAATGACCATTTTTCAGACGGGGAAATACATGCTTAGTGAAGCTGAGAACCTTATTGCAAATCACACAGCTGGTGAGTGACTGAGCTGATGCTGCGTGATTGTTCTCTCAACCTCAGTGCTATATGGTTTTCCTCGACTCAGATCTGGAGGCCGCTAGAGTCCTGTTTTAAGGTTAATTATAACTGATGATGAGTAACAGTGGTTTTCTCACTTTTGGGTTTTAAGAAGCTTTTATTCTTAAAAGAGTGGGGAGGTGGGGTGAAGACCCGAAGGGTTTTTTGTTTATGTGGGTTATAATGATTGGTATTTACACTATTAGAAATTGAAACCTATAGGATGATGTTTCTGTGGCCTTTTCATTTCCAGTTTAAAAGTAATACTTGGCTTTTAAAGATTTCATAGTGTCTACAGTATAAATATTCAATTCCCTTTTCTTTAAATTCTTAATGATTGATCTCAATCATTAAGATTGCCATATAATGCCACAATTTAACTAGGATTACAATGCTATAACAAAATGTTCTGTTGCATAAGACAAAAATTATTCACATTTATAAAGCAGAAAGTAAAATAACTTCCATCATATTTTCATTTTTCATTTACAGTTTTACCCAGTTCCTTCAGAGTAGATTCTTCTAGGAGTCTGAGAACTCACCATGTTCATTTCAGTATCTTCAACATGAGTCAGGAGAATAAGTCTTCTACTTTTTTCTTTTAGTCAACAATCCATGGTGCTCCATGTCCATATTATTCAATATATATTAGGAGGGTCCAGGTGCTGAATTTGGTGTCATTACCTCAGGGAGGGAACAGAGAAGGGTCTTCATTTATTCCTTCTCTAATATTCTCCTTTATGTAGAAAGGAGTTTTTAGGGCACCTGGGTAGTACACTTGGTTAAGTGTCCAACTCTTGGTTTCAGGCTCAGGTCCTGATCCCAGGGTCATGAGACTGAGCCCTGTGTCAGATCCTGCATTCTTCATGGAGTCTGCTTAAAACTCTCTCTCCCTCTCCCTGTGCCCCTCCTTGCTGCTCTGTCTCTCTCTGTCTTTCTCTCAAATAAGTAGATAAATCTTTACCACAAAAATGTTTCTGACCTATATCATTTCCCTCCTCTCTGAAGAACTTCTCTTAACATTTCTTGCTTGGCAGAAGTATTGGCAACAAATTCCCTTAATTTTTGTCTCAGAAAATTTTTATTTCTTGTTTACTTTTGAAGGATAATTTTGCTGGAAATAGATTTTTAGGTTGGTGGTTTTTTCATGCTTGCTTGCATGGTTTCTGAAGAGAAGTCTGATGTTTTCTTTCACTATTTTTTTCTCTTTGCTTTTTAATTTGGGAAATTTCTATTGATGTATCTTTGAGTTCACTGATTCTTTTCTTGGCTATGTCTAGTCCAATTATGAGCCCCTCAAATTTATTCTGCATTTCTGTAACAGTGTTTCTGATTTGTGCTGTTTTCCTTGGATTCTTTTTCAGAGTGTTTATCTCTCCATTTAAATTACTTACTTATATTTGCATGTTGTCCACTTTTCCCCATGAAGCTCTTATTTCATTAATTATAGCTATTTTATATATATATATTTTTTAAGATTTTATTTATTTATTTGTAGGAGAGAGAGAGAGAGAGAGAGCACAGGCAGGCAGAGTGGCAGCAGAGGCAGAGGGAGAAGCAGGCTCCCCGCCGAGCAAGGAGCCCAATGTGGTACTCGATCCCAGGACGCTGGGATCATGACCTGAGCCGAAGGCAGCCGCTTAACCGACTGAGCCACCCAGGTGTCCCTAATTATAGCTATTTTAAATTTCCAGTTTGATAATTCCAAAATCTATGCTATATCTGAGTCTGGTTCTGATGGCTCTATCTGTTTAGGCTGTGTTTTTTTGTTTTTAGCATGTCTTTTAAATTTTTGTTGAAACCTGGACACAATGTTCTCAGTAAAAGGATCTATGTAAATAGGTCATGAGCAGAAGGTTTTATGTTTACCTGGCTAGGAGTTGAGCTGTGTTTGCTATTTGCTGTAGCTGTAAGTGTTAAAGGCCAAAATTTCATCAGTGTCACTTTTTTTTTTTTTTAATATCCCTCACAGTCTTTGTGTTTTCCTTGAAACTTCTTAAAATAGGACTAAGGCTTATAGTCTTCCCTTTGTAATCTTTTGTGCAGGAGCATTTTTGAGGTGGTGGTAAGGAGTGGGTGAGGAGAAGTGTTTTGTAGTCTCATGATTAGGTCTCAATCTTTTAATGATCCTACGCCACTGGGCTTTGACCTTCACAAGTGCTTCTCAGCCACTTCCCGTCTCTGCTTGAGTTAGACAGGAGGACTAGAGGAAACTAGAGTTCAATAATTCTCTTCCCCCAGTACTGTCAAGTCTCTGGTAAAACCCAAAGTGGTTAGGTCCAGTGAAATAGTTTCCTTTGAGGGTAGGCTTGTGTTAAGAAGTACAAAATGCTCTCGACATATTTCAGAATGGTTAATTCTCCTTTCCCCAAAGGAAGCTCCCTGATCTTCAGTCAGAGCTCCTGATGGGATTCATAGAGGTAACTCATGGAAGGGTGGGGCCAGTCCTAATTTTTAACTCTCCATCGTTGTGCATATTGATCTTCCAGGAATTTGTTGATTATAATTTAATTTTTCCTACCTTGGTTGATTCCAGTAGCCAGATTCTCCAGGGCTTTTGTTCCCAGTAAGCTATGATTCTCTGTATTCACCTGTCACCAATTTGGGAGGCACTGGTCAACCTTGTGACACAACTCTTGGATGAATCTAAGAAAAAGTCATTGGTATTCTATTTATTCAGCTTTATTCTTCTTGGCAGTGATGACTTCCAAGTTGGAAAACAGAAGCCTCATTTAGTTTTCAAGGTATTTTTTCTCTAAGACAAATAAGGACACACACATTCTTGTACATGTGTACTTTTAAGGTACCTGTGCCTGGTTTTCCATTACCAACAGAGTAAAATAACTGAATACTAAGATATAATAATTTTCTCTAAGTTTTAATTCCAGTGCAGTTAATACACAGTGTTATATTCATTTTAGGTGTATAATTAGTGATTTGACAATATTACTCAGTGCTCATCAAAATAGGTGCACTTTTCATCCCCATCACTTATTTCACCCATCCCAACAGCCAACTACCCTATGGTAACCATCTATTTATTCTCTATAGTTGAGTCTGTTTTTTTGTTTGTTTGTTTGTTCTTAAAGATTTTGTTTACTTGACAGAGAGCACAAGACAGGGGAGCAGCAGGCAGAGGCAGAAGAGAGAGGGAGAAGTAGGCTCCCTGCCAAGCAAGGAGCACAATGTGGGGATCATGACCTGAGTCAAAGGCAGACATTTAACCAACTGAGCCACCCAGGTGCCCAAGAGTATTTTTTTGTCTCTTTTTTCCCCCTTTGTTCATTTATATTGTTTCTTAAATTACCATGTAATAGTGAAATCATATGGTATTTATCTTTTTCTGGCTGACTTATTTTACTTAGCATTATATACTCTAGATCCATCTATGCTGTTACAAAGGGCAATATTTCATTCTTTTTTTATCCCTGAATAATGTCCAATTGTATGTATATACACACCTTCTTTATTCATTCATCTACCAAGGCACACTTCCATAATTTTGCTATTGTAAATAATGCTCCAATAAACATAGAGGTGCATAGATCCTTTCAAGTTAGGGTTTTCATATTCTTTGAATAAATACCAGAATTGGAATTATGGATCAAAGGTAGTTCTATTTTTAATTTTTTAAGAAATCTTCATGCTGTCTTCCACAATAGCTATACTGGTTTACATTCCTCCTAACTGCAGATGAGAGTACTTTTCTCTCCATATCCTTGCCAACACTGTTTCTTATTTTTTGATGTTAGCCATTCTGACAGGTGTGAGGTGTAATTGTGATTTTGATTTGCATTTCCCTGATGATGAGTGATGTTGAGCATCTTGTCATGTATCTGTTAGCCCTTTAGATGTCATCTTTGAAGAAATGGCTGTTCCTGTCTTCTGCCCACTTTAAGTTGGATTATTTGGTGTTGAGTTGTCTATTTCTTTGTATATTTTGGATACTAAGCCTTTATCAGATATGTTATTTGAAAGTATCTTTACCTATTCAGTAGGTTATCTTTTAGTTGTATTGTTTCCTTTGCTGTGTAGCAGTTTTTCTTTTTTTAATGTAGTAGCAATATCTAGAAAAAAAGTTGCAATGGCCAATATCAGAGAAATTATTGCCTGTGTTCTCTTCTAGGTTTTTTATGGTTTCAGAGCTCACAAATAGGTCTTTACTCCATTTTGGGTTTATTTTTGTGTATGGTGTAAGAAAGGGGTCCAGTTTCATTCTTTTGCATGTAGCTGTCCAGTTTTCCAAAAACCATTTGTTGAAGAGGCTATCTTTTTCCATTGCATATGTTGCCTCTTTTGTCATAAATTAATTTACCATATAATTATAGATTTATTTCTAGGTTTTCCATTCTGTTCTATTGATCCTCTCTGTTTTTGTGCCAGTTCCATACTATTTTGATGACTACAGCTTTGTAATATAACTTGAAACTGGAATTGTGTTACCTCCAGCTTTGTTTTATTTATTTTTTTCATGATTGCTTTGATTATTTGGGGTCTGTAGGAATTCCAAACAAATTGTAGGTTTGTTTGTTCTAGTTCTGTGAAAAACGCTGTTGGCATTGTGATAGGAATTGCATTAAATCTGTAGATTGTTTTGGGTGGTATGGACATTTTAACAATATTTATTCTTCCAATCCATAAGCATGGAATAACTTCCATTTGTTTCTGTTTTCTTTAATTTCTTTCATCAGTCTTTTATAGTTCTCAGTACAGGTCTTCGAACTCCTTGGTTAAGTTTATTCCTAGGTATTTTATTAATTTGGGGCAATTGTAAATAGGACATTTTCTTAATTTCTCTTCCGATTCATCACCAGTGTATAGAAATGCAGTGGATATCTGTATATTGATTTTTTTATCCTGCAACTTTACTGAGTTCATTTATCTGTTCCAATAGTTTTTTTGTGACATCTTTAGGGTTTTCTATATATAGTATAATGTCCTCTGTTAAATGGTGGAAGTTCTATTTCTTCCTCACCAGTTATACACCTCTTACTTCTTTTTGTTGTACGCTTGGGTATAACTTCCAGTACTACGTTGAATGAGTGGTGAGAATGCACCTACTTCTGTTGTTCCTGACCTTAGAGGAAAATCTGTTTTTCACCATTGAGTATGAGGTAAGCAATGTGTTTTTCATTTATAGACTTTTTTGAGATATGTTTCATCTAAACCTACAAGCTTTCTATCATGATTTGATGTATTTTTTCAAATGTTTTTTTTCTGCATCTATTAAATTGATCATATGATTTGTGTTCTTTCTCTTATTGATGTGATGTATCATGTTGTTTGATTTGCAAGTATTGAAATATTTGGTAGAATTCACTTATGAATCCCTCTGGTTCTGAACTTTTGTTTGTTGGGATTTTTTTAATTATTTATTCTTTCATTGCTGGAAATTGATCTATTCCAATTTTCTATTTCTTCCTGATTCAGTTTAGGGAGGTTGTATGTTTCTAGAAATTTACCCACTTCTTCTAGGTTGTCCAATGTCTAGGCATGTAATTTTTCAGAATATTCTCTTTTAATTCCTTGTATTTCTGTAGTATTGGTTGTTATTTCTTCTCTTTCATTCTGATTTTCTCTCTCTTTCTCATCTCTCTGTATCTCTGTCTCGCCCTCTTTCTTTCTCTTTTTTTTTTGGTGATGAATCTGGCTAAAGTTTTATCAATTTTGTTGAACTTTTCAAAGAACCAACTCCTGGTTTCATTGATCTGTGCTATTGTTTTGTTTGTTTGTTTGTTTTCAGTTTCTATTTTATTTATTTCTGGTCTAATCTTGACAGATTCTTTCTTCTAGTTGTTTTCAATTTTGTTCTCCTTTTTCTAGATTGTAAGATTAGGTTGTTTATTTGAGATTTTTCTTGATTCTTGAGGTATACCTGTATTGCTATAAGCTTCCCTCTCAGAACATCTTTTGCTGCATCCTAAAGATTATGGACCATTGTGTTTTCATTTTCTTTGTCTCCATGTAATTTTTTATCTCCTCTTTGATTTCTTGGTTGATTTATTCATTGTTTCATAGCATGTTGTTTAACCTTGATATGTCTGTGCTCTTTCTAGATTTTTTTCTTCTGGTTGATTTCCAGTTTCATAGCATTATGGTCAGAAAATATGCATGGGGGGCGCCTGGGTGGCTCAGTGGGTTGGGCCTCTGCCTTCGGCTCAGGTTATGGTCTCAGGGTCCTGGGATCGGGCCCCGCATCAGGCTGTCTGCTCAGTGGGGAGCCTGCTTCCTCCTCTCTCTCTCTCTCTGCCTGCCTCTCTGCCTACTTGTGATCTCTGTCAAATAAATAAATAAAATCTTTAAAAAAAAAAGAATCTGTTTAGAAAATATGCATGGTATGACTGATATTTTTGAATTTGTTGAGACTTAATTTTTGGGCTAATATGTCATATATTCTGAAGAATATTCTATGTGCACTTGAAAAGAATGTTTTAGCATGAAATGTTCTGAGTGTATCTGGTAAATCCACTGGTCCAATGTGTGATTCAGTTCCCTGTTTCCATGTTGAATTTCTGTTTGGATGACCTCTCCAATGATGTAACTGGGGTGTTAAATCCCTCTAAGATAATCATTTTATTATCGATTACTAACTTTATGTTTGTTATTAACCATATTATGCATTTGTTTATTCTTGTGTTGAGTGCATAAATATTTACATTTGCTATACTTTTTTGTTGGGTTTTCCTCTATATTATCAAGTAGTGCCCTATTTTGTCTCTTATTACCAACTTTGTTTTAAAGTCTGTTTCATTCAGTATAAGATTCTCTACTCCAGCTTTCTTTTCACACTTATTTGCATGATGAATATTTGTCCATCCTTTACTTTCAATTTGTGTGTATCTTTAGGTATATGAAATGAGTCTCTTGTAGGCAACATGTAGGTGTTTTTTTCTTTGTTATCCATTCCATCACCCTATGTCTTTTGATTGATGCATTTAGTTTATTTACATTTAAAATAATTATTCGCAGGTATGTATTTACAGCCATTTTGTTGCTTGTTTTATGGTTGTTTTTATAGATCTTTTTTGTTCCTTTCTTCCTTGTTCTCTTCTCTCACAATAATTTGCCTCTCTTTAGTGATTTACTTGGATTATTCTCTCCTTACTTTTTGTATATCTATTACTGTTCTTTGATTTTGTGTTACCAAGAGGTTTGTATATAACATCTGCATATAGCAGTCTATATTAAGTTGATGTTTGCTTAAGTTTAAACCCATTTTTGCCTCATCTCCCTGTAATGTTTTAGGTATTTAATGCCATACTTTACATCCTTTTCTTTTGTGAGTCCTTTGATTAATTTTTACAAATATGCTTACTTTTTTTAAAGATTTTATTTATTTATTTGAAAGAGACAGAGATCACAAGTAGGCAGAGAGGCAGGCAGAGAGAGAGGGGAAAGCAGGCTCCCTGCCGAGCAGAGATCCCGATGTGGGGCTTGATCCCAGGACTCCGGGATCATGACCTGAGCTGAAGGCAGAGGCTCAACCCACTGAGCCACCCAGGCACCCCCAAATATGCTTACTTTTACTGCTTTTGTGCTTCCTGCTTTTCTTAACTTATCACCTTTCCTTCCCACTAAGAGTCACCTTCAACATTTCTTGTTGGATTGTTTTAGTGTCATGAACTCATTCAATTTTTATCTGGGAAGTTCTTTATTTCTCCTTCTATTTTGAATGATAGCTTTGCTGGATACACTATTTTAAGTTGCAAGGTGGGTTTTTTTTCCCCCTCCCAGTATTTTGAATATATCATGCCACTCATTTCTGGCTTGCAAATTTTCTGCTGAAAAATCAGGCTTACAGGGGCACCTGGGTGTCTCAGTCATTAAGCATCTGCCTTCAGCTAAGGTCATGACCCGAGGGTCCTGGGATGAAACCCTGCATCGGGTTCCCTGTTCAGCAGGGAGCC
The DNA here is from genome assembly GCF_902655055.1 of Lutra lutra. Lineage (NCBI taxonomy): Eukaryota > Metazoa > Chordata > Mammalia > Carnivora > Mustelidae > Lutra > Lutra lutra. The sequence goes on from NC_062281.1 coordinate 66,588,969, forward strand.
CAATTCTCTCTCTCCTCCCCACTCCTGCTCCCTCTCACTATCTGTATCTCTCTCAAATAAATAAATAAACTCTTTACAAAAAATCAGGCTGACAACCTAACAGGGTTTCCATTGTATGGGACTGTTTTCTCTTGCTGCTTTAAAAAATTCTCTCTTTAATATTACCTTTTAGCAGTTTTAATTAGTGTCTTGGTGTGGACCCCTTTTGGCTGATTTTATTGAGCCATCTCTGTGCCTTCTGTCTGGATTTCTATTTCCTTCCCCATATTCAGGAAGTTTTTAGCTATTATTTCCTCAAATAAATTTTCTGCCCCCTTTTCTCTCTCTTCTTCTTCTGGGATCTCTATAATGTCAATGTCATTATGCTTCATGGTGTCACTGGATTCCCTAAGTCTATTCTCACTTTGCCTAATTTCTTTTTTTTTTTTTTTCACCTGCTCAGTTTGCTTATTTTCCATCACTCTGTCCTGAGGCCATTAATTCGTTCTTCTGCTTCCTCTAGTCTGGTATTTATCCCATCTAGTGTACTTTGAACTCCATTTATTGTGCTCTTCATCTCTGCCTGGTTCTTCTTTATCTGTTTTGTGAGGGTCTTACTGATGTCCTCCACTCTTTTCTCAAACCCAGTATCTTCATGATCATTACTTTAAATTCTCTATCAGGCATATTACTCATCCCTATTTCATTTAGCTCTCTTGCTGTGATTTTGTCCTCTTTGATATTTTTTCTGTCTCCTCATTTTGTCTAACTATCTATGTATGTTTCTAGGTATTAAGAAAGTTAGCTATGTCTCCTCCTCTTGAAAATAGTGTCCTTATGAAAAAGAGGTCCTGTCATATCCTGTAGTACCCCGTCCCTTGTTCACTAAAAATTGGCACTTTAGGGTTTTCTCCTATGTGTGTTGTATGTACCCTTTTGATGTGGCTGAGCCATGTTTGCCTTCAGTCCAGTCATCTGTAATGGTTCTCTTTGCCTGTTGTATGCAGGGTTTGGTCCCTGTGTTGTTAGTGCGTTAGTGTGGAACCACCTTAAAATCATGTTGTCAGACCAGGCATTTGCTAAATATGCAGTAACACCAAACTTTGGTTTGCCTGTGTTTTGCAGGGTGCTTTGCCTGTGTTTTCCCTTGAGAAGTTTTCATTGGTGGATGGGATCTGCAGTCATACCAGATGTCTGCTCCTAGCTCATTGCTAGGTCCACAGTGGAACTGGTGTGTGTGGTTATCTTCTCCTCTTCCCAGAAAGAAATCACTTTGGAGTGTTGCTGGCTGCTGTTGGACTGCTTGCACAGTGCTAGGCTTGAAACACTGCTTTTTTTTTTTAATTTATTTTCAGCATAACAGCATTCATTGTTTTTGCACCACACCCAGTGCTCCATGCAATCCGTGCCCTCTCCAATACCCACCACCTGGTTCCCCCAACCTCCCACCCCCCGCCCCTTCAAAACCCTCAGATTGTTTTTCAGAGTCCATAGTATCTCATGGTTCACCTCCCCTTCCAATTTCCCTCAACTCCCTTCTCCTTTCCATCTCCCTTTGTCCTCCATGCTATTTGTTATGCTCCACAAATAAGTGAAACCATATGATAATTGACTCTCTCTGCTTGACTTATTTCACTCAGCATAATCTCTTCCATTCCCATCCTGTTGCTACAAAAGTTGGGTATTCATCCTTTCTGATGGAGGCATAATACTCCATAGTGTATATGGGCCACATCTTCCTTATCCATTCGTCTGTTGAAGGGCATCTTGGTTCTTTCCACAGTTTGGTGACCATGGCCATTGCTGCCATAAACATTGGGGTACAGATGGCCCTTCTTTTCACTACATCTGTATCTTTGGGGTAAATACCCAGTAGTGCAATGGCAGGGTCATAGGGAAGCTCTATTTTTAATTTCTTGAGGAATCTCCACACTGTTCTCCAAAGTGGCTGCACCAACTTGCATTCCCACCAACAGTGTAAGAGGGTTCCCCTTTCTCCACATCCCCTCCAACAAATGTTGTTTCCTGTCTTAGTAATTTTGGCCATTCTAAGTGGTGTAAGGTGGTATCTCAATGTGGTTTTAATTTGAAACTCCTTGATGGCTAGTGATGATGAACATTTTTTCATGTGTCTGATAGCCATTGTTATGTCTTCATTGGAGAAGTGTCTGTTCATATCTTCTGCCCATTTTTTTATATGATTGTCTGTTTTGTGTGTGTTGAGTTTGAGGAGTTCTTTATAGATCCTGGATATCAACATTTTGTCTGTACTGAAACACTGCTTTTGATGGGCTCCGCCCCAAGGGTGTATTGGTGGGAGCGGGTCTGCAGAATGTGGGGGCAGGACACATGGTGCCAGCAAGATTAGAGCTGGCCTACTGCTGGACAGGAACTGCAGCTGCCTGGGAAAACTCCTGGGGAGTCAGGTTGGGATGGAATGTAGGGTTTCACAGAACTGTGTGCGGACAAGGCATACTGTTTGCCAGCTAGTTCTAGAGTATTGATGCTGTGCTAGTTCCCTCAGGTGTCCCTGTATTTAGGCTGGGGTGGAGGGGAGCAAAATGGTACCTACCAGCTGTTTTGTTCTTGGTGAAGTCTCCCAAAAATCCTTGCCCTCCAGCACATGCTCTGAGATTAAGAAATCAATCAATCGATCAATCAATCAATTAATCAATCTTCCTGTGTACTCTAGGCATTTTTCAAACTGCTACTTCTGTGCTGTATTTCAGGAGGGGTGTTTGTTGTGCTATCTCCGGCTCTCCTAGAACCAAGATCCTGGTTTTTAAAGTTCCAGGTGGAAATGGTTGTTTGCCCACTCTGGTTTTCAAAGCCAAATATTATGCTGATTTGTTTTCCCAGTCTGGATCTCCCATGCCTGGGATGCCTGGTGTGGGGTCTGTTCCTCTCCCCTCTCTGAGCCCACAGCATCCCTCCCTCCTGCAGATAGTCTCACAGGTCCATTTGACTCCCGACTATGTCTCTGTCCTTCCTATTGCCTTGAATGTGGGCTGGTCTCTATATTTAGCTGTGGGAAGTCCCTTGTGCTAGTCTTCAGGTCATTTTCTGGATTATTTGCACTGATGTTGGTGTTTTCTAGTTGTATCCAGGGGATGAAGAATGAGGTTAGGAACTTCCTACTCTTCTGTCTTCTCCTGATGTCAAATCTTCATTGTTTTAAATTCCCTGTCTGAAAATTCCAACATCCCTGTCATGCCAGTTCTGGTGCTTGCTCTTTCTCTTCAAACTGCGTTGCCTTTTAATATGCTTTGTAATTTTCTCTTGATTACTGGATATGATGTTCTAGTTACTTACTACTTCTACTTACTGTTCTGAACAACAGTAAGTAGGCCTTTGGTAATGTAGTCATAGTTCTAGTGAGAGGGAAGCATTCTATAGTGCTATGGTTAGGTCTCAGTCTTTTAGTGTGCCTATGCCTCTGGACTGTGAACTTCACAACTATTCCTGGTATTTGTTTTGTTGGTTTTTTTTTTTTTTAACTCCACAAAGGCTGAAGTTGGGTATTTTACTCCTTAGGTCAAATAGGCTCAGAGAAAATCCCAGCAGGTTTTCTAGCAGGCTAACTCGTTTTTCCCAAAGATAGACCATGTTAAGAAGAGTAGCATGCTCTGGCATATTTCCAAATGACTCCTTTTCCCTCTCCCTGCCAGAAACATGAAGGGAATTTACTGTGATATTTCCTGTGAGCACCAGTCAAGCTCCTGACGGTAGGGTCACAAAAGTGGGGCAGTCCCCTGTGACTGGTTTCCACTAAAGCCTTTAATTCTCAGATTTGTACAGGACTAGCCTCCAGCAATTTATCAATACAGCTCAGATTTTCTGACCCTATTACTTATTCCTGGGGAGGTTTCTACTCCAGTATATTGTAATCCCCTATCTGTCCAATTTTGTTGGAAACAGTTTGCCCCATGACCTTAATCCTCTTAAAGATCCAAAAAAAAAAAAAAGTGTTGATTTTTCAGTTTGTTCAGCTTTGTATCTGTTGTTAAGATAAAACGGTGACCCTCTAATGTCCTTATATACCAATCCAGAAACCATAACCACCCTTAATTTTTAAGCCTAAATAATTCTAATAAAACATACGTTGGCAATATGTTTACACATTCCATAAACGTGATGTGTCTGTTAATTCAGCCCTTGCAGGCTTAACTGAAACATTTGGAATAGGTCAAAAGTACTGAGACAAAGAGACAGTTTCATATTATGAGGAGACAGTGTGCTTCAGGGTAGGCTTTGAATGGAAGTCTTCTTGCAGTGATCATCTAACTTTTTAGGTTTCACTTTCTGCCTCTGTTCAATGAAGGAGGAGCTCCCAGTGGTGTAACTTGAGTGCATTCCACACTGTTAGGACCTCTATGAAGCTGGAGCATACCTTCTCACCATTATAACTCATAAAGGAAGTGCTTGTCCAAAAGGCAACTAATTTACAGGGTGACCAGCATCTTAGTAGGTGGTCATGCACAAGATCTCCATGCAGCAGGAAGGAGAGTAGCTATCTGAAGAAACCTGATCCTGTGAATTTTGGTTTGGTTTGAGTTTTAGGCTTGTAGAGAACATCAGCACTTGCACTTCTAGGCAGGAGCATAAAGTAGGCAGAGAGAGTAGTGATAGAAATAGTGGCTCACGACAAGCTGGGAATAAGTAGCCACTAGAGCAGTGGCTCTGTAACAGTAGTTCCAGTTCTGGCAGCAATGTATGCCTGTTCATGAGAAGACAGCTAGGAGTTATTTAATCACAGAGCCACTGTCAGAGACTGGACATGGCACTCTCCTCACATGACCTTCCTTTCTGGCCCCAGATAGCTGTTTCAGATCTTTATCCTCCTATCTTCTTAGCTAACCTGGAAGAGCCTAATTAGCACGTGTGTAAATAAGTTAGGATTTCTTCTGGCTCTAATATTCTAGAATTATTCTGAGCACTGTAGAAACACATTAATTCAGATAGCTTGTTCCAAATTTCTAATTATTATTCCATTTTGACTAAGCCACAGTTTATTTTTGGTATGCAAAATTTTATTATAGATAGCGCAAATTAAAAAGAAAGGGGGGTAGAGGAATTATTAAAATATTTAAGGAGACAAACTTAATTTAATATGTTAAAACTATTTTATCTGTTATATATATATATATGGAACTTGCATCTAAACAGCTTAAAAATGGATGGGGAAAACAGACAAATCAACTAGTAGATTGTTGTGATAAATGCTGAGAGAGAGGTGTACACACGGTGTGTTAACAAGAAGAAGAATACCTCAGGTTGGGGGTCCAGAGAGAGAGAGAGAGACTCCCTGTCAATTACAGAGTGTGGAGGATAAAACAACACTCCTTCTGTGTGCTGCTTCTCTCTCATTACTCTACTACTGTACTGACAGCACTTCTGATACCAGATGTGTGTGTGTGTTTGTGTGTGTGTGTGTATGTGTTTCCCAAACCAAGCAATTCTCTGCAATGCCTGTTGGGTATCCTAAAGTTTAATTCAATTTTAATACTAGTTGGAATTAATGCAGACTCCACAAGATAAGGGCTCAGTTCCACAAGACTGCACCTAACTTTAACTTGTCAATTGCAAGAAAAAGGTCCCCAGGTTACCCATAACTTAGATACAAATCAGAGGTTCCCATGATTTCCCCTCCCTCCTTGAATTCAATTATTTCCTAGAAAAACTCACTAAACTCAAGAAAACTCTTAGTTGCATTTATTGTGTTTATTATAAATACAGTATATGATTAAGGATGTAGATGAGCAGCCAGATGAAGAGCACCATAAGACAAGGTCTGGAAGGGTCCTAAGCACAGGAGCTTCTATCCCTGTGGAGTTGAGTACTTTTCCAACATGTGGTTGTGTACACCAACCTGGAAGCTCCCTGAATCCCATACCTTTGGGATCTTTATGGAGACTTCATCACATAGGTGTGATTGTTAACTTCTAGCCCTTCTTCTGTTCCTTGGGGTTGGGGCTTGGGCTAAAAGTTCCAAGCATCTTCCTGGCAACCAGTCCTCATCCAGGAGCCAGGAAATTCCAAAGGATTTAGGAGCTCTGTGTAAGGAACCAGTGTCAAAGACCAAATATTAGAACAAATGCTCCTAGTGCTCTTATCACTTGGGAAATTACAACGGTTTCAGGAACTCTCTGCCAGGAACCAGGGCCAGAGTCCAATATATATATTTTCTATTATTTCACATGTTGGCCGAGGTTTAATGGTTGAATCTAGGTGTCTAGATGAAGAGGAGAGGGCAAGAACACCAGTTAAAGCGTTTACAGGCAGCCACAAATAGTGCAGTGGAAATGGAGACCCTATGGCAATAATATTGGAGAGCATAATCAATTCTCACTATTCATGGTAGTTATATACTTTAAACTTGTGAGCACTGAATTAGGGAACACTGACCTATTTGTTGTGTGGGTCACAGAATATAGGGTTAAGTTTCTGTGAGTCTCTGGTCAAAACATTTTCACCAACTGAAACACAATTTGTGTCACATCGGTTTGATCACCAAGGATCCTTGTGAAACAAGCTGGTCTCATCAGTGTTGAAAGTCTCCTTACACATAACACTTTTCCTGTATAACACTTGTCAGGGACTTTTGAAATTCTTCTGTAGCCTCCAGGTTCCTTTGGCCACACTGACTCAGGCCTTTATAAAAAAAGAAAAAAGAAAAGAAATTGTATTCTGTTCAACATAGGTGCTTGAAGTCCTAGCCAGAGCAACTAAATAAGAAAATAATAATAATAATAAGGCATCAAAATTGTAAAGGAAGAAGTAAATGTTTTTCTGTCTGCAGATGAAATTACCTTATACACATAGAAAACCTTGGAAATTCCACAAAGAAACTGTTAGAATAAGTGAATTCAACAAAGTTGTAAGATACAAAATCAGCACACAAATATCAATAGAGTTTCTATATATTAACAATGAACAATCTAAAAAAGATGTTAAGAAAACTCATTTAGGAAGGGTGCCTAGGTGGCTCAGTCAGTTGAGCATCTCACTCTTGTTTTTGGCTCAAGTCATGCTCTCAGGGTCCTGAGATTGAGCCCCATGTTCAGCTCCACACTCAATGGGGAGTCTGCTTGAAAGATTCTCTCCCTCTGTCCCTTCTCCCGCTCTCTCAAATAAATAAGTAGATCTTAAAAAGAAAGAAGTCTCATTTACAATAGCATCATAAAGAATAAAATACTCAGAATATAAATATAACCAAGAAGCTGAAAAGCTTATATTTTGAAGTCTATAAAATGTTGCTGAAAGAAGTCAAAGACATAAACAACCGGAAAGACACGCCTTGTTCATGGATTGGAAGGCTTAACATTTTTAAGATGTCAATACCACCCAAAATGATCCACAGGTTTAATGTAATCCCTATCAAAATCTCCCCCAAAATTAGAAAAATCCATCCTAAATTCATATACAATTTCAAACAATTCTATATCACCACCTGAAACAATCTTAAAAAATGAACAAAGTTGGAAGTCTCATCTTCATGATTTCAAACTTATTACAAATCTGCAGTGATCAAATGAGCATCATAATGACCTAAAAACAAATGGTAGTTCAATGGAATAGAAATCCCAGAGAGAAACCCATGCATATATGGTCAAAGGATCTTCAGTCAGGATACCAAATCCTTTCAATGGGGAAACATGCTACAATGTGGATAAACCTTGAGGCCATTATGCTATGTAAAATAAACCAGACACAAACAGATAAATATTATATGATCCTACTTATGTGCAATACCTAGAATAGTCAAATTCTTAGAGACAGAAAGTAGAACAGTGATTACCAGGGCTGGGGATAAATGAGGAGTTACTGCTAATGGTTAGAGAGTTTCACTTTGAGAAGATGGAAAAGTTCTTGGGATAATGGTGGTGATGGTTGCACTATATATATATATGGGAGTGTGTGTGTGTGTGTGTGTGTGTGTGTGTGTGTGTGTGTGTGTGTGTATTTTGTGTGTATTTTTTATTTTGTATATATATGTGTGTGTGTGTGCATATTTATATTTGTTTATTTTTTATTTTGTATACACACACATATATATATACAAAATAAAAAATACACACACAATTATCCATATACACTGAGAATATTGTTGATGAGAATTTATATGCACACATGGTCTATTGTTAATACTATGTAATGCTGTCTGCTACATGAAGAAAGAAAAGTAAAGTTATGAATCCCCAAATTATATTTTAGAATATTCTGTTACCTTGTTTAAAAAAAAATAAACATCTCATATTTTGGCTTTCTTTTTCAAAAATTCCAAATTTTAAAAATAGTAAACATTTACACAGTATTAAATTTCCCATAAATTATAATCTATCTATTCCACATATTACATGAGATAGGCTAACAGATTATGATATATAAAAAGATATTTACTTACCTTCCCATCATCAGCTGCAAAATATTTGAAGAGCACATATCTAAATACCTTTGCAACTCTGTAAAGTCTTTATTTGCCCTATTTGCTGACGTTCAGCTTCACAAATACAATGAAAAAGGAAAAGTCAATCCCAACTTGCTTCTTCCTGCTAGATTCAGAATTGAATTTTTTTCTTTCTAATATAGTAGAAAACTCTCATTAACACACAAAACTATTATTGAAATATTGAATGATAATCCCCTCTTAAGACATCAGAAAAGGAAGCCAATTCAAAGTGAATTCGGTATCAAAATATCCTGAAATTGAACCAAAATCTCATTCTAAACCCAGACTATATAACTAATGATGTTGAAAACCTGATGATGGTCTGTGGTTTGATTTTTTTGTTCCTTCACCATTGCTATTTTTATTTTGTGATAGATTTTTCTATACTCCCACACAGACCAATTTCCAGTGTCATTTCTAATCAACCAAACTCAAGTTAGGAAACCTTATAATAAGGTTTTTATTCTTGGGATTTCACAATATGACCTAAGACAGAAAACTGAGTAACAGAAAGTTAACTCTTACTTGTGCAACCTGACTTAGCATTGAAACATTTAGACTTCCTTGAATATTTGCATTGAACATGAGTTAGATATAGAAATAATTAATTAGTAAAAAAAAAAGTCAGCAATACAGAGTTAATTATGCTACTTTATATAGACAAATTAGAGCCAGAGGAGGTGTCAACCAACTTTCTCAACATCTCAATAACACAATAATAGATGCAATCACTTCCATACAATGTTATTCTTAGCTCATAAAAATAAGTTACTCTCAGCCATTTTTTCCCTCCATCCTTTCTGGAGATGGTTGAATGTACAAAAGATTAAGAATATGTAGCAGAAATCAATAATTATTCATTTAAGACAATTTAGGAAAAAGTGTACATCCTTCCTCATACCATACAAAATTGATTGTCAATAACTGAAAGTCTTAATAACAAAATGAAATTATAAAGACATTGTAAGAAAATAAATATTATTGCATTGAGAAATTTCTAAGTAGAAAGTAGAAATTATGAAAAATGAAACATGGGGTCAAGAAAAAAAAAAGTAAAAACAAAAGAAATGGAAAGCCTGTAAAAAATCTGAATGAGGCAGGGCTGGCTGGAATATAAACGTTGTGAAGCAAAAATCTTAATCCAGTAGTTTATAATTTGTCCAATTCACATAGTGAAGGGATGGAATAGCCAAAGGACTAGAAGTCAAGCCAGTGGTTGACTGGGTCCACCAGCCCATAGACCTAATTTTTCTCTCTCCTGTGGCAAGTATGTCACTCTGAAAATTACTAGATTTGGCTGTTATACCCTAGGGATATTAACACCAATAACAGCCTTTCCCTGTCATAATTATGTGCTCCCCATCCAAGATTCTAGTTAGAATATGACTTGCCTATAAATATCTACTTACAGGGAAAGACTGTGTTGTTATGGTGACCCAAGTTTTCTGGTATATTCAGTAACCAAATATTATTCATTTCTTTATTCATTCATTTAGTAAGCCCAGAACATATCATATGCCCTGGGCACAGCCCTAAGATTATTAATTTAAATAAACATAAAAGAATTCCTATATGACACCAAAGGAACAGGGGTCTTGCTTTTTGCTTTTTTTTTTTTTTAAGATTTATTTATTTTAGAAAGAGAGAGTGTGCTCTAGTGAGGTGGAGGGAAAGAGCAGAAAAAGGCACTTTCTGAGTATGGAGGCTGATGTGGGGATGGATCCCAGGACCATGACATCATGACCTGAGCCAAAATCAAGAGTCAGCCACTAAACTGACTGAGCCAACCAGGTGCCCCATGCCTTGCTTTTTAAATAATTCACTCCATCCTTCAAATTGTTTCAACATGCATAACCATATATAAATTACATATTTATGACTTTCTATGTAAATAATATACTGTACATGTTGTAAAAATATTTTTAAGCAAATCAAATTCCAGGATGACCTGATGTGCCTTCCATCTTCTTCCTATGAGTAATCCATCTGTATGTCTTTGGAGAAATGTCTGCTCATGGCTTCTGCCCATTTTTAATCCATTTAATTAGATTATTAGGGTTTTTGTTTTGTTTTGTTTTGGGGGGGTGGCATTGAGTTATATAAGTTTTTTATGTATTTTGGATACTATTCCTTTATTGGATATATCATTTGTGAATATCTTTTCCCATTCAGTAGATTGTCTCTGTTTTGTTGATTCTTTCTTTTGCTATGCAGAAACTTTTTATTTTGATGTAGTGCCAATAGTTTATTTTTGCTTTTGTTTCTCTTGCCTCAGGAGACTTACCTAGGAAAATGTTGCTATGGACAATGTCAGGGAAATTACTAACTGTGCTCTCTTCAAGGATTTTAATGGTTTCAGGTCTCAGATTTAGGTCTTCACTCCATTTTGATATTATTTATTTTTTTTTTTAGTTTTTTGGTTTTTTTAATGATGTGAGAGAATAATCCACTTCCATTCTTTTGCAACTACCTGTCCCGTTTTTTTAACACCATTTATAGAAGAGGCTATCTTTTTTCCATTGTGTATTCTTGTCTCTTTATCAAAGTTTAATTGGCCACATAATCATGGGTTTATTTCTGGGGTATCTGTTCTGTTCTATAGATCTGTGTGTCTATTTTTGTGCCAGTACTATATTGTTTTGATAACTGCATCTTTTTACTGTATCTTGATATCTGGAATTATGATACCTTCAGTTTTGTACTTCTCTTTCAAGACATTTCTGGCTTTTTAGGGTTTTTTGTGATTCCATACAAATTTTAAGATGATTTGTTCTAGTTCCGTGAAAAATGCTGTTGGTATTTTGATAGTGATTGCATTAAATGTGTAGATTGCTTTGGGTAGTATGGACATTTTAACAAAATTTGTCTTGCAATCCATGAGCATGTAATATCTTTCCATTGTTTGTGTCATCTTTAATTTCTTTCAGTGACGTGTCATAGTTCTCAGAGTACAGGTCTTTCACCTCTTGGGGAAGTTTATTTGTTAGTGTTTTATTATTTTTGGTATAATTGTAAATGGAATTGTTTTAGTAATTTCTTTTTCTGCTACTTCATTATAAGTGAATAGAAAGGCAACAGATTTCTGTACATTGATTTTGTATCCTGCAACCATAATGAATCCATTTATTGGTTGTAGTAGCTTTTTGGCGGTCTCCACGGTTTTCAGTACATTATCATGTCATCTGCAAATGATGAAAATTTTACTTCTCTCTTACCAATTTGGATGACTTTTATTTCTTTTTGTTGTGTGGTTGCTATGGCTAGGATTTCCAGTACCATGTTGAATAAAAGTGCACAGAGTGAATATCTTTGTCTTATTCCTGACCTTAAGGGAAAAGCTCTCATTTTTCTCACCATTGAGTATGATTTTAGTTGTGGGTTTTTCATATAAAGCTTTTATTATGTTGAGGGATGTTCTCTCTAAACCTACTTTGTGGAGGGTTTTTATCATGAATTAGTGTAGTACTGGGTCAAAAGCATGTTTATCATTTGTCAAAATGACTATATGGTTCTAACCCTTCTCTTATTGATGTGATGTATCATGTTGATTGATTTGCAAATATTGGACAACCTTTTTTTTTTAAAGATTTTTAAAATTTATTTGACAGAGAGAGAGACAATGAGAGCAGGAACACAAGCAGGGGGACTGATAGAGGAAGAAGCCAGCTTCCCGCAGGGAGCCTGGTGTGGGACTCAGTCCAATGAAATAATTTCATTGTTCCCAGGACCCTAGGATCATGACCTGGGCCAAAGGCGAACACTTAATGACTGAGCCACCCAGGCACCCCTTACATTGGGCAACTCTTGCATCCCAGAAATAAATCCGACATGATCATACTGGATGATTTTTTTTTTAATGAGTTGTTGGATTTGGTTTGCTAGTGTTTTGTTGAGGATTTTTGCATCTATGTTCATCAGAGATATTGGCCTGTAGTTCTTTTCTTTTGTAGTGTCTTCACTGGTTTTTATATCAGGGTAATGCTGGCCTCATAGAATGAATTTGGAGACTTTCCATTCTCTTCTATTTTTTGGTAATAGTTTGAAAAGAATAGGTATTAACATTTCTTTAAGTGTTTGGTAAAATTCACCTATGATGTCATCTGGTCCGAGACTTTTGTTTGGGGAGGTCTTTTTTTAAAATTTTTATTTTCCTAATTACTGATTCAATTTCATTGTTCATAATCAGTCTGCTAAGTTTTTTTATTTCTTCTAGATTCAGTTATGGGAGGTAATATTTTTCTAAGAATTTATCCATTTCTTCTAGGTTGTCCAATTTGTTGGTATATAATTTTTCATAATACTGTCATGCCTTTGTTTTTCGGTGGTGTTGATTGTTATTTCTCCTCTTTCATTTCTGATTTTGAGTCCTATTTCTCTCTCTCTCTCTCTCTTTTTCTCTCATTCTAATGGGTTTGACTAGTAGTTTATCAATATTTTTTTATGTTCTCCAAGAACCAGCTACTGATTTCATTTATCTCTTCCAATGTTTTGATTGTTCATTTTTAACTTCCATTTCATTTATCTCTGCTTCAATCATTTTTTTCAATCTCTGCTTTCAGTCTTTTTTTATATCCTTCCTTCTGCTGGTTTTGGGGTTTTACCCCCCCTAGCTCCTTTAGGTTTAAGGTTAGGTTAATTATTTGAAATTTTTCTCACTTCTTGAGGTAGGCCTCTAAACTTGCTTTAAAATTCCCTTTTAGAATAGCTTTTGCTGCTTCCAAAAGATTCCGGGCTATTGTGTTTCATTTTCATTCATATTCATGTATTTTTAAAATTTCTCCTTGATTTCTTAGTTGACCTTTACTTGGTTAGTTGCATGTTATTTAACCTAGTTGTATGTGTGTGCTTTCCAGAGTTTTTCTTTTAGTTGATTTCTAGGTTCATAGTACTGTGGTCAGAAAAGATGGCATGGTATGATTTTAGTCATTTTTAATTTGTGGAGACTTGCTTTATGGTCTAATACATGATCTATTCTGGAGAATATTCGATGTGTACTTGAAAAGAATGTATATTATGCTATTTTAGGATGGAATGTTATGAATATATCAATTAGATACATCTGGTCAAATGTGTGATTCAAAGCCATTGTTTCCTCATTGATTTTCTGTTTGAATGATCTATCGATTGATGTAAGTAGGGTGTTAAAGTCCCATATTATTTTGTATTGGTATTGATTACTTCCTTTATGTTTGTTATTAGTTGCTTTATGTATTTGAAGGCTCCATTGGTGGGTGCATAAATAGTTATAATTGTTATATCTTCTTGTTGAATTGTTTCCTTTATGGTTATATAGTGTCCTTCTTTGTAACTTGTTACAGTCTTTGTTTGCAAAGTCTATTTTGTCTGGAAGAATCCTGTAGATGATGGAAAAGTAGGGGAACTGTGTTTCATCCAGTCTCTTGAATTTACCTAGATATCTAACAGATCATTCAGAATATCTGTAAATTCAACCTGAGATCTAAGGAAAGAATTGCTACAATTCTACAAATAGAAAAGAGACCACTTTTTGCAAAGGAAGAAGGTGGAGAGACACGAATTTGAGGAGATATATAAACCACAGTGGGGAGGGAGCCTCTGTAAGCAGGCCACTGGAAAGTGATATAGTAGCAGTACACAAAATCAGAACTTTTAGAAGTCTGCTTCCATGAGGGACATCCTTGGCTGAAATATGCTCATGCAGTAAAGCAGGACAGACTCTTATGTGGTACCATGTAGTCTCAGGATCCCCAGGGTCACAGAAAGAAGGGGGATGCCTGAGCGCAGCAGAGTACCCAAGTGTTGGAGCAGAAAAGCCAGCTATAATTAGCGAGCTCCAGAGTGGCTTCACAGCTATGTGTTGCAATAAACTGTGAACACCAACACAATCAGGATACCACTCTCCAAGCAGGGACCCAAAAAAGAACAACTGCTATGAGAGCTGGCTCCTTTGCCCAGGAGGAGTGGCATGGATCAGAAAAAGATAAGGCAAAGCCTCCCCAAACAGGCTTTGTTGAGGCACCTCTCCTTCCCCTGGGAGGATTGGTGTGGGTACACACAATAGGAGTCTGTGGAGTTTGAAGCATATGAAAGGGTCTGATTGTCTTTCCCTGAGGGTGCACTGAAGAGTGGGGGATATGATCCTTCAGCTCTGGGGCTGGAGATTGGGGTGGCACCATTTTTTTTTGTTTTTGTTTTTTTTGTTCACCCTATAAAGCAGCAGGAAAAAAAAAATAGAGCAATCCAAATGAGTTTACACTGAGCCTGGCCCCTGGCAAGGAATGGTGCAATTCCACCCAGGCGAAGACACCCGAGAATCAGTGCAACAGTCCTCTGCCCCAGAAGACCAGCAGGATCCTGAGGGGAATGCCAAATTTATGGATCACTCAAAACTGAAGAGCTCTTGTGCTAGAAGAAAATAGTATATAGAATTGGGGTTTTTGCCATGAGTCTTTAATCTTTCAGTTTAAGATTTTTCTTTTTCCTTTTCAACTAGTTTTTTTATTTTATCAACTCTTTGTTTTTAAGTCTTTTTTAAATTCCATTTTTCCATTTTCACTTTATAGATATATACATCATTTTTTGCTTCCTTTCACTGTATACAATTTTATTTTGTTATATATGAATTTTGCTTTCTTTACAATTCCAAGATTTAGCTTCTTCTAACAGGACAAAATACACACAGGGCAAGTGGATTACCCTGTTTTGTCCACCTGTGTCGACTTCACCTGTGAGATTATATTATTTCTTTTCTACTTTTTTCCTTTTTCTTTTCTTTTTTTTTTTAATTTTTTTTATTTTTTTCAGCATAACAGTATTCATTATTTTTGCACCACACCCAGTGCTCCATGCAATCCGTGCCCTCTACAATACCCACCACCTGGTGCCCCCAACCTCCCACCCCCCACCCCTTCAAAATTCTCAGATCGTTTTTCAGAGTCCATAGTCTCTCATGGTTCACCTCCCCTTCCAATTTCCCTCAACTCCCTTCTCCTCTCCATCTCCCCTTGTCCTCCATGCTATTTGTTATGCTCCACAAATAAGTGAAACCATATGATAATTGACTCTCTCTGCTTGACTTATTTCACTCAGCATAATCTCTGACCTCTTCAAATTTGTCTAGTGTGTATTTCACTTGATATTTTTTATTTTGTTTTCCCACTCATCCTTTCTTCTTTTTCTTCCTGCAAAATCACTAGAAGAAAGAAACCACAACAAAAGAAAGAACCAGAGATAATACTTTCTGCCACAGATCTTATCATTATGGACATAAGTGAAATGTCAGAGCTGGCATTAAAGATATCGCTTATAAAGTTACTAGCTCTCTTGAAAAAAAAACATAAAAGACTTTAGAGAATCTCTTAGTGCAGAAATAAAATCTAATCAGGCAGAAATTTTAAAATGCTTTAACTGAGATGCGGTCTAAAATGGCTGCTCTAATGGCTAGGTTAAATGAGGCAGAAGAGAGAGTCAGTGACATAGGAGACAAGACAGTTGAAAGGAAGGCAGCTGAGGAAGAGAGAGAAAAGCAATTAATGGACCATATGGGGAGGCTTTGAGAAGTCAGTGATACCATAAAGTGCAACAATATTAGAATTATTGGGGTCCCAGAGGAAGAAGAAAGAGAGAGAGAGAGACAGAAGGTATATTTGAGCAAATCATAGCTGAGAACTTCTTTAATATGGGGAAGGAAATGGGCATTCAAGATCAAGAAGTAAACAGAATGTCCCCTAAAATCAATAAAAATAGATCAACACCCTGCCATATAATAGTGAAGCTTGCAAATTTCAGAGATAAAGAGAAAATCCTGAAAGAAGCTCAAGGCAAGAGCTCCTTAAACTACAATAGTAGAAAAACATTAGACTGGCAACAGACCTATCCACAGAGACCTGGTCAACCAGAAAGGGCTAGCATGATATATTCAGAGTACTAAATGAGAAAAACATGCAGCCAAGAATACTTCATCTATCAAGGCTGTCATTCAGAATGGAAGGAGAGATAAAGAGTTTCCAGGACAAAGAGAAACTAAAACAATTGTGATCACTAAACCAGTCTTGCAAGAAAGATTAAAGAGGATCCTGTAAGTGAAGAGAGAACCCCAAAGTAGCATAGACCAGAAAGAAACAGAGATAATCTACAGGGACTTTACAGGTAATACATGGCACTAAATTCATTTCTTTCAGTAGTTACTTTGAATATAAGTAGGTTAAATGCTCCAATCAAAAGACCGAGGATATCAGATTGAATAAAAAAAGCAAGAACCATCCATATGCTGTGTACAAGAGACTCATTTTAGACCTAAAACACCGCCAGATTGAATGTGTGGGGGTGGAGAACCATTTATCATGCTAATGAATGTTAAAAGAAAGCTGAAGTAGGAATCCTTATGTCAGATTAGGTTTTAAACCAAAGATGATAATAGAAGATGAGGAAGGATAGTATATCATACTTAAAGGGTCTATCCAACAAGAAGATCTAACAATGATAAATATTTATACTCCTAATTTGGAAACAACCAATTACATAAATCAATTAATAACCAAATTAAAGCAACAGATTGATAATTATACAATAATAATAAGGGACTTCAACACCCCACTCACAACAATGGACAATCATCTAAGCAGAAGATCAACAAGGAAACAGGGGCTTTGAATGACAATGACACACTGGACCAGGTGGACTTCACAGATATATACAGAGCATTCAATCCTAAAACAACAGAAAACACATTCTTCTTGAGTGCACATGGAACATTTTTCAGAACAGACCACATACTGGGTCACAAATAACGTCTCAATGGGTACCAAAAGATTGGGATTATTCTCAGTAATTTTCATACTACAATCCTTTAGAACTTGAACTCAATCACAAGAGGAAATTTGGAAGAAACTTAAACACTTGGAGGTTAAAGAGCATCTTACAAAGAATGAAGGGCCAACCAGGAAATTAAAGAATTTTAAAAATTCATGGAAACAAATGAAAATGAAAACACAACTGTTCAAAACCTTTGGGACACAGGATAGGTCCTAAGACGAAAATATATAACCATCCAAGCCTTTCTCAAAAAATTAGATAAGTCTCAAATACACAATCTAAACTTATACCTAAAGAAACTGGAGAAAGAAACAACAAATAAAGCTTAAACCAAGCAGAAGAGATTAATAAAGATTAGAGCAGAAATCAATGAAACAGACCAAAAGAAGTAGAACATATCAATAAAACTAGAAGCTGGTTCCTTGAAAGAATTAATAGGATCAATAAACCCCTAACCAGATTTATTTAAAAGAAAAGAGAAAGGGCCCAAATTAATAAGTTCAAAATTAATAAATTGAAAAATGAAAGAGGAGAGATCATGATCAACATCAAGGAAGTACAAACAATTACAAGAACATATTTTGATATATGTTCTATATATCAACTACATGCCAACAAATTAAGCAACCTGGGAGAGATTGATACATTCCTGGAGACTTATAAACTACCAGAACTCTAAGAGGAAGAAACAGAAAACCTGAACAAACCCTCGCCAGAAAGAGATTAAAGCAGTGATAAAAAATCTCTCAACACCTGAGTCCAGGTCTGGATGGCTTTCCCGGGATATTTTGCCAAACATTTAAAGAATAACTAATACCTACTCTTCTGAACCTGTTCCAAAAAATAGAAACAGAAAGAAGACTTCCAAACTCTTTCTATGAGGCCAGCATTTCCTTGATCCCAATCCAAAGAATTCACCAAAAGAAGAATTACAGACCAACATCCCTGATGAGCATGGGTGCCAAAATTCTCACCAAGATATTAGTAAGGTCCAACAGATACATTAAAAGGATTAATCACCACGACCAAGTGGAGTTTATTCCTGGACTGCAAGGGTATCAACATTTGCAAATCAAACATAACATATCACTTTAATAAAACTAAAGACAAGAAACATATGATCGTCTCAATTGATGCAGAAAAAGCATTTCACTAAATACACCATTCTTTCTTTTTATTTTATTTTATTTTTTTTAAAGATTTTATTTATTTATTTGAGAGAGAGACAGCGAGAGAGAGCATGAGTGAGGAGAAGGTCAGAGGGAGAAGCAGACTCCCCATGGAGCTGGGAGCCCAATGCGGGACTCGATCCCGGGACTCTGGGATCATGACCTGAGCCGAAGGCAGTCGTCCAACCAACTGAGCCACCCAGGCGTCCCTACACCATTCTTTCTTAATTAAAACTCTCCACAGTGTAGGGATAGAGGTAACATACTTCAATATCATAAAAACTATCTACAGAAAGCCCACAGAAAATATTATTCTCAAAGGGGAAAACTGAGAGCTTTTCCTTAAGGTCAGGGAAACAACCGTGGATGTCCACTCTCAACCACTATTGTTCAACATAGTACTAGATGTCCTAGCCTCAGCTGTCAGACAACAAAAGGAAATAAAAATAATTTAAATTGGCAAGGAAGAGGTGAAACTCTCACTCTTCACAGATGACATAATACTTTATGTGGAAAATTCCAAAAAACTCCACCCCAATTGAAATTCCTTACTCTATTTTTTGCATATCTATCACCAGTTTTTTATTTGTGGTTATTGTTAGATTTGTATATAACATCTACTTATAGCAGTCCATACTAAGTTGATAGTTCCTTATGTTTGAACCCATTTTTTTCTCCTCTCTTCCCCAAGTTTTATGCATATGGTGTCTTACTTTACATCTTTTTATTTTGTGAATTCTTTGACTGGTTTTTGTAATTATACTTAATTTTACCACTTTCTGCTTTCTACTTTACTTGCTCCTTCTTACGGTCTTTCCTTTCCATTCAGATTCCCTGGTACCATTTTTTTTTTGTAGGATTTCGTTGGTGGTGATGAATTCCTCTAATTTCTTTTTTGTCTGTGAAACTTTTTATTTCCCCTTTTATTCTGAAGGATAACCCTGATGTATAGAGTATTCTTGTTTGCAGAGTTTTTTGTTAGCACATTTAATATATCATGACACTCCCATTTGGCCTGCAAAGTTTCTGTTGAAAAATCAGCTGATAACCTTATGGGATTTCCTTGTATGTAACTGTTTTCTTTTCTCTTGCTGCTTTTAAAATTCTCCTTTTGCCATTTTAATTAATATATGTCTTGGTGTAGACCTCCTTGGGTTGATTTCATTGGGTTTCTCTGTGCTTCCTGGATCTGGATATTTGTTCCCACCCCAGATTCAGGGAAGTTTTCAGCTATTATTTCTTCAAATAATTTTTCTGCCCACTTTCCTCTCTGTTCTGTGGGATCCCTATAATGTGAATGTTATTATGCTGAATGTATCACTAAATTCCCTTAGTCTATTTTCTTTTCTTTCTTTCTTTCTTCTTTTCTTTCTTTCTTTTCTTTTTTTTTTCTTTTTGGTTATTTTTTTTTTCTCTCTGTCACCCCACTTCATTGTTTTCCATTACTCTGTTCTCCAGGTTGCTGATCTGTTCTGATTTCTCTTGTCTACTATTTATTTCCCCTAGTTTATTTTTAATATCCATTACTGATTTCTTCATCTTTGATTGGTTCTTTTTTATGTTTTCTATCTATTAAAGGTCTCACTAAGGTCCTCCACTCTTAAGTCAAGTATCTTTTTGACCATCACTTAAAGTTCTCTCTCAGGCATTTTATGTATCTTTATTTTATTTAGCTTTCTTACTGTGATTTTGTCCTGTTCTTTCATTTGGGGCATATTTCCTGTCTCATTTTTTCTAACTACCTATGTCTGTTTTTTTTTTTATACTAGGAACATCAGCTACATCCTTTGCTCTGCAAGTAGTGGCCTTATGATGAAAAGGTCTTGTAATACCCTTCAGTACCATGTCTCCTACTCCCTAGGACCTGGCACTTCAAGGAGTGACTCCTTTGTGTGTTGGGTGTCCTCTTTTGTTCTGGACACTTTTTCCTTCAGTCCTTTTGGCTGCAGTGGCTTTCTTGCCTGTAGTGCACAGTGTTTGGTCCATAGCTGATGTAGAGTGGGTTTTAACAAGGTACATGCCCATTTACTTGCTAAGTGAGACCTGGAGCCCCTGCTTCAGGACTGGGATGACCCAGCAGAAATGCGGAGAGTGCATGGGCTGTCACTTCCAGGAAAGAGGATCCCACAAAAGGCAAGGGTTATGTTGCTGTGAAGATTTGCACTGGTCTTCTAGGGGCATGAACTGACAGCACCAGGACTGAAGCAAGTGTGACTGGTAAAGGTGTATCTGCTGAAGTGATGGGGGCAGGGCTTGGTCCAAACAAGTTAAGTAGGGAGTGTGGGCACTGATCTGGTTTCTACAGATAGCAGTGTGTTTATGCTAGGAGCTGGGGGCAGGGAGGAGGGGAGGGATAGGGGAATGGTGCCTATCAGTTCCTTTGTTCCTGGAGGAGTCTCTGTGAGATCCTTGTATCTCTAGGACATGCTCTGTGATGAGTAAATCACTCTCCCACCAGTCTTTCCCTGGTGGTTTTTCAACTTTCTGGTTCTATGTTCTATCTGCTAAGGTTGCTTGGCATGATATCTCTTTAAATCTGGGGACTCAACTTCCTAACATTCTCAGGGCTCTCTTAGAGCTGAGCTTACTGTTGTTTAGAATTCTATCCAGGTACTAACCAGGCCAAGCTTTAAGGCTGCTTGTTGTTAAGAACTAGTGAAATGTGTCCCCTCTCACCTTCAAAGCCAAATGTTACGGGGTTTGTCTTACCCTTGCAGTTTCCTCTGTGTGACAGTCTGTTTCTTACCCTTCTCAGCACCCCTGGCTCCTTCCTCTCCACAAGTAGCCATGGTCTGTTTAGGCTTCAAATCAATTCTCCACCTTTCCTCCCTTCTTCAAGGTGGCCTCTCCTTGGCAGTCTTTGGGTAGTTTTCTGGGTTATTAACCTGGTGTGAGTGTTACCTGGTTGTGTCTGTGGGACAGGGCCAGCTTAGGTTCCTCCTACTCCACCACATTCCCAGTCTCCTATATATGTATATACTTATTGACTTAAAATAGGATGACCACTCTGGAGGTTTGCAAAATAAGCACTTGCCAATATTGGTTATAATGTTAATTGGCAGGACAGGGAGGGAGGAATTAGAGGTTGAAACCCGTGCCTATGGGTGTGCTTTTTGACTGTGCCCAGCCCATGCGTCAGACATTTGAGCTATGAAGCCATCAGGATGTCTCTAGTCCAGCTACTCTCTGCCTATACTACAGGAGACATCCTTAATGAAAAATACTTAACTGAGTCCAGTCTATCCTCAGATCTATGAGAGATCATAACAATAAATGATTCTTGTTGCAGAACGCTAATTTTGGGGTAGCTCCCTTACAGAAATAGGCAACTGAAATAGGTAGTAACCACTCCCATTACTCATACTCTACTTTTATATTTTCCTAATAGATGGGACTTTAATGTTTACTTGGGTTACTTAACAAATTTAGATTTTTTTCACTTCATCTATGGCAGAAATAGCTTTTGACCCAAAGGCTTTACCTTTGTCTTATGGATTAGTTGAACATATTTTGATCTTTTAAAAACTCTGCTTCTGGGAATGCTCTAACACTGTGATCTTTTACAAGTCACCTATACAAAAGTCTAGAGAAAAAAACACTCCTTGAAAATAACTCTTTATTTCCAAAGTTTGCGGGGAGCATGGGTAGTTCAGTGGGTTAAAGCCTCTGCCTTCTGCTCAGGGCATGATCCCAGGGTCCTGGGATCAAATCCTGTGTCGGGCTCTCTGCTCAGCAGGGAGCCTGCTTCCTCCTCTCTCTCTGCTTACCTCTCTGCCTACATGTGATCTCTGTCTGTCAAATACATAAAATAAAATCTTTAAAACAAAACAAAACAAAAACCAAAGTTTGCATGACATCTTTACAAAAGAATAAAAGAAATACACCAGTAGGATAAAATGAAGACATATTATAACAATCTTATAATAGTAAAAACTTTGTTTTTTATTGCTTAATGTTATTCACTTAATTGAGCATTTCTTCTGTTTAGTAAGCATTAAAAATAGAACTTGCCTTCTACATACTCTGTTGAGCAGATCTTTTGCTTTGTCCCTTCCTCTGTTCAGACATGAACCAATCAACTTCTTCAAATTGAAAATAGCTTTCAAATGTAATTATCCTTTTCTAATTTTCATGGGCACTTAAAAGAATGCTAATTAAGTTCAACTTAAAATTTTCATATTTTTTCATTAATTGATGGAGCTGCATTATTTTGACAAGAGAACCTCTTTAACAATATTGTCATAAATATTTTTTGAGACTTCTACATTATAAAACGATGAACTTCATTTTAGTGAAGTACAGAGGTTTTATAACAATAATGTCTGAAAATACATCCATAAAATTTTGATTCATTGCCAGTTTTGTGGTTCCTAGTGATCTGTGCTAGAGGTCATTGCACATCCTCTAATCATTCATCTCCCAACTATATATATAAAGAATTTTTTAAATAACCTATCTGTCAGCTGTTGCCACAATAATTCTGCTCACCAGCTACCATAAAATTCTGTGACACTTTACAATAAGTATCTGTTTCTCAGTAATGTATCTGAGATTCAGCATGGGTGGCTCTGTTCCATATGTCTTTTCTGGGGCCATGTGTTTCATTCTATTCTCATGAGAATGGCAGAAGAATAAGAAGCCTTAAAGTACAAGCATATTTCAAGCCTCCTCTCTTTAACATTGAACATTACATTGGTCAGAGCAAGTCACATGACCTGAAGTCAAGGGGCAGAAAGATGAGGCCATAGAAACTGCATAGATGTCTAACTCTATTACAACAGAGTTACACATCAGAACCAAAAGGTCATTTGCCATAAATGGTAGATGAGGACAGGTATACTTCCTTAAACCCTAAATCCTATACCTGGACCACCAGGATACACATCTAGGCCCAAACCCTAAAGACCAGCCAGGTTAGTTCTTCAGCATTTGTTCTACTTCTTGTTCAGGTCTCATTCCAGGTCAAAAGTCAATTTTCCTCCTTGTCCAGACTGAGTCCAAAATGTACTAGTAGAGTGATTGTCATGCCAGTATCCTCATGTCATGCCACTATATTCTAAAGGAGTGGCCTAATATGAACTTTTTGCAGGACAACGTGCTGAAATATTTTAAGGAAATATAAAAGCCATAATTTTGGAATGACAAAAGCTTTAGTAACTGCCGTCATTTATTGATGGCTTAATATATGACCAGTATTGTGCTGAGTACTTTACAGAATTATTTCACAAGATAGGAGATATCCATAAGGTGTTACCCTAAAACATGAATTATCCATCTCATGAATGGGGGCTTTGAGTAGCCAAGGTTTATATCCATTGCCAAAGCCTAACTGAAGGTGGTAAATATTATGGTTTTTGCTGCCTAGCATCTATTATCACCATTATTCTGGTAAAAGAAGAATTGATGAATTTATCAAGACAAAATGATTTGTCCTTCTTAGCCTGACTATTTATTTCCTAGGACTTTACATTTTTAGGAGAGAGACAACGAGAGGGAAAAATTATGGAGCTGATTTATCAAAATTATAGATTAGTCCCTGTTATGGGATGCCCAGAGCATCCCATCTTCCTATCCTTTCCAGCCTAGTTCTTCAGCAGCTGTTTTATTTAGTGAACCATGCCAGAGCCTTCCAAAAGTTATCATTTTCCATTCAGAGCCAGTTTTTCTTGCTTTTTACCAAAAGCCTTAACTGTTCTCCCACATGAGTGAGCTAAGTAGAATCATGCAAATTGTTGACACTTACTAAATAGCTAAGGTCCTTGAGTGTAGAAAGACATTTTTCGTCTATATATATTTTGTGCCTAAAACAAATTCCTGAAACATAACATACTATATATTGAATGTGTGTGTTCTCCCACAAATTCATATGTTGAAATCTAATCCCCAATGTGCTGGCATTTGGAGGCAGGGTGTTGCGAGGTGCCTAGATCATGAGGGTGGAATCCACATGAGTGGAATTAGTACTCGTATAAAAGAGACTCCACAGAGCTCTCTGGCCCCTTCCATCATGTGAGAACACAGAGACAAGACAGCTGTCTACAAACTAGGAAGCAGATCCTCCCCAGATCTGCTAGCGCCTTGATCTTGGATTTCCCAGCTTCCAGAGGGATGAGAAGTAAATTCTGTTTTTTATAAGCCACCCAGTCTATGGCAGTTTATTATAGTAACTTGAAAGTACTAAGACAATACATAATTTATTTTTTCCAGATTTCCATGCAGAGTTCTGCCTCCTCTTATTTAAAGATGACCCCTAGCTCTCTCCTCCATCCTACCCCCATGTTTCAACTTCTCTAATTCCAGCAAATTTTAACTAGAGAAGATCAAGGATCTCAAACTGTTTATCAGCAAATATTCAATAATCAAACTATTCTGTGAGAGTTTATGTTAAATATAGTGCCTCATATTAAAAATATGCATACAACTACTTATGAAGAGTTATTTCAAAAGAAAAATATGTGTCATAGTTCTCTTAGTTTCGGATGGAAATCTGCATGGAATGATAAATGTAGCCCACAATACATTGACATAGCTAAGGAAAACAAGGTTAGGAATCTTTGTACTCTGTGTAACATGAACACCCAGTTAAATTTGCTTAAACAAAAGGGGGATCTATTGGTACTGAAAACAGCAGGGATTGAACTAGCTTCAGTTACCAGTTGACTTGAGGTCAAAGGATGTTATGAAGACTAGATTTCTGTCTCACCACCTCTGGCTTTGCCATGCACGAGGCTGACTTCATTCTCAGGTGGGCTACTCTTGAAGGCTGCAGCATGGTTACACTCCAACTATTCTAAAGTTCCAAATCTATGGGAAAAGAAAGAATTGCAATCCTGAAGGCTGAAACCAAAGCTTCAGATTTGAGTTGGCTCCAAATGGGCCTGGCTTTGAATCCCTCACAGGTTCAGCAGTGACTAACTCAGGGAACCATGGGTGAAGCCTTCTCCCAGAGCACAAGGCCTGCAGTAGTGGAGAGCTTGACACTCTAATGAGAACTGGGGCTCATGATTGAAGGTGAAGGAATGGGAATGGGAAATGTGTGCTATTACTAGCTACCATCACTTAAACATAATTACCATTAAAATTTGTTATACGTGTGTGCACATTCATGCACATGCATGTAAGAAATTAAAGCACTTAAAAATTGATTTCTAGGGGTGCCTGAGTGGCTCAGCTGCTTAAGCATCTGCTTTCTGCTCAGATCATGCTCTCAGGGTATCGAGTCCCACATCAGGCTGGCTCCCTGCTTAGCGAGGAATGTGCTTCTTCCTCTCTCACTTTCACTCTGTGCTCTCTCTCAAATGAATAAATAAAATCTTCTTAAAAATAATTTCTAGAAACCAGAGAGAAAAATTAAAATTCTGTATTCTTCCATTTATATGAAATTCTTAAGAAATAAATCTAAAACAAGGTTAGTGTGTGCCTGGAGCTGGAGGTGGGAAGATGATGGATATGTTTTATGTCTTGATTATCATGGTATTTATGACCATACATTGAAATTTTTCTCCGGCAAAAAAAACTTTAATATAATAATACCATACTGGTCAGGAACCACAGTAACTGATACCAAGTATAGCATGAACAGAGTTGGTTAGAAAAGTCAGGTTCACATTTACATGACAATGTAGCAAATAAATATACATCTGGTTCAGATTTATTAAGAACAAAATATGTGGCATAAGAGAAAGTTTCTACCAATGCTACTAACTGTTCATATTTGATTTCTTTTTTCATTCCATAATAGCTAAACTGCATTTATTACTTAGAAGGTTCAGGACTCTTTACAACAATCCCCTCTTTTAACTGAATTTTGTGATCCTATACCTCAGGGCATATAATACTCACAAGATGCTACAGTGAGATGTACTGGACACAAACATGGGAAGTGTGCTCTGTGATCAAAGAACAACAAGATCTGTTTCTTCCATATATTGCAGTAAAGGTCATTTCTCAACTGTGTTTCCTTGGGAACAGGGCTATGTTTATTGTTGGTGGTACAAAATATTTATGTGACATTTGAAATGATCAGAGGCCTCCAAACAACATTTACATGCCATGTCTCTCAATAGCTTGACTACATAGAGGGTCATTTTAATATACATGTTAGAGATGGAGGGTCTAAGTCAGCATCAATGGCTATCTCAAAACAATAGAGGGTCTTGACTCCAGGACAAGGAATTATTAATGATTATTCATAATTCCTTCCAAAAGAGAAAAATCATCATGGACTTGGAGTGAGACAGAGTTTTCAGTAGAAATGTTTTTCTCCTTAAGAAAGATAACTTTGACAGAGTGGCTGAATGGATTGGTGTGCAGGGACAAAAATAAAAGATGGAGAAAACAGCTGGGGTATATTCTAATAGGTCAGGCTTGAGGTGATGAGGACCAGAACAAGGACTTAGCATTTTCAAGTGTAGGTATAAATAATAATGGTGAAGAACAGTCTGATCTGAATGCATCAGTACAGACAAAGGTTTTACTCTATACTCCTTGTTCACTGAGTCGGGGAAAAGTTACAACTGAAGTGGGACAAAGCAATGGCATCACCACGGGAAAGCCAAGTTTCAGTTATAGGAAAGGGAAAGAAGGTAGAGAGCATGAATGCATTCTTTCAGAAGGTTGGACAAAACAGAAAATTTCAGGTCTGGAGCTAGAAATACCCATTTGGTGGCCAAGCCCACTTTCTAAAAGGTTCAGAATTTTAGGTAGTTGGATGCCAGAGAATGTGATGACAGCCAATGGATGAAAATCTAAGTTGGAGTGGTGACATCAGCATGGTTGAAGAAAGTAAAAATTGTTGTCAGGATTAAACCCAAAAGGTGAATGTGGGAGCCAGTCACATGTGGAAATCCAAGTAGCAGTCCATAAGGCAGATGTGAAGCCTGATGGGGCAGGACTTATTCTAGGTGACCAGCACACTTGGCAAGTATTTGACACAGGAGTTTCAGCAAGAGGAACAGGGCCCAAGTTACTGGAGCTAGAAGGAAAAAAAGTGGAAAGCTGGTTAATGCTCAACTATGAAAATTAAGACACAAAGTCAGAGTGGGGTTGAATCAATGCTAAAACCTTTGGATATTGAAGAAAAAAGGACAAATTGGCCACAGAGTCTGGAGCCAGTGGTCAAGGGGTCCTTACCATGGATAGAGAAGGAATATAAAGGCAAAGAGATACTAGAGTGCTTTCTGAAGTATTTCAAGGAGTAATTGAGATCAAGGGGTATTTGTTCAAAATGGAAAGGGGCTTCTAAAGGCATGATGAAAAGAATTAGATGCGACAACTGTCTAAAGTCTAATTTAAGGTAAAAATATAACTTTCTCAGTTATATTTGAATATAACTTAATAATTGAAAAGAAACGTCTCCTTTCTCTTCCCCCCATAACATTATAATAGGAAGGAAGGAGGGAAGGAGGGAGGTAATGCAGGAGAGAGAGAGAAAGAGGAAGCATGGACAGGGAAGAGAAAGGGAAGGGAAAGTGTAAGGAAAGAGGCCTTCTTTCAAGAAAGAGGCTCAAGGAATTGCATTCATGATGCTGTTGCTGTTACTATTGTATTATTGGTATCACATGACTTCTCTTTATCGTAAGGACCATCCAGTGTTTTAATCATATGACTTTTGTCAAGTATAATTAATTCTCTTCTTGAAGACATCTTAAAAACTTTTCCATTTGAATTTGAATCAGCAATTTCCAGATTTCTGCATAGTATCCATTCATCATTCTAGATTCCCTTTTGTTATACTTCTGGATTATCCCCACTATTTCGGGTCCCTTGTCTTTCTTTTTCATGTATACTTGTTTTTTTCATTTTTCCGATACTTTTCTTAAAGTAGTTGTGTCAGTAACAAATTTATGAGATATTCCAAATCTAAAACTGTTTTCACTCTGCCCTCATTCTTTTTTTTAAATAATTTTTTATAAACATATAATGTATTATTAGCCCCAGGAGTACAGGTCTGTGAATCACCAGGTTTACACACTTCACAGCACTCACCATAGCACATACCCTCCCCAATGTCCATAACCCCACCACTCTCTCCCTACCTCCCTGCGCCCAGCAACCCTCAGTTTGTTTTGTGAGATTAAGAGTCTCTTATGGTTTGTCTCCCTCCCGAGCCCATCTTGTTTCATTTATTCTTCTCCTACCCCCCAAACCCTCCACGTTGCATCTCCACTTCCTCATATCAGGGAGATCATATGATAGTTGTCTTTCTCTGACTGACTTATTTCACAAGCATAATACCCTCTAGTTCCATCCACATCATTGCAAATGACAAGATTTCATTTCTTTGATGGCTGCATAGTATTCCATTGTGTATATATACCACATCTCCTTTATCCATTCATCTGTTGATGGACATCTAGGCTCTTTCCATAGTTTGGCTATTGTGGACATTGTTACTATAAACATTCTGGTGCATGTGCCCCTTTGTATCACTACACTTGTATCTTTAGGGCAAATACCCAGTAGTGCGATTGCTGGGTTCTAGGGTAGCTCTATTTTCAACTTTTTGAGGAACCTCCATGCTGTTTTCCCGAGTGGTTGCACCAGCTTGCATTCCCACCAACAGTGTAAGAGAGTTCCCCTTTCTCCGTATCCTCGCCAGCGTCTGTCATTTCCTGACTTGTTAATTTTAGCCATTCTGACTGGTGTGAGGTGTTATCTCATTGTGGTTTTGACTTGTACTTCCCTGATGCCGAGTGATTTGGAGCACTTTTTCATGTGTCTGTTGGCCATCTGGATGTCTTCCCTAGAGAAATGTCTGTTCATGGCCTTTGTCCATTTCTTGATTGGATTATTTGTTATTTGGGTGTTGAGTTTGATAAGCTCTTTATAGATTTTGGATACTAGCCCTTTATCTGATACATCGTTTGCAAATATCTTCTCTCATTCTGTCCGTTGTCTTTTGGTTTTGTTAACTGTATCCTTTGCTGTGAAAAAGCTTTTGATCTTGGTGAAATCCCAATAGTTCATTTTTGCCCTTGCTTCCCTTGCCTTTGGTGATGTTCCTAGTAAGAAGTTGCTGCAGCTGAACTCTGCCCTCATTCTTAATTGGCGATGTGGTTAGGGTCAAAATATAGTATTAAAGTAATTTTTCCTTGGAACTTGTATGACACCATTACTGTCCTAGTATTGTTGGTTCTCACCAGCAGATCTCACTTTGAAGGTACTGCTCCATTTTCATTAGAATCTAGTGACACTCATGACAAATTTGATGCTGATTGGCATCACATTATAGTGTAAATAACCTGCTTTTGCTCCCAAGTCCTTTTAGATGTTAGCATTATCCTTAAGGTACTGGAATTACGCAAGAGTGGAACTGAGTGTGGATCCTTTTTAAATTATTATTCATTCTTCTTGATGCTCAGTGAGTCCTTTCAACAATAATATGGGTCTTTCTGGGGTGCCTAGGTGGGTCAGTTGGTTAAGCGACTGCCTTCAGCTCAGGTCATGATCCTGGAGTCCTGGGATCCAGTCCCACATCAGGCTCCCAGCTCCATCCGGAGTCTGCTTCTCCTCTGACCTCCTCCCTTCTCATGCTTGCTCTCTCACTCTCTCTCTCTCAAATAAATAATCTTTTTAAAAAGATTTTTATTTATTTATTTGACAGACAGAGATCACTAGTAGGCAGAGAGGCAGGCAGAGAGTGAGGAGGGGAAGCAGGCTCCTTGCTGAACAGAAAGCCTGACTGGGACTCAAACCCAGGACCCTGGGTTCATGACCTGAGCTGAAGACAGAAACTTAACCCACTGAACCACCCAGGCACCCCAATAAATAAAAAATCTTTAAAAAAATGATATGGGGCTTACTTTATCTCTGGGAACACATCTTCCTATAATTTCTTTGAATATTCTCTACTCATTCTTTCAAATATACACAACTCTGTATGGATTAGACTTAACCTCTTTTCTCATCTTTTGTGTATTGGCTCATACCTCTTGGACATTTTGCCTAAATTCTGAGATATCCTAAATCTTTTCTTACAGATTTCCTGCCGATTTTTTAAAAATTGCAGCAATTTGTATCTTTCTTAACTTTCTCTTTAGAAGTAACTTCAAACTTATAGAAAAATTTGCAAAAGCACTATTATAAACACCTACATGTCTTTTACCCAAATATACCAGTTGCTAACATTTTGCCCCATTGGCTTAGTCATTTCCATGTATGTACACATAGTATCTCTGTGTATGTATGTATGTATGTATGTATGTATATGTATAAACCAAGGAGAAAGGCCTAGGACAGATTCTTCTCCTACAGCACTCAAAAGAAACCAACCTTGCCAGGGCGCCTGGATGGCTCAGTGGATTAAGCCTCTGCATTTGGCTCAGGTCATGATCTCAGGGTCCTGAGATTGAGCCCTACATCAGGCTCTCTCCTTAGCAGGGAGCCTGCTTCTGCCTGCCTCTCTGCCTATTTGCGATCTCTCTCTGTGTGTGTGTGTCAAATAAATAAATAACATCTTAAAAAAAGAAAGAAAAAAAGAAACCAACCTTGCCAACACCTTGATTTGGACTTTTAGCCTCCAGAACTATGAGACAGTAAATTTCTATTGTTTAAACCTCGTAGCTTCTGTTATTTTTTCTAGCCAACTAATAGAGCACTCAATGTCCATTTGCCCCTCAACTGGGATGTTAGTTTTGATGATCCAGTGAAGAAGTTGTCATTTCTTCACTGTAGGGGTCACTGTTTCTCTCTGGCAACTAATAATCTGTAGGATTATTAAAACCTCATAAATATCTTTCCTCTCAAAAATATTACCTTCTCAGATTTAGCATCTATTCATCATTATTGTCTGAATCAATCTTTACCATTTTGGTCCCAAACAAAAATTTTACTGTTCCAGTATTTCCTCTACATTTACTGGTTGGAAGTCATTCTACTATAAATAAGAGTTCTCATTCCTTCTGCATGTTTTTATTTATCTATGTAGAAAGGATACATAGCATCTTGTTTTTTTTAATCTAGAATTCATTACAGTCTTCATTAGTTTAATGACCAAATTTTCCACATTTCATCAGTTGGAGCACCTTTACGTGTGTTGAATCTTGTGTCCTCCTAACATGTGTCTAGCATTTAAAAAAATATATTTTCTTGCTTCTGGCTTAACAAGACATTCTATTCATTTTGTACTTTCCTTTCCCTGGCTATGGAATCAACTGCTTCTCTGAGGAGCCCCAGTACTTTTAGTGGGGAATGGTATTACAGAGCAAGATCTGAGTACTAGAGGTAAATGTTACTATTGGAATGTCTCTGTTTCTGGGATCTTTCAGCAGATAAAGCTGAACACACACACACATGCGCATGAACATATATGTACATGCACACATACACATACATAAACATATTTTAGAATTCATGAACTTGCATCAACATCCCCATTCTAGTTTATCTCCTTAAGGATCTTCCTTGCCTTCTCTCTTTCCAAACACATGTGACTTTTCTTCCTGGCTCCCAGAAACGTCAACATATTTAGTTATTTGCTTGATCCTGTAATTTAGCTAAAATAGTTTCAGAATTGCTTCACCCACCCTACTATAAAAAATAATCCTAATAAAAGTAATTTTGTATTTTCTTGTCATTTTTCACAACATCTCCACCACCATGAGGGGACATGGTCAGACACTGTGTTCATAAATTACTGAAATATATGTAGGCTAACTCTTGTTTTACAGGTCATTATCTTTCCAATCTCTCAGAGCATATTAACAACATTTCTTTTAATTTCTCTTCTGATCTTTCAATTGTCTGTTTTATCTAGGGTCAGTTCTCTTTTTCTTTAGTATCTTTAATGTCCTTGAAAATGAATGATTGTTAATTGTCTATTCTCATTCATGGATAAAGGGCTGAGTTGTTAATGTGCTATACAGGATGGATGTTCTGAATATGTACATTCCAATTTTCCTACTAACTCCCTCACCTGAATGGGAAGGTTAACTCTAGTCTCCATGTACATGAATGCTTCCTTTCAATTGGCAGGAAAGAATACCCCACCAAACTCCCATCCCCACCAAACAGCAACAAAAAGAACTTTATTTTGGAGTGCCTATCTCAAAGCTCAGGTACCTTGCTCTTCCTCACACAGATCAGCTGACATTTTTAGAGATCACTGTTACCATTTTTTTTATGAGCAAATGGATATTATTTATTAAAGTTTCATCCAAAAACTCAATATTTTTCATACCTATTGAAAATGTTCCCCAAAATTTCGTGTAATTTTCCTGCCATAGCGGATCAGTATAGGTAATATAATTGTTATTTATTTATTTATTTATTTATTTATTTTCAGCATAACAGTATTCATTGTTTTTGCACCACACCCAGTGCTCCATGCAATCCGTGCCCTCTCCAATACCCACCACCTGGTTCCCCCAACCTCCCACCCCCCGCCCCTTCAAACCCCTCAGATTGTTTTTCAGAGTCCATAGTCTCTCATGGTTCACCTCCCCTTCCAATTTCCCCCAACTCCCTTCCCCTCTCTAACTTCCCTTGTCCTCCATGCTATTTGTTATGCTCCACAAATAAGTGAAACCATATGATAATTGACTCTCTCTGCTTGACTTATTTCACTCAGCATAATCTCTTCCAGTCCCGTCCATGTTGCTACAAAAGTTGGGTATTCATTTTATCTTAGAAACTTTCAGAATATATTGAGGAGATTATGGTGAGTGATGGGGGTAATAGCCCCAGATCAAAATATTTCTTTAGATAACTCTTTAATAAGTCACCTACCCATTCTTGTCTTCCTTCTTACCAGCTCTTGGTCTGAAATTAGTTCCTTCCTTCCTTCCTTTCTTCTTTCTTTCTTTCTCTTTTTTTCTTTCTTCCTTTATCATTTTTCCATGGCTATGACACTAGCTGTTACCTCTATCATAGACATTTACCTAATATTCTTTTGAAATTTAGTTTCTGCTCTAGTTAATTTTTCAATATCACGGCTTTGGTTTTGCATCTTTAAGAAACATTTTTGGTCTTTTTTTTTTTGTATTAAAAATTGAAGTATAGTTGACCTACAATGTTATGTTAGGTTCCAGTGCACAACATAGTGAATCAATACTTGTACAAATTGCACCATGCTCACTATGTTAAGTGTAGCTGATCTCTGATCTTTGGTTGTTCTCTCCTCTCCTCTCAGGACCATCATGAATTAATTCTAACATAAATTTCCTTATAGTCATTTCAGTATTATATATAGAGGGGACAGAGGTCAGTGTAAATATTTGGTTGAATAAGATTGTGTAATTTTCTTTCTTGAGCATAAATAACACCATGAACTCTGCATGGGTGATGTAGGGTGAGATCGTCCTACTTAACACAAGTGTTAGTGTACATGAGGGTTTGTACCTTGAGTAGGAAATGTGGCTCATAGGAACCCTGTTGTAAATTCTGCTGCAGGCTGTAGGCATAAGTCATTGAAGGTAGAAGAGCTAATGGAGTAAAAGATGTGCTTGGTTTGTTGTCCTGGTAAGTGCAGAGATTCCTAGTGGAATGTTTTGCTTTTTCAGTAAGCTCATCCCTTTGTATATCACAACATGCAATTCCATCATCCTAGAACTTAATAAAGAGGTTTTATATGGTGATACAACCATAAGTAGATATCAGAATTTCATTCCTAATCTTCCCACTTTCTAACACTTCTATACATCAAGGAACCTGAAAACTCTGTTCATCTTGCTATGCCAACAATACCCATCTTCCATACTAGATTATATTAGATACAAAAGAGAGTTTCTTGGACTGAATCAACCTCAGGATTCAACTACCAAGAAAAACCAAACTGCTTTTCCTGTTTATATATTACTTCTGCACACTGTCATTTTATAACAGTAGCAGTAATGCTCCATTTTTAAATATCTTTATTAGATTAAGGAGAAGGTTGAATATTTATCAAAGACCATTCGTGGTAATGGCATTCTACTTTTTGAACTAAACTTTAAGGATTTCATGAGAATCACTTCAATTTTTAACATTAGCTGTGAAAACTGAAAGATCCTAGAAAATGAGAGCTATTTTTCTTCATAGGCATAGGGAGAGGGAATTTTAACATTTGGTAATGACCAAAACTCATTTAATTGCTGAATGATTCTGCATTCATTATACAGCAAGAACTGGAAAGACTTGAGCTCTGCTCAGGCTCTCCTATAGCATTTTTATCTCTGCATGTTTCTTTATGCCTGAGGCAGTGATTAATCAGCAATATTGTTCATTCTCCATTTCATATTTCCTTTTTTAAAATCCCTGTATGAAGTTTCTAAATATTCATTTCTTTATTTTATCATTTGTTCTCAAGCCTGGCTTTACTGCTTTGCAGATTTTTCATTAATGATCACAGTGGTGGTGGGTATTATGGAGGGCACATATTGCCTGGAACACTGGGTGTGATGCATAAACAATGAATTTTGGAACACCAAAAAAATAAAATAAAATAAAATTTTAAGTTGATGAGGAAAAAAAATGATCACACATAAAAAGTTTGCTGCAAGGAAACTAAAACTAAATTAGGAATAATTTTTTTAAGGAATCTGACTCCCATTATCCTTATTCAATGACTTTTGTGAGGTTTCTTTGTGCTTCTTTTGTTTGTTTTTGATTTGCAATGTGACATATTTTTTTTAAGATTTTATTTATTTAGGGCGCCTGGGTGGCTCAGTGGGTTAAGCCGCTGCCTTCGGCTCAGGTCATGATCTCAGGGTCCTGGGATCGAGCCCCGCATCGGGCTCTCTGCTCAGCAGGGAGCCTGCTTCCTCCTCTCTCTCTGCCTGCCTCTCTGCCTGCTTGTGCTCTCTCTCTGTCAAATAAATTAAAAAAAAAAAAAGATTTTATTTATTTATTTGTCAGAGAGAGAGGAGCAAAAGTGAGCACAGGCAGACAGAGTGGCCGGCAGAGGCAGAGGGAGAAGCAGGCTCCCTGCCAAGCAAGGAGCCTGATGTGGGACTTGATCCCAGGATGCTGGGATCATGACCTGTGCCGAAGGCAGCTGCTTAACTAACTGAGCCACCCAGGCGTCCCTGCAATGTGACATATATTAACTTGGATTCACATTCATAGAAAAAAGATTTGTCAAAATCATAATCATACTTTCAAAAAAGTATGCTAAGGAGAGGATCTCAAGCATGAGTTGCTAATTGTCATCTAAAATTCTGTTTGATTTGTCATCTCTTTCTTTTTCTTTTTCTTACCTATCTACCTGTCACTTAGCATGCTTTAAGGGTAAGAGTTTAAACAAAAGAACAGATAAGGCAGATATGAACTTGATGGGAGCTTGCCAGACTCCAGTGAAGTCTTCGATATGAATAGAGTTCAGAGAAAAGTGGAACTTAGAATATTGAAATTTAAAAATGTAATAAATAATCCTCTGACTCAAATAACCTTCTGTAATGTTTTATGATGACTATTTGGATGTAGCACAGCCCACTCATTCTATTATGTATGAAATTTTCCAGAAATATGGTTAAAAACATGGATTTAATAGTCAGAGAGTCCAGGGTTCAACTGCATCTCTACACTTATATGTTATGATTTGTAGTATGTTACTTAATATTTATGAACTTCATTTTTCTAAGGTGTAAAATGGGGTGATGATAGTAGTAATAATAATACCTATTTCATGGAGTTGTTACAAGGATTGAATTAGATAATGTATGCAAAGTGCTTAGCAGAGTGTGATGCATAGTAAGTGCATAGTAAGTGCAGTAAAATGTTAATAAATACAAAGAAATAGCTTTTGAATAGTATTTCTATACTATTTTTTAAAAGTTTGTGAAATTGCTTCCCTTATTAGTTATTCCAGTATATTTTATAACTGGAATTTTTATCTTCTAGATATAACTTCTAAAAATACTTAATAAAATATATTTTTAAAATTCTTTTGGAATATTAAATAAGGAATTCCTGTGAGGTATTGTGGGGAAAAAATAAAATAACATATGGACAAGGGAGAAAGCAGAAGCATGAGATGAAGGAAGAGAATGAGCACCAACTCTGTGAGATGCTTAGGAGCAACCTCCACCTTGAAGCCTGGAGCTTCAGGGCACAAGTGCGGCGGAGGACAAAGTCTTGGGCCTTTGTAGAGGAGGGAGCTGGATCAAAGGTCATTGACTTAAGGTCAGAATTCTGGAGGAAATAGACTCCAATGAACAAGACAAACTAGGAGAAAAAATAAAATGGGCAAATTAACCATTACAGGAGAAGATTTTTGACACATCTCCCATAATGGATAGAACAAGTAGATTTTTTTTAACATATAATGTATTATTAGATCCAGGGGTACAGGTCTGTGAATCACCAGGTTTACACGCTTCACAGCACTCACCATAGCACATACCCTCCCCAATGTCCATAACCCAACCACCCTTTCCCTACCTCCCTACCCCCGGCAACCCTCACTTTGTTTTGTGAGATTAAGAGTCTCTCATGGTTTGTCTCCCTCCCCATCCCATCTTGTTTCCTTTCTTCTTTTCCTACCCCCCAAGCTCCCTATGTTGCTTCTCAACTTCCTTATATCAGGGAGATCATATGATAGTGAACAAGTAGATTTTTAAAATAAGTAAAAATAATCATGAATGTCAGGATTAACCAGCTTGATCTAATGGACATACATAGAACCCTAAACAAAAATTGGAGAATACCCATTTTCCTCACATAGGGAACATTTCTGGAAACTTCTACATCTTGAATTATGAGGTTTCCGCAGAAACACTGCTCTGCAGGATTCTATGGTATCTATCAGTTTGCTGAGTTGTTTCTGCTACTCTGTGGACTGAAATGCCAGGGGCCACCCTGGTGCAATCCAACTTGTTCAATATTTTTCAAACTGTCATGCATAATATCTAATCTCCCTCAGTCCCTGATATTCTCACAGATACTGAACAAAGTTTTCCTCTGCCCTTCCTTTCATGAAGCTCCTCTTGAGAGAAAGCTAAAATTGCCCATTTTAAGTAGATTCCCAGGAAATCTAAGAAACGTTATCCCTCAGTCATAGTAGATGCATCTAGAACATGTTTACTTGCTCTTAAAATCACTTCAATTCCCCACCCTGCAAATTTAATGAAAACCAAATTAAAAGATGATTTTCTGTTTAGTAATTTGCTCTTCATGCTGACTCTAAAATTTTTATAAGCAACAAATATGTCTTTCTTTTTAAAAAATCTTAAATACCTAATCATGTAGTACATAAAAAAATAGTTTTGAATGATACAAAATGTCTATACAGTATCTGATGTTTTATAAGCCAAAACCCTCCTAGGGATCATGCCATCTGCCTATGTGTATCAGAGTTCCATGGTCAAAGAGGTGATGAAGCAAAGGACTCAGGATAAAGTAACAAGGTTGAACTTCATCTGAGCCCTGTGCTTCTGACAGGTGAGAAACCTCCCTATCCCTTTGTAATTCTTTGTTTGAGAAGTGACAAAAGGGCTGAGCAGCTAACCAGCTAACTGCAAAAGACCACCATGCCCCTTCATACTCTGAATTAAGACTCTTCCTGAAGGACTCTTGTGTTTTATAAAATCTCCAATTTTGTCCATCTTCTTTAAGATATTTATCATAATGAATGTTCTCTCTGTTGCAATGGCTTGAATAAAATTATTTCCATAACTATCTGGAACATTTTGTCTTTCAGGATTTGGTGCTACAACCCAGGTAGTATTTGTCCCTACCTCAGGATCCTGTTTACTCCTACGAGGTAATGAGACCCCTTCAGAGCTCTTGTGCTTCATTCCTGTGTGATGATCCAGGGACCCAAAAGTGAGCTCAGTTCCTAATCCTGCATTCTGGACTCCTGTCCATTCATAGCATGATAAAGAATTGATTTGATACCTTTTGAGTACTTGCTTCATATATGGTGCCAGATTCTTCTGGTTTCATGGCCTGATCATTTTTGTGATTCCTGTAAATGTATCAGTGGTTTATAGAGATCTTAGTTTTGTTTTTTTTTTTTTTTTGGCTGAAAGACAATCACCAATCTGGTGTTAGTCTTTTCTGTTTATCTTTTTCCCTGTCTTGAGCTAAAAACAGCTAAGAATTTGTACCCACTACTAATAAAAACCTATTTAGACCAGTGATATTTTGTTTCTGTGTTTATGCTTGACTCATGGCTGAATGTTTTACAATAAAGTTATAAGCTCTCCATTTGTGTCTGTTTGTATGTTTATATATTTGTAACTCAGAAAGGTCTTTACATCTCATTGTGTAAGTGTATAATATTTTCCTACCCTTCATGGTATTAATAAATTAGATCATAAAATCTCTTATAGGAGCCCTACTCTGATTGACTTAGTGATAAAATCACTTAAGCAAGCTGAATATTTCTAAAATTTCCAGATACTAAGGAAATTAAACCTCAAATATTTTCAAAGTGAAAAGAAGAGGTATCCTTATAGAAATGAACCCAGAAATGTTTTAAGAATTCAAGTGCACATAATTTAGGTAAATCCTTGGCAAAAAAGATTTGTTTTGATTTAATGAAAAGCAGCTACCTATTTTCTATTAGATCAAAGTTAAGTATAATATGCATAGAGTCTTTTTTCTATTTTGGTAAGGTTTTCCTAAACATATACACATTAATGATTTTAAAAAGATATGACTTCTACTAAATGTTTAAGATTATGAAAAACATAAATATGCTTATCCAAAATTGAATCATAATTTTGACAAATTTTATTTCAACAGTGTTTTAGACACTCTTGCAAAGAAAAGACAGACATCCACCCAAAATGTGGTTCAGATTGGAGACTGATGTTGCTACAGGAACACCAAGAAGGTAGGAATATTACTCACGTTAGGGGGCTTTCTGGAGAGAGCAGGGCAGGCCTGCCAAACAGGTCCAAAGTGTCCTGACAGAGAAAAAGGAGACTGGCATGGGTCTTTTATGACGGTTTGGGGGAGGGGCTGGAGTGAAGTTTCCTACGTGCCAGCAGGGACTTGGCATGGTTTGAACTTCCCACCAGTAGCAAAGGAGGAAGCACTTGGTCTTTCCTATCAACTTGCCTAGAGTAGTCAAACATCACCTTAGGCAGACTCCTCATTAAAAATAGTATCAGTGTTTTGTAATATGTCAACTTGAAGATAATTTCTAAGATTTTTAGGTAACTTAAACCCTTTTATTGATATTAAATTGAGTTAATCAATCAATATTTACTAGATGCCTAGATCATTTCTAAGTAATACAGAATACTGAAACATTAATTACTAAGCATAATTTTGTTTATAATTTTGCCTCTTATGTCTACGGTATAGAGAGAGTATGTATTTGGGTCCATTAACATGTTCGTTTTTGCTACTTTGAGAAGCTATACTATACGGGATGTGTTCGTGTTAAGGAGATGAGAGTAGTTTTGCCTT
Organism: Lutra lutra; assembly: GCF_902655055.1. Lineage (NCBI taxonomy): Eukaryota > Metazoa > Chordata > Mammalia > Carnivora > Mustelidae > Lutra > Lutra lutra. Next base: position 66,628,695 of record NC_062281.1, read on the forward strand.
AAGGTAAAATGACTTTCCAGAATAAGAGGAAAATGTAGGATAAAACCCAAATGAATACAGATAGCTGTGGAAAGTGTGCTGGAATTTTAATTTTTTTCTTGTTGTAATGGTTAAAGTTGACTAAATTTGATGGGTGTATTAGTTTCCTTTTGCTTCTATAACAAATTACCACAATGAAGTAGCTTAAAACAGTTCAGAAAAGTCCAAAATGGGTCTCACTGGGCTAAAATCAAGACAGCAGGCTGCATTCCTCCTGGAAGTTCTAGGAGAGAATCCATTTTCTTTCCTTTTCACACTTGTAGAAGCTTTCTAGAATCCTCGATTCACAGCCCACTTCCATCTTCAAAGCCAGCAATAACCAGTTGGTCCTTCTCACATTACATCATTCTAGCACTGATTCCTCTGTCTCTCTCTTCTACATTTAAACAGCCATTGTGATTATGTTGGGTCTACGAGATAATCCGGGATAATCCTGTTACTTTAAGGTCAGATGATTGGTAACCTTAATTCCTTCTACAATGGAATAATTCCCTCTTGTCTTGTAACATAACATACTCAGTTTTCAGGAATTAGGAAGTGGGCATCTTTGAGGGGCCATTTCCCCACCTACCACAATGAATTAATTATAAAATTTTCCAAAAGTTTCATAACGGGGCACCTGGGTGGTTCAGTCAGTTGAGCATCTAACTTTTGATTTCGGCTCAGGTCATCATCTCAGGGTGGTGAGATGGAACACCATGCTGGGCTCCATGCTCAGTAGGGATTCTGCTTAAGATTCTCTTTCTCCCTTTCCCTCTCTTCCCCATGCATTCTCACTCTCTCTCTCTCAAATGATAAGTAAATAAATCTTTAAAAAAAAAAGATTTCTGGGGCACCTGGGTGGCTCAGTGGGTTAAAGCCTCTGCCTTTGGCTCAGGTCATGATCCCGGTGTCCTAGGATCGAGCCCCACATTGGGCTCTCTGCTCAGCAGGGAGCCTGCTTCCCTTCCTCTCTCTCTGACTGCCTCTCTGCCTACTTGTGATCTTTGTCTGTCAAAAAAATAAATAAAATCTTAAAAAAAAGATTTCTAATAAACGTTGTATTGGTACAAAGACGGAATTTGGTCTTTTTGGTTAATGTGGAAAATTTTTCTTGGATTATTGGCCTGCTCTAAGAAGCAGTTGTAAAAGATTATTCTGATTTTATGTAATCTGTCTAGATTACTGCCCAGATCCCTATTAGGACTCTAGGTTGTCTGGCAGCTGGCCCTTTCCCTCAAATTATGAAGAAGCCCTGTGAGCTGCAGCCCAAGGACTTCATATAAACCTCAAAGCACTCAACACCACAGCAGACATGGGTCAGAGTTCCTTATAGATGTCTGGGCCACTAAGTTCTCTCCCTCTTCTTTGAGACATTCATTGATGAACATTCTCCCTACTGCAAAGCCTAGGTAAAATATTTCCTTAATTGTCTAGTACATTCTTTCACCATCCTTAAATTACCTGTTTTCCAAGCTGACTTTTGCTTCACCTGAAACTCTTGCTCTGAAAGAGTAGTATACTTGATCAGTTGTTCAGAGCATGGAGTCTGGAGCAAGTCTCAAATTTTGGCTCTGCCATTCATACTGTATGACCACGGGCAAGGGACTTGATCTTCCTGTGCCTCAATGTACCTATCCATAAATGGGGATGAGGAGGGAGATGATCATGGTGGTGATAGTGATTGGAATGTTGATGGTGATGATGATAGTGATGAGGAGGAGAAGGAGGAGGAAGATGGTGATGGTGATGATAATGATGGAACCTACTTCCCAAGGATATTATGAAAGGAGCTCAGAACAAGTGCCTGGTTCAGATGGCTATACATACATCTGCTATTCTTATTTGAGGAACATCTAAGGCTCACCATGTCCTAATAATCTGAGGAAAGTTTATCCATTCTAATGAACTGAAATTTCATGCTCACCTTTAACCTCAGGCTTACATGGCACATACATTGTAGAAGAATAATAAATACTCAATAAGTTAATGGAAGATGGTGAATGGGTAGATTTTGGGAGGAAGGAAGGAACTATGGGTGAGGAGGCAGGTATTATTATAAGCAAAAGATGCCTAGTAGTAGATGCCTGTAGTATTTCCTTATAGTTAAATGAGCAATTTGAATTCTAAACTCTATCTCACAGATGTGTCATTTACTCTCAGAAATCAAATTAAACATATTTCTTCGAGGACGTGTGTGCTACACAGGCAGCTGATAGAATCAAGTCCACTGCACTCCATGTTCTGGGGTCAAGGCGTGTGAGGCAGTGTGACCTAACTGCAATTAATGACAGCTGTCTCTGGAAACCTGGTTTCTTTCCTAAGGTAGAGAGTATAAATTAAAGTCTAGCCAGATTGAAATGCATCACTGCTCAACTGAGTACAGAAACTTGAATTCACACTTCGATTTGACGGGAAGACAGAAATGCTTTCAACATATAATCAGCCGCAACATTCTTCACACCAAATGGAAATACACAGACTTATCTAGGCACCTAATGTGGGAAATATTTTTAAACTTTAAAACAGACAGTAGAATTGTATGGCATTTTAAACAACTAAGCTGTAATATGATATTCAGGTTATGTTCTCTGAAACAAATCAATATTCCAGGCAGTCAGCCATAACGCTTGCTATATACTGCCCTCTAGTGGATTCTTGTAAGAATAGTGTTCCTCAGAACGTTATTTCAAATAACCTATGCATAAGCTTTCTTTTCAATGGGATATTAGATCTTTGACATAAACTTTAAAAATGGATTTGAAAATACTAAATGATAATCCTTAGAACTATTTTTTTTAAATCACCTTGTTTTAAAATTATCTGATGTCAAGGTAAAGTACTTATTTATTTCCCCCAGAGCTTGGCTCCCCCTTAGGAGTTTGCCATAGTATTGGTTTATTTCTGTTTTGGCCCATGTTTTTAGCAGTCCCTCAGCCTACTACTACTTCTGAATTCACTCTGGGCAAAAGAGGGTTGGCTTTATACTTGTCAGAAGAAGCTCACATAGCTCCTTTAAACACTGCCTTGACACTACGGGGCAAGCAACCATTTCTTCTCATTTTATAAACAAAAGTCACAAATCAATGCTAAAGTTGAGAGTAATACTGAGATGCTCCCATTTCTGGTCCCCCTGAATGTGTGAAGTTCTGATAACTGGAAAGTCACACGACTTCCAGCATACTGTGATTTGACTTGTTCCATCAGAATTTGGTTTGAAGTGTCTGCCTTCTGCTTGGGTCGTGATCCCAGGGTCCTAGGATGGAGCTTTGTGATGGGCTCCCTGATCAGCAGGGAGTCTGCTTCTCCCTTTGCCCCTCTCCCCACCCCCGACCCTGTTTATGCTCTCTCCCTCACTCTCTCTCTTTCTCAAATTAGAAAGTAAAATCTAAAAGAAAAAAAAAGAATTTAGTTTAATGAAATATTACCTGTCTTTTCCTGGTTACCCAATTTCTTGCTGCCTCCATTTCTATAACATTTTCTGTTGTCTTTAAAAAAAAAACTCACAGTACAGCTGTTCCTCATAAGGTAATTTTCTTCCTCATTTTTTTGGTGAACATTATACAGCAAACATTGTGCGAAATTGGGAACTAAATGTATGAGTTTTTTTTTAAAGATTTTTATTTATTTATTTGACAGAGAGAAATCACAAGTAGGCAGAGAGGCAGGCAGAGAGAGAGGAGGAAGCAGGCTCCCTGCTGAGCAGAAAGCCTGATGCGGGGCTCGAACCCAGGACCTGGGATCATGACCTGAGCTGAAGGCAGCGGCTTAACCCACTAAGCCACCCAGGCGCCCCTGTATGAGTTTTTTTTCAGGGCAGTAAATTATGATGAATACTAACTAAATAACAGGACTCTCACAGGTTACTAATTACGTGGAAAAGAAAATGACCAGAAGGACCTTTCTGGAAGAAAATTATTGTTTTTTTTTTTCTCTTTAAAGTAAGCATGACTAAAGCTAAGCTCAATTTAGTCCTCTAAATATACACATAAAATATGAAATCATTCAGCAGAAACTAGCCTCCTTCTAGCTGGTAAAAGACTTCTTTAGAAGTGGGATTCGAAAATATTGTTCTAGCAGTCATTCACCATCGGATTGATGAATACTGGAAATATGTTTGAAGTCTAATGAAATTTTGAGATAACACAGCACTTCAAGTCATGCTATTTGAGTTCATTTTAAATGCATTTCTATATTCTATTTGCTTATCAAAATAGTCCTTCAATCTTCACAATAATGAGTATAGGCAATTGTCTGGTTATCCTATAATAATATCCTCAATTACATTTTAAATATGCTATAACCACACTTTGAGATAAAACTCTTTACAGAATACTGTAACAAAAAAGATTAAGAGATGAAGAGGAGCTCTTGAAATTGACTGATTAAATTTGACTCTAGTGTAATTTGATATATTCATCATTTACTTATTCACTCTTTTCCTCTAAGAAATATTCATTGAGCATCTACTATATACCAGAATGTAAAATGCAGAGTGTTCAAACATGATCAGGAAGGTCCTGCCGAGGAGGAGTTCAACATTTAGTGGACAAGTCAGATGGGTAAATAGATTAATTAAAATGCAATATAGTTCAATATTGTAATAGAGGAATGTATGGGTTATTATTGGACATTTTACAGAAGGGGATTATTTGCATTTTAAAAAATAAGTGAGTTTGTTGGGTACACAGTCTACAGTGAGCCTACTCGAAATGCAAATGGAGCCAGGCACCAAAAAGGCTGCCTTGTACAAGAAACTACAAATTGTTCCATTTGGCCTGCATTAGGGCAGCCTGGAAGGAAAAGGGGAATTTGTTGGGTGGGTGGAGGTCTTCCCATATTTCAACAGGTGCTTTGAAAAGTTTATGGAAACAGTTGAAGAATTTTAAGCAGAATAATGATATGATCAAATTTAAATTTTAGAAAGTGTACCTTGATGGAGGAAAAATGTGAGGACATTTCATGAGCAGCAGGCAAACATGTTAAGAGGATTGGGGGTATTCCAAATATGAGATGATGAGAAATGCAAAGCCAAAAATACTATAAATCTAATGAAATAAGTCTTAAGAAACTTAACATTTATTTTCCAGATTTACAAATTCTGTAAAGTGAGTGTTTTATAAATCATATCAAATCCTTTCTCAGGTGAAAAAGGTATAGAAGTAAAATTTCTAATTGGAAATATAGCTACATGTTATTAATACAAATGGTGTTATTCATATTTGCTTATTTATTCTTTCTCATTGGGTATCATTCTGTATACCTTTTTGTTACTTATTTGTCCAATATGTAATCAGACCTGAATTTTGCCTTCTCAAATACATCCTGTCCCTTTCTAGGCTATTTTGGTCATTTAAAAAGCATTATCCGTGGACCATTAGAAATCACTGAAACAAAATCAGTGGGGGGAAGGAGTTGATAGGAAAAAGATGACAAGGGACACTGATAGACACCTAGGATACTACACTGGCATGCCACAATGATGGAAGACAGTCTAGAACACAATGCACCGACCCTTAATTAGACGGAACTAATCTAAGAATCATCTAAGGCACCTCAATCCTGGGCTGAAAATAGAATAAAAATGAGCCCAATTTCAATGCTTAAATGAAATTATACTGGGGGAAAAATAAGCAAAGCTCTTTATACTCTTTATGACAGTTGAACTCAATTTTAGTAGGGAAAAATTAAGTGCTTAGTTTAAAGGGGGAAAAAAAGCAAATTTATGTGCGTCATTATGAGTCAGGTACCCTGGAGTCTTCATTCCAGACTGGATGCAAAAGGCTCTTGGTTCAGAGTCCTCTAGGTGCCAAGTGCTACACAGTCACCTGCTGGCTGTGGCTCCTTGGACACATTTCTTAGCCCGTCTAGGCAGAGTTTCTTCATCTCTAACAGGGTGTCATGGCACTATTGACATTTTTAGGTCAGATAATTTTTTGTTCCAGGGGACTCTCTCGAACATAATCCCAAACTGTTTACCCAGGAGATTATGAGTGAATTTCCTCCAGTGTGAGGTGAAGTTCCTGCCTGTGCACAGCCTCGTTTCCCCAAGGTGACTGCTTACACACACTTCTCCACATTGTGGATCCCATACACACAGGCTAAATATTTGAGAAGAGCAAAATTTCCCAAAGAATTAAAATCTACAAGAATGGCGTCCTGGCTAAAAACGGAAGGATTTCACATTACCAAGTAAACATACAGGTTTTTAATCTTACACATCTGCATTTTAATCACTTTACAATTTTCCTTAAGAATCATGGAGTGAGGGGCGCCTGGGTGGCTCAGTGGGTTAAGCTGCTGCCTTCGGCTCAGGTCATGATCCCAGGTCCTGGGTTCGAGCCCCGCATAGGCCTTCTGCTCAGCAGGGAGCCTGCTTCCTCCTCTCTCTCTGCCTGCCTCTCTGCCTACTTGTGATTTCTCTCTGTCAAATAAATAAATAAAATCTTAAAAAAAAAAAAGAATCATGGAGTGAATTATTAATATTTGGGTAAATAATCTGTTGTTCATAAAAACACAAGCACAGTCTGAATTCAAGTTTTTCTTTCTTGCTAGATAGAAATCATTTGCAGGCACATTTGAAGTCAGAATTTGCTGTAACTTCTACCATCAACAGAATGTTATGTTCATTTAGTTCATTGGTTGATTTTAGGAACAGAGTTCTAATTAGGACCTCTTGCTACAAATATGAATTTCACCCTTTTCTGTTTCTTTTTAAATCTTGACTGCTAATTTTATCTTCTTTTTAAAATATTTTATTTATTTATTTGACAGAGAGAGACAGTGAGAGAGAGAACACAAGAGGGGGGGTGGGAGAGGGAGAAACAGGCTTCCTACCAAGCAGGGAGCCGAATGCGGGCCTTGATCCCAGGACCCTGGGATCAGTGTCTGAGCCAAAGGCAGATGCCTAATGACTGAGCCACCCAGGCACCCTATCTTCTTTTTAAATCTTATAAGTTACAGAGCCACAGCTGATGGCCCATTTAATGTAAGAAAGGTCTAGACTTCACTGTTAGAGGATTTCTTTTTCTTGTTATAGTCACACTTGCCAGCTTCAGAACATCTTGAGCTTATCTTTTATTGACACATCTTCTCTATCATTACTTGCCCTGGATGAATAGTTGGACTTCCAGAGCTAAATGATGGGATGAAAAGACATGTAGAGAGGGGCGCCTGCGTGGCTCAGTTGGTTTAAGTATCCAACTCTTGGTTTTGGCTCAGGTCATGATCTCAGGGTCCTGGTACTGAGGCCCACATGGGGCTCTGCTCTCAGTGCCATGGAGTCTGCTGAAGATTATCTTTTTCTCCCTCTGCTCCTCCCACTGCACTTTCTCTCACGCTTTCTCTAAAATAAGTGAATAAGATCTTTTAGAAAAAAAGACACGTAGAGAGAGAGAGAGAGTTACATATGAGATAAACATGGAGGATTTTATGGCTTTTTAATATTCAGCAGCACTTTTAGTTTCTAAAACAGATTTTTAAATAAAAAACGTGGAATTTAAAGCACAAAATTAAACATGAGTTGGGTGGCCTAAGACGCAGCTGAGGGATTCTAAAACTACCCCAAAAATGGGATCTGCAATCAGCTATTAGTTCTCCAGCCATTGCTTCAAGTGTTGAGGACAGAGAAATCACCCCTGACCTCACTTACAGAGAGCAGATGTCCTATAGGAAGCAGAGGAGGGTATTTAAATATCTTTTGTGACTTCTGTCATTTCTCTAGGCAGACCACTTTGAACATCTCCATGTGGTATGATCAGAGGCAGAAATAGAAAACTCTCAGAGAGGAATAGCTACTCCTCTTTCTGCTCTCATCAAGAATAACAGTATTAACAATTATAATCCAGGGGCCCCTGGGTGGCTCAGTGGGTTAAAACCTCTGCCTTCGGCTCAGGTCACGATCCCAGGGTCCTGGGTTGGAGCCCCACATCGGGCTCTCTGCTCAGCAGGGAGCCTGCTTCCTCCTCTCTCTCTCTGCCTGCCTCTCCGTCTACTTGTGATCTCTATCTGTCAAATAAATAAATAAAATCTTTTTTTTTTTAAAGATTTTATTTATTTATTTGACAGAGAGAAATCACAAGTAGGCAGAGAGGCAGGCAGAGAGAGAGGAGGAAGCAGGCTCCCTGCTGAGCAGAAAGCCCGATGCGGGGCTTGAACCCAGGACCTGGGATCATGACCTGAGCCGAAGGCAGCGGCTCAACCCACTGAGCCACCCAGGCGCCCCAATAAATAAAATCTTTAAAAAAAAAAAAAAAGGAATGTGGGCAAATGTTGAAGGCAAGCTTGCTCATGACACAATTTTTCCAAGGCCCACTCCATTCCAGTTCCCATGATTGCCCTCTTCTCTTCTCACTTATTAAAGTTAGAATTGTGGGATATAAAAGGTCTTCTTGGACAAGTTCCCAGGCCACTCAACCAAACTGACAATGTTCTACTGATCAGGTCTTTTGCTAACTCCAGAATTCATTGTTTGAAAGGAATAATGAAAACAATTTTATAGCCACCAGCCGCACTGAGGATTTCAGTATTCTGCAAAAGCAAATATGTCACCTGGAACTGCCATAAAGCTTGAAGTGTGTATAACACCCCAATAAGTTTCCAAATGTCATTAATTATTATTATTTCTCTGCAAGGGAATATATGAGCAAAAAAATCATCTTATAAGGACAATAACACTTCCTCTTAGCATTTGGTTCAAGATCTATTTCACAAGCTTGATTCAGAGACAAATAGTACTTCCTAAAGTGTTCCGGTAACACAATTCCAAACTATTACCTTTACAACTGAAATCTGAAATAACATTGTCTCTGGGAGATAAAAGACCCTAAGTCAATAAAAAAGAGGATGTTAATATTACTGTGTATTATTACTGCACATGTACCAAGTGCTTAGCCTATGTTATCCCATCTGGGGCAGAGACTCTAGTCATCCCGTACAGCCACAATAGCTTTCTTACATACTATTAGTAATAAAGATAAACCTTTTTCAAGTTTTTATTTTCATTCCAGTTAGTTAACATACAGTCGTATTAATTTCAGGTGTACAATCTAGTGATCCAACACTTCCATACATCACCTAGTGCCCATCACAACAAGTGCCCTCCTTAGTCCCCATCCCCTAGTTACAGTCAAAGTAATGATTGATAGATATATAATCAGTAGTGCCATTTTATTACTTGTTTTGTTGTTGTTTCTGGATATTTTCTCTGATCCTTCCTTGTCTTTCATGTTTTGCTGATTTGGTTTTCTTTAGTGATGTATTTGGCTTTCTTTCTCTTTATTCTTTGCATATTCTTTAGTGGTTTGGGATACATGGTTATCATTAGGTTTGTATATAACCTCTTTGAATATAGCAGTCAATAAAAGTTGATCAGTGAAGTTTGAGCCCAGTTCTTTTCTCCTCCCTGTACTTTAAGCATCTTTTATTATATTTTTATGCCCTCTTTTGGTGAGTTTCTTGACTGATATTTTTAAGAGAAATATTTATTTTTTCTGTGTTTGTGTTCTTGAGCTCTATACTGTCACTTTGGGTCTCTCCTTTCCATTCAATGAGTCCCCTTTAGTATTTCTTGCAGGCCTGGTTTACTGGTCATAAACTCCTTAGTTTTTGTTTGTCTGGGAAGCTCTTTATCTCTCCTTTTTTTGAATGGTAGTCCTGCTGGATAGAGTATTTTCAGCTGCACATTCTTTCCATTCAGCATTTTGGATATATCACACCACTCTATTTTGGCTATGGTTTGGTTTCTATGAAAAATCTCCTGCTAACCTTATGGGTTGTCCCTTGTAAGTTACTGACTTCTTTTGTCTTGATGCTTTTAAAATGTTTTCTTTATCACTCTATTTTGCCAACTCAATTATGCTATGTTCTGGTATGGACCTGTTTTTGTTGATTTTGATAGGAGTTCTCTGTACCTCCTGGATCTGGATATCTGTTTCCTTCCCCAGATTGGGCAAGTTTTCAGCTATATTTTCTTCAGATAAATTTCCTGCCCATTTTTCTCTCTTCTTCTGGAACTTCTATAATACAAATGCTAGTATGTTTGAAGCCACTGGGTTCTCTAAGTCTATTCTCATTTTGTGTAATTCTTCTTTCTCTCTTGTGTTCACTTTGACTATTTTCCATTACCCTGTCATCTAGGCCACTAACACATTCCTCTTCTTCTTCCAACCTGCTATTCATCCCATCAAGTGTTTCTCATTTTATTTCTCACTTTATTGAGAACTTTATCTCTGCTACATTATGCTTCATCTCTGTGTTAAGGGTCTCACTTATGTGTTCTACTCTTTTCTCAAGTCCAGTGAATATCCTCATGATCCTTGCTTTCAATTCTCTATCAGGTATGTACTTATATCTGTTTCACTTCAATCTCTAGCCATGGCCTTGTCCTGTTCTTTCATTTGGAATAAATTTTTTCTGTCTCCTCATTTTATCTGCCTCTCCGTGTCTGTTTCTATGTGTGAAGAAAGTCAGCTATGGCTTCTGCTCTTGCAAGTAGTGACTTTATGAAGACGAGGTCCTGGAGTGCCCTGCAATGCCCTGTTCCCCAGAGCCTGGCACTTCAGGAGGGGACCCTGTGTGCGATGCTTACACTCTACTGTTGTGTCTGTCAGTTGTCTTTTCAGTGGGTTGTCTTCCCTGACTCTCTGCCTACTGTGGGCTGTGCTTGTTCTCTGCAGTGTTAGTGGGACACAGACAGGCCAGTTCTGAGCTGTTGTGCCCTCTGGGGAACTTGGGAGTGGAGCACCTGTCTTATGAAATTTGTGTTGGGCCATTAGTCCTATGCCGGGTCCCCCAAAGCCCTTAATGGCTGGGGGCTGCATGTTAGGGCAGTCAGAGGCATGAAGCTGGGGGCAGCAAATGACAGTGGTTGGGGGCACAAGGCTAGGCATGGGGTGTGGCAGCAGCTGCACCCAATAGCCGTGTGAGGCCTGCACACAGCTTTAACAGAGTTTACCCTGAGCTATGAGTGGAGGCTAGGAGGCTTGGAGTAGGCAAGGCCTCAGGACACCTTGTGAGTATGGTCCACTGCTTGCAGGTTAGGTAGCCAGTGTCGGTGCGGCCTTGCCTCCTGCAGGTAGCTCTGTGTTTATGTTTTGGGATAGGGGAGGAAAATGGCCCCTGCCAGATCCCTCATTTTTAGAGAAGTTCCCCAATGTGCTCTGAAATCAGTATGAAGAGATCTATTTCCCATTTGCCCTGGGCGGTGTGTAACTGCTGTTTTCATTGCCTGTTCATGCAGGCCGTTGTCTCTTTGAGGGTGGTGCCCCAGCTATCCCTTGCCTTCCCAGCTCGCGAAGCACTGAGTCAGCTGACTTTTAAAGCTTTAGGCTCTAAGTCCCACTGATTTTACACACGCATGTAAATCAACCCCTCTGGGTTTTAAAGCCAAATGCTATGGTGATTAGTTTTCCCTGTGAGAGCTCCCCAATGCCAGGGCTCATTTCTCAGTCCTCTCTGCCTACACAGCTTCTTCGTTCCTGCTGGCAGCCTCCCTCTCCCTTTCTGACCTTCCTAATCTTTCAGATCCAGCTTCTTCTCTATGTTTCATTGTGGAGTTTGTTCTGCCAGTCTTTGGATCACGCTCCATTTATTGACTTGGATGCTGATCATACCTAGTTATAGACATGGCACAGGGTGAGCTCAGGGTCCTCCTACTCTGCCGTCTTCCCAAGCTTTGACTTAAAAATGTTGAGACCATAACTGCCTAACTGATGGCTGCAATTTAAAGATGACACTTGCATCAAAAGTGTGAAAATTTGTCTAATTGCCAGACAAGGGGGCAGGAGTGGAATGATGTGCACAGCTTCCAGGTCTTGTTCTTAAAGGAAAGGACACACTGATTACTTTCCTTTCGCCCAGCTCCCACTGCTAGGATGTGGGAATAGGCATCTTAGAGCACTACTGAGTACTAAATATTGATAAATGTTAAGCAACAGGATAGGAGCCTGGATTCTGAGGATCACACAGCTGCAACCCAAGCCTGAACTGTGTATTGGGACTTTTGCATTACAGAGAAACAAACGTCCATCTTGTTTAATCAACCGTTATTTTGGATCTGTCATTAGCACCAAAGCAACACCCTGATAAATCATTCCATCTTCACAACAATCCTAAAAAGGAAGGGTTATTATCTCCATCTTACAAATGAGGAAATTGTAAAAACAAAACAAAACAAAAACCTATCAAGTTTCCAGAACCAGCAAGTAGCAAACCTAAGACTAAAACTCAAATCCGGGGGTGCCTGGGTGGCTCAGGCAGTTAAGCATCCAATTCTTAGTTTTGGCTCAGGTCATGATCTCAGGGTTCTTGGATTGAGCCCCGCATTTGACTCTGTGCTCAGCCGGGAGTCTGCTTGAGATTCTCTCCCTTTATTCCTCCCCCTACCTGGGCACTCTCTCTCCACCTCTCTTTCTCTCTCAACCTCTCTCAAAATAAATAAATTTTTTTCTTTTATTTTTAATTTTTTTATTTTTTCAGCATAACAGTATTCATTATTTTTGCACCACACCCAGTGCTCCATGCAATCCGTGCCCTCTCCAATACCCACCACCTGGTGCCCCCAATCTCCCACCCCCCACCCCTTCAAAATTCTCAGATCGTTTTTCAGAGTCCATAGTCTCTCATGGTTCACCTCCCCTTCCAATTTCCCTCAACTCCCTTCTCCTCAACATCTCCCCTTGTCCTCCGTGCTATTTGTTATGCTCCACAAATAAGTGAAACCATATGATAATTGACTCTCTCTGCTTGACTTAAAATAAATAAATTTTTAAAAATCTTTAAGACCCAAATCCAGCTTTCTACTGTATCACTAAAACTGCTAACGCAGCTTTATGCTAGATCTGGCTTTTTATGGCCTTGGAATTGTCCTACTTACCCCATTTCAGCCTCAGTTGAGCTGTTGTGAAGACTAAATTAACATAAAAATATGTAAAATATTTAGACAGTGACTGACACATGGTATTATATAGGTTATCTATTATAACTGTTATCATTATCATTATTAAGCTTCTTCTAATTCCAAAATCCTCCAGTATTTATTCCTGGAGAACATAGGTAACCAACTTCAAATTCAAACAAACTGAGCTAAAAGTATAGAATTTTAGAGACACGTGTACCTTCAGTTTAAGAAATTGCAAGAACAGTCACTCAGTAACCTCTGATATTAGCTGTGTGAGGAACCTTTGACTGTTGGAGCAGGCAGGTCTGTGATATATCTCTTCTGCTGAGATTTCTAAGATCCTCTTAAATAAAATTCACTGAGATTTCTGGATGATTTTTTGCTATAATAGTATAGAAGGGGCTGAGTTTTTTTTCCCTCCAATAAATATTCTCTATGTCTCTTAGAGATCGATTGTCTGATTCTTTGGCTAGCTGTATGCTGACCAGAAGAAACACGGCATTTCAGCCTCCTTGCAGCTAGGATGAACATGGTCATGAACAGAAATGAAACCTCACTTTACCATTAAACAGAAGGCTGTACCTTCTCCTACCTCTTCCCCTTTTTTCTGTCTATGGTATGCTTCTTCCAACCAAAACCACCTTACAAAAGTCGACTGTTAAACATTCAAGAATCTAGCAAGCCAGTTATTAAACTGTTGGTAGTTTAATATCAGCCATGAGAGGTGTTTACCACATGGAAATCCATAAATCCAATCAGAGCCAATGTCCCCCAGCTGGGGACTTTTTTTTTTATATATACAGAATAAGTTTACCAGCACCGTTTTCCTTGCTCTCTTAGAATCAGGATACTTGAGTAAGATCTGTGGGCCTGTATGATGAGGGCAGGTCCCAGAGATGACAAAACAAGGAGGAGTCTGAGGTCCTAATGCGGAACAAAGCCATTGTGCCCGCTTAGGCTCTCCGGGTGAATCACACATTTATATCCAGCTCAGTGATTCTCAGTAGGGGACAACTTGGCCCCCCTGGCCCCCAGAGGACGTTTAGGAGACATTTTTGGTTGTCATTAACTGGGACAGTGTGGTTACTTCTGGCATCTGTGGGTAGAACCCAGTGATGTGGCTAAACATCCTACAATACACAAGAAAGCTCCCACTTCCAAGAATTATATAGTCTAAAATGTCAACAGTGCCAAAGTTGAGAAATCCTGATCTAGTGCAAGCCACTATTTTGTTGGATTTCTATTATAGCCAGAAAACCTGTAGCCTAGCTAATAATACAAATATACAACTAAAAGCCCCAATATCCTTTTGTATAAATACAAATGCATACATGCACTCATACATAAATATATATGTACATGCCCTTATATAAGAAACACTTTTTAAAATAAAATTTGAAGGAAACCACTTATATAATGAGTTTCTTAGCATTTTTCTACTTTTGAAGCATTCAGTCCTTGAAATCTCTGAGCACTGTTCTGGACAACAGAAGAGGTAATTTACCAAGTGACTGGAAAGGTCTAAAAGAGTTAATCCTTCTTCAGAAAATGAGTAACTCATTCCTACCCAGAATCTTATATGGGGAGCAAGAGGTGAGGGTGTTAATATTTTCCTTCCAAGAAAGTGGTAAACCTGAGGTGCTCCCTGGAATTTCCTCCTGAAATTACACCAAGGATGTTATTGAATTTGACCAATAGAGCTCTTGGGATCACATAGAAGTAAAAATGGATTCTGCAGAAATGTCCACTGGGGAAATAAAAATGTTGACAAAGATAAAGAAATAGAAATTTAAGCTATCCATAGATGTTCTGTTGAAATAAAACTGAAAATGTATATTCTGTAAGACCAGAATGAACCTGAGGAAGAAAAAGCAATAAGTCCTTTCCAGTCTTTATGTAAGGGGAAAAGGGACAGAGTTCTGATTTCTCCAAAGCAAATAGATTCTTTTTGGGATTAAGTATTAACAAAAGTTATATCATTTATATCATGTGAATCATAGATCTATAATGTAATTTATATAGGTGTGTATGTGTGTGTATATGTGCATGTAAACTAAACTGATGAGTTATAAAATTTCAAACATAATTATAATAAAAATCAGTTTAACCTGATTTTATCACTCATATTTTACCTAATCAAGGAATCATACTTCTTCCAATAACAGTAACCTTTTTTCCTGCCATTCCAAACCCACCCTCTGATTTCTACTCCTTAACCCTAGCTGACTTTTTTTCCTTCTTTCTTTGTCTAAAATTCATCCCAGTCTGTCATTTCATCTATCCCTCACCTTCTTGAGTAAAATTAACTGGTGCTCAAAGTTGTCATGTATACTGTCTCCCAACAAGTCTAATATTCACCATCATTATCATTTATAATTGAAGCACTTCCTTCCCAGCCCCTCAATTCAAATCTTTTACTGATTTATCAAGTTTTAAGGTTTTTATTAATCTCATCACCACCAGACATATACTTATTGAATAGCTTCTATGTGCTGATGTTCTGGAGGAAACAAGAATGAATCAGACAGGCCCTTCTCTACAGAAACTTACAGTCTATTAAGGGAGTTCAGACATTTTAAAGAAATTATATTTCATTACATCGTGTTTGAAGAGGACATTGTTATGGCTTAATGAATCAGCATTATATGAAAGTGACCCATAGTGCTTTATGTTCATATATTCTTGAGTTTTTATGCTAAATAATTAACTCTCTCTAGGATGCTTGCTTCTTCGAAGAAAGGTAAATATTTAATTTTAAAGAATCTCTAGTTCCTCTTCACAATTTTCTATACAGTAATTATGACTATTGGTTTCCCCCACGTGTGTGCAAATTCAGCCTTATAAATGTTAATATATACGTGTCAAGAGCAAACAAAACAGCAGCCTGCATTCCACTTCTGAGACAGAGATCGCAAACTGGCAACCGAGTCACTTCTAAGCCCATATATGGTTGAGCACATACGATCATGTTTTTAAAAAGTATTATTTTCCATGCTATAGGCAATTTATCATGCACATTATTCTGTACTTTTTCTTCTGTTGTTCCTCTGATCTTTGGTTTGGGCCATTACCTTGGCCTTTTCAGATATGCAGATTCTTCCCATTCTTCAAAACCTGGAGACCCAAGTGCTGCTATAAAGCTTTTCTCAGTTGCACCAGTTCTCCATGATCTGACTCTCCTCCCTTTCTGTTATGCATATCATTTATTTATACATCCTCTTTTTATATGTGAGGTCATTCATTGAAAGATTCATTCATTCTTCATCTCTAGAAGTTGCTTCTCCTGCAGACAAACTGACCAAACTCATAAAACCATAAACACACATATGGTACCTGAAATAGCAACAGGTACAATATCTGGGTGACACCCCCATCACGTATTAGTACAGGAAATTTACAACACAAATGGAGCACTAAGACATTTTTTCTGTCATGCATAATTTTAATTATTAGCATTATTTATGGTGCAGTTTGTTGATTCTTTATACACAATGCATCACTATTATTCCTAAATAATTCTAGAGGTCTTGCTCCATTTGTATTCTTAATTTTCTGAACTAATACGTGACTTGGATATCACCCAGATATCATATCTGTTGTTAATTCAGGTACTATATGTGTGTGTATGGTTTTGTGAATAAAAAAACATCATGATCAGAAAAATTTTTCTTGACATAAAAAAATGATAATATTTGTTTCATTCAAGCTTTCCTATAAGAAATTAAACAAAATGATCCCCAGTTGAAGGCATTACCAAGAATTTTCTTTTTAAAAAAGATTTATTTCTTTATTTAAGAAAGGGGGGGGGAGGGGTGCCTGGGTGGCTCAGTGGGTTAAGCCTCTGCCTTCGGCTCAGGTCATGATCTCAGGGTCCTGGGATCAAGCCCCGCATCAGGCTCTCTGCTTGGTGGGGAGCCTGCTTCCTCCTCTCTCTCTCTCTCTGCCTGCCTTCTGTCTACTTGTGATCTCTGTCTGTCAAATAAATAAAAATTTTAAAAAAATATATTAAAAAAAAGAAAGAGGGAGAGAGAGAGATTGTCCTCAGGTTGGGTAGGAGCAGAGGGAAAGAAAGAGGGGAAGCAGACCCCCACAGAGGGTAAGAAAGAGGGAAGCCTGACATAGGGTTCCACCTCCAGACCCTGAGATCATGACCTGAGCCAAAATCAGGAGTCTGATGTTTAACCAACTGAGCCACTCAGGCATCCTAACAAAAATATTCCTAACATTCTTTCACATATCCCTTCAGTGCTCAGATAAAGGAAAAACTTACCTGAATGAAAGGATAAGAATGACCATTCTTATGCTGGGTTTACTTAGGTATGTGGAGAAAAAACAATCCATTTAGGTTAGACAAAATAGCAAATGAACTTTCCTGTTCCATACAGGTGATAGAAATCCCACTGATGTATTTAAAATTTCTAAGAGCTTTCAAGACCTAGGGATTACTTTGCCGTAATTATAGAACAACCATAGGTATTCCCATAATTCACTGCCTTTTCCCTCAACTATTTTGCAACTAAAAGAGGAAAATGGAAGCAAAATATAATTTCCCTACTTTCATGTCAGTCTCTTGGCATTCTTATTGTGGGAGCTGATTTCAAAAGAGGGATACCTAACCCATGGCATGTAGGAGCCCATTACCAAACTTCTTGTGAATGTAAATATCACATTGCCAGAAGACGTTGAAATTTACTGTTTTGAAAAATACATGCTAGACTATTCCTAATATGCCTATAAATGGCTATGAAACAACACAAATCATTTTTTCATTCATATGCCCAACACACAGGAAAACTGAAATAAACTAATTATGTGTGCATAATTTTAATTATTAACATTATTTATGGTGAAATTTGCTAATTCTTTACATAAAATACATCATTATTATTCCTAAATAATTCCTTAATATAAATGCAATATTTATGATGGATATATATAATAATACATATTATAATTATATAATATATAGGATATATAATGGATCGATATATTATATATATATATATATATATATATATATATATATGAACATTTGGTGTAGAACCAAGAAAAAAAGAATGAAACAAAACAAAACAGTGCTCCTCAAAAGTAAAATGAATCCCTAAAATGTGAGTAATCCCTAGTCACATTTTAGATTAGAATTTTTATTGAAGGATTTTCATTTTATTTTTATTGTTTTTAAATAAGCTTACTTCTTCCTAAGCAATATATTTGTAAATCTTTCTCAGGAGGACAATCACTCATTTTGACAAAGTGCATTATGCTAACTACAGCATGAAAGGTATGCTCTATGACAAATGCTCTGATTTATTATTGATAAACCAGCTAGGTCAAGCAGCAACAGAGAGACCAGATTCCACAGGCATTTAGGCTCTCTTTTTTAAAGTAAAGAGTTGAGGTGGAGAGGCAGGTGTGCAGAAGATTCTGTAGATATACACAGAGTAGGTGTGACTTTGTGGTAAGATCTTATCCATGAATGTACACCAGTACCAACCAGGGGTGGTTCTATACTGCCTGTTCCTTCTCCAGCAGCCAGAGGAAGACTGAAGACCATGTGGGATGTTGGGACCTCAAAATTGGAAGGGCTTCAGTGCCTGAATCATCACCTGGAAAAAGCTGCTTCCTGACTATGAACACAAACCCTCACTTTTACAGAAGCAAAAACATTCATTTTGCTCAGCCACTAGACTTAGGTTTTGTTGTTGTTGTTTTGATATAGAAAACATAGTTAACTAAACTGTAGACCCCCCCTCCCCTTTTAGACAGCAACTGGTCAACTATAATAGCAATAATGTTCATACTATTGGATTATGTTATAAAGTCATGACTTTCAGTGAGCCTGGGTGGCTCAGTTGGTTGAGCATCTGACTTTTGGTTTCAGCTCAGGTCAAGATCTCATGGGTCGTGAGATCAAGCCCTGTCTCGGGCTTCCTAGTGAATGGCGAGTCTGCTTGAAGTTTCTCTCCCTCTGTACATCCCCACAACTTGCTCTCTCTCAAACAAGTAACTAAATCTTGAGAAATAAATTAATAAACTCATGACTTTCAATGAACATTACTATTATTCATGATATTGGTCAATTACAACAGAAGTTTTTATTAAAATAGAAGTGATTTACCCTTGTGAAAACTCACCATTCTCTAGTTATTTATAATATAATTTAGATATGCACAAATGAATGTTTTAGTATCTCTGATATGAAGGGTTCTGTTTTCTTCCTATGTCTTCTCATTTGAAATATATTGAGCATATAATTCAAAGAATCAAGTTTTTTTAAGATTTTATATCTTAGATTATATATTCATATATATGTAATCTTACATATAAGATTATATATAAATAAAATAAAGATTTTATTTATTGATTTGAGAGAGAGAGAGAGAGAGAGAGCATGAGAGGGGAGAAGGTCAGAGGGAGAAGCAGACTCCTCATGGAGCTGGAAGCCCAATGCGGGACTCGATTCTGGGACTCTGGGATCGTGACCTGACCCGAAGGCAGTGGCTTAACCAAATGAGCCACCCAGGCACCCAAAGAATAAAATGTTTTAAGGAGGTTTTTCACAAGTATGGCTGTGATGGTTAATTTTATATGTCAACCTGACTGGCCATGGGTATCCAGATTAAACATTTCTGGGTCTATCTGTGAGGATGTTTCCAGACAGGATTAGCACAATCTCAGGGAAGCAGATTGCCCTTCCCAAGGTAGGTGTGCATCACCCAACCTATTGGAAACTGAGATAGAACAACAGTCAGAGAAAGGAACAATTCACCCCTTTTTCCTGCCTCACAGCTTGAGCCAAGACATCTCATCTTGTCCTCTCCTGCCCTTGGACTGGGAGTTACATCACTGCCTCTCCAGTCCCTCAGGCCTTTGTGCTTAGGGCTTTGGCTGAGTTATACCACAAGCTTTCCTGGTTCTCCAGCCTGCAGATAGCCACCTTGTGGTACTTCTCAGCTTGCAGAGCTGTGTAAACCAGTACGTCATAATCAATAAACAAACAAATAAATGCACACTTCTGATCTGCTTCTCCAAAGAACCCTAACAGAATGATTTTTCTTTCTTACATTCATTCCAGTGAATTGAAAACAAAATATCATCAGATGTTTTAGAAATACATTTCACTAAATAATATATTTTTAAAACTGAATGTAATGTTTAACTAGTTTATTATGTCACGGGGGGAAAATAATGTCAACAATCATATCAAAGATACCCTTAAAACAGTCATTTTATAAAGTTTTAAGTTACCAAATTATAGAGAATATATTTTTCTCTAAGTACTACATAATTCTTATTTTTTATTCCAACATAATATTCATTTTTTGTAAAAGACTCATAGTTTTACTCAGTAGTTCCATTTTTAAGTTTCCGAACACAGATGAATTAGGAACAAATTTTAACAGATTAAATAAATTACCAAATAAAGACAACATTTAAATTAGTGTTGTCTGAATATTCCTATGTATTAACAAGTGATACTAGTGATCAATGACTTACTAAAAGTTTATCTTTCTCAGTCACTTCTCTAATCCTTGCTATGGATTTAATCGGTCTCCTTGAGTGTCCTGAAAACATTTCTTTGACATTGGTTCCAGAAGTCTCTGAAATGGTTCAAGATATTATTTCAGTGATATTTACTCCAAGGCCACACCAAGTAAAAGCTCATGTTTCCTAAGCCTGGATGTGCATCGGAATCATCTAAAGTATTTATAAATGGTTTTATCCTCATATGTTCTGGCTTAGTAGATTCAGGAAAGTATCCACTATTTTGTTAATCTCAAACAAGTAATGCTGAGACACAAAGAATAGGGTCTAGAATCACAGTTCCCCAATATATACTCAGATGGTACAATGAGAAGAATATCAGTGTGGGGTTCATTATGCCAGTAGGTGGTTCAAGCCACTCACATGCAAATAGTGCACAATGAAGGACTGCCTACCAGTGGGATGAGTCATCTAAATGGTGTATCACTGTACTTGCTGAAGAGGCTTCCTTTTTTACTTCTAGAATCACTCCCATTCTATTTCCCAATTTAAATGAGGAATCATGTCTTCATCCCACATTAGGCATATCCCCTTACAATGGGCTAAACGTTTGTGTCTTCCCAAAATGCCGTGTTGAAACCTTAACTCCCAACATGATGGCATTTGGAGGTCAGCTTTTGGGGGGTATTTAGGTTTGGATGAAGTCATGAGGGTGGAGAAGGGATATGGCTTACAAGAAGGGATATGGCTAATTTACTCTTCTCTGCCATGTGAGGATATACAAAGGCAAAGCTGTTTGCAAGTCAGGAAGAGGACTCTCACCAGAACCCAACAACCCTAGCACCCTGATCTGCTCCCGCTAACATTCCAAACTCCATTGTTTTGCTCTATTTTTTTCTGTAACATTCATTGCCCTCTACCATATTTCAGAATTCACTTACTTTTACATGTATTAGTCTCACAAATTTAACTTCATAAAAGCAGAAATATTTGTCTCTTTTTAATTTAAATCCAATTTAATTAAAATATACTGTAGTATTAGTTTCAGAGGTTGAATTCGGTGATTCATCAGTTGTATATAACAACCAATGCTCATTACTTCAAGTGCCCTTCTTAATGCCCATCACCCAGTTACTGCACCTTCACACCTATCTCCCCTCCAGCAGCTCTCAGTTTGTTCCCTATAGTTAAAAGGCTCTTATGGTTTACTTCCTTCTTTGTTTTCTTCTTATTTTATTTTTCCTTCCATTCCCCTATGTTCATCTGTTTTGTTTCTTAAATTCCACATATGTGTGAGAGCATATGGTATTTGTCTTTCTCTGACTGACTTATTTCACTTAGCATACTCTCTAGTTCTATCCACATCATTGCAAATGGCAAGATTCCATTCTTTTGGATGGCTGAGTAATATTCCAGTGTGTGTGCGCATGTGTGTGCGTGTGCCACAACCTCCTTATCCATCCATCTGTTGATAGACATCTGGTCTCTCTTCTGTATTTTAGCAGTTGTGGACATTGCTATCCCCTATAAACATCGGGGGGCATGTGTTCCTTCAAATCACTATGTTTGTATCCTTTGACTAAATACCTAGTAGTGCAACTGCTATTGTAGTGTGGATCTATTTTCAACTTCTGAGGAGCCTCCATCCTGTTTTCTGGAGTGCTTGCATTCCCACCAACAGTGTAAGGAGGGTTCCCCTTTCTCCGCATCCTCACCAACATCTGTTGTTTAGTGAGTTGTTAATTTTAGCCATTCTGACAATCCGAGCCCATTATGACCTCCTCCTCAAAGCCAGAAGACTTTTTGGACTAGAATCTATCATTAATTTAACTGTTTGATACCTGTTTAAAAAGTTATTTCCCTGCCTTACCATATATAACTATCACCAAAATAAAATATTATAATTTTCTTATCGATTAAAGTAAGGTCTCTGAATTGTCTTATAAGCTCAGCTTTTCATGTTTTGAAAATCGGTGGCATCAAAATATTCTGGGCCATAGGCACAACTGTTATGGGGTCTTGGATGCCCACCCCACACCATTCTCAGATGTTTCCCAGCCTTGACTCTCTGTAAACTAAAGATAGCAATGCATTGCAAGACTCCTTGGAAATGTCCCAACCTATAATTAGGACATCACCTTGTACTTGGGAAGCTTTCATATGACCCTTCCTATTTAAGAGTGACATGTGGGGAATAGGTAGCATAGGAGAGTGGCATCATTCATACCACTGGGCCTGCCTCATCTGAGCAAATCCGTCATGACATTCCCAGGTGCCAAATTCACCTAGAGACTACAATGGCTTTAAGGTCCAAAGCCTCAAAGAAAAATAAAATGTTTCCCTACGCATATCCTTTGTCCAAGGATGTTCTCCTGGTCCTGGCCATTAATGTATGGGTGTCCTCTCTCACCTTTTGAATCTACTCGCACACTGAGTAGCCAGGGGAAATTCAGGGTGTTCAGCATATTGGCTATTTCACTCTTCCTGCACACCTGTCTTTACCTTGGAGTTGTGACTAACACTTATTACTGCACAGCTTACAAGAATTGAATTGAATGAAGGTGAGAATAGGAAATATTAGCTAAAGTGGAATGTGAGATTATCTTTAAATTCCAGTGATGTGTGCTTTTCCTCTCCTATTTGCTTTGGTTTTGGTTTTTACTCTGATTACTACTGGTGCAAAATTGTGTACAACTGGTAAGAAGAGAAAAAAATTTAACCACTAAGATACTCATAATATTGCCACCAAGACAAAACCTTATTTCAGTTTTGAAATATCAAACAGATCTCTTGTCTTCCTTGGTCATGATCTCTCTGCTGTGAATGCCAGTTAGCACACCATCTTGTTCTGGGGTAAAGCTTCGATGACGCTTGTGCTCATCCCCAAGGCCCTTTCACCTCTTGCCCTTATCATGCACTTCACCAGCCCCCAGAAATATGTAACCTAGAAGCCACTAAATTTCTATTTTCTAATTTCCCTGCAGTCAAAAATAAGCCAAAGCCATTGCCCAAAGACAACAATCTGAAACTGAGTCCTATGCCCTCTGCTAGGGATAGATCCAAGGCATTCTAAACAATCCAAATGGTTTCATGCAATATCAGTGCATAAAAATTGCATAACCAAAGCTTAAAGAAATATGAGGGGCCTCCTGGTATTTAAAAAAAAAAAAAACCTGTCCCCTGGTATTAAAAACACCAAAGGACTCCCATACAGCTGAGTTTAATAAACCACTTTTCAACATATGTTTCATAAGAGACATTTCCAGTGTGTGTCTCACGCTATAATGCTCAACAGCTGCGACTGTAGCCCTCAATGTGTTCCATATGGGGCTGTGGTTATAATGAGCTCTTTCTGTGAAAGTCTTTCTTGGACTTCTTCTGTAATTAGGATTAAAATGTGCTGAGGGCACACAGGAGATGTGAAAGAGGCCTTTTATTTCAGTCATTAGCATTTCTCTCAGGCAAGATCACCTTTCAGAAAAAAGCTGTGTAGAGTCTGTCTCTAACCTTCACCAAAAGAAGTCCAGCCTGTTAAACTAAATTCATTCCTCTTCTTCTTCTGTTTTTGTTTGTTTGTTTGTTTTAATCTGAAAATGATTTTGAGGCAGCAAGCTTTAGCAGAGTAACAATTGTTCATTGCTCCTCAAAACGATGCTGCTAGGACAATAGGGAGTTGGGGAATTTTAAGAAAATTAATAAATGTGAGCCTCATTGAGAAGAACAGACAGAGGAACCTTAGAAAGAAAACTGACAGGACATGAGGCTGGATCCCAGGATCCAGGGATCATGACCTGAGCTGAAGGCAAATGCTTAACCGACCAAGCCACCCAGGCAGCCCAAAACATTTTTTTTTTAAAGAAGCACTTCTGAGGAATTTTCTTCAAAAGACGTGCATTGAGGAACTAAAAAAAAGAAGTACTTCCAATGCGATAAGAATGTCAGGAAGAAAGATCAGAAGGGAAGCAAATTGTTAAGAAATTTTTGAAGGAAAATTTGACAATATTTTAATTTTATTTTTTTTATAAACATATATTTTTATCCCCAGGGGTACAGGTCTGCGAATCGCCAGGTTTACACACTTCACATCACTCACCATAGCACATACCCTCCCCAATATCCATAACCCCACCCCCCCTCTCCCAAGCCCCCTCCCCCCATCAACCCTCAGTTTGTTTTGTGAGATTAAGAGTCACTTATGGTTTGTCTCCCTCCCAATCCCATCTTGTTACATTTATTCTTCTCCTACCCCCTTAACCCCCCATATTGCATCTCCTCTCCCTCTTATCAGGGAGATCATATGATAGTTGTCTTTCTCCGATTGACTTATTTCGCTAAGCATGATACCCTCTAGTTCCATCCACGTCGTCGCAAATGGCAAGATTTCATTTCTTTTGATGGCTGCATAGTATTCCATTGTGTATATATACCACATCTTCTTTATCCATTCGTCTGTTGATGGACATCTAGGTTCTTTCCATAGTTTGGCTATTGTAGACATTGCTGCTATAAACATTTGGGTGCACGTGCCATTGTACAAGCCAGTTTCAAGGACGCAAACTCAAGAGAGCAATGTGGTGTTGAGACCATCTAGAATAAGATAAATGACTGAACCTAGGTAAGGTCTTTATATAAAGTTTTAAGATCTGGCAGGTGGGTGTGGAGATCTACTTATGGTATGGCACCCAAGATGAGCCCCACATGCAAGTTCCCTTGCTTATTGAAACTGCCAGCTACCAGTCTGGTTTCTTCAGTCTCTCTTTGCCCTCCGGTGCTGAGCCAGTTTCAGATTTCATTCAGGAAATTCACACATTTACAAACCAACATCCTTTGACCCAGCAACTCCACAGCTAGGAATTATTTGCCTTTAATTTGAAGTTTAATACTGAAATTTACATAGCTGATATTTAAATCTTTTTATGTTTATAACTTAATGCATTATTAGCATTTTAATAAATAACATTCACGTTCATTTAAATGGATTAGAAACACCTAGACTGTCAATTTCTTAATACAATGTCCATATTTCCTTGAAAATAATATGAAAAAGGAAAAAAAATTACCTCATAATCTTTCTCCACCTGATCCTGTTCTCATTGTCAGGTACTTTCCATTTCTTCCCTGCTAAGGACTCTGCTTTGTTATCATCAAGTCAAGGAAAGACAGCATGATAGTGGCCCAAATATTAGGTGATTTGAGAGGCACCTGACACTGCCTCTTACTACCTGTGCATCTGGGGCAGTTGTGCTAGCTAAAGTTGACCAACTTTGGTTTCCTTATCTGGCCACTTGGGAATAATTATCAATTCTATGTGATAGGACAGGTACAAGGATTACACGAGATACCATCCTGATCACTTAGCACAAAACCTGCCTTAGACTGGACACCTAATGAAGGGTAGTTCTTATATAAAATATGTATAAGTAAATATTATGCATTTTATATGTTGCTGACATTGATGCCTTAAATGTGGCATACTAAAATACCATTGCTAATATAACATTGACATTTCGGTCCATCACAAATAAAAATTGCACTGTCTCATTTCTCTAATGAATAGTAATATGGAAAATTGCCCATAACAGTGAAATTTTGAAAAAAAATATGAAGTTCCTTCAAGATAGAATTCATTAAATAAACTATTATATCTATATATGCAATCAACACCATGCACCTATTAAAGTTATGTTACAGACAAGTCTTAAATGTATTTAATGGATGTTTATAGGCGCTTGATTTCTCACCTGTGAAACCAGACAAGTGAGAGATGATTCTTCATCACTTTGAGCTCTTTCCTTCCATTTTTGCTATAAATTTTCATTGTCATTTAATGTTTAGTTTGCTACCAGAGTGGATTTGAAGATCTTTTACTCACACTGAAAGACAATAGGTGAGAGTGAATAGTTGAGGTCATAACAATAACTAGATTTTCAGGAAATAGTGAAGAGCGTTCCACGTGGAGTACGGCAGCAATGTGGATGACGCCTCGGAGTTGTGCAGTATGGCAGCCCTATGGTGACTCCCCTTGCTTTAGGTAGGAGAGGCTCTTCCACAGTACATGCACCTAACGCTGGGACGGATGGGTCCAGTCAAAATGGCGTCAATAATCCGCAGCCTGTTCCAGCAACCAGCAGCAGAAACTCTATAGCATTTCCCTGTCTAGCAGAAGAGAAAATAATTTGTTTTAGAAATATGTATTGAATCTTGCCAGTGTCTGGAAAATCATGTAGAAAAAAAATACAGAAAAAAAAAAACCCACATGATCTTGTAACAGTCACCTCAAAATTCAGAAAATGATACCAAACAAATCACATAAATACCATATAGTTAACATTGGTTTCCTCTTCAACTGTAGAAAGTACATCCTGAGTAGGCATCCAGTCCCTTCTCCCTGGATCTCTCTCCCTCTTTTAGCTCTTTTCTTTTATCTGGTCCCTAGGCCCTAGACTCATCCTCCCACAGCCGCCTGTGGTGAAGGCAGAGGAATGTCCTAGCTCTGGGGAGAGAAAGCAATATCTGCAAAGCCAGGCAGTTCAGAGTAGTCACACCTTTCTAGAGAAAAGTCTGAATTAAAAATTTAAGATCATAAATTCTGGGATGGGTCCTGGAATATGTGTTTTCACAAGCCCTCCATGTGATTCTGATGTCCTTAAAATTTGAGAACTACCGATCTATTCCATTCTGTTTCTTTGCTACATCTTTGGCTCAGTCAAAACAGGTACCTTGTTCACAAGGATGTCATCTCAAGAGCATCCTTTAAAGTCTCCCTACTCAAAAGAAAAAAAAGAAAAAGAAAAGAAAAAAGAAAGTCTCCCTACTCATTTTTCTCTCTTATCTCTGCTTATGAGAGGCTATCCTCACCTGAATAATTTAAGATATTAGACAGTGACATTTCTTCTGCCACTGTTGTGTGTCTGTATGTGCGTTTCTGTTTTACTCAGACAGAGGGAGTGAACTAAAAACCTGAAGATTAAGACTTTTTTTTTAAAGATTTTATTTATTTATTTGAGAGAGAGACAGTGAGAGAGAGCATGAGCAAGGAGAAGGTCAGAGAGAGAAGCAGGCTCCCCGTGGAGCTGGGATCCCGATGCGGGACTCGATCCCGTGACTCCAGGATCATGACCTGAGCCGAAGGCAGTTGTCCAACCAACTGAGCCACCCAGGCATCCCAAAGTAAGACTTTAAATATGCCTTCTTTTTGAGTGTTTTGAGTGTCTGATTAAGAGATAGAGTACTTACTTGACGTTAACATGTTCTGTTTCCTTCCTAAAGCTCGTTCCAGCAGTTCACCCCTCATTCCCGTGTTGTAGTTCCTACAATAATTAATTCAGCATCTATTTCATTATACCTCATTCCAAGAGTACATTAAATGCATTCTCATAATTCGGTGTTGATCTCTCCCTTCTTTACCTGGTTAGTGCCAGTGAAACTCGAGGTGTGATCTCCTAACAATAAAGGACCCCTCGGTGTGCTTTATTTTTAGGAACCTAGTAACTAAAAGTCAGAGAGGGAAATAATCCTTGGGTTTTTGACCCACTGTTGTGGCATTTGCTAACACGTCCCATTATCACATTTGTGTATGTCATCATCTTAGATGTCCTGGTCACACTTTAAGGTACTTTGTTTGCTCAGGGATAGAAAGAGCAACATTTAATACTTTAGTGATAGCCTTAGTGAGAGTTGGCACATTTACCACAGGAGCTAACATCAGACTGATACAACGGAGTACTGAAGCCTGCTTTTATTAAGTGAATGCCATACAGGGTTTGCAATTAGGTTCACAGAAAGAATTTATCCATAGGGATTTGCTTCCCTTCTGATGGCATTCTGTCTAGAAAGCAATCTTCAGTTAAGTCCCATGGCAGGTTGCAAGGAATGACATAATACACACTCTGCCCTCAATGAAGCACACGCTGCTTCTTTACCCTGGTAATCATTTTCCATTTCAATCTAGGAGCAAAACATATGGCTCTGTGTGCTTCTCTCTCCAGATCACTAAAACCTAGAAGCACAGGGCTGCTTTCTGGCTTTTGCATTAAGAACTAATATATTGGGGGGTGCCTGGGTGGCTCAGTGGGTTAAAGCCTCTGCCTTCGGCTCAGGTCCTGGGGTCAGGGTCCTGGGATCGAGCCCCGCATCGGGCTCTCTGCTTGGCGGGAAGCCTGCTTCCTCCTCTCTCTCTCTCTGCCTGCCTCTTTGCCTACTTGTGATCTCTGTCTGTCAAATAAATAAATAAAATCTTAAAAAAAAAGAACTAATATATTGGGCTTAAACAACTCTCCATGGAAATATGCTTTATAGGTTGCTCATAATTATGATTAGGAGTCGGAATAGCCTGACTCAATTCACAAATGTCTAAGGCAAAGGAGCAGCTTCCAGGCCTGCCAACAGGACGGTGGTTCAGCGAATTTCACTGCTACCTGGCATCATTTATCGGTTAATCTAATGTGCCCCGTGGATTAGAATTTAGGGCTTTTGCTCTCTATCTCCAGAGTCACCTACTTCCCCTAACCCCAGTTTTCTGCTGCCATCTCCCTAAGCCTCATGGTAGAATTTCACAGATCAGAAGATCAATGGAGAGGGAGCATAGACACCAGAAGCTTGTTCTCTACCCCGTTTAAGGACAGCTGGCAATTTTCAATGTGCTCTATCATACAGCCTTTCACCCTACCTTTGCCAACCACATAGTCACATAGCAAACACATGGATTTGACCCCAGGACTTCAAATTCACAAAAAGTAGATGGTAAGAATATCCATGCTGGTGTATGACCCAAGTTTAGCATTTTCTTATACTTGAAGTAAGTGGACTTCAGAGGTGACAGTTTTATGTAGTATCATTTTATCTCTCCTTTCAATGTATATTAAAGTACCCTCCATGACTTTTTTCATACCTTTTTCACACCAGGAGAAATAGGAGGTGGAAGAGGGCAGCCCAGTCCACCTCCTCAAAGCCATCCAATGGCCGGCCATCTGTCCTACCATCTTGCCTGCCACCTTAGTCACTTTATTTGAGTACATACAAGCACAGACACCGGCTGTTGTCATCTTCTATGCCTTTCTGACCAACTATACCCTAAAACAAAACTTGGCAGAAAGAAAACCAAGAGAAGATAAAACTGTGAAACTGATAAAGGCTTCCTTGGTTGCCTTTTCCCACTTTGCATTTCAGTGGGAAATTCTGCATTTCCTGCATTGCCTCCTTCCATCCAGGTCACCCACACCCTGCCAACCCACTCTGCCCTCACGTTATTTCCAATAGCTGAACGTGGCCACTGGGGGATCCCATCTGGACTGTCCTTCCTGAAGGACAGATAATAGGAATAACCTTCCGAGTTATACGGATAAGAAAGGTTATCTCTTCTCACATGTGCAATCAAATAGTATACATTATATTTCATTTGTATCTCTTAGAACCCTGATATCTTCTTGTTTCTCTGACAAAAACAGTAATCCAATTAATTGGACAAATGCATTAATATTACCTTTCTTGGAAAATAGCATCTTTTATTTTTCTCACTTAACTTACACATTAAGTAGTTACTGTGACACAGCTCCACGCTACAAAAAGGAACAAAATGTGTTTTCTGCATTTAAGAAGCTTGCATTCTAGCTAGGAGGGAGGGTACATATCTAAACACTATTTACACACAAAAAAACCAAAACACAGTGTCATTAAGTACAATGATAGAAATGTGCAAAAACTCTTATGGAGACATTGGACAGAAAAAAGAATTGAGCACAAGAATGGACAAGAACATCTGGAAGTGAATCTAAAAATAATGGCTGAAGGCCAGTGATGAAAAACTCTGTGTTGTCCTAACAAGGTAGGGTCTTCTTTCTGACTAAGGGAAAGTCTGAAAATTACTTTCTGAATATAACCTGACCAAGTGAAGCAACTGTAAATGGAAGGCTTCAGGTACTCCCCCCTGGATGATATGCTTTAGGTCCTGTAAGTCTTTCAGAGTTACCACTGCCTAGCATAGCCTTGACCTTCCACTGTCCTGACACTGTATTTGGGAAGTAGTTTTTAAGGTATCATTTTAAACATCTTCCTGTATATATAACCCTGTCTTCTCAGAAGATTTTGAAAAAAAGAAAAAAAAAAGACATTTATACTTCCAATAGATGAAGTACAATGTTATCTAAATGAAAAGGTTTAGGAGAACAATATTCTTACTTGTTTGGAAACAGCAAAATCCATCAAAGGTAGCACTAAAAGAAAGCATAGGATTTAAATTTAATTGACAACAGATTATCAACAGAAGTCAGGTGAAATAGAGTAAAAGTGCATGGAATAAAATGTATATGATAAAAACTATGGTTTAGAAATCAGCAATGAGTCTTTTGTTTCTTTAATATAATGCTTGGAAAACCAGCATGTAAATGTGACAAAACATAGCATTTAACATTATCCATCTCCTCGTGAATTTTTAAAACCACAACACATGATTTTGACAACCACAGCTATGTACTATGGGAAAGTTGAAGCCAAAAAAAAAAAAAAAAAAAAAAAAAAAAAACAGGAATTGGAGCCAGTGAGTGAAAGGAGGGAGCATGAGATTGATGTATGGTAAGCTTACAAAGAAAAAAATTCAGGACTTTCCAAAAGCACAGAACTAAAGTCAGTCTCATAGCTACATAAAGAAACTCTTAGCTAAAATAGATATGCTATTCAGTGTTCTGAAATTATAATTGGCCTTCTAGCATTATTTTGCCTGGAATTAGTCTCCCCTATTAATCCAGAAATACCAGCCCCAACCAGTGCATCTCCCTGTACCCCTAAAATTTGATAAAGATCATTAGTTTCTTTAGTATACATGAATTTCTCATTTCTGCTGAGTGATTTCTTAAAGTACATCCTAAACAGGATTACAGGCATTGGCACAGAGGAATGCTAATGAGGAGCTACAGGCATTTCCCAATTTAAAACTTGATTGCATTCCAAAAATGTATCGGAAAGTTTGACTAATTGGAACTCAGAATGTATCTTCTTGTGGAAATAAATGGTGGATAATTTCCTGAACTGACCCAAGCCAGGCCATGAGATACCTAAGCCATCATTTCCAACAGCACAACCTAAATTCTGGGTCCAGACAACAGGATCTTTTGGGGAGAGGCAGTACAGTGAGGTTTGCCCCTCTTTTACTTAGCATTACTGTTATTATACCCTAAATAGGTTAAAAGTGTCTTGGCTATTCTCTCTCCTCCCCCTTTAATACCACTTCAGCCCTCCTATCCCTGCTAGTGAAATGTTCCAAGCTCCAAAGGTATCTTCCCTACCTCTGCCCCAACCCTATCCCATAGTCTCCATGTCAACAGTTCAACAGAATGGGAGGCAGTGATAGAAAGACACATTTGTCACCCTTGAGATCTGCCACTTACAAGCTTCCTCACTGGCCAGAATTACATTGGTAGCAGCAGCTCCTCTAATTGCTTGTTCTGGCTTTTGGGAGCTCAAATTGTCATTAAGAAAAAAAAAATCCATAACTTTTCCCATGTTCTATTTTGGCAGGAAAAGAGCCTTGGGAAATGTCCATATAGCAGAAGTCCCTGCTGCCATCAATTCTTGCTCCTGTGCCAGTTTTGAGTCGATTTAAGAAAAGCTGTCTATGGCTTATGTCTCTCCTTTTCTCTTTCCTTGAATCTTCTTCAGCACAGTTTCTCTAAACATTCAGTGCTCCCTTCAAGGGAGATCTTTGTCTTTTGGAGCAGGTACATTTTCCACTGCCCGATTCTGGTCATGAATATCCTTACTCAAGACCACGTGTCTTTGCATCCAGTGTGAACTTGGATCATGGGGCAGCAGGTGAGGAAAGGCATGGCAGGGAAGGTTTGGCTCAATGCAAACTCTAATGATCAACGAGGGCTGCCTGGAAAGTGGCGAATGGGGGCTGGCAGAAAGAGAAGGATTCCAGGGAGATCTCAGCTCTAGAGCAAGAGGATCATAGTTGATGACTCTGGCAAGAGTACTGGCCAGAGGACAGTGAGGGAACCCACACACTTACACCCTCAATCCTTGGCAGTATGGAGTCAGGATGATTTGGATTCATATCTGGTTTTTCCATTTGGTAGCTATGTGGCATTGGGCAATTTACTTTTAGTTTCTTCTTTTGAAAACTTGAGATAAAAATCTACATCAAAGAATCCTTGTGATAAAGTTAACATTTGTAAAGATACAAAAATTCCAAAATATGAATTCTTATCCCCTTCACTAACACTGTCTGCCATTCTTTTAATTGGCTGAATTAATAAATATTGGTCTTGGCCCTCTTTAGACATTTTCTCTTAAATTATTGAGGTTTTTTGTTATTGAAAATTTTTTTAAAGATTTATTTATTTATTTATTTGACAGAGAGAGAGATCACTGGTAGGCAGAGAGGCAGGCAGAGAGAGGCAGGGAAGCCGGATCCCTGGTGAGCAGAGAGCCCGATGCGGGGCTTGATCCCAGGACCCTGAGATCATGACCTGAGCTGAAGACAGAAGCTTAACCCACTGAACCAGGTACCCCTTGTTATTGAAAAAATTTTTTTTAATCCACAATCATATGTCTTTCTTCCACATAATCCCTCACTTCTAACCTGGCATTAATTATACGATGTCTTGCATCAGGTTTATAAAATAGCTTTTTGATGGGGGTGGGGTGTTACACATTCAGATTAAATGCACATTTCATCCTTTAAGTCAAAAATTCCTAATTTTTTAAAGGTCAAAAGTAAGATTTCTAAACATTGAGTAAATAAGGTAGATTCCTCTTTATTTTGTTATCTATCAAAAAACAAGTCATTTAAAGTAGTGCAATGTTGGCCAAGGTCTATTTTCTTCAAGGTGGTTAGGTATAGCTGGCACAAATTCCCTTGAATTTATGCAAATACCCAAGTGGTCACTTTCTTGTAGTGCTGTCTACAGCCTGGACACCAACATGCTTGAGCTGTGTCTGCTGTCCCTCTTTGACTCCAATATGAGCATAACAGGGCAGGAAGACCCAAAGGACTCCATACACCAAAGCATGCAGAAGCAACCTAGACACACCACAGCTTTCCTAGGGGAGTCATAAATGGAGTCAATAGGCACCCCAGATCTCACTGCTCTTCAAACATTGGTTGGTCATCCACTACGGTGGAGTTTTATCCTCCCTTCCGCTCATCCTAGACTTTGTCTTAACACCTCCACGCCCTTACTCTTATTCTTCCTGTGTCTTTATCCTTTCCAAGAGCAACACAGAAGAATTCCTGCCCAGTCTCAGAAGAGCTACATCCACTCTTCTGTGAACTATTGTTCCTGACATTACTGGGAAATCCTCTGTCCCCTGCATTTACCAAGACCTCCAACAAAAACAATTGTTTCTTTTGAAGAATCCTCCTCTTCCCATCACCTTCTAAAAAGAGGGAGTGGCTAACAAGGGCTACATTCTAGAGGAAGCCCCAAATAACTAGAGAAGTGAACAGAACAACTACCTCTACAAGTCTTTCAACCAGAAGGCATGTCCTACTAAGATATTTCCCCATCTTTGAAATAGTTATGGAAATTGTTCAGAGAGAGAGGAAAGTCAGGTCGAAAATTTCTAAAACAAAACAAAACAAAAAACAAACTTATAATTTTTAGTTTTTTAAAAATCATACTAAAAACTATTTCATTTCTTCATATATCCTAGAAATTAGGAAGCTACACCTACATTGCTATTTAAGATAAAATACATGTGGTGTAGTAGAAATGATGCAGGTACAGCCAAACCTATGTTGGGCCTTGGTTTTGCCATTTAACAGTGATTCTGAGCCCATACTTTTTACTCTCTCCCTTTAAAAAATTATTCTGAGCCTCGGTTTCTTTATCTCTTGAATGGATATAATAAATCTTGCTTCGAATGGGTTTTTTTTTCCTAGTGTTTTTTTTTTTTAAGATTTTATTTATTTATTTGACAGACAGATCACAAGTAGGCAGAGAGGCAGGCAGAGAGAGAGGAGGAAGCAGGCTCCCCGCTGAGCAGAGAGCCCGATGTGGGGCTCGATCCCAGGACCCTGGGATCATGACCTGAGCCGAAGGCAGCGGCTTTAACCCACTGAGCCACCCAGGCGCCCCTCCTAGTGTTTTTTAAAATACTTTTTTCTAGTATTTTTTTAGTTGGAGAATGTTAATTCTCTTCTTTGTCTTTCTTCTTAAGTTGTGCATTGTGTTTTCCTCTATGCACTGCATATAATATCATTGGCAATTTCTGTCTCTAAGGCCTAAAATGAAGCAATTACTATTTTCTGTTTTTAAAAAAGTAACAAAATCAGTATTAAGTGAAAGATGACGGGTTTAGAATCTCAATAGACATGAGATCCAAAAGTAACCCCCCGAAGTTAGTCTTTCCATCAGTTAGCTCCTCTGCACATGGGGGGGATAACACCCATCTGACAAGGCTGTTGTAAGGAAGAGAGAGGCTGGTGCAGAGTCGGTCATATAGGTAATGTACACTGAGTGAGAGCTCAGCATGGGGTGTACTGGTCTCAAACTCATATCCTAACACCTCACATGGGATGCCATCCCACTCAACCCTGTTCTCCACACAGGGACAGTCACGTGGAAGTTGGTGGAGAGCTCATACCCTTTCGAGGGACATTCTGGCTTTGCCTGGTAGAGCACCACTGTAATGGCCTCAGAGGGTGGTCTCAGAAATAGCTGGCCCTGCAGTACCCACTTCCCTAAGACTTCCATCCCCGCGAAAACAAGTTCCTGTCTGCAGCCCTAAACATATGTCCTATGAAGTAGGGTAATGGTTTTTAAAGAACCTCTACAGATGCGAAGCATTGACCCAGTTTGTATGACATCAGAACATAGTGTCACCCATTCTGGATGCAAGAACCCAGAGCTTCAACAAGACCTGAGAGTATGGTGTGATGACCGAGCTCTTTCACTTTGAATTTAGTCACCAGACACCAAAGATGGGGTTAACACAGACACTTAGTAAATTTGTTGGTGATAAATTCATGGCACAAATGCCACATACATTCCTGGGCCCAGGAATGCCAAGATGTTCAGGCAGTGAAGCAATGATGCAGTCAGTAATTAGAATACCAAACAATGTTAACATCGTACTTAATCAAATCCAGAAGTTCTACCTTATTTAGTTCTATTATAGCAATCAACTATTTGATTATTTCTATCTCAGGCTTAAACTGCCAGGCAAGTTATCCAGCTTACTACTGCCTAGACTTAAGATTCAAATGAATATAGTATTGGCTGTCACTTTTAGGGTTAGTAAGGTTTCTTCACTTCTGATACTTCAGATTAAAGATATTAAATTACCGATTTCCTGGTTGTGACCAGGTCCTATAGTACATACCCTGTAATTATAGATACAGGTCAAAGATAGCCAAGTGAGAGCTAGCAGCAGCATATCGACTTTTACTTAATAATTTTAATGTCATGCACCAAACTCTGAATAAAATAAAATGCCAAAATGGTATTTGTTACACTAAAGTTTAACACATCAATGACAGCCAGAATTTCTCAGATTGTCTGTCCCCAAATTCTCTAATATAATTTTATTTCCTGATACTAAAGCATGCACTTTGTTCACTGGAAAGGCATGAGTGTGTTATTTTTGTCACTAGAGGGCAGGAAATTAAAGTACATTATTTCCAAAACCCTTTAAAGATACATGTCTTATGTAGGGAATCTTAGTGGTTTTCTGAAAGGATAAAATAATCTGCTAAATACATATTTTCCTAGCAAATAATTCATAAACACTAATAAATATAACAAATAATAAGCTCGATTATTTTTGTTTTAATCATTTTTATAGGAAAGAAATAAATATTTCTATTGGATAATAATCTCAAGAATGAACATTTCCCCTAACATGTCTTCTGTTTAATAGTTTTCATTTGATGATAAAAAAAAAAGTCCTTCCTTTCTGCTGTGACTATTCATATACTCAATGTGTTTCTTTTCTCAGAAGTTGATTTAATCTTGATAAATGTTCACGGTTTGTCTCCCCCTCGGATTTCCCCCAACTCACGTCTGAGAGACTGTAGACTCTGAGAAACAAACTGAGGGTTTTGGAGGGGAGGGGAGTGGGGGGTTGGGTGAGCCTGGTGGTGGGTATTATGGAGGGCACGTATTGCATGAAGCACTGGGTGGGGTGCATAAACAATGAATTTTGGAACACACACACACACACACACAAAATTTAATTTAATTTTAAAAAAGAATATATACACATAGATGTAGCATCAGCTAATTCAGATTCTTTTGAAAATTTGGCCTGAAGACAATAAAAGTTTAATTCATATGAAAGAACAGGCCCATTAAGAATATTTATGTTATAATCAAACATAATTGTAAACAAATGTTTAACCTAATTAAAATAAAACTCAATTGTTTTGGCTTAATAATTTTAGTTGCAACTAGAATGTTAATAATGAAAAAAATTATTTTTCATAATGGCCCTTTCCATGAAGTTACTTGATTGTTTATTACTTTAAATGACTGGGGTTTTTTTTTGTAATGGATAATGCTACATTTATTTTATAATAATTTAAAATTTTAATTTCCACCTAGTTCAATTTAATAAAATAGAGAAAATTTGGGGAAAAAAGTTGTTAAATGTTCAGTTTATGACTTAAATTTCAAATGATGGAACTCTGTTCATTGATTTCCAGTCATCTTCTGAACAGCCTTCTGGGTGCTCTTCCATTACTAGCACACCTGTCAATGCCTTTTTGCATGAGACCTCTACCTAAGTGCCCGGAGAGATGTTTGTACACCTAACATATCTGGAAGTACCCACTAAATGAGCCAGACAGACTCGGTCCCTTCCTATATCCCTTGGATTCAAAACACAAAGCTAAAGTTAGAAATTCAAATAGCAAAACAAAACAAAGGAAAATGATCAAATCATGAGTCCTGTGGACAGAGAACTCAAATCAGGTGATCTTTCACTGATCATTTGTCTCAAACCTAGTGTGGTAGGCCGAAAAATTGTCTCTCAGAACCTCTGAGTATATTACCTTCCATTGTAAAGAGACTAGCAGAGATTGTAAAGATTAAAAATCTTAAAATGGAGAGCTGTTTTGGATTATCTAGGTGGATCAGTCTAGTCCCAAGAACTCAAATTCAGAAGAGGGAGGCAGAGGTAGTGGGCCCCAAAACATGAGATGGAAGGCAGAGGGGAGATAAGAAGTGTGAGAGGGGACTGACCATTGCTGGCTTTGTAGAAGAGACAGGACCACAGGCCCGCAGAACCTCAGTGCTCCCCAATTGAGAGCTATAAGAAAATAAAAACCATGGAACAGAATTCTGCCAACCACCTGAAATGAACAAGGAAATAGATTCTTCCTTAGAGCCTCCAGAAAGGAACACAGCCTTAAGAAACCTTTCGTTTAGCTCTGTGAAACCTGTTTTGGGCTTCTGATCTACAGAACTGTAAGGTATTTATTTGTGTCATTTAGCTGCTACATTTGTGGGAATTTGTTAGGACAGCCCTAGGATGCATCAGGCCACGGCTGATGGGATGGGAGAGTTGTCTCTTCCAGGTCCCATTCAATGCCTTCCTTAGTTTTGCATGGTGCTCTCAGATTCTAGAACATACCCCCAAGTTTTTCAGCTCACCCAAAACTCGGCTAAGTCTTTCTGCAGGAGATGGCGCCTGAGTCTTGTAGGAAAAGTTAGCCAAAAGAAAAGGGAGTTGATCCAGGTGGGAGCCATTCATAAACTGTTAGGTAGAGTTCTAGACAAAGTTTAAGTTTGTGCTTCACTGGGGACTATTCTTATAACTATTAGGGAAAAAGATGCATGGGAAATGAAATATTAGAATATTCATACAGAAGCCCAGGTAAGAAATGATCATGACATAAGACATTGGTAGGAAGGATGGCTATTTGAAAATGAAGCCAACAGGTACTTAGCTCATGCAATCAGCAAAACTTAGTGACTGATTAGATATGGGCCTTGAGAGAGAGGTAGGGCCATGCCTAACTCCCAGAGTCTGAGTAAATGGTAGTGTCTCCAACAGAGATGAAAATATACAAAAGGAGGGGGTGTTTAGTGGAAAAGAAGGTAATGTGCTATTTTTGGCAAATGTTATGGAATTGGAGATGTCTTTGGTATATCAAGGATAAGCTATCTAGCACTCAGCTGGACTTTTGAGTCTGAAATTTAAGGGAGAGGTCTATTTTAAAAGTATGAATATGGAAGTTATCAATATATGGCAGCTAGGGAATTGTAAAAATCATGAGTGGCAATGATTCCCAGAAAGATTATGTAGAATAAAAAGAAATAAGAATCTCGGGTTAAACCTTTGAGCACACAGTATTAGAGCCATGGAGAGAAAAAAGAACCCACAAAGAGACCAGAAAAGGAAGTCAGGGGTAGAGTGTGGAGTAACCAAAGCAAAGAGAGAAGAGAGATTCCAGAAAAAGGAAATGGCTAGCAGTAAGGTGAGACCTACAACATGTCCTCGAATCCAGCATTTAGGAAGCCATTGGTGATGGTACTCCTGGTAGCACAGGCGAAGTTGAAGCAATTTACAGAGAAATGAGGAGTATATAGCACATGATGAAACAAAGAGAGTGATATTTCTTCCTTCATAGGAAGATAACATTTTCATGTCTCACCAGGAAATGGTGTCTTGCCTGTTTCATTAAAACTAAAGTTTACTGAGCACCTGCTTAATGCAATACTGTGGTAAAGGGAACTATGGAGAAGACAAAGATACATGACGATGTAGGGTTTCTCTTAAAGAACTTATAATTAAAATACAAAATAATGCATAGTAAAAACAATAATTGGTCTTTATTGAACATTTTCAATGTGCTAGGCATTAATTTCATAAACTCTTTTAATCTTTATAACCATTAATGGGTCATGATTATGACCCTTGGTCTTTCTTTTGTTTTGTTTTGTTTCTCAGGTGAAGAAACTGAAGCACAGAAAAATTATGTAACTTGCCCAAGGTCACTCACTTATTGAATATTCACATAAGAATTCAACTCTGGGAGATATGGCTTCAGAATGTGTGTACTTAACTATTATGGACAGCAACTATGAGGAAATGTCGAACAAAATAAGAGTCAGGAAGAGAAGAAGCAGGAAGCACTTCAGGGGTTCTGAAGAGAGTAACTTCTGCTTGGAACCAGGAAGGAGTCCATGAGGATGTGGGCATTTGGGTAAGCCTTAATGGACACATGAGGCATGGTGTGATGACAACGAGGGCAACTAAGCTAAAGAAGGTATGTGATCAAAGGTCCGGAGGTGGAGATGGGTCGCATGTGGGATGCACAGTACGGAGGTGTGCCTGGTTTGGTGTAAAAAGACAAAAAGGAGCAGTACGGCTAAAAAGGAAGTGTGGCCAGAATGTAGAGGAAGCTAATTAGGCTTTTTAAAAATCATCCCTCCACCAAAAATCATCATCATCATCATCATCATCATCATCTACAGATGATTTTGAAAAAGGTTAGGAATATGATTGGTATTATATTTTTAGAGGGATTAATTCAGTAGCAGTGCTTAGGGAGAGCTAAAATATCCTCTCTTTTTAATCCCATGAACCTCCCCGAATTGTCTTAGAAGCTATTCAAGAATTTGTATTATTCTTCTATGGCTGTGATAACAAAGTACGAAACTTGGTTTAAACAACATACATCTATTCTTTTATAGTTCTGGAGGCCATAAATCCAAAATGGGTTCCACTGGCCTGAAAGCATTAACAAGGCCATGCTCCCTCTAGAAACCCTAGGGGAGAATCTGTTTCCTTGCTTTTTCCAGTTTCTAGTCCTGCATTTCTCACATTCTTTGACTTGTGGCCACCACCATCTTCAAAGCCAATAGTGTAGCATCTTGCTTCAGTGGTCACATTGCCCTCCTCCTCGGTGTTAAGTCTCCCTAAGATGTTATGCCTCCTCCTTGTAAGAATACTTGTGATTGCATTTAGGGCCACCTGGATAATCCAGGATCATCTTCTCCCAGAACACTTAGTTTTTTTTGTTTTAAAGATTTTATTTATTTATTTGACAGAGAGAAATCACAAGTAGGCAGAGAGGCAGGCAGAGAGAGAGGAGGAAGCAGGCTCCCTGCTGAGCAGAAAGCCCGATGTGGGGCTTGAACCCAGGACCTGGGATCATGACCTGAGCCGAAGGCAGCGGCTTAAACCACTGAGCCACCCAGGCGCCCCCAGAACACTTGGTTTAATCACATCTGTGATCTTCTTTTTTGCCTTAAGAGGTAACACTCACAGGTTCTAGAGATTAAGACTTGGATATCTTTGGAGGCCATTATCCAGCCTAGAACAACATGGTTTAGAAAAACAATTCCAAATCCTTTGGCCTCTTTTTCATTCTTGTCCTCAAGTGATTGAATGTTGACAAAAACATAATCATTCAATTGGAAGATTGGTCTGGAATTGGCAGTGGGATATGGAGAATATGCCAATCCCTCTATCCACCCCTGTGGTGTTGAAGGAAGGAAGGAAGGAGAGAGATACTAAAACACCATTTGACCAAGAGATTAGTGAGATGCCCACTACAGTTCATGTGGGCAAAGTGTCTGATGTACTTACAAAAGATGTATTCTTTTCATGGAATGGTGGATGAGACCAGCATACAGGTATACTGGAGTAGACACTGCATCACTTAGGATCAACCTGGCTGAAGACATGGAGTATGAGAGGAAAAATCAGTGAGGAAGAGCTAATACTAGGGCATGAGTCAGTTATAAGGACCAAGTGCAGAGCCCCTAGTTGCAGCTGAGGTACATGGAAAGGAGAGGAGCCCTAAGCTGAAGGAAGTCCTGAAAACTTGGATGCAATGAAGGATGGATTTACAAAGGAGAGGTTGGTTCAGCCTCTGTCATAATGATCAGAAATTCCGAATGTAAAATAACTAGTTCCTGAAATTTTACAACATCATTGGCTCATCTTTTGCTCTATTACAGTTTTCTGCAAAATTTGGATTTTTTTTTCCATTAAGACAGGGAATACTTTATTCAAACCCATCAGAGAAATGGACAGCTTGGGTCTGTAACAAAGCGTTGTGGTTTTTTTTTTGTTTTTTTTTTTTATTATTTTTTTTTTATGTGACAGAGAGAGAGATCACAAGTAGCAGAGAGGCAGGCAGAGAGAGAGGGGAAAGCAGGCTCCCGGCTGAGCAGAGAGCCCGATGTGGGGCTCAATCCCAGGACCCTGAGATCATGACCTGAGCCGAAGGCAGTGGTTTAACCCACTGAGCCACCCAGGCGCCCCACAAAGCGTTGTGTTTTAAAGCATAGGTCAGTAATTGTATATGAGAGTATACACTGATACATACAAATTAACTGATCAGAGCACAACTTATCAATATTCAAAACAGAATAAGCTTCCCTGTAAAAGCAGCACCTTTGTGACATTTTTCACTTTAGTATTCCTCTCCTTCTTCTTCACCCTCTCCTTCAACAAAATCCACACCAACCTCCTCATAATCCTTCTCAAGGGCAGCCATGTCCTCACGAGCCTCAGAAAACTCTCCTTCCTCCATGCCCTCCCCCACATACCAGTGAACAAAGGCACGCTTGGCATACATCAGGTCAAACTTGTGGTCCAGGCGAGCCCAGTCCTCAGCGATGGCTGTGGTGTTGCTCAGCATGCACACAGCTTGCTAGACTTTGGCCAGGTCTCCACCGGGCACCACAGTGGGAGGCTGGTAATTAATGCCCACTTTGAAGCCAGTGGGGCACCAGTCCACAAACTGGATGGTACGCTTGGTCTTGATGGTGGCAATGGCAGCATTGACATCTTTGGGAACCACATCGCCACGGTACAACAGGCAGCAAGCCATGTATTTACCATGGCGAGGGTCACATTTCACCATCTGGTTGGCTGGCTCAAAGCACACATTGGTGATCTCTGCTACAGAAAGCTGTTCATGGTAGGCTTTCTCAGCAGAGATGAAAAAGGGGCATAGGTGGCCAGAGGGAAGTGGATACAGGGATAGGGCACCAGGTTGGTCTGGAATTCTGTCAGATCAACGTTCAGGGCTCCATCAAATCTGAGAGAAGCGGTGATGGAGGACACAATCTGGCCTATCAACCTATTTAGATTAGTGTAGTTTGGGCGTTCAATATCGAGGTTTCTACAACAGATATCATAGATGGCCTCGTTGTCTACCATGAAGGCACAATCAGAGTGCTTCAGGGTGGTGTGGGTAGTGAGGATGGAGTTGTAGGGCTCAACTACAGCTGTGGAAACCTGAGGGGCTGGGTAAATGGAGAACTCCAGCTTGGACTTCTTGCCATAATCGACAGAGAGACGTTCCATCAGCAGGGAGGTGAAC
Organism: Lutra lutra; assembly: GCF_902655055.1. Lineage (NCBI taxonomy): Eukaryota > Metazoa > Chordata > Mammalia > Carnivora > Mustelidae > Lutra > Lutra lutra. Next base: position 66,671,378 of record NC_062281.1, read on the forward strand.
CCGGAACCAGTTCCCCCTCCAAAGCTGTGGAAAACCAAGAAGCCCTGTAGACCTGTGCACTGGTCAGCCAGCTTCCGAATTCGGTCCAAGACAAGGTCAATGATCTCCTTGCTAATGGTGTAGTGCCCTCAGGTGTAGTTGTTGGCAGCATCTTCCTTGCCTGTGATGGGCAGCTCAGGATAGAAGAGCTGGCGGTAGGTGCCAGTGTGAACTTCATCAATGACTGTGGGTTCCAGGTCTACAAACACGGCCCGGGGCACATGCTTGCCAGCGCCGGTCTCACTGAAGACGGTGTTGAAGGAGTCGTCTCCTCCCCCGATGGTCTTGTCACTTGGCATTTGGCCATCGGGCTGAATGCCGTGCTCCAGGCAATAGAGCTCCCAGCAGGCATTGCCAATCTGGACACCAGCCTGGCCGACATGGATGGAGATACACTCACGCATGGTTGCTGCTTTGCATCTGCTGAGAGAGGAAGAGGAGAGGTTGTTGCTTCTTACAGCGTGACTCTTAGGCAGTCGACGTAAGAGAACCTCCAAAATTTGGATTTTTATCTCCTTTTTATATTGTTCTATGCAACATAAGTACACAATGTGTAATAATCAAATAGGCAATTAATTTGTATTAAGGAATGTTTATTAGTGAAAAAGTATTACTAAAGGAGACCAAAACTTTGGGGATTGAATTACAATGATCTTCCGTAAGGCATTCATTTCATCTGGGCCAGAATAAAAACTGGAAATAAAATAGTGGCTTTTTATAAATACACGATTAAAAATCTAAAGAAATTATTTTAAGCTGACAAGCATAAGATGTTACCATATTGATAAATCTCCAGAATGGAAATGGGAGTTATCTACTTTGGAAACCCATGGTAAGATATTACTATGAAGATGTTTGCATACTATATGTTTCCATCAAGGTCCTGGAATTGGACAGACAACACCATCAGTTGGTATGTTTGTGGAAGCCTTTTTGGTGAGGAATTGTTTGCAGTGGTGTAGACAGGGTTAAGGAAACCAACAGGAGGTGTTGAAGCATGCTTGAGGACTAGCAGCAGCTGAAAACCATTACCACCCACAGGCCTGAAGGGAAGAAGAGGAAGGCTTTCCTAGAACCAGACCTGGCCAAGGCCTTGGGAGACAAAGAATAATCATCACACCAGACAATAGCATATACTTTGGTAAGACTGGGAAACTTCAAGAACTAAAGTGTAAGCAACTCTACCCCTTTTCCCACCAGTCACAGCATGTAAGATCTTGCCTTGAGGTGTAAGAGTTGGCCACAATCCAGAATAAAGATAAACTTTTTTGGAGATCGCTTTTGAAAGATTGAGTGTATCCTCAATTTCAGGCGAACACAGGAACTAAGGTGCCTCTTAGCAGCCTTCCGTTTCTCAGAGCTCTGATTGGTTTGACACAGACTGGAGAAGATTAGAATAGCCTGAAGCATGGACTGTTCCATCTTGCCATCAACGCTGTACGAAATTCAGAGCCTTACTCAGGCCCGAAGCCACAGTTTTAACTTCACCTAAGAGAGGAAGAGAATGGACCTTATTTCTCATTTGCATAGCCCCGTGTAGGGGAATCTCAATACTGAGCATGGCTTAAAGTTAGCCTTGAATACAGAAGCTGGGAGGAGCATGCTCTTCCCTCAGGGCAGGCAACGATTCCTGTAGGACTTGATCCCCAAAGAGATATCCCTAGAAGGTGATATAAAAGCTTTGAACAGGAAAGACTCTTGCTAAAGGATTCCATACTTTCTAAATGAGAAATGTCAAGACTGGAATATTATTTTGAGTGTCATTATTATCATTTTTGCTGGAACAAACAAATCATCGCATATGGACTTTACAGCTGAACAGTATTTTCCAGCTTTTTAGTTCCTCTGTCAGTCCCAAAATAGGTGATTACAGAAGCAAATGAAACCCTTCATACAATCCAACGGTTTGGAGGGAGCCATCACCACCTACGCACTGGGCAGCAGGTCCTATGGGAAACATTCATTGTGAGCCACATGTGAATCAAAGTGGAAACCGACAGCTTTAGTTCTGGCTTTGGAACATATGGTGCGGTAAATTATCAGCAGGCAGTCTATAATTAAGGACACAGTTTCTCAATAATAACTCCTAAATGTGCATGTACTCAGCTGCACATTACCTTCTGGAATGGAGTCAGATATGGTCAAGCTTTGGTCTAAGGAAACAGTGAGGCTTTGGGGAGTGTAATGAACAGTCCCTGAATTATAAATGCCTTCCTCACCAACCCTCCCACCCCCAGCTTCCAAGCAGCCAGCAGAACTTTCTCACCCACATATTTCATATCTTGTATTGTGTGACCCATCATCTTGGCCACAAGCAAATGGGATCAGGACCTGGGGTCTGAGCCAACACCCGTGATCAGCAGCCAATGGTCCATTTAGCCTGAGAACCCCACAGAGGCACGCTGCACTCAAGAGTGTCAACGCAGTCCAATAACATATTCTCTCTAGAAGTCTCAATGGAAGCAGAAGCCAGGCAGCAGAAGCTACAGGAGCACACACAAACTGTGCTATAGAATGCAAGAGAACAGTGAAGAAGGCAGTAGGAGGTGACAGAGAAGCTGTAGCTTGGCATAAAGCGCAGCAATAGAAACTGAGGGTCCAGAATAGCGGCGTAATTAAAATAGAGAGTGGGGCGGGGAGGGAGATGGAGGCCTGGTATTGGTACAGCTCCTGCAGTGGCCCAAACAGCCAAGAGTGACACTTCACTTCCTTAGGTGCCTGGCTGTGAAATTGCAGGTGTCATTTCCCTATGTAGCCCTATAAAAATTCCTATCCCTGATGTTGTTTTTGTGAGATCACTGAGCAGGTGCTGTCTCTGAGTGTGTCTCTGTGCCTTGCAACTTGAAAACAAAACAAAACAAGACAAAACAAAACACAGGTTCTGTGTTGAAACCGCATTGGTACAAAGGAAGGTCATCCCCATTAGGGACGTTCTTTTTGCACATATGGGATAATGACAGAGGGATATAGGGCCTGGAGAAAATTCAAACACCAAAGCAGCATTCCATTTCAGCTCTGCCAAACCAACTGAATACGGACCATGTATCAGAATTGTGCTAAGACAAAATTGGTCACAATTTGGGAAAATCATTGCAAGTAACTTTTAAGAAACAGGAATGCTTATAGATTTTAATTCCTGCTGAGCATAGTACTACAATATTTGCATCAACACAACCTTGAGCACCAGAAATGCATTAGTGATCTTTGTACTTATATAGGGCCTTATAGGCTTATTGGACTCTGTGACACTGATCACCACTTCTTAAGTCTAGGTTGTCAAGGTGCCTGGTCTGGCCTTTATGTAGATGCACATGTGGAACTGCATTGTCTTAGATTTATGATTTTGTGTGATTTCCCCACCTGTAAATCAGTGAACTAACCAAAAGTAATCTCTTTTGACTGTAATTGTTAACAAATACCTCATTATGAAGAACAAGCAAAAGATAACTCTACCAATTCCTAGGTAGAAACGCCCTGTAGTTTGCAATGGAAGCACTTCTCACTTCCCAGGAGAAGGCCAGCTAGTTGACCAGTCACTCACAAAATGGCAGCGAGTGGTGAATTCCCCAACAGGGCCAGTCTGGGCCTCAGATTTGCAGACTCACATAGATGAACCTCTGGAGTAGAATGCTGGCTTCTAATAATTTACATTAACAATGTCACCACCAGGTGGCAGGCAATTCACATCTGCTTGAGTGAGGTCTCCCAAGAGGCAGGGTGCATGAAAGGCCATATTCCAAGCGGTTCTTCATTTGAACAGATCAAAGGAAAAGGGGTTAAGTGTCCATTTTTAAATTCGTGGCATCAGGCTGTGTTACCTCACGACATCCATCTCTAGCATGGGCAGGTTTCTGCCTGGATATGCTCCCTTCCACTGGCCTGACAGGACACACTCTCTTCTCAACAGGGTTAGGATGAGCACCGTCACCTAGTTCTGGCCTTCCACGTCCCTTTTTTATGTTACTGGTCTGAAATTATTAACTTTGTTGGCCACCAACTCCTTTCGCCGTCCGACAAAGCCCATGAATCCCTACTTAGAATAGTAATTTTAAATGCCTACAACAACACATAGGATTATAAATGAAACCATTGTAATGAAACATAGTTCACTCAGGTTAAGATCCCCTGCACCTGACCAATTCATATAGTCTGTCTCCAAATCTGGTATAATAAATTTGACTAGATTTCCCCTTGCTAAAGTAAATTCCTATTTCTGCCTGGCCTCTTAATTATTGCTTCGATTGCCTTAGTTAGAGTTTGGTAAATTTCCAACTCTTTTGTTCTCGTGCTGCACAATCACACACCATTTCCTGGTCGTGTCAGCACATGGCTCAACACATAGCTGACAAAATCCACCATTTCTTCCATTTCCAAGTCCTTGAGATTTAGAGTGGTAATGAGGAAGCCTTAGTACCCTCCTGAGTAATAATACAAAGGTGAGAACTAGTAAGAAGCAATGCAGTATAGTGAGACAGCCTAGAGATGGAATCCCCTCATTGTAGCTTGCTTTATATATACTAAGCACTTACTATGTTTCAAATTCTACACAAAGACCCACTCCCTGCTCTACTGTAAGTCTGGAGTCAGAAAACTTGTTTTGCAATTCAGTTTCATCTCCCAAGCAACTCTGGGCAAATCACCTAACCCTCTGGGGTTCAATTTCCTCATGTGTAAAATATGTAAATAACAGCGATTTTTTTAACAGGTTTCTGGGTGCGTTTTTTATATTTTGTTTTGTTTTTTACAGATTTCTGTTTTGGTTTTACAGATTTCCTTATCAGAACTTCTGGAACAATCTATCTGCACTTGCTCTACAGGGCTGGTGTTAGGGTTTTCCTTCCTAGTCATCCTTTCAAATTGCCTCCCTACTTCATCTCCAGGTCATGGATGGGTTACAAGCTACACTCACATGTAAAAGGAAAGGCACAATGACCCAGGACTTCTTCTTCCTCTAAACCTGCCAAACACATACCAACTATGTAGAACTTTGTCACTGAAGTCTAAACCCTGCTAATATTAGAAAGGACCTCCAGCTCTTTTTCCTGTGCTCACCATATCGAAATTCTTTTGAGGAGTGAAGAGGGAGCACAAGAAAAAATTTTTTTCTTTTTCTTTCTCTCTCTGAAATACAAGAGAAGCCCTGTTATTAGCCCTCATAGACATATGACAACCTTTCTACAGTCGTCACCACTGTCTTATTGAGAGTGAGGAAAATTCTCTCCTATTTGACATCAGTTCACAGGAAATAAATTCTGCTAGCTACGTCCAACTCCCAGAAAGTACACATTTACTAGAAATGTTGTTTAAAGTCAGAAAATGTTCTTGTCTCAAAACTTGGAATACACCAGAGCAACTTTTATGTCATGGAGCAGAAACACCTGTTCCCACACCAGCATTTCCACCATAGTTTATCATTGGACTCCTATCCCCCAGTGTCACAGCATTTACCTCTGCAGCAGGTGTGTTTGAAGTTAGAGCAGGCCATACAAGGATGAGTGAGACAAAGTCCTTGCCCTCTAAGGATTTACTATCTTGGTACGGGTTTTAGTACTGGCATCATCACACATCAGTTATAAAGTAATTTCTTACCATCCATGGTACCATTACTGACCTACTAAAGAGAGTGGATAATTTCCTTTCTTCTTTATAAATTAGATCACATTTAAAGTCATCCCTATAGTTGTGTGTGGATTATTCCGATTTGCTTTCTTGAGTGAGATAGAAATGGGTAGAGTTACAGTGACACTCAGATTTTACACAAGGGATATGCAAACATCACATTTCACAGAGAGAAAGAGGGCCCTGAGAACAGCTGCCCTGGTACATGCAATGGTGTGTTGACTTTGATAATTACAAGAAAGTTAAGACATGGCTCCTGGCCTTAAGGAGCTTATAATTAGCAGTATCTATCAATTATATCAAGATATAATTAAGAGCTAAATTATGGAGTTTAGACAATGGACCTGGGGGAGAGCAGGACCCAGGGAGGAATGACTTCATATCAGTCTTGGAACATTTTATAGAAGTGGGGCAGTTCAGTATTGAGGAGGTTTTGACAGGTGAAATTCATAGAGACAAGCATATCAGAGAGAGGAGGCTTCTCCAAAGTGAGACTGACTGATTGCTGCTCCTCGTATCTTCAAGAGTCTTCCTACATCCCTGTGAATGTACTCAGAGCTATAGCTCTCATCAGGAGGAATTTCAAATCCACCCACTTCTCTGCATCCCTACCCACCTCCACCTTAACTCAGAACCTCATCAGGGCTCACCCCTATTTCTGCTACAGCCAGCAAATCGCTCTCCCAGCCTCCACTATTGCGTTTCTTGAATCCATCCTCCACAGAATGACCCTCTCCATATTAAATTGACCAGACACTAACTCCTCTGCTTAAAATCATTGAGTGACTCACCTGCTACCTACTCACCTGTAACCATGGGATACAAGACCTTTTATAGTATAGTTGTCACTTAGTCTTCAGCCTTATCTCTTGCCTTTTCCCCACTTCCATCCTTCTCCCCAGCTATTAAATTACTTGTATCAGTTGAGTCAGGTTGCCACAACAAAATACCATAGGCTCGGTGGCTGAAACAATAGAAATACACTTCTAGGGACTGGAAATCTGAGATCAAGGTGCTAACAGGATCAGTGTCTGGTGAGAGCTCTCCTTGGGTTGTAGATGGTGGACTTCTTACTATGACTTCACATGGCCTTTCCTTGGCACACATGCATAGAGAGTGAGAAAGAGATGAGTAAGCTTTCTTATGTCTCTTCTTGTAAGGACAGTAATCCTATTGCATCTGGGCTCTACCCTTATGACTTAATCTATCCTTAATTATCTCCCAAAGGCCCTATCTCCAGATACTCCAATACTGGAGTGACTCCAATACTGGAGTATCTGGAGATAGGGCCTTATTCAATATGTGAATAAGGGAAGGAACACAACTTTGAATCCATACGGTTGCTATTCCCAAAGCACACCATATTTTCCCACATAACCCAATGCCTTTGGACCCAAAGCTGTTCCCTCTACCTGGTATGCCCTTCTCTGAGCCACTCCCTAACACCCTCATCTTCCACCCCCTCTACCTCTTATCTTTATTTTGATAATTGCTTTTTCCCCTTGAGGCTCAGTTCAGGCTGGGCCATGTTTTCTAGGGTAGGCTCCAATGGGGGTCTCTGTGCCTCCACTGGAAATGAAATATAGTTAACTAATGCAGGACTGTGAATTCCTTCAGGGAGAAACTATGCCTTATCGTGTGGGAAAAAGTGTGGATTTGCCTGTGGTTTTCTCTTCCAGAGAGTTAATGAGCATGGAGATCGACTTGGTGGAAGATGATGTATACTGGTATACCCTATCTGTACATGATGATGTCTGTGATCTGTTCTTTCTCAGGAGTTAAACAGCCAACATGCAATTTTTATAATATTTAGATGAAAAATGTTAAATAGTGCTCATTTGAAAAATAAGGTATGGTATATGTCTTCTAGTGACAGTGTTCGGGTCTAATACGTGTCCTATTTGTTTTATACATCTCACATTATTAGGATATTTTAGACATATTTTCTCTTTCTCTTTTTTTGCCAAGGGTCAGTAATCAGGGTTATCTCTTATTCTGCTATCAACTATGAGAGTTGTCTTTTATTCTTGCCCTAAATCATGACTTTTGACAGTTTCAATTATGTAAAGCACTGATCAGAAATAGAGAACAGTTGAGGGTTACTGGGGGGAAGATGGGCAGGGGGATGGGTTAAATGGGTGATGGGTTAAGGAGGGCCCTTGCAGTGATGAGCACTAGGTATCGTATGTAAGTGATCAATCACTAAATTCTGTATCTAAAACTGATATCATACTGTATGTTAGTTAACTGGAATTTAAATAAAAACTTAGAAATAATGAAAAAAAAGGTCTTATCCTTATCCTTATCCATCATCGTATCCCTAATGTTTAGCATAGTGGCTGGCACATGTTTGTTGCACGCAGCTCCTATCATTTATTCAATCCTATATGCCAGGCCATGGCTTTTTTGTTTTGTTTTGTTTTCAGTTTTTTGGTTTTTTTAATTGAAGGATAGTTGACACACAATGTTACCTTAAGCTTAAAGTGTACAACATAGTGATTCCACAAGTTTATACATTATGCTATGCTCACCACAAGTATAGCTACCATCTGTCACTTTACACCACTTTGACTATATTCCCTATGCTGTATCTTTTATCTCCATGACTTTTTCATTCCATAACCAAAAGTACCAGGCACTGTTTTAAGTGTTTCAAATATATTAACTTATTCTCACAAGAACCCCAGACTAAGGGATTAAAAAGGATATATGTAAAACACACATTATTTTTATCCTATTTCACACATAAGGAAGCTGAAATAGAGAGAGATTGGGTAACTTATCCAAGGTCATAAAGCTAGGAAGTGACAGAGATTAAAGGAAAACTATGAGATATTTCAAAGGGAAAAAGAAACACAGCTTGATAAAAGTCAAGATATAATGGGATGGGAGAGGCAAAGGCCTTTAGGTTTCTCACCCAGGAAAAGAGAAAACTGAAGAAGTCAGGGTAAGAAGTCAGTTTGTTAAGAGATGTTATGGTTGTTGGGGACAAATAAGCCTTGATGTCGTGACTGGACATCTCCATAAATATTCATAGCAATCCTGCATAGACCTACTGGAAGTCTACTATAACCGACTTGTCTAGGTCTAAGGAGTTGCAAACATGGATTTTATAGGACATTTTTTTTTTAAGATTTTATTTATTTATTTGACAGAGAGATCACAAGCAGGCAGAGAGAGAGGAGGAAGCAGGCTCCCTGCTGAGCAGAGAGCCCAATGCGGGGCTCGATCCCAGGACTCCGAGATCATGACCTGAGCCGAAGGCAGCAGCCCAACCCACTGAGCCACCCAGGCGCCCCTTATAGGACATTTTTAAAGGTATTGGCTTTATATCCTGTTGGCAAAGGGGAGTCAGTGAAGCATCGTAAACAGCAGGTAAATATGGTTTTAGTTCATTAGAGCAACCAACTGAAAGCTGGAATTGAGAAGGACTTATGAAGTCAGGGACACAGGTTAAGAGTTAAAGGGTTTCTACATTTAAAAATGATTGAAGTGGGGCACCTGGGTAGCTCAGTGGGTTAAAGCCTCTGCCTTCGGCTCAGGTCATGATCCCAGGGTTGTTGGATCGAACCCCGAGTCAGGCTCTCTGCTGAGTGGGGAGCCTGCTTCTTCCTCTCTCTCTCTCTCTCTCTGCCTGCCTCTCTGCCTACTTGTGATCTTTCAAATAAATAAATAAAAAAATCTTTAAAAAAAAAAGATTGAAGTGGTAAATTTAATATTACATATATTTTTCCACAATAAAAAAGTTAAGAAGCTGTTTTAGGAGTCCAGATAAGAGATGATAAAGGCATGATCTGGGGAAGGGTCAGGGGAAATGTAATAAGGAAGAGTTACTGAGTCATCCATCCCCCCAGTTATTCTAGCTAGACTCATAGGAGTTATTTATTATTTAACATTTATTGACCTGGTACTAAATGCCAGGCACTGTGCTGGGGCACAAAGATGAATAACAATCGCTATCTTCAACTGCATAATGCACTCAATTGTCTAGTGAGATAAACAGATACATATGCAGTATTCATAATACAACATATCAGGGCAGCATTGGAGACAAGTCAAGGCATTATGGAAGCACAGAGGAGGGCAACCTATTGGTTGTGGCAAACAGGGAGGAGTTCTGAGACATGGTGGCTCCTGAGTTGGGTCTTAAGACAATAAAGAAGATTTTGCCAGGTGAAGGAAAATTGGAGGGAGGAAGGGCATTTTGAGTAGAAAAGAACACATGAGGTATTGTTAAAATATTTGCTGGGATGCATAGAGGCACAAAGGAAGGGACTGAGAGGCCCTGGCACTCAAGGGACCCATGTTACTCCAGCACACCCACTCCTCCCTTGACAGGACCCATTCCCTTTGCCCATAAATGGTGGTGGAGCCCAGAATCCCAACCATCCCAGGTGGGAAGAGCGGCTCTATCAGGCAAGGCAGACAGCTTAATGCCTTTGGAGGCAGTGGAAAACAGCTCCTATGAAGTTCCTGGGTCCCACACCAGAAGGCAAAGCAATGAAGAGGGTCTTTCAGAAGATTTGGAGGACAGCGTAAACCTCAGGAATGGTGTAGTTATCACCAAGAGAAGATTATGAGTGGGGAAATGGAAGATTCCTTGGGTTAACTTTAGAATTTTATTAATGAGTGCTCATGGGTCACAGCTTAGAGATTCCCAGAATAATTATAGTAGTCACCTGAGGGGAAATGAACTCCCAGGGGTGCCTCTAACAGTGGCTAAAGGCAGAAAAATGCATTGTGTACTGGATAAAAGCAGCCCTCTAAGTCAAGCATACTTGCTTAAAATTTGCTCTACCAGCTAATAACTATCTGAACTTTGTTAAGCTTTCTGAGCCTCTACTACTTTTTCTATAAAATGAAGATTATAATAATATCTGCTACATGATGCTTCCATGACAACTAATAATAAGAACACCCCTGTTCTTTGCATAGTCCCTAATACACGGTAAGAAGGTTAGTCACTACAACCTTTAGTACAGTCAGAAGAATGAGACATACAGAAATGGGGAGATCAGTGGTAACATTTTCATAATTATAAGGTAAATCAGTTATCTTTTTAAAGAGTTAGTTTTCGGGGAGGAGTCAAGATGGCAGAGAAGTAGCAGGCTGAGACTACTTCAGGTAGTGGGAGATCAGCTAGATAGCTTATCTAAAGATTACAAACACCTACAAATCCAACGGGAGATCGAAGAGAAGAAGAACAGCAACTCTAGAAACAGAAAATCAACCACTTTCTGCAAGGTAGGACTGGCGGAGAAGTGAATCCAAAGCCACGGGAAGATAGACTGCGGGGGGAGGGGCCGGCTCCCGGCGAGCGGCGGAGCAACAGAGCACAAAATCGGGACTTTTAAAAGTCTGTTCCACTGAGGGACATTGCTCCAGAGGCTTAACCGGGGTGAAGCCCACGCGGGGTCAGCGTGGCCTCAGGTCCCTCAGGGTCACAGAAGGATCGGGGGTGTCTGAGTGTCACAGAGCTCACAGGTATTAGAACGGGGAAGCCGGCTACAGAGACAGAGCCGAGGAGTGACTCTCAGCTCGGGGTTACCTTGAACCGGTCGCAGGCTCAATCAGCTCGGAGCGCGGCTGGAGGCCAGGGTGGCGGGAGTCATTGGGCTCTGTTCTCTGAGGGCGCAGGAGTCATTGGGCTCTGTTCTCTGAGGGCGCACTGAGGAGTGGGGCCCCGGGCTCTCGGCTCCTCCGGGCCGGAGACCAGGAGGCCGCCATCTTCATTCCCGCCCTCTGGAACTCTACGGAAAGCGCTCAGGGAACAAAAGCTCCCAAAAGCAAACCCGAGCAGATTGCTCAGCCCGGCCCCGGGTAAGGGCAGTGCCACTTCGTCTGGGGCAAAGACGCTTGAGAATCACTACAACAGGCCCCTCCCCCAGAAGATCAGCAAGAAACCCAGCCAGGACCAAGTTCACCTGCCAAGGAGTGTAGTTTCAATACAAAGAAGAGCGGCGGAATTCCAGAGGAGGAGAAAGCAAAGCATGGAACTCATGGCTTTCTCCCCATGATTCTTTAGCCTTGCAGTTAAATTAATTTTTTTTCTTTTATTTTTCAATTTTTTTTCTTCTTCTGCTAAATTTTTTTAACTTTTACCCTTTTCTTTTTTAACATTTTTTAACTAGTTTATCTAATATATATATATTTTTTTTCCTTTTTATAGTTTTTCTTTATTGGATTTCTTTTTTAAATTTTTTTTTCTTTCTTTCTGAACCTCTTTTTATCCCCTTTCTCCCCCCCCCCCATGATTTGGGATCTCTTCTGATTTGGCTAAAGCATATTTTCCTGGGGTTGTTGCCACCCTTTTAGTATTTTACTTGCTCCTTCATATACTCTTACCTGGACAAAATGACAAGGCGGAAAAATTCACCACAAAAAAAAGAACAAGAGGCAGTACCAAAGGCTAGGGACCTAATCAATACAGACATTGGTAATATGTCAGATATAGAGTTCAGAATGACGATTCTCAAGGTTCTAGCCGGGCTCGAAAAAGGCATGGAAGATATTAGAGAAACCCTCTCGGGAGACATAAAAGGCCTTTCTGGAGAAATAAAAGAACTAAAATCTAACCAAGTGGAAATCAAAAAAGCTATTAATGAGGTGCAAACAAAAATGGAGGCTCTGACGGCTAGGATAAATGAGGCAGAAGAAAGAATTAGCGATATAGAGGACCAAATGACAGAGAATAAAGAAGCTGAGCAAAAGAGGGACAAACAGCTACTGGATCACGAGGGGAGAATTCGAGAGATAAGTGACACCATAAGACAAAACAACATTAGAATAATTGGGATTCCAGAAGAAGAGGAAACAGAGAGGGGAGCAGAAGGTATATTGGAGAGAATTATTGGAGAGAATTTCCCCAATATGGCAAAGGGAACAAGCATCAAAATCCAGGAGGTTCAGAGAACCCCCCTCAAGATCAATAAGAATAGGTCCACACCCCGTCACCTAATAGTCAAATTGACAAGTCTTAGTGACAAAGAGAAGATCCTGAAAGCAGCCCGGGAAAAGAAGTCTGTAACGTACAATGGTAAAAATATTAGATTGGCAGCAGACTTATCCACAGAGACCTGGCAGGCCAGAAAGAGCTGGCATGATATATTCAGAGTACTAAACGAGAAAAACATGCAGCCAAGAATACTATATCCTAGGCTATCATTGAAAATAGAAGGAGAGATTAAAAGCTTCCAGGACAAACAAAAACTGAAAGAATTTGCAAATACCAAACCAGCTCTACAGGAAATATTAGAAAGGGCCTCTAAGCAAAGAGAGACCCTAAAAGTAGTAGATCAGAAAGAAACAGAGACAATATACAATAACAGTCACCTTACAGGCAATACAATGGCACTAAATTCATATCTCTCAATACTTACCCTGAATGTTAATGGGCTAAATGCCCCAATCAAAAGACACAGGGTATCAGAATGGATAAAAAAACAAAACCCATCTATATGTTGCCTACAAGAAACTCATCTTAAACCTGAAGACACCTCCAGATTTAAATGAGGGGGTGGAAAAGAATTTACCATGCTAATGGACATCAGAAGAAAGCAGGAGTGGCAATCCTTATATCAGATCAATTAGATTTTAAGCCAAAGACTACAATAAGAGATGAGGAAGGACACTATATCATACTCAAAGGAACTATCCAACAAGAAGATCTAACAATTTTAAACATCTATGCCCCTAACGTGGGAGCAGCCAACTATATAAACCAATTAATAACAAAATCAAAGAAACATATCGACAATAATACAATAATAGTAGGGGACTTTAACACTCCCCTCACTGAAATGGACAGATCATCCAAGCAAAAGATCAACAAGGAAATAAAGGCCTTAAATGACACACTGGACCAGATGGGCATCACAAATATATTCAGAACTTTTCATCCCAAAGCAACAGAATACACATTCTTCTCTAGTGCACATGGAACATTCTCCTGAATAGATCACATTCTCGGTCCTAAATCAGGTCTCAACCATTATCAAAAGATTGGAATCATTCCCTGCATATTTTCAGACCACAATGCTCTAAAGCTAGAACTCAATCACAAGAGGAAATTTGGAAAGAACCCAAATACATGGAGACTAAACAGCATCCTTCTAAAGAATGAATGGGTCAACCAGGAAATTAAAGAAGAATTGAAAAAATTCATGGAAACAAATGATAATGAAAACACAACGGTTCAAAATCTGTGGGACACAACAAAGGCAGTCCTGAGAGGAAAATATATAGCGGTACAAGCCTTTCTCAAGAAACAAGAAAGGTCTCAGGTACAGAACCTAACCCTACACCTAAAGGAGCTGGAGAAAGAACAAGAAAGAAACCCTAAACCCAGGAGGAGAAGAGAAATCATAAAGATCAGAGCAGAAATCAATGAAATAGAAACCAAAAAAACAATAGAACAAATCAACGAAACTAGGAGCTGGTTCTTTGAAAGAATTAATAAGATTGATAAACCTCTGGCCAGACTTATCAAAAAGAAAAGAGAGAGGACCCAAATAAATAAAATCATGAATGAAAGAGGAGAGATCACAATGAACACTAAAGAAATACAGACAATTATAAGAACATACTATGAGCAACTCTACGCCAACAAATTTGACAATCTGGAAGAAATGGATGCATTCCTAGAGACATATAAACTACCACAACTGAACCAGGAAGAAATAGAAAGCCTCAACAGACCCATAAGCAGTAAGGAGATTGAAACAGTCATCAAAAATCTCCAAACAAACAAAAGCCCAGGGCCAGATGGCTTCCCAGGGGAATTCTACCAAACATTTAAAGAAGAACTAATTCCTATTCTCCTGAAACTGTTCCAAAAAATAGAAATGGAAGGAAAACTTCCAAACTCATTTTATGAGGCCAGCATCACCTTGATCCCAAAACCAGACAAGGATCCCATCAAAAAAGAGAACTACAGACCAATATCCTTGATGAACACAGATGCAAAAATTCTCACCAAAATACTAGCCAATAGGATTCAAAAGTACATTAAAAGGATTATTCACCATGACCAAGTGGGATTTATTCCAGGGCTGCAAGGCTGGTTCAACATCCGCAAATCAATCAATGTGATACAACACATTAATAAAAGAAAGAACAAGAACCATATGATACTCTCCATAGATGCTGAAAAAGCATTTGACAAAGTACAGCATCCCTTCCTGATCAAAACTCTTCAAAGTGTAGGGATAGAGGGCACATACCTCAATATTATCAAAGCCATCTATGAAAAACCCACTGCAAATATCATTTTCAATGGAGAAAAACTGAAAGCTTTTCCGCTAAGGTCAGGAACATGACAGGGATGTCCATTATCACCACTGCTATTCAACATAGTACTAGAAGTCCTAGCCTCAGCAATCAGACAACAAAAGGAAATTAAAGGCATCCAAATCGGCAAAGAAGAAGTCAAACTATCACTCTTTGCAGATGATATGATACTATATGTGGAAAACCCAAAAGACTCCACTCCATAACTGCTAGAACTTGTACAGGAATTCAGTAAAGTGTCAGGATATAAAATCAATGCACAGAAATCAGTTGCATTTCTCTACACCAACAACAAGACAGAAGAAAGAGAAATTAAGGAGTCCATCCCATTTACAATTGCACCCAAAACTATCAGATACCTAGGAATAAACCTAACCAAAGAGACTAAGAATCTATACACAGAAAACTATAAAGTACTCATGAAAGAAATTGAGGAAGACACAAAGAAATGGAAAAATGTTCCATGCTCCTGGATTGGAAGAATAAATATTGTGAAAATGTCTATGCTACCTAAAGCAATCTACACATTTAATGCAATTCCTATCAAAGTACCATCCATTTTTTCAAAGAAATGGAACAAATAATCCTAAAATTTATATGGAACCAGAAAAGACCTCGAATAGCCAAAGCAATATTGAAAAAGAAAGCCAAAGTTGGTGGCATCACAATTCCGGACTTCAAGCTCTATTGCAAAGCTGTCATCATCAAGACAGCATGGTACTGGCACAAAAACAGACACATAGATCAGTGGAACAGAATAGAGAGCCCAGAAATAGACCCTCAACTCTATGGTCAACTAATCTTCGACAAAGCAGGAAAGAATGTCCAATGGAAAAAGACAGCCTCTTCAATAAATGGTGTTGGGAAAATTGGACAGCCACATGCAGAAAAATGAAATTGGATCATTTCCTTACACCACACACGAAAATAGACTCAAAACGGAAGAAGGATCTCAATGTGAGAAAGGAATCCATCAAAATCCTTGAGGAGAACACAGGCAACAACCTCTTCGACCTCAGCCGCACCAACATCTTCCTAGGAACATCGCCAAAAGCAAGGGAAGAAAGGGCAAAAATGAACTATTGGGATTTTATCAAGATCAAAAGCTTTTGCACAGCAAAGGAAACAATTAACAAAACCAAAAGACAACTGACAGAATGGGAGAAGATATTTGCAAACGACATATCAGATAAAGGTCTAGTGTCCAAAATCTATACAGAACTTAGCAAACTCAACACCCAAAGAACAAATAATCCAATCAAGAAATGGGCAGAAGACATGAACAGACATTTCTGCAAAGAAGAGATCCAGATGGCCAACAGACACATGAAAATGTGCTCCATATCACTCGGCATCAGGGAAATACAAATCAAAACCAGCATGAGATATCACCTCACACCAGTCAGAATGGCTAAAATTAACAAGTCAGGAAATGACAGATGCTGGCGAGGATGCGGAGAAAGGGGAACCCTCCTCCACTGTTGGTGGGAATGCAAGCTGGTGCAACCACTCTGGAAAACAGCATGGAGGTTCCTCAAAATGTTGAAAATAGAACTACCCTATGACCCAGCAATTGCACTGCTGGGTATTTACCCTAAAGATACAAACGTAGTGATCCGAAGGGGCACGTGCACCCGAATGTTTATAGCAGCAATGTCTACAATAGCCAAACTATGGAAAGAACCTAGATGTCCATCAACAGACGAATGGATAAAGAAGATGTGGTATATATACACAATGGAATACTATGAAGCCATCAAAAGAAATGAAATCTTGCCATTTGCGCCGACATGGATGGAACTAGAGGGTATCATGCTTAGCGAAATAAGTCAATCGGAGAAAGACAACTATCATATGATCTCCCTGATATGAGGGAGAGGAGATGCAACATGGGGGGTTAAGGGGGTAGGAGAAGATTAAATGAAACAAGATGGGATTGGGAGGGAGACAAACCATAAGTGACTCTTAATCTCACAAACCAAACTAAGGGTTGATGGGGGGGAGGGGGGTTGGGAGGGGGGTGGGATTATGGACACTGGGGAGGGTATGTGCTATGGTGAGTGCTGTGAAGTGTGTAAACCTGGTGATTCACAGACCTGTACCCCTGGGGATAAAAATATATGTTTATAAAAAATAAAATTAATTAAGAAAAGAAAAAAAGAAAAAAAAAAGAGTTAGTTTTCTAGATGTTTCCCCCCCACGGAGTGAAGGATACCTATGTAATTAGTCTTTTTAATGACTAAATATCTATTTATGAAGCAAAAAATTGGGGAAGCTATTGGTTATTGAGAAATTGCTTTCAGTTTACTGGAAATACAAAATAAAATATGCCAACTATGTCTCAACATTAAATTTGGGTGAACTAATTGACAATAATTTTCTATTTCTGTTCTTATTTTCATAGTTTCCTCATTTAGTAAAACCAAGTGGTCCAGTTAATGAAGTTAGTTCCATTAATGAAGTGACGTCCTCAGAGATTCTTGCAGGGGAAGGGCTGATGTTTCACAAACAGGGTAAAGGAGCACACAGCAGCTATTTCTGGAGCTGAAAAAGGGAACATCAACACATTTCAGTTTTTCCCCTTGGGAAAATGTGCCAGGTACACATTTTACATTTTCACATATTAGGAAGCTAAATATCTTAAAATATAGGAACTAATTCAGTTCCAGTGCTATATATTAACAATCCTAAATCACTCTAATCCTGTAAACCCAAAAGTTAAGTGAAATGAAGCTTTCTATTTTTTTTTTTATAAAAAGAAAAATAAAGCCAAGGAGGGAAATGATGCCTGCCTTCTTCAGAAGTAGAATTCTAAAGAATAAAAATATAATTTATAGGGAAAAACATAAAATTCATCTATGTGAAACTCAATCTTGTATTCATTTTGGAAAACAATACTCCCAGTAATTTAATGAAACTGATGCCTTTAAAAAAATGGAGAGTACATGGGGTGGCTCAGTTGGTTGATCATCCAACTCTTAATCTCAGCTCAGGTCTTGATCTCAGGGTTGTGACTTCAAGCTCTACATTGGGCTCCATTCCCAGCCTGGAACCTACTTGAAAATTAAATACATACATACATACATACATACACACTGGGGGCACAAAATTATCTGACGATGTTAACAATTTCTGCCTTGCCCATTGAGACAAAAGATCTTCAAAGCATGCAAACAAGTCAAATATAGTTAAGAAGGAACTGAATTCCAAGATATGGAGAAGAGTGAAAGACCACTGTTAATCGGTCACAATAAATATTACCATACTTTCAGACCAAGATATATCACAGGATACAAAAAGAATGTGCAGGTGCAGTCAAGGACCCAGATAGATTATTAGTGAGAAATCATAGAGAAATAAAGAATCTTAAGACTTGAGAAAAAAGACACCTCTCTCTTCCAAAAAGGTTAGCCCAAGAAACTACCAACAAATAAACTTTGTATCTATACCTAACAGAATCCTAAAATTATCAATGACTTGCCAATACTTCGGACACAAAAAAGTGGTCACAATGACTGACAGAGACCAGACGAGTTCACTAAAGGAAAGAATTGCTCAACTAAGCAGCAGTTAGGGAATTTCACAGATACCAAATACCGGGATTTTAGCAATGCAATTTAAAAGCGTCTCAAAAACCCTCATGAACCAAGGACATATTCACATGCTTAATGTAGGTGAATGCACAGGTGGTTGAATAATGTTAAAGATGAATGAGAATCTCCTTAGAGGCTTAAGGAGTTTTGATCTGGTCTAGTTCTTTTCTGTAATGATGGTGAAAGGACACCAAGAAGGCACATAAATCTCAATTGCATGATTATTTCATTGAATTAGAGAATAAAAAGACTTTTTTAAATTATAGAATAAATACTTCTATAGAGGCAAATAGATCTTCACCTTTTTTCCAAGACTGGTGAAAAATTGGGTCCAAAATAAGTAAGGTGAAATTTATGAAATATAAATAGAGAATTTTACCTACCAATTCAGAAGGCAAATATGTAAAGCGTTTCTAACTTTATCTTTAGAATAACCCTGTGAGGTAGGTATTATATTGGTCGTGTTGTAGATGATAAAACCAAGGTTTGCTGAATTAGTAATTTTCCCAAGTCATATTACAATTTCTTCCATTGTCACATCTCCCTTTATTCAGTCTGACTTCCTCTTACCAGGAATCTTGTGATTACATTGGGCCTACCCAGGTAATCCAGGATGATCTCCTCATCTCAAAATCTCTAATTTAATCCTATCTGCAGAGTCTCTTTACATATGTATAAAGGAACATTCACAGCTTCCAGAGACCCAGACATGGACACATTGGAGGACTATTGTTCAACAGAACCAAACTGTGCATAGTGAGCAAGGCGAGGAGTGGTTGAAGGTGACTAAGAACTAAATTACATGGGCCTTGAAAGCCGTTATAAGAATCTTGGGTTTTACCATATATTAAATGGAGAGCTATGCAGAGCAGTGACACAGCTGAACTTGTGTCTTTAGAGGATCACGGCAGTGGCTGTTTTGAGAAGAGCTACAGGGACACATGATGCAAGAACAGTGAGAAGGTGCTTGCGGTGGTCTAGGAGACAGAGGTGGCAGCTCATACCAGGCTGGTAACACTGAAAGTGGTCAGAAGTGGTTGGATTCTGGAGATAACTTTGAAGAATAGATCCAACATGACAGATTCAATGTGCTCAGAGAAAGAGTCGTCCAAGGATTATTTCATTTCAGTCTGAGCAACTTGACTTGCCATCAACTCAAATGGAAACTTCTGTAAAAGGACTAGTTTTGGAGGGGTGGTTAGAATAGAACCACACATTCTGCTTTTTAGTCAGTATTATTATGACTATTAGACATTCTAAGTCGAGATATTGAATGGAGAATTGTATTTAGGAATCTGGAAGTTAGAAGAAAATTCAGAGTTACAAATATCAATATGGGCATATAGGAATTGTCAGCTCATAGGTAATGTTTTCAGCCATAAGACTAGATGAGAACATCAAGGGGTTAAGTGTAAGATAAATAAGAAATGATCAAGGATAAATTCTGGAGCACATCTTCATAAGGAGGATGAGAAGAAGGGAAGCCATAAACAGGGGCTAAGAGAAAATGACAGTGAAAATGCAGTTTCCTGGAAGACAAGTAAAAGAATATGTATTTTAAGGATGATGAATTATTAAATGTGACCTGTAAGATGAACAGTGAGTACTGGATTGACCAACCCACGTGATCTGGGATAATCTGATAACTCAGAGTGGTAATGGCCAAGACTCTGAACAGATATATAGATAAATCACTTAGAACAATCGCTTCCAAACTTTGCTGCATTTTTGGAATTAATCACCTGAGAATCTATTTAAAATAGTGATACCTAGGCACCCCCCCCCAAAAAAAAAACCCCACACCACTCTGATTAGCATTTTGTAAGCTCTCCAGCTGAATCTAATGGACAGCAAAATTGAATACACACTAGTTTAGAACAATGCCAGCATCTAGAAAACTTTTTTGGTATGACTAAGTTGAGGAAGCTTGGTGGGAAGGGACAGGGTTTGTGGGGGAAAGAGAGTGGAAATTATTGTGCAATTGATAAATTGTAAATTTATTGCTCATTATCCAAGGGTTACCTTGGCAAGTATAATTACATCATATCTTCCTCGTTCAGCTCACCAAAACTTTTGGTTCTTATACCAAAATTAAGTAGATACTTAGCTCTGCTCAGCAAACGTTGGACAAAGGCAAAGAAAACGTATCTAAGAGTGAGACAATACCTCCAAATAGTGGGCAAAGCCAGAATGCAAAGACTAAATAAGAGCCAATGAAGAGTTACCTTCAGCCCCAGTGACAATTTGTAGTGACACTTTCTAAGCAGCTCTGAAAACAGTTTATACCACCACTTCAGACTGCCTGAAGAATTAAAATCACAGATAGGTTTTATTTCTTCTGTAGCTGATGTAACCCTACCCAAACTATTTTTTCTCCCTCCTAGAAATCTTGCAGCTGTGAATTTTATGCCAAGTCGCATGTTTCAAATAAAGTTCAATAAAGAAGGCCTAATTCAGATAACAAGAGACTCTGAGATTCTTTATACACCAGCTGTTAACTTTTGTGTTGAAATGCTGGTTGGATATTTGATGCTTTCTTTTAATTCAGAAAAGCACTTAAAGCACTTAGGGAAGCACTGGATTGATTTTCAATTTGGGAATCCCATGTCTGCAGCGCAACTCAGAAATAGCTCAATAAAATTTTGTGAGTAAGTTTTCTGCTCTAGCAAGCAGGTAAAATGGATTTCAAATGCATTCTGGAAAGACAAAAGTTTGCTTATGATGCAGTAAGAAGTTCACACAGAAAGAAACATGCATGCAATCAGGAGAGAAATCGATGCAAGCCCCCTAGAAGGAGGATTCCAAGGTTACTCGAGGGAGCCAAAGATTAAAAGTTGGGTGACAATTTAAAAGAAAAAGGAAAAAGGAATGAGAGAGATCCCTGATCAGACAGAACGGGTAGATAGAAGAATAAAGAACTAATGATTAGGAATAGGAGAGACAAGAAATGAAAGACAGGCAAAAAAGAGAGTCCCCAAACAAGAGAGAAGAGGCATAAGAAGGTCAATTAACATGGCAAACTTTGGGGCAGGGAAAGGAAAAGGGAGTGTGCCTGGAACTAAAAGGGACAGTGGTTATGCCAGCAGCTGGGAGAAAGCCACTCATATCCTGTTTTGAAGGAGGAAAGAAGGTCAAACTCCCTGTTTTCTGTCATTGCTGATGACTTTTCAAACTGTTATCCCTACAGCAAAAAAGCATCAGAATAAAACAAAACTATCTGCAGATGACAGAAATTAAAACAGTTGTGGCTGACTTATTGCTGATCATTTTCAAATGTGAAATGTCTGGTGAAAGTTCCTAACAAGAGTGGTGTAAATGACAAGCAAATTTGACTTATATGTGGCATGAAAAACAAGATAATAACGTCCTTTCAAGATGCTTCAGTAAATGTCTATAAGGACCACGCATAAGCCTATTTGCAAAGAAGTCGGTGGATGTTGTATCTGATTTGTAAAATTAAATGAAGATATGGAAGAAATACTTTTGAGATAGAATAATCCTGAGACATAACACACATACCAACAGTATGCAAATAGCATGTTAAGAATATCCTAAGACTATCAAATAAAGAGATCTAGTAAGTCTGGAGTACATCATAAAACTTAAAGCATGAATCTGATGTACATTCTCAACTGAGAGTCACTGGCCTAGTAGATATTAGATCCAAATGAAGCATGCTAATAGCCAATAAGAATTTTAAATGATAACTGAAATCTATGAGTAATAACACTTTAGCATTTAGTTTCATGTCTAATATCATCAGACAAAATAACACCAAGCAGAAACATGTCATGGATAGCAAGAGCATTGACAAATCCCTAGGAACTTCATATACAGGATGCAGTTTCTGAATTATTTATATTAACAATATTTGATTTATAAAATTTTTACCTCGGGGAGAATAAACATCTCTTTTGATTCAACAACTCCTCTCATGTAACACATTGATAGGAATACAGATTTCTTTCTAAACCTAATCATTTCTAGTATTTTTTACAAGGTGAATGAACAAGTCTTTGTGATTCTGCAGGGACCCCCTGGGAAATCACAAAGTTTTAGGTGCAAAAGATATCCTGTAAGTTTTACTCTTTTTTTTTTCTGATACTGAGAGCTTGGTTTGGGGAAGACAAAAATAAGTATTATTGGAGGAGATTTGGACTTGATTAAGATAAGATCATGGGTGCCTGTGAATAATACTAGCTACGTATTTAACTGAAGTGACAAAAGAATTTTGAAATACACATAGAATGTAACATAATTGTAAAAATATGAACTCTTTCAAAAGTGAAGTTTCTTTGTTCTTCTCTTTTTTTTATTGTTTTTAAAAATAATACCGGATGTAATAAAGTCAACATAAAGCACAGAAAGTTACTCTGACAAGACAATCTTTGTTATGTAAGCAAATAACACAGAAAGATTAACCCTTCATAATGAAAGCCATCATAATGAAAGCAATAAACAGTAAACCAAGGAATCAATCCCATCAACACTGAGCAAACTTTGCCAAGCTATTAAGGCATTCCATAGCTTTTCAGACTCAGTTATTATAAACCAAGGCAAATAAAATTTACATTCCAAGCTTTGCCTTTCATTGTGCTTTTTAGTATTCTACAACATACTGGGACTTTAGGACAAATCTTGCAAGACCATGAGAACTAATTTTATAAGAAACAGAATACAAGGCTTTCACCATTACTACCTTCGAATGAACCAATAAATAAGCATTTTTTTAAAGTTCTCCATTTTAATTGCCAATACAGTTAAAAATCAGTAGACATAACCCACATGAACAAACTCTTTGGTGTCCTTGATAAATCTTCAGGGTGTAAATGGGTCTGAAGAACCAAAAAAAAAAAGCAAAAACAAAAACAAAAAAGAGGAAAAGGAACAAAGAAGTACTGTGTTAGGGAAAAATTTATTATTTCCCTTGAAAATAGAAGTACATATATTGTTATATTTTCTGTTACTATTGCTCCTAGTAGTCTCAATCAACAATACTGATGATAATTTTTTTCAGTGTTACAAGATTCATTGTTTATGCACCACACCCAGTCTTCCATGCAATATGTGCCCTCCTTAATACCCACCACCAGGCTCACCTGTCCCCCCATCCCTCTCTCCTCCAAAACCCTGTTTATTTCTCAGAGTCCACAGTCTCTCATCATTTGTCTCCCCCTCTGATTTCCCCCAGCTCACTTCTCTCCATCTCCCAATGTCCTCCGTGTTATTCCTTATGCTCCACAAGTAAGTGAAACCATATGATAATTGACTCTCTCTCTCTGCTTGACTTATTTCACTCAGCATAATATCTTCCAGTCCCATCCATGTTGATACAAAACTTGGATATTCAACCTTTCTGATGGCTGCATAATATTCCATGTATATATGCACCATATCTTCTTTATCCATTTGTCTGTTGAAGGGCATCTTTGGAGAAAGGGGAACCATCTTACACTGTTGGTGGGAATGCAAGTGGGTGCAGCCACTTTGGAAAACAGTGTGGAGAGTCCTCAAAAAATTAAAAATAGAGCTATCCTATGACCCTGCAATTACACTATTGGGTATTTACCCCAAAGATATAGATGTAGTGAGAAGAAGGGCCATATGTACCCCAATATTCATAGCAGCAATGGCCACAATTGCCAAACTGTGGAAAGAACTCGTGATATTTTTTTAAAAGAAGCCTTTAACTTAATTTTTTTCAGTGTTCAAAAATTCATTGTTTATGCACCACACCCAGTGCTCTATGCAATACATGTCCTCCATAATACCCACCACCAGGCTCACCCAACCTCCCACACCCTCCCCTCCAAAACCCTCAGCTTTTTTCCTCAGAGTCCACAGTCTCTTATGGTTTGTCTCCCCCTCCAATTTCCCCCAGCTCACCTCTCCTCTCCATGTCCCAACGTCCTTTGTGTTATTCCTTATGCTCCACAAGTAAGTGAAACCATATGGTACTTGACTCTCTCTGCTTGACTTATTTCACTCAGCATAATCTCTTCCAGTCCCGTCCATGTTGATAAAAAAGTTGGGTATTCATCCTTTCTGATGGAAGCATAATATCCCATTGTATATATGGACCATAACTTCTTTATCCACTCGTCCGTTGAAGGGCATCTTGGTTCTTTCCAGTTTGGCAACTGTGGCCATTGCTGCTTCGAACATTGGGATACAGATGGCCCTTCTTTTCACCACATCAGTATCTTTGGGATAAATACCCAGTAGTGCAATTGCAGGGTCATAGGGAAGCTCTATGTTTAATTTCTTAAGGAATCTCCACACTGTTTTTCAAAGGGGCTGCACGCAGTTGCATTCCCACCAATAGTGTAAGAGGGTTCCCCTTTCTCCACATCCTCTCCAACACTTGTTGTTTACTGTCTTGTTGATTTTGGCCATTCTAACTGGTGTAAGGTGGTGTATCTCAATGTGGTTTTGATTTGAATCTCCCTGATAGCCAATGATATTGAACATTTTTTCATGTGTCTGTTCGTCATTTGTATGTCTTCTTTGGAGAATTGTCTGTTCATGTCTTCTGCCCGTTTTTTGACGTGATTATCTGTTTTGTGTGTGTTGAGTTTGAGGAGTTCTTTACAGATCTTGGATCTCAGACCTTTGTCTGTAGTGTCATTTGCGGTTCTCTTCTCGCATTCCATGGGTTGCCTCTTTGTTTTGTTGACTGTTTCCTTTGCTGCGCAGAAGCTTTTGATTTTGATGAAGTCCCAAAGTTCACTTCTGCTTCTGTTTCGTTTGCCTTTGGGGACATGTCTTGAAAGAAGTTGCTGTGGCCGATAATGATAACTTTTAACCTAAGTAACTGACTTCTATTTCACAGAGAAAATTTGGTCGTGGATAATGGAGAACAGTCTGCCACAAATCAGCATTTTAGCCACAAGCAGAACTCATAAGTATACATAACACAACTTTCTATAGACACATGCTTGCTACAGCCTAATACACATTCTAAAAGTGGCAGAACTTAACCAAAGATAAAGCCTATCTGTAGCATATTAAAAGCAAAAGCATATAAACATAAAAGTGAGCTCAGTCATCAGTGTTTCTGTGTTCTTACTTAGAAATGATTTAGGTATCCAGGTTTATTCACTGATTAGCTCATTTTAATTAATCTAAGGTTTCAAGTTCCCAAGATCTTTTTTTTTAATAATTGAGATATAATTTATATACCATAGAATTCCCCATTTAAAATGTACAATTCAGTCGGTTTTGGTATATTTGCAAGATTGTACAACCATCACCATTAACCAATTCCAGAATATTTTCATCACTCCCAAAGAAAACCCCATCCCCTTTCCCCACTCTCAGCGATTGCTAATATATTTATTGTATGTCTATATGTTTTACCTATCCTGTACATTTCATATAAATGGAATCCTACAACACATGACCTTTTGTTTCTGGCTCCTTTCAGTCAGCATGATGTTTTCAAGGTTCATCCATGGTGCCATATATATCAGTATTTCCTTCCTTTACATGGCCAAATAATATTCCATTGTATGAATATACCACATTATGTATACCTCCATCAGTTGATGGATATATGGGTTTTTTTCCTACTTTGGGCTATTAATAACACTGCTATGAATGTATGTATACAAGTCTTGATATGAACATATGATTGGATTTTCTGGAATGGAACGTAGGAGTTGGAGTTTCTAGATCATATGGTAACGCTACATTTAATTGTTGAAGAAAAACAAAATTATTGTCCACATGCAAAAAATTATTTTGCATTCGTATTAGCAATGTCTAAGGGTTCCTATTTTTCTACTTTCTCACAAATACTCATTATTATCTGCCTTTGATTATAGCCACCTCAAGTTTGTGAAGTGGTATTTCATTGTGGTTTTTAATTGCAACCCCCTAGTGACTAATGATGTTAGGCAATTTTTTCATGTACTTACTGGTCATTTGTATATATTTATTAAATGTCTATTCACATCCTTTGCCCATTTTTTGGATTCATTGTCTTTTTATTGTTAAGTTCCCTAAAGATCTTAGAAATTCAAGCTGGCATACTAGAAAACACAATTCCTATGGAAATAAGGTGTTTTCTAGTATGCCAGGTGTTTCAGGATAGTGTGATGAATGTTAATGAATTTTAAATACACACAATTACATTTTTATAACCAATCTGTATAAGTTTACAGAAAGCATACCCAAATAGAATTTAAAAAGCACTTTTATATTATATTTAACATTGGTAAATTAAAGTAAATATCGCTGTTGTTTACCATACCAAAATTACTCAACTAGTCATATTTACCAAAATTTTACCTTAATTATATGAACTTGGATTCTTAAAATGTTTCTTAGTGCTGTCTGAGCATCTTAAAAAATTATAGCACATTGGAAGTATTATTCAAATTCTGCATATTCTTGGAATTTGGGGGATATCCAAAGTATACATTTCTCTCTATAAGTTCATTGGAATAGAGCTCCTTTATTTTTCTTTTTTTTTAATTTTTTTTAAAGATTTTATTTATTTATCTGACAGAGAGAGATCACAAGCAGGCAGAGAGGCAGACAGAGAGAGAGGAGGAAGCAGGCTCCCTGCTGAAGCAGAGAGCCCAATGCGGGGCTCGATCCCAGAATCCTGAGATCATGACCTGAGCCGAAGGCAGCGGCTTAACCCACTGAGCCACCCAGGCGCCCCTCCTTTATTTTTCTATTTACTCTTTCTGTCTTTTAGCATCAGGAGCACATTCTCCTCCCTCTGCCTTTATGAGTAGTCTGACCATGAAACATTGCTGCCTGCCTGACTTCCCTCATTCCTCACAGATTTTCTTTCTTAGGACAGGTTCCATTCCCTAGTTTCCTGATCTTTATTGTATCAGAAACTCCTCCTCTACCTAGTCTTTTTTGTTTTTTAAGTGTTGTTTATATCTGAGCCTTTTCTGTCATTACTTTGTTTCCATGTTTACTTGTTTTTGTCTTTTTTCACCTCCCACTGCCATAGGCAAATGGATGGAAGGGTAGTTCCTCAATCATTTGCTTAAATATTGCTTTAGACTTTATTCTAATCAAACTTTCTTAATCTCACTTTCATGCTCCATCAGTCTCCAATTTCTCTTAATTTTCATTAAAACACTTAATGTTACAAATGGTATAACACAAATATCCATTCTCTGTCATTTGAAATAATATTTAAAGGATTTTTTATTTACTATTTTTCCTACCTTTTTTCTTCATGAGAGCCTTGGAGACTGGTATCAGGAAGGAAGGGGAGCCAGGAGGGAGAAGAGAAGGGAAGGAGGGAGACAAAAGAACAAAAAGACAAAGAGAAGGAAAAAGAAGGGACGTTTCTTTCTGCTGTTTGGAATCAGCAGACCAAACTTCTTGTTCCCACCTTCCTGCATTAAAATACTTTGGCTTTGCTCCATAAATTTTGTAAAACATCTTTGTGACATAATTACAAGTGTTTAAAAATGTAATAATAGGTTTGTCCATCAATAAAGCTTGTTCCTCAAATTGTTCTTTCATCTGAGCAAGCAAGATTCTCTTTGTGAGAGACCTAGCCAAGGACAAGGGGAAGTCTGGAGTTCTAGAAAAGGTCTCCCCTGATAGCTGAAAGGTCCCATGAGTACTGGGCTGAAAGGCAAGCCAATAGCTTTGTTGTTAATGGATGTTAATTGTGGACCCAACAGAACTCTAGGCACTATGGACACAATAGAGTGCCTGCCCTTGAGCAGTTTATAGTAAATTGTGCTACTGAATTTAGTGTCAATACACACTAGAACATAAGGGTATATAAGAATGTATCTATCAGTGCCGGGAAGGTGAGGACTGTGGACAGAAGTGGGATTGGAACAGTTTCATAAATGAGACTGACTTGAACTGTGTCTGGAAGGGATGGAAGGATTGGCTGGTTTGAGGACATGAAGGCTGGAGAGAGGTGGTCATTATTATCAAAGAAATATAAACCAACCCAGAGGAAGGAAAGATAATACAGAGTATTAAGGAAATATTGAAGAAGATAAAAGTGGAAACGTTCTCATGGGCCTTGAATGCCAGACTGAGGACGCTGAATGTCCCTCTCTTTATCCTGTCTCGACATAAAGAAGGACAGTAATTTCTGAACAGGACTTCTTTGTCTAAGCTACAGACTGAGCTGCAATGGTCTTGTTCCTACCCATACTCCCACCACCACCCTTTTCTTGCTACAGCTGTTTCCTTCTCATATTTGCTTTAAATGTCCACTTCCTCATAACACCCTGTACATGTAATCTACTCGCCTTTAATGTTCCATCATAGCATCTCTGACTTGTTTGCATATAATCAATTCAACCACCAAGTGCAACTCTATGTTTTTTTTTATCTGCCCAGCCCCTCTGGCAGTAGTACCAAGTGTCACAAACTCAAGGTCCACATCCTCTGTATTTGCTTACAATGTTTTCTTGATAATAATGGTCACCTTTCCCCACCCCTTCTTATCTCAGTCCAGCCAAATCTTTCCTTCCCTTCCAGACCCCGCTCAAGCCAGTCTCATCCACAAAATTGTTCCAGCCCATTTCTGTCCACAGTACATCAGGAAGAGGAGAAGGCACTGCCTTGAAGCATGCCATGAAACATGAACTTTGTAAGCAGTCAAAAAATAGCAAGTAACCCTAGGAAAGAAAGGAATAGGAGAAACAATGTCCCCAGTCACAGAAAGAAGAGTTTCAAACAGGGGGTGGTAAATAGCCTTAGAAAACATACATATACAGAGTGACAACAAAGGGTTTCTCACTTGGAAATAACCATGGATCTTTAAGAGACAGTTTCATTGGGGTGGTAGGGATGGAAAACATATTGTCAGGGTTAAGAGTGTGCTTTTGAGAAGCCTGAAAAAAGAAAGGGGTCAACTTGCATTTAAGGAAGGGAGAAATATGGAGAGTTAACAAGAGAAAGATTAAAAACATAAGGTCAAGAAGAGAAGGCTGATGGTGCTGAAAAAGACTGTTGCGAGGGAATCATTAGCAAAGCACTGTTAAAGGAAGCTTCAGAACATTCCTCACAGAATTGCCAAGACTGCATAAGGCAGACACCTAACATCACATATGCTAATTCCTCACATGTTGGAACAATAGCAAAAGGCCATAAAAGAGACCTGACAAGCAATAGGTCTATGTTAATAAGACATTGAAGAATGAGCATGAAACTGCAATGGGAGGGTTTTCTGTATCACAAAGCCCAGCCGTACCCATTTATCTTCTCCTCCAGATATCTTTACAAAAATAAATCTACATGGCTTTCATTCACATACATAAGAAAAGGTTTTGCACAATCTTTCCCTACAACATCATATAATTTCAGATATGGAAGGTACATTGAAAATATCTAATCTACAATTCAATAAGAAAAACCCCAAAGAATCCAATTTAAAAATGGGCAGAAGACCTGAATAGACATTTCTTCAAAGAAGAGATATAGATGACCAACAGACACATGAAAAGATGCTCACCATCATTAACCACGAGGAAAATATACATCCAAACCACAATGAGATGTCACCTTACACCAGTCAGAATGGCTATTATCAAAAACACAAGAAATAACAATTGTTGGCAAGCATGTGGCAAGAAGGAAACGCTCATAGTGTTGATGGGAATGTAAATTGATACAGCCACTGTGGAAAAGAGTATGGAGGTTCTTCAAAAAATTAAAAATAGAACTACTCTATGACCCAGTAATTGCACTGCTAGGTATATACCCCCCAAATACAAAAACACAAATTCGGAGGGATACATGCACCACTATGTTTATTGCAGCATTATTTACAACAGCCAAACCATGGAAGCTGTCCAAGGGCCCATCAATAGATGAGTGGATAAAGAAGATGTGAGCCATAAAAGGAATGAAATCTTGCCATTTGCAACAACATGGATGGAGCTAGAGAGCATTATGCTAAGTGAAATAAGTCAGTCAGAGAAAGACGTATACCGTATGATCTCATTCTTATGTGGAATCTAAGAAGCAAGACAAATAAGCAAAGGAAAAAGAGAGACAGACCAAGAAACAGAGGGGAGATGGACTGGGGGACAAGGGAAGTAGGGGATGGGGATTAAAGTGTGTACTTTGATGAGCACTGAATAATTTGTATAGAATTACTGAATCACTATATTGTACACCTGAAACTAACATAACACTGTATGTTAGCTATACTGGAATTAAAATAAAAAACATAAGAAAAGAAAATGAAAACACTAAGTCAAAAAGGTATGTATACCCCTATGTTCATTGTAGCATTATTTACAATAGCCATGATATGGAAGCAACCAAGGTGTCCATTGATAGATGAATGAATAAAGAATATCTGGATATATATCCAACAGTAATAACTTGAGCATAAAAAATAATGAAATCTGGGCACCTGGGTGGCTCAGTTGGTTAAACAACTGCCTTCGGCTCAGGTCATGATCCCGGAATCCCAGGATCCAGTCCCACATCGGGCTCCCAGCTCCCTGGGGAGTCTGCTTCTCCCTCTGACCTTCTCCCCTCTCATGCTTTCTCTCTCACTCTCTCTCTCAAATGGATAAATACAATCTTTTTAAAAGATGAAATCTTACCATTTGTGACATTAATGAACCTAGAGGGTATTATGCTCAGTGAAATAAGTCAGACAGAGAAAGACAAATGCTGTATGACTTCACTTATATGTTGATTCTAAAAAACAAAACAAAACAAACAAAACCAGACTCAGATAAACAGAACATACTGATGGTTTCCAGAGGAGAGATTTGGTGGTGGAGGGAGGGGGAGTGAAATAGGTGAAGGGGATCAAGAGGTACAATCTTGTAGTTATAATATAAATAAGCCATGGGGATATAAGGTACAACAGAAGGAATATAGTCAATAATACCTTATTAGCTTTGTATGGTGACAGATGGTAACTAGACTAATTGTGGTAATCATTTCATAACATATATGAATGTTGAATCACTATATTATACATAGGAAACTAATATAATATTGTATGTCAACTATACTTTAGTAAAAATTTATCTATTCCTGGACAATGGACCCAAATCAAGATGACATTTTCCTTCCCCAATTGTAGTTTCCTTTTGTTTCTCTGCAGGGTAATAATAATTTCTTTTTTAAAACTTCACTCTTCATCTAAAATATGACAAAGGCATAGTCGATAAATAGAAATTCTCATCTTTCCATCTCTAAATCTTCCACTGGTTTAATAATTCACTCCTTCTCAGTGCCTTAAAAATGGGACTTTTATCTTCGAATCCATCTGTAAAGCCATTCTCTTCTCCTCCCACTTACTAAATGGACTCCATTTATGACTCATTT
Organism: Lutra lutra; assembly: GCF_902655055.1. Taxonomy (NCBI): domain Eukaryota; kingdom Metazoa; phylum Chordata; class Mammalia; order Carnivora; family Mustelidae; genus Lutra; species Lutra lutra. The sequence goes on from NC_062281.1 coordinate 66,703,216, forward strand.
TATGGGAGCTTATCTACTCCAGGAGAAGTTTCATCAGATAACCTCGTCCTTAGAAAACCAGAGGAAGATGGTTAGGAATGACTTCTATTGTTTGAGAACTTCTCTTTGATCTGAAATATTGAGGGAGGCTATAGGATGTCCCCTGGGTCTCTTGTGTTTTTGATAGTCCAGGAAATGATTACCCTGGTCTCAGAGTCTGGAGAGCCTTTGCTGAACATGCTCACTGGATCCCATTCTTCAGAATGATTTGAGGATGAGCTTAATCCCCAGCCAGAGACTGAACATTCCTAGTTTAATGTTGTGATAGAATATGACAGATTTATACATTATTTTGACATAATAAAATGCAAAGAAATGAACTGTTTTATTTACACAGTAACCTCTTATTTCAACCGTTCAGTCATGGTTACATAGATTCTCTTGGCCTTGTCAGAAATGGCCTCAGGATACATGGCCATGCCTTGCAGAGCAGCCTCACCCCTTCAAAGAGAGGAGATCCAGGCCATAAAGTCATAAAGGGAAAAAAAGACAACATAAACAAACAAGAAACAAAACCAGGAGACCTGGGACCATCCACTGCTCTAGGGCCTCCATCTTCCTCTGTTTGGATACAGAAGTCACAGAATAAATGTTGAATGAACCCCTTTTCAGGTTCGGCATTCACTCAACAAACATGGCTGATCATTGCTTCAGCAAACATTGTGCTCCCTCTAGGAGATATAAGGAAGTGATGTAAAGGTGAAAGGGGGTGCTGTTCTGCACTCAAGGAGAAGGCAGCCTTGGGAGGGAACAACACAAATACTTAAATTCGATGTGCTATGCCCTTCAGTAGACAACACACTGGTTATTAGAGAGGGGGACACAGAGAAGAGGTTAAACTAATCCTGGGATAGTCAAGAAAGCTTTAGAGAATCATTCTAACAGAAAATCATTACCGCTCTCTTACACCAAACTTATGACTTCAGGAGAGAAGATAAGGGAAGATATGGTACTTTCTCTCCTAACCAGTGTTAGGACGTAATATTGGAGGGCACAGAATCCTTGGCTATGAATCTTTGGGAAATTTGAAAAGTGTGTGAGCATATAGGGAGATGCTGGCTCCCACACTCTTCCAGAATAGGACCAGGCCTTGGCATGGGGCGAAATGGGAGTCACCCTAGATAACACCATTCTTATTTATTAGAGCAAAGTATATCCTTCCAGATGGATTTTCTGGTATATCTGGATAGGAGCACGTAGATGAAAAAAACACCTTCTTCATCACCAACATGGAGAAAATGAGGAGATGGTTTGCTCCAAGGTTTTTACCCACACCCCCTCCAGTTTTGAGAGGAAGGAGAAAAAGCAGACCTCATTCTAAAGTAAGGCCTCGCTCCTCAAACTGTGATTGATGCACCAGCAGCATGAGTGTCACCTGGAAGCTTGTTAGAAATGCAGAATCTTGGGACATCTGGGTGGCTCAGTTGTTAAATGTCTGCCTTCATCTCAGGTCATGATCCCAGGGTCCTGGGATCCAGCACCACATCGGGCTCCCTGCTAGACAGCAAGCCTGCTTCTTCCCTCTGCCCCTGCTTGTGTTCCCTCTCTCGCTGTGTCTCTCTCGGTCAAATAAATAAAATCTTTAAAGAAGAAAGAAAGGAAGGAAGGAAGGAAGGAAGGAAGGAAGGAAGGAAGGAAGGAAGGAAGGAAGAAAAAGAAGAGAAAGAAAAAGAAATGCAGAATCTTGGGCCCCAGCCCCAAATGACTTCATCCAAAGGGGGAGCTTAACAGGATGCACAGGTGATTAGATTTGTACCATGCTAAAGTTTGAGATGCCCCACTTCAGACCAGCAAGGTGGCTGAACATTGGAATCACCTGAATATCCTTTTAAAGCACTGATCCCACCCCCAGGAATTCTGATTTAAATGGTCTGGCTTCCTAAGTGATTCCAAATGTGAGTGAAGGTAGTAAAGCACACGGGAGCCTCTTGCTCCCTATAAGAACTTCTGAAATCGCAGCGGGTCTGGGTGTTGCGGATATGGAATGGATACGGAGAGCTCCCAAAAATCGGCAAACCCGCTGCCCCTTCTCCATACAGGTAGGAGCTGGGACCAACCCTGGCGCTTCAGATTCAGGGGCCTGACCTTATCTTTGCGCCTATACTCATGAAGGCCACTCACCATGCATCTCAGTATGTGGAATCCATGTAGAAATTCGTTATGGTAGCTCAGAACCTTAAGCCCAGAATGTTCTATGTATGCCTAAGTGTTTTGCTCATCCTCAAGCAAATCATTTGTGTTCAGGATAGGATCCTGTGCTGTAGAACGTAATAAAAGGAGAAAGGTTGTCCAAGAAAGGAGCCTAAAGTCATAAAGCAAGAAACAAACAAAAAAAACGAGAAGAAGTTATCCAAAGGAAGCATCACCCAGTGAACCCCAGCCATGAGTCAGCACAGGGGAGGCCCAGCCCCTTCTAGGGGATCCTGATTAAGGATCAGACTCAGCTGCCGGGCTGGGCTGTGTGTGCTGCTGCTTCTCGTCCCAAGACCAAGTTTTAATAGCAACTTCCCTTCTTCAGCTGCTTAAACTTTTTTTCCCCCTGTGGCTGGAAAGAAGTGTCACATTTTACTGGCTTCCCCAGCCTTTGTCCCCACCCCCTCCCAGAGAAGGATTGCGCATGTGGAGGGGGCTCTGTGAGCCACCTCCAGCCTAGGGTGACTGCTGTAAGGGAACTTTCAGCTCCTCTCCTTGCAACACTATGAAGTGCCTCGGGAAGCCCAGGACTCAGACAGCTGCTTTTCTGCCTCTTTGCCTGCTTTTTTTGAAGATTCTGCAAGCAGGGCATGGCCACCTTTATAACAACAGCTATGCTGGGTGAGTAGAGCGATTTTTGTTTCCTATGTGACTTTTAGTTGGATAAAGGGGGCTGGTTTGCTCCTGAGTCTGCCTTGGATTTTTTTTTTTTTCTCCTCTGTGATTTTTGTGTGAATCTGTACACTTCACCCTCACCTAAAGTAAAGCGTGTGTGCGGTTCCCAGCTCTTGGGTCGAGCTCACTGAGAGAACACAGCGGTCGCAAGTCTAGCTTTTCACACTTTTTATAGTGTGCCATCCTCCACTGTGGGCCAGTGTGGAATGTGATTCTGTCCTTGGCGTGGCCAGTATTTACTGTATCCGAGTAAGAAGGATGCTGTTGGAGCATGTGAATTATGACCTGAAAACTAGAGCTTCTCCTTCAGGATTATAGGCAGAAAGGATTGAAATTCACCAGTGATTAAGACCAGAGTGGTGTGTGTGTGTGTGTGTGTGCGCGCTTGTTAGCCTGCATAGTGGTTATTAGAAAGATTTTTAAATCTGAGCCATGCAAATGAGCTAGTTTAAAATAAGCCGAATAAAAGTAGCCAACAGTAAAATTGGGTGTTTTTTTTCAGAAGGGAAGAATGTAGAAGGGGAAAAAACAATTAGTTCCCCCTCGTCCCGTGTCTGTAGCATAGGGTACCTTGTGTTTGCCTTTCTTAAGGAGGCACAGGACTGCGTACAAAGTCGTGGGCGACTCTGCACCTCTTCTCCCAAAGGCTTGCTGTGGACTCTACAGCATTTGTTTTACTCAGATTTGCAGGGGGTCATTCTTTGAATCTGGAAATTATGGCATTACTGCATTTTAAATCAGGAAGAACCTTAAATAGCTCATCTAATTCAATTGCTTTTCCTAGAGGAGGAAAACCAGGGTCTTAAATCTTTATCTTTCTGTAACTATCAATTGAGGAAAACTTTCTCCTAGGTGTGTCCAGTGTGTTAAGGCACAGTTGCTCTTACTAGCAATCATGTAAAGAAGAACTTATAAGTATGACCCTGGAAAGAGAAATACTTCCCTTTTGTCTCCGAAAGAATCTAGTGCTAGGGCGCCTGGGTGGCTCAGAGGGTTGGGCCTCTGCCTTCGGCTCAGGTCATGATCTCAGGGTCATGCTTCCCCCATCCCCTTTCCCTGCCTCTCTGCCTACTTGTGATCTCTCTCTGTCCAATAAATAAAATTTTAAAAAATAATAAAGAATCTAGGCCCTGCCTTTACTGTTTCTCCTGAATATGGTGCTTACAGAGAAAACTTAAAACAATGCAAAAAACCTGTCCTCAGTTTTGGGGACAATAAGATGGGGGAGGAGGCATTGGGGGAGATAAGGGCTATAGATGGTAATACAATCCTGATTTTTCCACCCCTGTGTTCCAGGGAGAAAGAGAAAGGGGCAGACATCAGAAGGGTTGCTTTCCAGTCTCCTAAACACACAGGGTTCAGGCTTCACATCCTGTCGTTTGTCATGCTTTTGGAGATCTGGACAAGGGAGCCATGTTTCATGACTGGTATTGGCCCCACTGTGGAATTTACGGACTCTCCTGTCTGGTGTCAGGTCATGTGATAATCACAGATCACAGGTTTAGACACACCCATGTGACCTAGGACCACACTGCTCCACTCAGCTGGGGCCCCGTTCTTAATTATTTCAGTGTGTGGTGCTTGATGATGACCAAGTTAGCAGACCTGCTTCAGCGGAGCAGGTGCAGGCACTTAGCTAAGCACCATGTAGAGGAAACGCAGCCAATGGCAGTAAATTTTTCCTTCTAGAATTTGCTGCAACTGGAACTTTTCTGGAGGAAGCTGCACTATTTTTCTGTTCTGCAATGAAAGCAGTAATTGCTGTTTTCCCTTTGGCTGCGATATAATAAGTCAGTCCCAAATGTATAAATTACCGGATGTCTGAAAGTTGGAGAAAAAAGCTGAAACGTTTGAGAAACTGAAGATCACCTTACCTGTCCATCACTGTAGAACCCTAGAGCTTCTCTAAAACCGGAAGTGGCTGAGCACATTCCCACCAGAAATGGGGGATTTTAACTTCATCTTACTAAATAGGCCATTCTCTCATCACGAAAGACAGAAATGCTGCTTATGTTTGGGATTCCTTTGCTTGCTTCCCTCAGGAACTACTTTCTGCTAGTCTCGTTTTTGAGTGAATGAGAACCTGATGGCATGACATGGTGGCATAGTTACATCGTGTGATCTTTGTTGCCAATTCAAGGTTAAAATTCTAAACCACCTCACTTTTTCTCCTTTAATAGGTTTAGGCTTTGTTAATTATGGAGCAGCCCCATTTTTTGCATTTTGGTAAAAACAATTTTGTAGGTCTTTATCAACAATTTAATGCAGTTTTGGGTATCCCCATTTTACAGATAAGCTAAATGAAGTACAACTGGGTAATCCAACCCCAGAGCTAACTAACCCAAGGTCCTTGTAAGGGCACAGTTGGGATTCTAACCTGGCTCTGCTTGACTGGACAAACTACTTCCTATTCTGTCACTCGTTTAAGATACAGAAGATAATTGGTCTTAAGGAAAACTGAAGGTTTAATCTTGTTTGGGGAGCTGACAGTTTCAGGGTAACAAAGAAGTGGATTATGTAGCTAAAACTGGAAGTCTAATTGTGGTTCCCTTCTCTAGGTGATGAGTCACTGATGGTGAATCCTCATTAGAAAAGCAGGCAGACAACACAAGGGATGGAAAGTGGAAGATGAGTAAAAATAAAGTAGCACAGAAATTGGCCATGGGTGTGTGCCTTCATTCATTCAATAAGTAGTAATACTCTGTGCCAAGAACATTAACCAACAGAGTCCATGCCCTCTGACAGCTTGTTTTAGTAAATAACCCCACACATAACATTAGTAGACAATGTATAAATGTTGGGTGGAATGAAGAGACCATGAGGATTGATTAGTGAGCTCTGAACCAAGAAGGGAGGAATGGAAATCTATTCTAGGCCTCACCTGTTCTGATCACTCAGCCCTGCTATAGCTCAGCTGGGGAGGAGCATGAACATGCTTCCTGACACTAGGGTTCCTTGTTGGACTTGAGCCCAGTGGTATTGGATGTGCCCGCTGAGGACTGGAACACTCCTTCCTCACTCAGCCCTGCACATGCTGAAGCCTCCTTTCCTGTCACTGTGTGGTCATTTCTCCTTTCAGGAGAGCAACTCTAAGGACTGCCTTTGTCCCATGACCATAGGTTTATATGTGCAAGGCTGGTTATGGCCCACTAGACAGCTGGTGCATGCTGAATAGTCAGTGTCCATGCAGTATCCACAGCCCCATCCTTAACCCTGTTGCCCCCAACACCCCATACCTCCACCTTGGTTTACTAGTCCTTCATGGAAAAGGGATATGGAGAATTAGGAATGGAAAGAAACAGGGTTTGTTTTTTAAGAAGGCAGTTTAGTCCTTGAAACCGTTAAGCAAAGAGACCCCAAATCAGGATGTGACCTATTGAAAAGCAGACAACTATGAGAAATACAGTGACTCAGAACAGCTTGAACTTCAGGGACCTCATATTTGTTTTCTAACTTACCACTCTGGCTCTTCCTCTGTCTCTCAACAGCAGCTCTTTATTTTCATCCTCCAATGGTGGCTTCCTTTTATGTCTAACTTTTAGAAACCCAGAGCTAGAGTTCAAGAGCACAGGGTGGTCATTAGAATCTGAGTTGTCTTCTATGGTGGTAGTTAAAACTGCCTACAGGTAAGATGGCTCGAAATCCATTTGCCTGAGACTGGCCCTGTTCTCACCTGCTTTCTGGCCTAGTAATTGGCAATACCCCATTTCAGTCTGAGCAGAGTCCTGATTTAGATGGTAAATCATGGATTCAGCCTTATTCACTGTGTTTGCTTCTTTAATAAGCATTGTTTCAAGTTTTCAGCTACCTTCTTATTTCAAGACTGCAAATTTAGTTCCTTACGATCTTCCTATAGAAAGTCTCCTCCTTGTCCTCTCTCTCTTCTTCCTTGCCATAGCCACCAGTCATATTCAGTATTTCCTTATTGTAGCCCAAATTAAGGTGGCTTTCTCCTAACTGCTCTACCTCTCTACTCCATTCTCATTCTAATGATCTTACTAAAATAAAGTGTTGCATGTGTTACTCCCTTGCTCAAAAATCTACTTTGGCTTCCTATTGCTAACTACATCAAATCCAGAATCCTTTGCCTGGCTTTCAAGTCCTCTATAATCAGATTCTCTGGTTCTCTTGTCTCTATTTCACTCTTCTTCAGCCTTGAGACTCCTCTGTAGTCCAGAGAAAGGGAGCGCTTCAGCCTTGATCCATCTTTAACAGAAGAAGGCAGGCCCCATTCATCATAAGGGCCTAAAGCAAGAATGAGCCATCTCAGATCACGAATGATAGATTGGAATGTGTGAGCTCTAGGGGCATTAGGGAATTATGAAAGATGTACAGTAGGTTTTAAGTTTGGGTTTTGAACCTATTCTTCACAAGTCAGTGTAGTTTATCCAATAGTTCTTCAGTGTTCTCTGGAAAGTTCCTTTGAGCTCTTGGCCCTTATTAATGGGAGAATAACTTAAGTTTTCCTTAACACTAGCTCAAAGAGCAACTCCTAAGTGCTGATTATCAGGTGTTTATTCCAAAAGCTTTATTCCTCAGTCTGTTCTGTGTGTTGAGGCCTCCTGCTTTGCTTGGTAAAAGCATACAATGCTGTAGGTCTCTATTTCCTCTGACCTGAACTCCCAGGCAGTCATAGGGATCAGCATTCCCTCTGCCACTGAGCTAGTAGAAAGAGGAGTATTTTATGTGCTTCTGGGCCACTTCTTGGAGCCCAGTCTGATAATGAAGACTTTATTTTATGGCACCAGGATACATTCTGGGTAAGACCGTTAAGCATGATCACTTCCACTTCCTGAAAAGTAGTGAAGGATGTTACTATTCTATAATTTTATATTGTGAAAGCTACAAAAGCATAAGTCTTTTAGTCTGTGTAAATAGAACTGCTGATCAGAAAATGAAGTTGTCTTGTGAGCTGTTCTAGTCTTCACTATGATCCCTCAGTAGATAACTGGTTCATAGGATTACGATTTGCTTTGCCAAACAAATACCTTTTCCAGTCTGCCTCTGGGCGTTAGTTTCTTCATAATAAAGTGGAATGTAGAATATGAAGTTTTCAAGTAGCTTGTTCTGGGTAGTATAGTACATTTCATAAATTATTAAAGGTTCAAGCAAACTTTAAAATGGCTTCAACAAAATTACCATCTTCCCAGTGTACTTTGAAAATAATAAAATATTAGTATTTTTTACTAAGAATACTGTTGGGTTGTGGGTTTGTTGGTTTGTTTTTGTTTGTTCTTTTTCTGTAACAACCCCAAATCTCAATGGTTTGAACAAGAAATTTTTTTCTCATGTAGAAATACAAGCAGGTATAGTTGGTAGTGCCAGAGAAAAGGTCTCTGTCCTGTGTTTCTGCCCTGCTCAACACTCAACCCCCAAATGTGGTTCAGTGAGTCTAGCTCTTGAGGTCCAGGCAGCAGGACCATGGAAAATGTTGGTCACTCTCCTTTTAAGAGAACAATCCTTCACCATCACTCCCTACTGGCCAGAGTTAGTTAGATAGATTTAGCTGCATGGGAGGCTATGAAATAATGGCTGGGAATGGAGAGTACGGCTTGGGGGAAACACACTAGGAAATACCTAGCAGCTTCTCTCAGTGGTCACTCTGATATTTAATGATTACCAATCTACTTTCCCTTCTATTTCATTCTCCTATAGAAGCAATCCATCCAAATGCGCTTTTAGAATTGTGTACTTCACACAGATTCAAAATGTGCATTTTTATTCTGTAAATGGTATTTAAGTCATAGAATCAGAAAAGAAAGACCACAAAATTAGAGCTCAGTCCCTTTCTTTAATACACGAGGAAGAAGAACTCGACCCCCCCCCCTCCAAAAAAAAGATTTGCAGAGCTGGTGGAGTGGGACTAAAACCCAGGTCAGCTGAGTTTGAAGTAGTCCTTATAGTTAACAGCACTGTTTGGTGAATCCAGAAATCTTACTCTTTATTATTCCCTATGGTTATTGGGGATGAAGTAAAATGACTTCTCAGCCTTGGCAAGGCTGAGAAGTGTTTAATGACGGAGGATTTAATTTCATTTCTATAAATATTTGTAGCATATCTGGCCTTCTACTAGTCTGGGGCTACAGATAAAAGAGCAGTCCATGTGCATAGTGTAATGAGTAACTTGGGTAAGTAAACAATTTCAACTCTGGGATCACTGTGCCCACAGACAAAACTCTTGGTGCTGAGTGAGTGCAAGAGAATGGATCACTTAATCTAGACCTCTGAAAGGTCAAAAAAGGCATTTTCGTTGTGAGAAGAGTCTTTAAAATACAGAAATCTGAGTGAGTTATTAAATATGCAAAGTATTTTACATTTTTCTTAATGTTTGGGACTCCAAGAACATGGTCCTCATCTCAGGCATAAAGAACAAATAGAAATTAAGTGAAGGCTTTCCAGACACAGGGAACATATTGCCTGTGCAAAGAACTACAGGTGAGAACTTGGTCAAATCTAGAAAATGAGAGCAATTAAGTATGAACAAAATAAAGGGTGTTACTCTTGGTAGGAGAGGTGAGGTAAGACTTCAAGGTCATGAACTACTTTGTCCCATAACATGAAGTTCTGATTTCTCCCACAGGTGATGAGATGCTAGTCAAGAATTTTACAAAAAAAAAAAAAAATCTAGATTACTTTCTTTCCCTGTCCCCCAAGGAAAATTCCCTTTCCCATCATTGAGAAGGGAAGACATGAAGGCTAATAATTGGGAACAAAAGACTGGGATATTATAGTGATCATGGTAATAACATGGTAGAGCCTAGTTTCTGGCAGTAACAATCAAAGGGAAAGGATGGAACCAATTAAAAAAAATACTTAACAGGTAGAATTTTCACAATTGTGTAACTGAAGAGGAGTCGAAGGAGGAAATAGTGTAAAATGATTCTTAGTATTAATAGAACTGAGCTCTTTACAGAGGGGTAAGTACTATTTCAACTCTGTGTAGTTTGAGGGATTTATAAAGTACCCAACTGGATAGATGGCTCTGAAGCTCAAGATATCTAGACTGTGGAATAGATTCCAGGAACTGATATATGCCTTCTTAAAACCATCGAGTGTAGGATGGGGTATCTAGGAAGCACTCATTACATTAAAAATAAAGAACTCAAACCAAGATAGAACAAAGGGGGGAAGGGAGAGCCAGAGAAACTAGTAGAAAGTACTAGGAAGAAACCCAGCAGAGTAAGATCCAAGAAAGGTGAGGCCAGTCACATTAAATATGACAATTGGCTTGGCAATTGGCTTGGCCATTCAAGATCTCAGTTGTATTGTCATCAGAGGTGCTTTTAGTGAAATGGTGAGGGAAATCCAGAGCTCGGTCGCTTAAAGAACAAATGGGATGTGAGGACATTAGCGGTGAGTGCAGACCATAATTTAAAGAAGCTTATCCATGAAGTCAGATGGAGAGTTGATAAATAGTTGAAAGGGTTTTGTTCTTGTTTTTACTACTTAACATAGGGGAGTATGACCATGTTTTATGCCAGGTGGTAGGAATAAGAGTAAGACTATAGGTAAGAAATGGAGTTAGGTGTCTGAAGAGATAGGAAGCTAGCTGGCCTCTTTCCTAAAAAACAAACAACAAAAAAACCCTAGCCCTATGAAGATGTAGTAGATAGAGGACCTGATAAATGATGTTTCTCAGTTTTCTTTTATTTTTAAGATTTTATTTGACAGACAGAGATCACAAGTAGGCAGAGAGGCAGGCAGAGAGAGAGGAAGAGAAGCAGGCTCCCCGCTGAGCAGAGAGCCCTATGCAGGGCTCCATCCCTGGACCCTGGGATCATGACCTGAGCAGAAGGTAGAGGATTCAACCCACTGAGCCACCCAGGCGCCCCTCAGTTTTGTTTTCTTAAACTTAAATTTTAGATTTACTGTACAGAGGACTCCTATACCTTGCTTCCTCTAATGTTAACAAATTTCCTACAAAATTTATAAATTGGAATATAATATAGGTGTTAAGTATATTATTATGTCTAGTATTAGTTGGAAAGTCTCTCATGTAGATAACCTATTACAAAACTGATTACCTTTCATCTTCCTGGGAAATTAAAAGTTCTGTTAAAATGTCTTCATGTTGTCTTAGCCAAGTGAATGGGCTTCCCTTTTCCCTCCTCCTGTCAATTCCCTCAGGACTGGAGGTACACCATCCTCTCCATCTTTCCAGTCCTGTCTTCCCTCATTGTACCACACTTAACCAAGTGCCAGCAGTAACAACATATGCCTTACCACCAATCCTATGTTCTAGTGGGGTTAGGAATCTCCAAAGCAGAGAGCAGAAGAGTCTCTGCCTCTTGAGGGCTTAAATTTTTTTTTAATCTTTAAAATTCAATTTAGTTAACATACTATATTAGTTTCAGGAATAGAATCTTATGATTCATCAATTGCATTTAACACCCAGTGCTCTTTACGTCAAGGGCTCTGTTTAATACCCATCATCCAATTATCCTTTCCCTCCAGCAACCTTGAGGGCTTTGATCTTAATCCAGTGATCTAAACTGGGGTAGGGGAGAAGGGGGGAGAATGAAAATGCAATTACATTAGATCAACAACCCTCTTCCTACTCTTGACTTTTAACACACACAGTGTGTATTTATATAGCATTTCAGTCTTAGATTGAGTGTTGCTAAGTGTTACAACTAGGGTATAACATTTTATCACTAGATGAGCTTATTTTTGCACTTAAAGAATCTGTGACCACCTATATAGGTGACCTCATTTGCCATATTTTCACGTCCCTCCTCTATCTTTTAGATTTTCCTCTTAATGGGACTAATTTATGAATCTTATAAATGTCTAAGTTCCTATTTGTGATTTTTGTGAATATAATGAAGACACAAGGTTTATATTAAGAGACTCTAATAGGACTGACCATATCATGCTTCCATGGAAGGTATATCATGTGTGTATGATGTAGTAGCAATACATTTGGCATCAAAATTGCTAAACATATGGAAGGTTAGAGGGATTTGGGACAACCCTGTATAGCAGGCTGTTTGGAGTAAAAAGCTACTAGAAACTGTATTCTACGTCCTTGACTTACAGGGCAGAAAAGGAGGACACAGGAAGAACTGGGCTCCCCCATAGGAGTTTTCAGGCCTCTGTGTGTCAGGAAAAGGGAATGACTGCAAGTGACAAGTAGGAAATCCTCTTAATATAATACCAGATAGAAAGACTACTTCTGCATTTCAGAGAGAATTACAGTCTGACTGGTTTTTCCTCTGCCCTAAATGAGGGTGTTTATTCCCTTAGAATATAGCTGGTCTTCACAGCAGCTGTTCTGAAACTCTGCAGTTACTTAAGGCTCTTACTGTACCTCACTCTCCCTACTACCCCTGACCCCAAACTTTTTACTAATAAAACCAAAGATGTGTCTTTAAGATGGAGTCAATGTGGTGTATGGCCTGAGTTATCTTGTCTTCCATCCTCTCTGACTCAATCTGTACGAGTCCCAAGCTCACCTCTCCTTCCAAGATGGTATCTCCTTTATCAAGTCAATACTAATTTTTTCCCCAAAGTATAGTTGATGGTTACATTAGTTTCAGGTGTACAACATAGAGCTTTGACAAGTTTATACCTTATGCTAAGTTCATCACAAATGTAGCTGCCATCTGTCATCATAGAATCTATTACAATATCATTGACTATTACCCTATGCTGTTCCTGTCATCCCCGTGACTTACTCATTCCATAACCAGAAGTCCATATCTCCCACTCCCTTTCACTCCTGACGCCCCTTCCCCTACCCGTCTCTGCTCTGGCAACCATCCGTGTGTTATCTGTACTTGAGTCTGTTTCTGTTGGCTTTATTTTTTAGATTCCATATATAAATGAAATCATATGGTCTTTCTCTAACTTAATTCACTTAGCATAATAACCTTTAGGTCTATCCAAGTTGTTGTAAATGACAGGATCTCCTCTCTTTTTTACAATTGAATAATATCGGTGTGTGTGTGTACAACATCTTTATTCATCTATTGGTAGACACTTGGGTTGTTTCCATATTTTGCCTATTGTAAATAACGCTGTAATAACATAGGAATGCCTATATTTTCAAATTAGTGTGTTTTTTTTTAGTAGATCTCTAGTAGAATTACTGGATTTTGTGGTTAATTAAGTTAGTTAACTTAATTTTTTTAAAGATTTTATTTATTATTTATTTGACAGAGATCACAAGTAGAGAGGCAGGCAGGCAGAGAGGGAGAGAGAGAGAGAGACAGACAGAAGCAGGCTCCCTGTCGAGCAGAGAGCCCGATGCAGGACTCGATCCCAGGACCCTGAGATCATGACCTGAGCCGAAGGCAGCGGCTTAACCCACTGAGCCACCCAGGCGCCCAACTTAAGTTAATTTTTATTAACTTTCTGAGAAACCTCGATTGTGGCTATACCAGTCTACATTCCCAGCAACAGTGCAAGAGGGTTCCCTTCTCTCCACATTCTCACTGACACTTGTTTTACCTTTTGATTTTAGACAATGTGACACATATTAGGGGGTTTCTCACTGTGGTTTTGATTTGCATTTCCCTGATTAGTGATGTTGAACATCTTTTCATATGTCCATTGGCCACCTGCTGTCATCTTTGGAAAAAATATATTTGGGTTCTCTGCCTATTTCTAATCAGATCATTGGATTTGGGGGGGGTTGTTTGTTTGTTTTGATAAGTTGTATTCTTAGTGGGTTACTATTTAAACTATGTAGTCAGAGTTATCCTGTACAAGTTTCTCCTCCCATTCAGTAGGTTGCCTTTTCATTTTGGGTTTCCTTTGCTGTGCTAAGCTCTTTATTTTGGTGTAGTCCTGATAGTTTATTTTGCTTTTGTTTCCCTTGCCTTAGGAGACCTATCTAGAAAAGTATTGCTAAGGCTGATATCAAAGAAATTACTGCCTATATTTTCACCTAGGATTTTTACAGCTGCAGGTCTCACATTTAGGTCTTCAATCCATTTAAGTTTATTTCTGTGTATAAGAAGGTGGCCCATTTCATTCTTTCACACACAGAGGACCAGTTTTTCCAGTGCTGTTTGAAGACATTGTCTTTTTCCCATCTCACATGCTTTTCTCCTTTGTCCTAGACTATTTGACCATATAAGTGTGTGTTTATTTCTCTGTTCTGTTTTGTTCCATTGATCTTGTGTCTGTTTTTATGCTACTGCCTTACTGTTTTGATCACTATAGTTCTGTATCATATCTTGAAAACTGAGATTGTAGTATCTCTAGTTTTGTTCAAGATTGCATTGGCTTTTTGGGGTCTTTTGTGGTTCTACAAACTTTAGTATGCAAGTTCTGTGAAAAATGTTGTTGGCATGTTGACAGGGATTGCACCGAATCTGTAGATTGCTTTGGGTAATATAGACACTTTAACAGTATTTTTCCAATTCACGGGCATGGAGTATCTTTCCATTTGTTCATGTTGTCTTTGGTTTCTTCAGTGTCTTACAGTTTTCAGAGTATAGGTCTTTTGCCTCAATTAAACTTATTCCTAGGCATTTTATTCTTTGGTGCAAGTCAACACTATTTGAGTGTCTACCATGTGCCCAATGGTATTTTAAAGTTGAGAAATGCATAAATTTAGGTGCTAGGAATTTCAGCACTGCTTTAGGCAACAAAATTGTCTCTCATGGGATTTATATCTTAATGGGTGATAAAAAAAAATCACCATAGTGTTAAGATATGATAGGGATTATGAAGGTACAGCATAGACCAGGAATAAAGAGTGTCAGGAGAAAAAATGAGAAGAATAAACTGAGGCCAGGAGCCATGTGACTATCTGGGGGTAGAAATTTCCAGGCAGAAGAAATAGCAAGTGGGATGGGAGCTTGTTGGCCATATCTCTGGACAGGGGTTCTCAGACCAGAAGCACCAGCATCACCTGGGAACATCACAGAAATGCAGACTCTCAGGCTACACATGTTCCTCCCCACAATCCCCTCAGCATAAGGAGCTCCAGAGGTGGACCTAGCAAGAAAGGCTTTAACAAGCCTTTCAGGTAATGTGAGCTTAAAGTTTGAGAACCCTGTGGTTCTCATGACATGGCTGGAGCTGAGCCATTGAAGAGAATATTTACTCTTTTTCTGCTCCTCCCCTGGAAAAAAAAAATTCTTTATTTCCTTTTTCTTTACAGTGCAAAACATCCCCAAAATCCCCTCCACCTCCTCCTCTGGGCCTTAGTCTCTGTGGCATGCATTTCTGGGGAATCCCTCCTTCTCCCTCTCTGGAGCCTGCCTGCCTTTCATGAGATAGTTCAAACATTACTCCTCAGGTTGGAGTTCCCTGATCCCACCAACAGCTGTGATTGCTTCCCACTCTGTGATCCCATAGTACTCTGTCCTTTTTTATAATCACCACTGACTGCTGGGTACTAAGTTTTTTGTGGCTGTCCTATCTTTGCTTTTCCAGGAAGAAAGTTGTTTTACAAGCAAGTGGAGAGTAAGGTGCTAGATTTTACTCTTCTTTTATATTCTCCCAGTGCCCAGATAGTATTTGGGAGATTTGGTAAAAGTTTAGAAGGATGTGAGGGAAGGGCAGGGAAGGCAGGCAAGGGAGGAAACTAATACATTAGGAATCAAACTTCTGACATTTGCAGGCAGTTTTGCCAGACTAGATTTCATAAAAATAAAGATGGTAGTGAGAACTAGAAGCCATTTGCCCCTCAGGCCTGCAGGGAGGATGTGGGGAATATTGATAGCTACCACCTGTATGTACCTATATGCGATCTATCCCACCCTCGTGTCACTTTCTCCCTGCTCAATGCATTTCATGTATCACTCCAATGATTACCCAATTTTGGTCTCAGATACTTTCCTTCTCAAGCTCTTAGGACTGCTTTGAACAGTATTGTACCTCATTATGGGCCCAACAACTGGTAGGTCAGTTCTTTCTAAAAAAGGGAAACTTGTAAGAAAAAGATGGATGGTAAAGTGGAATTATTACCAATCCAACCGTCTCCCCCCAAATTAAGTATTTCTAAACCAACTACTGTAAAGATGCAAAATCTGTATAGCAATCTCCTTTCTAGAACAGCAAGATACCTAAAAGGACTTGAGAATGGAAAATATTTAACCAAGGTTTTATATTTACACATCCTGCTTGCTTATAGGTTATTCACAGCTTCCGGTTTAAAAAAAAAAGTGCATCTTTAAATATTACTCCTAAGATTGTTCTCTTCATTCATACTGTAATGGAAGCCAGTTCTTCACTTCACCCAACCTGAAACTGTTAATGTCAAAAAAAGAGAAACGGCCAAAGTGGGGCCCATGAAAATAGTACACCCTAAATGGTGAGACCTGTAAACTCTCATTATTTGCTATGACCATTAAAGGACAACATAGTCCTTAGTTTTCTTAGTTTAAGTGGCAAGTCATAGCTCCCAAACTTTGTGGAACACCTTATATACTTAACCAATTGGTTTAAATGCGATTCTGCGAAGCTTCTGAGGATGCCCATATAATACTTTGACTAAGACTTGTACGCCTGCCTTTTTTGCCACTGACAGAAGCAAATGATTTTCCATGTTTATTTTCCAGAACATCACTTACCTTCTTCCAAAGGTCTCAGAATGTTCTCCTGTAGCACTTACCACTTTGCAATGTAATCGTTTGTGTTTTCTTCCTAACATGTATATTCACTGGGGATAAAGAACTTCTTCCACTTCAAGTCCAATCTCTACTCAAACTAATACCTGTTTTATTATTGTTATCCTTCCACCCACAGAAGTTGAGCCACACTAAGTTGCCAACATTAAACGTTTTCTCTAAAATAATAGCAATTTCATATGCTTCAACCTCATAAGAGCTTTAACTAACTGAAAAATGACTTTTTTTCATGCTGTGGAAATACTAGTTGTTTACATGCAGATTTTCCACTGAAGTACCAAGATCTATCAAGTTTACAGTGTATTGCCTGAGCTTCTCGAGCTTTAATGTGCAAAGGAATCACCAGGGGATCTTGTTAACATGCAGATTCGGCTTCAGGAGGTTTGGGGTAGGACCTGACATTCTGCATTTCTAACAAGCTCCCAGGTGGGGCTGATGCTGTGGTTCATGGGTCACCCTTGGAATAACAAGTGTTTGGACTGCAGGATGAGGAGTCAAGATGTAAAACCTAGATCTGCTACCAGCGATTTGACTTTGTCCCTTAATCTTTCTAGGCTTTACATTCTGTAGCATCCAGGGGTTCAAGTAGGTGGTCTATTACTTCCAAGTCTAATGTGGATGACCTGCAAAGGTCATGTTTACCTACGTGATTAGAGAGTCCATACAGCACAAGGGCCAGCAGCACCAGCTCTAGCCTCAAATCGCCTGGGGTAGCATCCCAGCTTTTCCACTTACCCTATGACCTTAGAGAGTTAATATCTCTGTGCTTCAGTTTCCCCCCTCTGTAAAATTGAACTAATACTGAATGCATATACGTAAAGTGCTAAGGACAGACCCGAACACACACAAACTCCAACCTAAGCTATTTTCAACACTAATATTCTTGGCAGTTTAATTTCTAAGAAGCATCCCTAAGGGAATTATCTGAAGTGTGGGCAAAGACTTAAAGTAGATGGAAAGATGTTTATCACCAATTTTATAAAAATGTGGAACACTACATCTATGTTCAACAAGAAGGGTTACTTATATATTATGAAATCTGTGCCCATTATAAATGCCTAATATATTAGTGCTCAAGATACAATATGAAATGTTAAGAAAACCAGACACAGGGCACCTGGGTGGCTCAGTGGGTTAAAGCCTCTGCCTTTGGCTCAGGTCATGATCTCAGGGTCCAGGGATTGAGGCCCGTGTAGGGCTCTCTGCTCAGCAGGGAGACTGCTTCCCCTTCTCTATTTGCCTCTCTGCCTGCTTGTGATTTCTGTCTGTCAAATAAATAAATAAATAATCTTTAAAAAAATTTTTTTAAAAAAAGAAAACCAGACACAAAACTGTATTAACAGCTTATGTTCATGCTTCCTTACAAATGATATGGTTAGCTATCTGGTGGGGGGATATGCTCTAAAATATTAAGTGATTATTATGACCAAGAGACAGAATTAGGGGGTCCTGTTTTCTTCCTACATTATTTACTAATTCTACATGAGGGATGAACAACTTTTGTATTCAGAAAAATTTTTAACCTGTGTAACCTCATGGTATCCTCCCCCACCTCCAAAAGTCAACACTATCACAAGGATTTCAGCTTCTGTTACGCCAAAAGTGTTCCAGAAGCATTGCTGATACGAATCAGAAGCCAGTAAATTTAATGATACAGCACTCAATACCAAACTAATGACTGAAAAGAAAAACAAACGCACTCGTTTTTTTAGTTCTGAGCAAAATTTGAGATTGAGTATTCTAACGAAGCATTAAATAGCCAAAGCGGCTGCCTTGCTGTGTGTCCCATAGATACCAAGGAAACTAGAAAACACAGGAGCAGGGTTTATGACTTTGCAGGTTGGAAAAATACCAGGCACAACCAGCATCATGCTGTTGTGTTGTTTAAGTAGATTTTCAAATAGAAATTCTGTGGTTGCCATACCACACTACAAATAAATTTGTATTTCGATCTTTTTTCATTCGAAAGTTAATACAATGAGTCAGGACATGCATTTGAAATGACTAGAGGGAGACTCCATTATGCTTTTAGTCTGTTCCTCTATTACATATATTTTTCCGAGACTGAGCTAACCCATCATGCCTTGAAGAAATTCCAGAAAAATATTTGCTAGCAGTTTCCTACACCATCAATTTCTTTTTAAAGCTGCCATAATAGTGATAATCAGAACCTAGTCCAGGTTGAACATTAAGGGTTATTTCTTCTTGTCTCTGTGGGGCATGGGTTGAAAGGAAAGTTTGTCTGCATAAATTTGCTGCTGCTACTCCACTGTCTGATAAAATTCTACATCCCTAATTTTTGACTTCTCAGTACTTTGAACTCCTCATTTTTTGAGTAGACCTCACCTCTGATCTATGAATGCTTGATTATCTCACCAGTAACTTCAACCTGGAAACTAGAAAAAAGAATGTCTGAATAATCATAAAATTATATATAATTTTAAATTATATATAATTAAATTATATATTATAATTATATATAATTAAAAATCACTTTTCAATCACCTGCAAATCATTTTTCTTTGCCCCTCTCATACATTCTAGAACCTTGACTAAAGAGACCTCTGCCTTTAAACACAGGCTTTTGCTTAAAGAATATTGCAAAAGATTAGCTTTGCAGCTAACTTTCTGGCTGATTGTCCTATAACTCTGGATAACTCTGTCACCGAGAAAAAAAAATGGTATAACAGATCTCAAACATTTTCTCATCCTTTAATTTTTGTGTATGTTTTGTAATATAATATAGTGATATTAAATAGAACTGTAGATAACTCAAATGCTGGAGTCCACCTTATCTGTTAGGGATGTTCCAAGGCCCCAGTGGAGGCCTGAAACTACAGATAGCACTGAACCCATTATATATATGCATACTGTGATAAATTTGGACATATGTTAGGCACAGTAAGAGGTGAACAATAACAAAGAACAATTATAGTATATTATGACAAGTTAGGTGAGTGTGGTCTCTCAAAATGTTGTGTACTATACTCCCTCTTCTTGTGATGTGAGATGACATCCCTACGTGATACCTTGAAGTGGGGTCAATGACCCAGGCATTGTGAAGGCAGCATTAGAATATTACTGACTTACCTGATGATTTGGTGGGAGGATTATCTGCTACAAGACCAGTTGACTGCAGGTAACTGGAATCATGGAGAAGGGTCGGGGCAGGGCAGAGGGGTGGGGGAGGGCTACTGCATGTAGAAACTAGGAGTACTCACAGCACGCAATCATGGAGCCTTGAAAATGGAAGGTGGCGATCTCAAAGTTCCATTAAGTCAGCCAACAACAGCCTATACAGAGACCAATATTCATTTATCAAATTCTCATTGAGCACCTATATGTCCCAAGTTCCAGATGTTAAGAATATAAAGGACTAGAAATAAGGAAGGCAAAGCACCTATTCTTGTGAAGCCCATATTTTCATAAGGGAGATAGATAATGTATAAGTGAACAAACAGTAACAATTAGATCTTACAGTGGGTATGATATAAAATGCTGTGACTTTCATTTCGAATGTTTGTCTATGCACCTAGCATAGTGCTAAGTATCCCACAAGAAATGTGGTTCGTGCTTTCAGTGAGTTTGTTCTGAAGTCCAGGTGGCAGACATTAATTAGAACTGTAATTGTTATAAAGGAGAAGTAGCACAGAGTGCTACCTACTCAGGAAAAACTATTAAGGCAGAGAGGTCTTTCTGAGGATGTTGTTCAAGGCAGGGCTTTGAATGATGCTGATTTCCTAGAAGCAGCTATTCTAGCAAATGGCAGCTGGTGAGAAACGTGCTGTCTCCAAGTAGGGGATAAGGAGCAAGGGGTATGTGATGCTCCCACTTATCACAGATTATTAACCACAGTTTTAAAGGAAAATCTAGCCAGATATGTTACTATTGAGTACCTGAGACTTTACAAAGTACTTCCTCATGAATTCTCTCAGGCGTTCCTCACCTACAGTAACTTACAAGGAAGAACTTTAAATTCTGCTGTAAATAAAGCAAGACATGTGCCTTTCCTAAACTCGGTTTCTAAACTATAGAACTGGATGTGATTCTCCCATTATAGGGTACACCTGAGATCATGAATGGTACTCAGTAGAGCTCTTTGCCTGGTACACAGAATTTTCTGAATATTAGCTATTGACTTTAAAAGGCAGTTGAACTGCTGTGAGTTTGCTACAGCGCTGCAGAGGGAAGGCTGGAAGGAAGACAAAAGGAAACAAGATGTGATCAGCATGTGAGGCTTACCAAAGGCAACACTCCCACCTGAGAAAATCAGACCCAAATGCCAAGAGACTTTATAGGCAGAGAACAGATGGCTATGGGAGAACCTCGTATAGGAGGAAATACACCTATTCAATAATCTGATGTAAACATGTACTTTGTCTATGCTTCAAACACAAGAATCTTCAAAACGGTGGAAAAAATCACTTTTTTTTCCTTTTGTCTATTTTGTATCCATTTTTTGAGAGAACCATATTCACAGATATTAATCCTTTGCTAAAGTCTGTCATGTATATGATATAATTTATTTGTCTTTTGACTTTTTCTGTCAGGCAAAAGACAGTGTAAACAATTTTAATGGTTATAAATTCAACTTTACCTTAATTCTTTCTCCTTTGTTGCAGTTTTAGATTTATCTTGTTTAAAATGTCAAGTAGCTCTTCCACTCAGTTAGACAATGTTCTTTTTTTTTTTTTTTTTTTTCCCCTTCTGGCTTTGCTGTCTTTGGACCTTACATGGAATTTTCTTTGTACCTGGTGTGAGGAAGAACATTATTTTATCCTAGAGGGCCATTTACAGAAAAGGGCATACAAAGAGCCAACATACACAATATAGTTCACTCCCAGTGAAATGCAAATTAAAGCAACAAAAAGCCATTTTTCAGATAGAAGATTGAACATTTTTCAATTTTTTGGAGTTTCACTAATGTTGATGAGGCTGTGGAAAAAACCAACTCACAGTGCTGATGGAAATGTGAAATTGCTACTAACTCCTCAGAAAATAATCCAGCAGAATCTAGTAAGAGTTCTGATTCTTGCACCTTTGCACAAATGATTCTTATTCCTAGAAATCATCTGTCCAAAGAGGTAGTGTGTGTAAGGGCCTGGTTAGCCAGAGGGAGCCATTTCGTTGCAAGCTTGGATTGACCCTGCCCCTCCCGGAGGAACTTACTTGCAAACCCCGGATATAGGGGTGGGCCAGGCCAGATGGAGACATCCAATCAGTGGGGTGTGCATATATTTTGCTATGGTGAATTGGAATTCAATTGGCCACCCCTAGTGCTAACCACGCTTAGCTGTGGGAAAACTGTGCAGTTTTCCCTGTGTGTTGCAATCTCATTGGCCACCTGAGTGTGGGCCGGCCTCAACCACCTCTATAAATGTTAGTCTGTGAGGCGGGGTGGGGATAGTAGTCATTGGGGTAGTCCTCGGTAGTGGTCTTGTGGCCGTTGGGTCGGTGTCCTGGTCGTCCTCACCTCTTTGTAAGAGAAGGCCTGACTGGTTGGTTTGATTTTTGATGCTTGGCGTGAAATAAAACTTTGCTCAATTTTCTCTTTGCATCAGTCTCGTTCCTTTGATCACAGACCCTAACAGCATGCATTAGAATATTTATTGCAGCATTGATGTAGGGATTAAAAAAACTGAGAACTGGAAGTCCATCAGTAAATCCATTGGAAAAATCAAGATCTAAATCAAGAGAAGTCTATAGTATGGAATATTATGAAGCTGTTACAAAGAATGAGTTATGGACACATACTGACCTAGAGGAATATGTATGATAGGTTAAATGAAAATAGAAAGCTTTAGAGTCCTATGCATGATTTTTTTAAGTTAGCTCTTGCACTGTAGGGCTGTTTCTCTGGGATGTTAATTCTTAGGAGGTAGAGAGGAGATGTCTTCTTCCTATCCCACTAAAATGATACCAACATGGGAGATTTAATTTGACCACCTAATCATGTATTTCATAGTAACGGGACTAGGAAAGAAGAAATCCAGATTCTGTTTTGACTTACATGCCATGGATTATATTATTGGATTCCTAATCTCTTCTAACACCTGTTAAGGAAATCAGGACTTATCAAATGCTCCAAGGTCCTCCTAGGACAAGATAATGTTTCCTCTGCACTTCTTACATTTTGCTGTAGTTCTATACCAAGATTTAGAAGATCATAAATTAGTATGTCAGCTATGGCCCCCTAAAAAGGGCCATCAATCTTCACTTGAGAAAGTTCAGTGCATTTATGCCCATACTTAGCATATGGAAAATGTACACTCAGTCTGGAACACAGCCTACTTTTCATAGAATCTCCCAGTCATAGAACAATACATCTAGGAAGAAATGAGCAGACTTTAAACATGATTGCTCATCAGAATTACCTGCAAATCGAATAAATGCAGATATACCCTATGCATACCCTCGAATGTACAGAACCAGAATATCCAGAAACTAAGCCCAGGAATCTTTTAAAAAATGACAACCAAGGGATTCTGAGCCATCTCCTCTGTACAGTAGTGTTTGTGAACTACAGAGGAAGTTTATTGTATAAGGTCGAGCTGCCTGTCAACAGGCAGGGAAGACAACAAACATTTGTAAAGTCCCTACATAAGAAATACCTCTTAGTGCTAAGCCCTCCTGCACAGCTAGCAAGATGTATGAAATTCAAACATGTTTGTAGAGTTTCAGTTTTCACAGACTAGGATCCTTGATAAGAATTTTTGCTAAAGTAACATACAAGCCTTGCCATAAAGTGTTACCCTGAGCCACTTTAATTTGCAACTGATTCTCTGTGCCCTGATAGGCTGTGTCCTAATCTTTAGTCAAAGGGCATATACTTTGTGCAAAAACTCCATCATCCGGTGGATCCCTCTCTTTAAAACTTTGTTAAAGCTAATGGTCAAATTGTAGTTGTATAGTCCCTCTCAAAATTTAAAAAAAAAAAAAAAAGTATTAACACCAGGCCTTCAATGTCTGAAATCCTTGAAGAACATTACCACTAACAGAAAGACCAAGTGGAAAGGGAACCATTTAGAAACACTGAAACAAAGCAAATGGCACGCATGGTATTTCTTTTTAGCTCTAAGGCAGTAAAGTACCAGATGTCATGTAACAAAGTCTGAGGGGACCATGGAACCTAATGGGCATAGCCAGAGTGCTAGCTTTAAAAAGCTCTTGTGCTTATAAAAATAAGCAACTTGGCACCATTAACTCTGTATGTTAGATTTAAGACTTTTCCAGCCTGCATTTGATTTACTTAAAACATTTGTAATGCTTACCTTTTGCATTAAAAGGGAGAATCTTGGTGAATAAGGGGTTTGTCCAGCCCTTATTTATGGGTCTTTCACATAGTAGGTTGCTTAGTAAATATCTGGTGGCTCTATTAGCTACTACCTTCTAATTGTGCCAATGGAAAAGGAAAGGTCAACTGAAGTTATCTCTCTAGTTGAAATAAGCTACACAACATAAACACTGACTTCATTATCTAATGGGGATGGCAGAAAATGGTGAGTTTGAAAATCCACAGCAGAACCATAGAGTACAAAGTCTCTAATTCCACAATCTTAAAATGAGCCTTGGTTAATTTCAGGGTACACAATGCATAGATATAGTTACAAAGTTACCAATGACCAGTCCTTCAAGTTCTATTTCCTAGAAATCTATGGAATTATCCAAATATGATGTTGCTCACACCTGTCTGACCACTGCTCCTTTGTCTCCATTGATGGATCCCCTCCCTACCCCAACCCCATTTGCTGCTCACATTATCACTCAGAACGGTCTCTGCAAGCTCTGTATTCTCTGCTCCAAACATGCTGATTGTTTTTCAGGGCACTAGTTCTATTATCTGTGTTCTGATGAGTTTTAAGCCTTTATTTCCTGTTCTGGTTTCTTCACGTTTCCAGTCCCATATATTCATGATGGCTGCTGGACATTTCTATGTAGATGCCAACTTCTTTGAAACTGTTTATCCTTTAACACTCTTCCTCTTCCTATCCTCATTCAGGTTGGAGAAATCTAACCACCCAAGGTCAAAACTGCTCATTTTTTTCTTCCCCACTATCATTACTCACTGAATCTTAGCACTCCTTTTTCCCAGCAGCAATGTCTTCCCTCCATCTCCTTTCTCTCAATCTGCTTTCATTATATCATTTTCATGTGGCCATAATAACCACCTAACTTCCAGTTCACTGCCCCCGTCAGTTCTATGCCTCAGTACCAAATTAATCCTCAAGTACATTTATGTCACGTAGCTCTGCCGATCCAGAACACTTCAGTAGGCCATGACTTCTCAAGAATGCTGTCCAAACTCCTTTGTCTGACGTCCAAAACCCTCTGCAACTCTTTCCCTTTCCCTCTCTTCTGGTCCAAGGAGTCTGCCATTTCACCAGACATGACCACAGCTCGCTCCTACTCCATCCACTCCATTCTTAGCACCTAGGATGCTGTCCTGTGCTCTGTCCTCCCATGTGAAAGGTCCCTTCTCTTCAACCTCAGATTTATGTTTCATCTCTAGCGTGACCAAACAAACCCGCAGAGACCACCTCTAACAGCCTTTTTGTTAGCCCTAGGCACTTTTAGTACAGAGCCTGTATCTTCAACTACTTCATATGCTTCCCCTAGTATTTCATAAATAGTAAATGCTCAAAAGATTTATTTTGATTAGATTTAGAAACTGGCCTATTGCCTTGTTTATGATTCTCCATCCAACTTGCCCAAAACAATGAAAGAAAAAAGAACCCAAAGAAAATACTGGCAGCTAGGCTAAGTACCCCTCCTCCAAGGTTCAAACAAAGTTCTGTGAATAGAATTTAGGCTCTTCTGTCTCTGTTCAAATAATGCATGTCTAAGACTGGGAAATCTGTACTTGGGGAAAGGTACCAGCCCAGATGGAGATGTGGAGGAATGACTCTTGCCATAGGAAATTTTCTAACTTCCAGTTTGAAAAAATTCCTTTACGGGGATTTTATGATATACATGTGTCCCTCACCATAACGAGCAACTGGTCGTTGTTTATGTGGGAGAGGCAATTAGCATAGACCTGGATGGTTTCCCTAAGATTTTGCACATTGTGTTTCTGACCCTTAGAAGAGTAAGTCATGATTTTACCTACCTGAATTTTCTTTAGCCAAACTACCTTTTAAAAAATACTACAAACACAATTCTTCTTTCCAGCCACAAATTATTTTTTCAAATATTCATAGTACAAAAACATAATTCTTAAAACGCTGTTATGAGTTTCCAGATAGATTTATTTTTCTAAGATCTTACTCATTTTAGAGCAAGCGAGCACACAAGTGGGGAGGGGTGGAGAGAGAAGGAGACAGAATCTGAAGCAGTTTCTGCACTGAGTGGGGGCTTGATTCCACAACTGCGAGATCATGACTTGGCTGAAACCAAGAGATGCTCAACTGACTGAGCCACCCAGGCACCCCAGATACATTACTTTCTTAATTATGCTAACTGGGATTGATTAAGTCTTAATATAGTTTGCTGTGAAGGATTGGCTAGTCCTAAGAATAGATTAAATATTCTAGAAAATGATGGACCTAGGGACTGAACCAAAGTATGCTAGCTTGGAGGGTATAAATGTAAGTCTTCAGGAAAGAAAAAAGTTAGACGCACACCCATATCTTTGTCTTCTAGTGTGAGAGATTCGGTCCCAACGCCTGCTTTTAATAGTATGCCAATGAGGCTGAAATCAAAGTGTCAACAGGGCAACATTTCCTCTGACAGCTAGAGGGGAGAATCTGTCCATTCCCTCTAGCTTCGGGTGACTGTGGCTACCTCATTCCAAACTTTCTCCGTGGTCACACTGCCTTGTCAAATCTCTTGTTTCTCTAATGACATGTGTGATTGCATTTTTAGGCTCTTCCAGATAACCCAGTGCAATCTCTTGTCTTGATATTC
The DNA here is from genome assembly GCF_902655055.1 of Lutra lutra. Classification (NCBI taxonomy): domain Eukaryota; kingdom Metazoa; phylum Chordata; class Mammalia; order Carnivora; family Mustelidae; genus Lutra; species Lutra lutra. The sequence continues at coordinate 66,729,612 of NC_062281.1, forward strand.
TTTCTTTTTAAAGATTTTATTTATTTGACAGACAGAGATTACAAGTAGGCAGAGAGGCAGGCAGAGAGAAGAGGAAGCAGGCTCCTAGCTGAGCAGAAAGCCCAATGTGGGGCTCCATCCCAGGACTCTGGGATCAGGACCTGAGCGGAAGGCAGAGGCTTTAACCAACTGAGCCACCCAGACGCCCCTCTTGTCTTGATATTCTTAATAAATTTGTAATGCTCTCTTTTCTTTTTTGTCATACAAGGGAATACACATTCTAAGGATTAGAACGTCGATGTATTTTGTGAGCCATTATTCAGCCTATCAGAATGATGATGATTATTCTGCATATATAAAAAACTTAAAGTTTTTAAACTATAAAATGGCAAAAATATTAGTGTCTATACCGTATGGTCAATAATGATTATCCTTGGGAGTGCGTCGACCAAGAATTTTCACTTTCACTACCACACGTGCTTCTTTTGTTCCCCCTAATATTATTGTGCTTTCGAGACCGTTCACTCTTCTATAAAGAACATGTAACTGATATGTTTGTATTGAGGGATAAAATGATAAGGATTAAAGTGCAAAATTCCAGCCATATGAAAGCAAAATGATGCCCTAATTGGGTATCTTTCTCCTTCATTTCATGGCACTTCTTTCCAGCACCCCCTCCCTCGCCCTTGTGCAGCTGCTCTTTCAATCATCTGTGCAACTTGGATTGAAAACACACTTGAGGCAATTAAATCCAAACTCGGATTTGCTTGGCTTCAAAGTCCCTGCTGTTCCCTCTGTTGCAGGCTGTTTCTCTGATTTTCTCCCTTCAAAGACCAAAGAAAGAACTTTCCAGAAGAAAGGGGACAAGGAGAAGAATTGGAAGGAATAGGGAATTTTTTTTTTTTTGAGATGTGCTCTGAGATGTCTTTGGGTTTGTGTGTGTTTGTTTTCCTCTCCTCAGCAAAGGCTGCAGAGTCCTGTGTGGGGATGAATCAAGCCTTACCCTTCACATCCCAAACTCTACCATTTGTGGAAGGTTTCTTTGCTATGCTGCTGACTTAGTATCATTTGTCCACTTTCTCAATTTGGATTCTTGGAGCATTTGCTATCTTTTAGGCAAGGGTAGTAGGAGAATGCCCTGAGAAGTCCAATTTCCCTTCAGTCTGCTGCCAGAGCCCAGTGCCACAGATTTAAGATACATAGATCTCACTGGTGACTAATAACTGCCCCCATCGCTCTCCTTTAACAACCAGTTTCTTTACAAATCCCTCAGAAAGATCAAAGTGTCCACTGCTCTGAGCAAACTAAGCATTTGGAATTACACAGCAATGTCCTTTCCCTAGAAACTAGACTTCATCACGTTAAAGGACAAATCTGGAAATCCATCTTCTTTTCTATAGAGAATTCTTAAAGAATTCTCTTAAAGAATTCGTCACTGTTGCATTGTATCTACTCAGCCCTACTTCGCATTTTTTGCACGACAGAAGACATTTTCCATTGTTTTGGTGAAATAACCGACTGTTTTAACATGTATATGCCATCAGGCATTTAATTAAATCAACTTAGTTTATCACTAGGTGCATTTATTGTACTAAATCACGGAGGTAAACACAGCTGCTATGGGCATGTGGTGAGAATACTCTGGAAAAAGGGGGCGTGGTGGGAAATCCGTTTAAAAGCTGCCAATTTAGCTTTCCTTTACTCACTTGAAATTTTGCAGAGGGGCTAGTTTTCACTGACAACAAAGGCAGCAGTCAAGTATATACTTTTCAAAGAGTTGAAGAAATGTAGATTTCATAGAAATGAATCATGGGAAATGTGTATAACCAAGCTTCTCAAAACTGACGTGCATAGAAATCACCTGGAATCTTGTGAAAATGCAGATTCCAATTTAGTGGGGCTGGGCTGGGGCTCGAGATTTTCGAACAGGCATTTCTGGTATGTCGTCCCCCGCACTCCCCCCCCCCCCCCCCCCCGTGGTGCTGATGCTGCTGGGGTTGGTCCAAGAGATGAGCAAGATTGAGAGGAGTCCGTCAAATGATTCGAGGTCACCATCTTTTTGAAATCAAGAAAACATCCACATCTTTTGTTTTTAGGGGCCAAAATGTAGTGTCCTTTTTTGATGAATTAAAGAAGCTCTACTCCAGAGGAGTGCCTTTCTGATATTCCAAGCCTGCAATAATAGCTCCTTCATTCTTTCAGTGGCTTGGTTTACTCTGGGCTTTTAAAATGTATGTATTTTTAAATTTCCAAATGCTACTGTACTCATTGAGAGTAGAAACAGGATCCTGATAGTGCTGGATGCATATTAAATATTTAACTAATGTGTCACTAATTGAGTAAGACTCTTCTGTTTCTATAAGGTATTTCCAGTAACCCCTGTCAGTGAATTGCCCCTTTTGCCAATTAAACAATTGAGAGAGCTTAGGAAGACACTGGGTCTAAGTTTTAAATGTGAACAGGGATTAAAGGCAGGTTTTAGGTTAAGGCTTACTATTAGATTTCAAAGAAATTCTCTGAGATCTCTGGGAAGCTGTCACCAACTGAATGCACTGTCCTTCCCATCAGGATTGCTATGACAAGGCTCTTGACATTGCTCCTCATTCAAAGCGAGCCTTCTTTTTCAATCATTTTCCCTTCTGTTTTTGTATGAACATAACATTTGTCAATGGGATAATCCTGTGTATCTTCGAGAGGTTGGAGGTGGGTAAAGAGATCATGGACAACATGTATGTCCCAGCACCTATCATGACACATCTCATTTATGTATAATTAGGTGTACTTATGATCAGAATTCAAACTTAAGGATATTGCAAATAAGACCATTTCCTAAACCATTTCTAGACAAAAACTTTAGCTTTGAAATTTTGAAAATACTTTTGAAATCTGTTACTTTAATTTAGAGCTTGTATAAAATCAGGATTAAAATTCATTTGTGGGTCGCATCTAACAATTATTAGAGCATTTGAACTTCAGCCTTGTTTTGTGCTAGGAGAGAGAAGCGGGCAGTAAATAGCAATGGAATGCAGCTATAAGTTGGAAATGCATACAGAAGTTAATTTAATATAGAAGACTAAAGTAGCCTTCCACTAGCCGGGATACTGTAAAATCAATCTTCTCTCAGAAATAAAGAAAAACTGAATGAAGCCATTAGAGTAGGAAGCACTTTCAAAATGCTCATTGTGTCAAATGCTTATGATGGAAACTGCAATTATAAATCTGGGTGACTTAGAAATTGTAGATAAAATATTCTCAAGCTGCCTATAAGCTTCCCAGAGCCCTTACTGTCTATATATTGTTACACACAATATATTATTTGCCAAGTTCCACAAACCTAATTGCTAGAGCAGAGGCTCCCGGCCACCACCCCCCCCCCCCGCTTTTTTTTTTTTTTTTTTGAAGCAGAGTCATGAACTGATGACATGGAGTAAATGACTCATTAGGGTCACCCATGCATACTTGAAATAAGAAAATATGGCTAAGTGTCCTCTGCAGACAGCCTACTTAACCAGTTTTCTCTATTCAGACTTTATTCACTTACCAAACCAAACTTAAGATCACGTTTGTCTATTAAAATCCTCAACATCCTACTGGAAAGTGAATTGTGCCTAGTGAAGGAACAATCTTTAAAACGAGCTTACTTTTTTGGGAGAAGGCTTTGAACATCCTAACCTTTCCTTTCAGTCTCCACAAGGACTGAAACCTCTCTCTGGCATTCTAGAAGAAATTTTCATAGCCTTGTGCGGGTTTGTACTCCCCAGTTTGTTTCCCAAAACAGATCTTAACAGATCTTAAAACAGATCTTTATCTTCTTGTATTTAAGATACTGTCCTACACTGGCACATCAGATGATCTGTTCTGTGTGTTTCTCTGTGCTTTGTGACATGGAAAGCTGTGTTCACTTACACGCTGATTTTAGTCTCTGACAAAATTCTCCCTGCTACCGCAGCTACAGGACTGGCAGTCAGCTGTGGGTAGAAATGTATGTCTCCTAAATCAAACTGATCACTCTTCCGAGGCTGCCAGACACTGTAGGACATGAAACTGCAGCCCAGTTGTTAAACCATGCTGTTTGTCTCTAAAAGCTGCTCCAAAGCCTGGGTGGGGGAGCTTGGTTCCTACTGGATCCCTGTTTCTGCCCTGGAATGATGTGGTTTCCTGTGGCTGAGCCATCTTCAGAAGGGCGGAGCTAGGATTATCACCCACTTATACCCCCTCCAGGTGCTAGCCCAAGCCTGGGTATCAGAGCTGGTTGCTGTAGACTCATCAGGCCAAAGGGACTCAGATGAGATTGAGAATTGGAATCCTTCCCAGTACAAGTCAGCTTGGAGTGCAAGTACTACACAGCTCTGTGACCCTGTCCACTGTTGCCTCTCCATGGGATAACCATGCTACAGGGCTGTTGAGTGGGGTACCACCAGACTGTCTTATTCCTCAACAACCCCTTCCCATCTGATATTCAGGACTCGGCACTGCCTGACTCCAATGTCCTCTCCCTATCTCTTGAGCTCTCTCCACAGTCTCGGACATCCCTCGCTGAGAAATGGCTTATGTAAGATATGCCATACCCCCATCTTTCAGATAAGTATGGTGTGTGTGTGTGTGCATGTGTGTGTGTGTGTGTGTGTATACATACATACATATTCCTATTGGGGACGGGGTTCAGATACCACTCCACCCCAAACTGGAAAACTTCTCTGGCTTGTGTCAAAGAGCTGATAGAAATAGATACTTAAGAGAGGTGGTGCCCAGTTCCACACACTGGATTTATCAGAGTCTGATCACCAGCCCAAACAGAGCCCCTGCTCCTACATCCTGGAGCCCTGGAAATGAGAGCTGTCACAAGTTTCTTTCAAATTCTCCATAGAAACCCTTACCAATCTGATATTTCCAAACTATCATAATCTGGATTTTCTAACCAATTAGCATTTCAACTGTTGTGTATTTAAGTGTCTATTGTTTGTAAGTAACAGAAACCAATTTGAGATACTTTAGACTAAAAAGGGGAATTTATTGCGAGGACTCAGACTGGGCTCTGGGGACTTGAAGGTAAAATCATGGACCTTTCTCAAAAGCCCTGGTCTCACCAGACCTCGTACAGTCTCTCAGTATCACAGTACCTGAATTCTGAAGAGAAAGAAGTGGCTATCCATGTTTCAACTAACAAAGGCCAGGGACACAATTTTAGGTAACTCAAACCAAAAACCTGGTGCCAAGCCCTATAGACAAGGTACAGAGCTGGGGATCTCTGTGGCCCAGGCTCCAAAAAGTACCCACTACAGGAAGTATTCATTTTTTTTTTAAACATTAAGACAATAGTAGTGATCAAATTTTTACATCTCCTTAATCTGTACTTCATACAAGCCTACTTAAAATGTTCTCAGAAGGGTTGAAGATAAACCCAGTAGTTCTGAGCTTGGGTTTCCTGGACCTATAAAGATCCACGCTAGGATCTGAACGTTCTTCAGCTGCTCCAGTGTTCTAAGAAGCCTTCACTTACTTACCAGGATAAAGCTGCACAGGATCACTAGCCCCTTGAGTTTCTTGGACTTTTAGCTAAAATGTTATTAAGTTGATGTGGTAATGTTCTGTGTCCTCATGGTAGAGGTTCATTATATAGATCTTTATTTAATCATGGAGAAATTAAGCTCAGAAGCAGACACAGTACTAATAGCAAACACTCACGCAGTGTCCTCTGTGTGTCTGCGCTCTTCCAATACTGAAGACGCGATCTTTCCAAGGCTGCAGTTCATTGATAAGGTGGGTAGGAGATATTTAAGTGCCAAAGAAGACTGGGAGCCCCCCAACCAAGTCTTCAGTTAGAGTTCAACGTCAGCAGTGATCCTCATGCAGAGGTAGAAACATCTTGCTCTTAACAGGGAGTTAGTTATTCCCAGAACAAACTTCATAACTGTGTCTTCTTTTGTTTGCCACCCCTGAGTTTGATTCTAGCCACAGTTTCACACATTCCCAAGTTGTAGTTTTGGTCTGTGTTCAAAGTAACCCTTCAGCGCTCTTGCATTTGTTACTGTGCTGGACATCTGGGGTTAGACTGTTTAGCAAGATAAAATATCCTCATTAGACTATAGAACACTTTGAAACCACATAGGGCTGTTGTACTCTGATCTGCCACATGGCTTGTCTATCACTTCAAAACCACAAGGTACTATTTAATAACAATCCAGATCCAAGTGCTACTTTGTTAGATAATGAACCAGATACCTTTTCATAAGTATTCATGGCAACACTCAGAGATGAATGATATCCCCTCCTTGACAGATAAGGCAACTGAGGCTTGGCAAATAGCTTGATAAAAAGTACTCCAAAGCACCCCAGGAGTGGAAGCTGTAACGTTCTAGGCAGCAGAGACTGTACCTCTTTCCTGTTGTATTCTCAGTTCCCAGCACAAAATGGGTCCATAATAAATACACAAGAAATAAACAAACGACTCTCACTTCGAAGTCCATGCTCCTTTCTGCTATATTGTTTCCTTTAAGATTACTCTGGCATACATTTTGTGCCTAAGTGAAGAAATAATTTATCAGCACTAATAGAAGTAAAATATTCTATTGTCATAGAATAAATGTATACTTCCACCCATTGGCTTGTCTTTTTGTGTTGTTGGCATGAAGGTTAGTTGCAGTATATAGAAATAAATCACCATAAGAAAACCAATCACCATAAATCCATGCTTGAGGAAAGGGGCAGTCATAATTTTGTTTGAATGCCGGTACAATATGTGAGCTACCAAAATTCACCTAATTCTGGGATATTTTTTCCCCAGATAACAATATATAAAAGGTAATTCCATTGAAATAATCTTGTCAGTATGTTTAGTTCATGTTTTATAACAGTAAAAATGTACTTAACTGCAAACCTCAAACAAAGTTACTGGAAGGAAAGATAAATACACGGGTGATCTGTGTTATGAAAATCATAAGGCAAAATTGCTCTAACTTTACTTTTACATCTGTTGATCATACCACATTGCTTTAAACATTCGAATTCCAGCTCTAAGTGTTCATTGGTCTGAAAGAAATACTGTATGAATTATAACATTTACTTGCAGTCCTTAAAAAAAATGAGGGGGTATGCAGAAGACTTTCTTTGTCTAGGGAAATGTTGCCCAATGTTTGCTGGAGAAAATGGCTATATTGATTCACGACAATGGTTTATATTATCTTAGCAAATATAGTTTGAGGTCAATTACCAGAAATGCTAGTTTTTCACTGAGTTTATAAACTTCCTGGTATTTATAAAACTGAAAGAATGTGTGCTGTTCAACTTGTAACCATGATTATTCAGTGGGTCACTTTAAGTAAATATATAAACATCTGGTTCCAAGAGACCAGCAAAGACCTCACAGCTTCAGATCTGTAAATAGTGCCTCTCTATTAAAGCTCCTATATTAGTGTTTGAAAAAAAACTAAATGTTGTTCAGGGGAATATTTAAGGCCAGTCTTGGTTTTGTAAGCTTCATGATTATATGACCCAAAATAGATTATTTAGAACAGAGAGGGATAAATTCCTTTTTGGTTGTGGATCCTTTTGTGAAGCTGATGACCCCCAAATGGACAGAATATTACATACAGCTATAGAAGATTCTCTGATCTGAAGTTCATCAGTCTACATTAAGAATATAAATATCACTTCAATTTTTAGGCACAGGTGTACACGAATTTAAAACTACACATTAGCCTATTTTTCTCTTTAAACTCTTCATTATATTCATGTGGCTCTAAGTGCCCAAAACCATAATGATACAAATGCAAGAAAAGTTATTCTAGCAAAGTGGTATTTGATACTGTACTATTTATCCAGGCCTTCCCCTTTCTCTTGTCCCCTATGCAGTAGCTTATATTCCTTAACCTTATGTGGAGTGGCCTGCTCTGAGTTTCTGGTTGTTCAAGTGTAGGATTTTCTCTGGAAACTTTTTAGAAGTCATATTCAGGAAATGGGAGAAAACTGAACCTGGAACATAATAAAACTTCTGAGCATCATGCTTCCCTTTTCCAGCTAATTCCATGGTGGTGTTTCTCAGCTAAAATTTGTATGTCAATATCTTTGCCTTTCTTAAGTATCAGTTATGAAGTTTCTGTCTGAAATAGACATCTGTCTCCAGGATCTTATAAATCCAACTGGAGAGAAGAGGCTATACATGGAACAAGAAAATAGTGAATTATTCAGTATTGATACAGAATTGTAAATATTGATAGGGGATAATGGATGCTAAGAGCAAGTCTACAATTAGATCATTATAAACATAATGAGTATTAGTGTGTTTCCAAGCTTATTCAAGCCTAAATCCTATTTTATAACATGGATTAACATACAAAACAAACTAAGGAACTATTATCTAGAATTATCATAAAAATTTTTCCTGAGGCTGGGGTAAGCCCTTGAGAAATAGACAGGATGTGAGTTTGGTTTGGTCCAGAATCACCAGGGATTATTTGTTTAAAAAAATTCATTACTGGGCACTACATCTGTCCTATGAAATCATAATTTTTGATGTGGTGGCCTTGGATCTCCACATTTTAATACCATCTCTGCTTGCCTTTATGAATAGTCAGGCATGAGAACCCCCTTATGGACATGTGTGATGAAGAGGAGAGGTGTCCATACCATGTAGACAAATAATGTTCAACAGTAAAATGCTTTGAGCTCTTTGAGTCTAACCTCAAAACTTGAGAACTTAAAAGATTTTGTAAATAGTGACCTCTTCCAGGCTGTCATTTGCTGGACCTAATAAAATGAACATCTCCTATTGCTAAAATAGTCCTTTTGGATTTCCATTTCAGCACATAGTTTCAAACATTTGCTTCCTGCCAAAAAATTCAAATAATGCAAGTTTGTGTACATATAAGTCACAAACACATCTACATAATTTCTCTTGATTTTTTTAAGGGAGCATGTGGAGGCACTGATAGCCTTATATATCAAACTTCATAGAAGTAAAGCAAGGGAAGAAAATAATTACAGAGTAAAAGGAGTTTCATGCACTTTTTTTCTTCATGACTGTGAGATCCTGGATAAAATTTGAGGGTCTGCTAAGTCTGATGCCTGGAAGGGCTTCTGATGAAAAATTCCTATTTTTCTCCGTGAGAAACACTTAAAAAAAAAAAAGGTCTAAATCCTTATTAAATGGTGGGACTGGATGTTTTTCTCTTAGGAACTAAAAAGGAAGGGAATTTAAAAGCATTTTACTTTTTAAAAAAGAATTTACTTTTACTGAGGCTCTACTAAGGATCAGGTCCTTTATTTCACTTACTGCCCCTTCAACATCCAACACAACTCCATAAAGGGGGTGGTATGTCTCTAAATCCTTTTCATGGATTAAGAAACTGAAGCTGTAAGAAGTTGCATGGCCTGCTTAAGGTCTTAAGGACTGTTAAGTGCCAAAACCAGAGTTTTAACTCTCTTCTCTGTGCTGTGCTTGTTTTCCTGTAGCACATTTCCTGAGAGCAGCAGGATCTCTAAACATTGTGCCTCTAGCCCAGGACACCTCACTTCCTGGTTGCAGACCATTTCTTTTTTTTTTTTTTTTAATTATTATTTATTTATTTGACAGACAGAGATCACAAGTAGGCAGAGAGGCAGGCAGAGAGAGAAGTGGAAGCAGGCTCCCTGCTGGGCAGAGAGCCTGATGTGGGGCTCCATCCCAGGGCCCTGGGATCATGACCTGAGCCGAAGGCAGGCTTTAACCCACTGAGCCACCCAGGTGCCCCGGCAGACCATTTCTGTAGAGGGGAGCAGCCCACACCGGTTTCAGCTTGGGTGGGATCTGCTGATTCTGGAAACTTCCACCAGCATCACAAGGTCCCCCGTGTCTCCTCCACTCCAACAAGCAGAGTAGAGCAGTGATTACCAATGTGGACTTGGGTTTGATAATGACTAGCTGTTTAGCGTTAAGTGAGTTACCCAGTCTCTGAGACTCTTCCCTCAGTTGCACAACGGGAGTGATGTCTACCTCACAGAGCTGTATGGGTTTAACAGCTTTAGTGAGGTGTCATTTACATGCTCTAAGATCAATTTAAGTATAAATTTCATTGAATTTGGTAAGCCAAATTCAAAACTGCCACCACAACCTAGTTTTAGGACTTTTGCATCACCCCGTAAAGTAAAGGGCCTTTTTCAATCCCTAATGCCTACCCTTCCTTGGTCCCAGAAACCATTTGACTGCTTTCCGTTCCAACAGTTTCACTTTTTCCAGAATATCATGTGAATGGAAACAGTATGTAGTCTTTTGTTTTAGTGTTTTTCACTTAGCATGTTGTTTTGTGGGCATGCATTTTGTTTGTACCTTGTATCAGTAGTTCATCCCTTTTATTGCTGAAAAGTATTCCATTGTATAACCTACTGCATCTTATTTATGTTTGGGTGGTATCTATTTGGGGTTACTATGGACAATGCTGCTACACATATTCATATAAATATTTCTGTGGCCATAGGTTTTGTCTTGGGTAGATACCTAGAAGTAGAATTGTTGAGCCAAGTAAGTGTATGTTTAATATTATAAGATGCTGTCAAACTTTTCAAAGTGGCTCTACCATTTTGCATTCCCACCTACAGTACATAGTATTAAGGTTCCTCCACATCCTCAACAACACTTGGTATTGTCCACCTTTCTAACCTGAATTATTCCAGTGGGCATGGAATGGTGTCTCAATGTGGGCTTAATTTAATTTCCTTAATCAATGATGTTGAGCTTCTTTGTGTCTTGTGGACCATTTGTATATCTTCTGTGGAGTATCTGTTCAACTTATATACCTTCTTTTGTGTAGTGTTTATTCATAAAGAAAACTATCTTTTGTGTAAGGTGTGTTCAAATATTTTGCCCAATTTTAAAATTAAGTTGTATGTTTACTAACATAACATAAAACAATTTTCTTACTATGTATTTTAAGTGTTTTTTATATTTTTTGGAAACAAATATTTCATTAGATATTTCTGCAAATATTTTTTCAGTATTTAACTTTTCATTTCCTTGCTGGTATACCTCAAAGACCAAAGTACTTCTAATAAAAGCTGACTTACTAATTTTTCCTTCTATGACACAATAAACATAAGCCAGAAAAGAAGATGCTTTGGGTGTCACATCTCAGAAATCTTGCTTAACCCAAAGTCATGGATTTTTCCCCTAGGTTTTCTTCTAGAATGTTTAGTTTTAAAATAAGTTCTCATTTAGATTTATGATCTGTTTTGAGTTAACTTTTGTGCATGGTTTAAGAATCAAGGTTCATTTTTTGCATGTAGATGGCCAAGTATCCTAGCACTATTCATTGAAAAGATTTTCTTTTCACTATTGGTTTACTTCACCCCTTTGCTAAAAAATCAATTAACCATTTAAACATCTTTCCAAATTCTCCATTCTCTTTGATTGATCTGTATTTCTATTCTTATGCCAATACTATACTATTTGATTATTTTTATATTCTTTTGAAATCACGTAGTATATAAGTCCTCTAACTTTGCTGTTCTTCTTAAAATGTTTGGTATTGAGGAGAACACAGGCAGCAACCTCTTTGACCTCAGCCACAGCAACTTCTTCCTAGAAATATTGCCAAGGGCAAGGGAAGCAAGAACAAAAATGAACTATTGGGACTTCATCAAGATCAAAAGCTTTTGTACAACAAAGGAAACAGTCAGCAAAATCAAAAGACAACTGACAGAATGGGAGAAGACATTTGCAAACATATCAGATAAAGGACTAGTATCCAAAATCTATAAAGAACTTACCAAACTCAATGCCCAAAGAACAAATAATCCAATCAAGAAATAGGTAGAGGAAATGAACAGACATTTCTGCAAAGAAGACATTCAAATGGCCAAGAGACACATGAAAAAGTGCTCCATATTACTTCGTATCAGGGAAATACAAATCAAAACCACAATGAGATACCATCTCACACCAGTCAGAATGGCTAAAATTAACAAGTCAGGAAATGACAGATGCTGGCGAGGATGCAAAGAAAGGGGAACCCTCTTAAACCTTTGGTGGGAATGCAAGCTGATGTAGCCACTCTGGAAAACAACATAGAGGTTCTTCAAAAAGTTGACCCAGCAATCACACTACTGGGTATTTACCCTAAAGATACAAATGTAGTGATCCAAGGGGCATGTGCACCTGAATGTTTATAACAGCAATGTCCACAATAGCCAAACTATAGAAAGAACCTAGATGTCCATCAACTGTTGATAAATGGATAAAGAAGAGGTGGTATATATATACAATGGAATATTATGCAGCCATCAAAAGAAATGAAATCTTGCCATTTGCAACATGGATGGAACTAGAGGGTGAAATATGTCAATCAGAGAAAGATAATTATATGATCTCCTTAATATGAGGAATTTGCGAGGCAAAGTGGGGGACTTGGGGGTGAGGAAGGAAAAAATGAAACAAGGTGGGATCAGGAGGGAGACAAACCATAAGAGACTCTTAATCTCACAAAACAAACTGAGGGTTGCTGGGGGAAGGGGGATATGGAGAGGGTTGTTGGGTTATGGACTTTGGGGAGGGTATGTGCTATGGTGAGTGCTGTGAAGTGCATAAGCCTGATGATTCACAGACCTGTACCCCTGGGGCAAAAATACATTATATGTTAATAAAAAAGTTTTTAAAAAATGTTTGGTATTCTAGACATTCTTACCAATTTCTCATAAAAACACTCTAGGATTTTGTTTGAAATTGCATTGATTGAAACCTACATTTCAATTTGGGAGAGTTAATAAGTTTCCATGAACCCAGTATATATTTCCTTTTTTTTTTTTTTTAGGTCCTGTCTAATTTCTCTCTGTGATATTCTAGTCTTGCAAATTTTGCCCATGCATATTTTGTTACATTTATTCCTGAATCCATCTTTGATGTTATTATGAATGGAATTGTTTCACTTTTGGAATTTTCACTATCAGTGTATAGAAATAAAATTTTCGTATTGATCTTTGTGTCACTTTCCTACTCCCCTGTAACAAATCGCCATAAGCTTAGTGGTTTAACACAACACAAATCTATTCTTTTACAGTCCTGGAGATCAGAAACAAGTTTCACTGGGATAAGTTCAAGGTGTTGGCAAGGTTGGCTTCTTTTGGAGGCTGTGAAGAAGAGAAACCCATTCTTTGCCTTTTTCAGCTTTTGGTAGCCACTTGTCTTCCTTGATTTATGGCCCTTTCGTTCATCTTCAAAACCTGTATTTATCATATCACCTTCTCTCCTATCGTCAAATATCTTTAAGCTTTCTTCTTATTAAGAACATTTGTGACTTTAAGACCCACCAGATATCCCAGGATAATCTTGCTATTTCAAGATCTTTAATTTAAATTCATGGGTTTCAGATTCTAGAACCTTGATACCCGTGGTAGTCATTACTCAGCCAACCCTTATAACCTTAGGAAATTCACTTATTCTAGTCAGTTTTATGTATAGTCTTTAGGGTTTTAATTGGAACAATTGTAGGTCAGGAAAGAAGGTTTACTTCCTTTCCAATTTTTATGCTTTTTATATATATTTTGAATATACCATTCTAATATCTGTGGTCTTCATTATTTCTAATGAGAAGCTAGCCATTACTCCTGTCCTTATTCCCCTGAATGTGATGAGTCATCTTTCTCTTGTTGGTGTCAAGATTTTATCATTGATTTTTTAAAAATTTCACTTCCATATGTTCAGGTTGTTTCCTTTGTTTTATCCTACCTTGAAATGGAGTTTCTTGGTTTGTAAGTTTGTTTTTCATTATGTTTGGGTAGATTTGAGCCATTTTTCCTCCATTTATTCCCTGATCTTTTCCTTTCCTGGTATTTTATTACTTAACATTTTGCAATGGTTTTTAAGTTTTTATTTTAATCCCAGTTAACTTAGTGTCATTTTAGTTTCAGGTGTACAATATAGTAATTCAACAATTCCATAGATCATGAAGTGCTCATATGACAAGTTCACTCCTTAATCCTCATCACCTGTTTCACCCATTCCTCCACTCACCTCCCTGCAGGTAACCATCAGTTCTTTAAAATTAAATGTTTTTCTTTTTCTTCCCTTTGCTGATCCTTCTTAAATTCCACATGAGTGAAATCATATGGTATTTGTCTTTGTCTTATTTCACTTACATTATACTCCCTAGCTCTGTCCATGTCATTACAAATGGCAAGATTTCATTCTTATTGCTGAGAAATATTCCATTGTGTGTATGTATATGTGTGTATGTATATGTATGTATGTATGTATGTATGTATACGTACATACATACATATACCACATCTTTATCCATTCATCAATCAGTGGACACTTGGGCTGCTTCCATCTGGGCTATTATAAATAATGCTGTTAAACCATACAGGTACATGTATCACTTTGAATTGCATTTTTGTATTTTTTGTTTAAATACCCAATAATGCAATTGTGGGATCATAGAATAGGTCTATTAACTTTTTGAGGCACCTCCTTACTGTTTTCTAGAACAACTGTACCAGTTTGCATTCCCACTGACAGTGCAAGAAGGTTCCTTTTTCTCCACATCCTTGCCACATCTGTTTCTTGTGTTGTTGATTTTAGGCATTCTGACAGGTGTGAGATGATAGCTTCTTGTAGCTTTTTTTTTTTAACCTTTGATATTTTTTCATCTTTATTTTTTTATTTTTTATTTTTTTATAAACATATAATGTATTTTTATCCCCAGGGGTACAGGTCTGTAAATCGCCAGGTTTACACACTTCACAGCACTCACCATAGCACATACCCTCCCCAATGTCCATAACCCCACCACCCTCTACCGACCCCCCTCCCCCCAGCAACCCTCAGTTTGTTTTTTGAGATTAAGAGTCACTTATGGTTTGTCTCCCTCCCGATCCCATCTTGTTTCATTTATTCTTCTCCTACCCCCTAACCCCCACAATTGCATTTCCATTTCTCATATCAGGGAGATAATATGATAGTTGTCTTTCTCCAATTGACTTATTTCACTAAGCATGATACCCTCTAGTTCCATCCACGTCATTGTAAATGGCAAGATTTCATTTCTTTTGATGGCTGCATAGTATACCTTGTGTGTGTGTGTGTGTGGGTGTGTGTGTATACACACCACAGCTTCTTTATCCATTCATCTATTGATGGACATCTAGATTCTTTCCATAGTTTGGCTATTGTAGACATTGCTGCTATAAACATTCGGGTGCACATGCCCCTTTCCATCACTGCGTTTGCATCTTTAGGGTAAATACCCAGTAGTGCAATTGCTGGGTCATAGGGTACTTCTGTTTTCAACTTTTTGAGGAACCTCCATGCTGTTTTCCAGAGTGGTTGCATCAGCTTGCATTCCCAACAACAATGTAGGAGGGTTCCCCTTTCTCCGCATGCTTCCCAGCATCTGTCATTTCCTGAATTGTTAATTTAGCCATTCTGACTGGTATGAAGTGGTATCTCATTGTGGTTTGATTTGTATTTCCCTGATGCTGAGTGATGTGGAGCACTTTTCATGTGTCTGTTGGCCATCTGGATGTCTTCTCTAGAGAAATGTCTGTTCATGTTTTCTGCCCATTTCTTGATTGGATTCTTTGTTCTTTGGGTGTTGAGTTTGCTAAGCTCTTTATAGATTTTGGGCACTAGCCCTTTATCTGATATGTCGTTTGCAAATATCTTCTCCCATTCTGTCAGTTGTCTTTTGGTTTTGTTGGCTGTTTCCTTTGCTGTGCAAAAGCTTTTGATCTTGATAAAATCCCAATAGTTCATTTTTGCCCTTACTTCCCTTGCCTTTAGCGATGTTCCTAGGAAGCAGTTGCTACCGCTGAGGTTGAAGAGGTTGCTTTCTGTGTTCTTCTCAAAGATTTTAATTGATTCCTTTCTCACATTGAGATCCTTCATCCATTTTGAGACTGTTTTCGTGTGTGGTGTAAGGAAATGGTCCAATTTCATTTTTCTGCATGTGGCCGTCCAATTTTCCCAACACCATTTATTGAAGAGGCTGTCTTTTTTCCATTGGACATTCTTTCCTCCTTTGTCAAAGATTAGTTGACCATAGAGTTGAGGGTCTATTTCTGGGCTCTCTATTCTGTTCCATTGATCTATGTGTCTATTTTTGTGCCAGTATCATGCTGTCTTGATGATGACAGCTTTGTAATAGAGCTTGAAGTCTGGAATTGTGATGCCACCAACTTTGGCTTTCTTTTTCAATATTCCTTTGGCTATTCGAGGTCTTTTCTGGTTCCATACAAATTTTAGGATTACTTGTTCCATTTCTTTGAAAAAAAATGGGTGGGATTTTGATAGGAATTGCATGAAAAGTGTAGATTGCTTTAGGCAGCATAGACATTTTCACAATATTTGTTCTTCCAGTCCAGGAGCATGGAACATTTTTCCATTTCTTTGTGTCTTCCTCAATTTCTTTCATGAGTACTTTATAGTTTCCTGAGTATAGATTCTTAGCCACTTTGGTTAGGTTTATTCCTAGGTATCTTATAGTTTTGGGTGCAATTGTAAAAGGGATGGACTCCTTAATTTCTCTTTCTTCTGTCTTGTTGTTGGTGTAGAGAAATGCAACTGATTTCTGTGCATTGATTTTATATCCTGACACTGTACTGAATTTCTGTATAAGTTCAAGCAGTTTTGGAGTGGAATCTTTTGGGTTTTGCACATATAGTATCCTATCATCTGTGAAGAGTGATAGTTTGACGACTTCTTTGCCAATTTGGATGCCTTTAATTTCTTTTTATTGTCTGATTGCTGAGGCTAGGACTTCTAGTACTATGTTGAATACCAGTGGTGATAATGGACATCCCTGCCATGTTCCTGAACTTAGTGGAAAAGCTTTCAGTTTTTCTCCATTGAGAATGATATTTGCGGTGGGTTTTTCATAGATGGCTTTGATAATATTGAGGTATGTGCCTTCTATCCCTACACTTTGAAGAGTTTTGATCAGGAAGGGATGCTGTACTTTGTCAAATGCTTTTTCAGCATCTATGGGGAGTATCCTATGGTTCTTGTTCTTTCTTTTATTAATGTGTTGTATCACATTGATTGATTTGCGGATGTTGAACCAACCTTGCAGCCCTGGAGTAAATCCCACCTGGTTGTGGTGAATAATCCTTTTAATGTACTGTTGAATCCTATTGGCTAGTATTTTGGTGAGAATTTTTGCATCTGTGTTCATCAAGGATATTGGTCTGTAGTTCTCTTGTTTGATGGGATCCTTGTCTGGTTTTGGGATCAAGGTGATGCTGGCCTCATAAAATGAGTTTGGAAGTTTTCCTTCCATTTCTATTTTTTGGAACAGTTTCAGGAGAATAGGAATTAATTCTTCTTTAAATGTTTGGTAGAATTCCCCTGGGAAGCCATCTGGCCCTGGGCTTTTGTTTGTTTGGAAATTATTTTTTTCAGCATAACAGTACGCATTGTGTTTGCACCACACCCAGTGCTCCATGCATTCCATGCCCTCTCTAATACCCACCACTTGGTTCCCCCAACCTCCCACCCCCCGCCCCTTCAAAACCCTCAGATTGTTTTTCAGAGTCCATAGCCTCTCATGGTTCACCTCCCCTTCCAATTTCCCTCAACTCCCTTCTCCTCTCCATCTCCCCTTGTCCTCCATGCTATTTGTTATTCTCCACAAATATGTGAAACCATATGATAATTGACTCTCTCTGCTTGACTTATTTCACTCAACATAATCTCTTCCTATCCCATCCATGTTGCTACAAAAGTTGGGTATTCATCCTTTCTGATGGAGGCATAATACTCCATAGTGTATATGGACCACATCTTCCTTATCCATTTGTCCTGTTGAAAGGCATCTTGCTTTTTTCCACAGTTTGGCGACCGTGGCCATTCCTGCTATAAACATTGGGGTACAGATGGCCCTTCTTTTCACTACATCTGTATCTTTGGGGTAAATACCCAGTAGTGCAATTGCAGGGTCATAGAGAAGCTCTATTTTTAATTTCTTGAGGAATCTCCACACTGTTCTCCAAAGTGGCTGCACCAACTTGCATTCCCACCAACAGTGTAAGAGGGTTCCCCTTTCTCCACATCCCCTCCAACACATGTTGTTTCCTGTCTTGCTAATTTTGGCCATTCTAACTGGTGTAAGGTGGTATCTCAATGCGGTTTTAATTTGAATCTCCCTGATGGCTAGTGATGATGAACATTTTTTCATGTGTCTGATAGCCAATTTGTATGTCTTCATTGGAGAAGTGTCTGTTCATATCTTCTGCCCATTTTTTGATATGATTGTCTGTTTTGTGTGTGTTGAGTTTGAGGAGTTCTTTATAGATCCTGGATATCAACCTTTTGTCTGTACGGTCATTTGCAAATATCTTCTCCCATTCCGTGGGTTGCCTCTTTGTTTTGTTGACTGTATCCTTTGCTGTGCAGAAGCTTTTGATCTTGATGAGGTCCCAAAAGTTCATCTTTCCTTTTGTTTCCTTTGCCTTTGGAGACATATCTTGAAAGAGGTTGCTGTGACTGATATCGAAGAGATTACTGCCTATGTTCTCCTCTAGGATTCTGATGGATTCCTGTCTCATGTTGAGGTCTTTTATCCATTTTGAGTTTATCTTTGTGTACGGTGTAAGAGAATGGTTGAGTTTCATTCTTCTACATATAGCTGCCCAGTTTTCCCAGCACATTTATTGAAGAGACTGTCTGTTTTCCACTATATATTTTTTCCTGTTTTGTTGAAAATTATTTGACCATAGAGTTGAGGGTCCATTTCTAGGCTCTCTACTCTGTTCCACTGGTCTATGTGTCTGTTTTTATGCCAGTGTCATGCTGTCTTGGTGATCACAGCTTTGTAGTAAAGCTTGAAATCAGGTAACGTGATGCCCCCAGTTTTATTTTTGTTTTTCAACATTTCCTTAGCGATTCGGGGTCTCTTCCGGTTCCATACAAATTTTTGGATTATTTGCCCCAGCTCTTTGAAAAATATCAGTGGAATTTTGATCGGAATGGCATTAAAAGTATAGATTGCTCTAGGCAGTATAGACATTTTAACAATGTTTATTCTTCCAATCCAAGAGCATGGAATGGTCTTCCATCTTTTTGCGTCTTCTTCAATTTCTTTCATGAGTGTTCTGTAGTTCCTCGAGTACAGTTACTTTACCTCTTTGGTTCCTGGGTATCTTCTAGTTCTTGGTGCTATAGTAAATGGAATCAATTCTCTAATTAGTGGAGCAGACTTTTAAAAGTCCTGATTTTGTGCTCCTTTGCTCCACCGTTTGCCGGGATCCAGCCCTTCCCCCCACGGTCTGTCTTCCCGTCTCTTTGGATTCACTTCTCCGCCGGTCCTACCTTTTAGAAAGTGGTCGATTTTCTGTTTCTAGAATTGCTGTTCTTCGCTTCAATCTCCCATTGGATTTGTAGGTGTTTGCAATGGTTTGATAAGCTATCTAGCTGATCTCGTGCTACGTGATGTAGTCTCACCCTGCTACTTCTCCGCCATCTTGACCTCTTCTTGTAGCTTTGAGCTGGATTTCCTTGATGGTGATGACAAGTACTCTTCATGTTTGTTGGATATGTAGAGGCCTTCTTTGGGGAAACGTCTGTTCATGGCTTCTGCTCATTTTTTAATGGGATTATTTGTTTTTTGGGGATGCTGAGTTTTAGAAGTTCTTCATAGGTTTTGAATACTTACGCTTTATCAGGTATGTCTTCTGCCAATATCTTCTCCCATCCCATACGTTGCCTTTTAGCTTTGTTGATTGTTTCCTTTGCTGGGCAGAAGCTTTTTATTTTGATGCAGTCCCAACTCTGCCGATGTCAGAGAAATTACTGCCTGTGCTCTCTTCTAGGATTGTATGGTTTCAAGTCTCACATTTAGGTATTCAATTTTTTGAGGTTTTGGTGTATAGTATAAGAAAGTGGTCCACTTTCATTCTCTTACATGTGGCTGTCCAGTTTTCTCAACACCATTTATTGAAGAGACTATTCTTTCCCATTAGATATTCTTTATTGCTGTGTAGAAGATTTATATAATTGTGTGTTTATTTCTGGGTTTTCTATTCAGTTCTGTTGATTTATGTTTCTGTTTTTGTGCCAGTACCATAGTTGTTTGATTACTACAGCTAATATATCTTAAAGCCTAGAACTGTGATGTCTCCAGATATGCTTTTTTTTTCCCCAAGTTTGCTTTGGCTATTTGAGGTCTTCCTTGATTCCATACAAATTTTAGGGTCATTTGTTCTAGTTCTGTGAAAAATGCTATTAATATTTTTATAGGGATTTCATTAAATGTGTAGATGTCTTTGGGTAATATAGACATTTTGACAATCTTGAGCATGTGATGTCTCCATTTCTTTGTGTCCTCTTCAGTTTCTTTCAACAGTGTTTTATGGTTTTCAGAGTACAGGTCTTTCCCCTCTTTGATTAGGTTTATTCCTAGGTATCGTACTGTTTTGGTGCAATTGTAAATGAGATTGATAATTTCTCTTTCTATTACTTCATTATTGGTATACAGTAATGTAACAGATTTTTACATATTGGTTTTTGTATCTTATGATTTTACTAAATTTGAGAATCAGTTCTAGCACTCTTTTGGTGGAGTCTTCTGGGTTTTCTATATATACTATCACATCATTAGCAAATAGTGAAAGTTTTCCTTTTCCTTTACTGAATTTGGATGCCTTTTATTTTTTGTTGTCTATTTGCCATGGCTAAGACTTTTACTACTATGGTGAGTAAAAGTGGTGATAGTGGACATCCTTGTTTCGTTCCTGACCTTAGGGGAAAAGATCTGTTTTTCCTCACTGAGGATGATGCTTGCTGTGGATTTTTCACATATGGACTTTATTATGTTGAAGTATGTTCCTTGTAAACCTATTTTGTTGATGATTTTTTGTTGTTGTTGTTGTTTAAAGATTTTATTTATTTGACAGATCACAAGTAGGTAGAGAGGCAAGCAGAGAAAGAGAGACAGAGAGAAGCAGGCTCCCCGCTGAGCAGAGAGCCTGATGCGGGGTTCCATCCCCAGACCTTGGGATCATGACCCGAGCAGAATGCAGAGACTTTAACATTCTGAGCCACCCAGGTGCCCCTTGTTGATGGCTTTTTTCATAAATGATTGTTGTACTTTGTCAAATGCTTTTTCTGCATCTACTGAAATGATCATATGATTCATATCTCTTCTCTAATTGATGTGCTGTATCTTGTTTGTAACCCATCCTTGTAACCCAAGAATAAATTCCACTTGATCATGATGAATGATTTTTTAAAAATATATCGTTGAATTTGGTTTGCTAGTATTGAGGATTTTTGTACTTAGGCTCATCAGGCATATTGGCCTGTAGTGGCCTGTAGTTTTTTTTTGTTTTGCGGGGGTTTTTTTTGGTGATATCTTTATCTGGTCTTGGTATCAGGGTAATGGTGGCCTCATAGAATTTGGAAGCTTTCCTTCCTTTTCTATTTCGTGGAATGGTTTGAGAAGAAGGGGTATTAACTCTTCTTTAAATGTTTGGTAGAATTCTTCTGTGAAGCCATTTTGTCGTGGATTTTTGTTTGTTGGAAGATTTTTGATTACTGATTCAATTTCTTTGCTGGTTATCAGTCTGTTCTAATTTTCTATTTCTGCCTATATCCGTTTTGGTAGTTTATGTTTCTAGGAATTTACCCATTTCTTTAAGGTTGCCCAATTTGTTGGCATACGGGTTTTAATAATTTTCTCTTAGAATTGTTTATATTTCTGTGGCGTTGGTTGTTGTTTCTCCTCACTTGTGATTTTGAGCTCCTTCTCTGTTTTCTTACTAAGTCTATCTAGAGGTTTATCAATTTTATTAATTTTTTTCAAAGAACCATTTCTTGGTTTCATTGATCTATTTAACTTTTAAAATTTCTATTTTATTTCTGCTCTACTCCTTATTTCTTTCCTTCTGTTGCCTTTGGGCTTTGTTTGTTGTCCCTTTCTTATACATATAAGGTGAGGTTGTTTGAGATTTTTCTTGCTTCTTGAAATAGGCCTGTATTGCTATATAGTTGCCTCTTAGAATTTTTTTTACTGCATCCAAAGATTTTGGACCATTGTGTTTTCATTTTCATTTGTTTCCATGTACTTTAGTTCTGTTTTTATTTCCTGGTTGACCTATTCATTGTTCAGTAAAGCATGTTAAACTCCATGTATTTGTGTTCTTTGCAGATTTTTTTCTTGCGGTTAACTTCTAGCTTCATAGCATTGTGTTCAGTAAAAGATGCATGGTAAGACTTTGTTCTTCCTGAATTTGTTGAAGATTGTTTTGTGAACCAGCATGTGATCTGTTCTGGAGAATGTTCTGTATGGTACACTTGAAAAAGAATGTGTTCTCTTTTAAGATAGATGTATTTAACAGATATATTCAAAATATCCTATTCCAGTGTGTCATTCAAAGCCATTATTTCCTTGATTTTCCATTTATATGATCTGACCATTGCTGTAAATGGTGTGTTTAAACCTCCTATTATTAGCTCCTTTGTTACTGTTTTGTATATTTGAGTGTTCCCATGTTTGGTGCATAAATATTTATAACTTATATCTTCTTGTTGGAATGTCCCTTTTATGATTATATAGTATTCTTCTTTATCTCTTATTATAGTCCTTGATTTAAGGTTTTTTATCTGGTGGCATCTGGGTGGCTTAGTTGGTGGAACATCTGAATCTTGATTTCAATTCAGGTCATGATCTTGCAGTGGTGGGATTGAGCCCCACATCAGGCTCTGCACTCAGTGGGGAGAGCACTTGAGATACTCTCCCTCTACCCCTTCCCCTTCTTACACATGCTCTCTCTCTAAAATAAAACTTTAAGGTCTATTTTATCTGAAATAAGTATTGCTACTCCAACTTCTTTGACATCCATTTGCGTGATAAATGGTTCTCCATACCCTTTCAATCTGCAGGTGTCTAAGCCTAAAATGAGTCTCCTATAGCAGTATATAGATGGGTCTTTTTTTCTTTCTTCCCCAATCCATTAAAAAGATTATCCACCATGACCAGGTGGGATTCATTCCTGGGCTACAAGGATGGTTCAACATTCACAAATCAATCAATGTGATAGAACAAATTAATATGAGAAGAGAGAAGAACCTTTATAGAAGTAGCAAACCAATATACAAGGGAATTTTTAATAGCTTATAATAGCTAGATCCACAGAGAAATGTCAGCAACTTCATTTTTTCTTTCAGCTTCTCTTTGAAAGACATGGATTAAGGAGAATTTCAGACCAATATCACTGATGAATATGGATGCTAAGATTCTCAACAAGATCCTAGCAAACAGGATCCAACAGCACATTAAAAAGATTATCCACCATGACCAGGTGGGATTCATCCCTGGGTTACAAGGATGGTTCAACATTTTGCAAATCAATCAATGTAATACAACAAATCATAAGAGAGAAGAACCACATGGTCCTCTCAATTGATGCAGAAAGAGCATTTGACAAAATCCAGCATCCGTTCCTGATTAAAACGCTTCAAAGTATAGGGATAGAGGGAACATTCCTCAACTTCATCAAATCTATCTATGAAAGACCCACAGCAAATATCATCCTCAATGGGAAAAAGCTTGCAGCCTTCCCGTTGAGATCAGGAACACGACAAGGATGCCCACTCTCACTATTCTTGTTCAACATAGTATTAGAAGTCCTAGCAACAGCAATCAGACAACAAAGACAAATAAAATGTATCCAAATTGGCAATGAAGAAGTCAAACTCTCTCTCTTCACAGATGACATGATTCTTTATATGGAAAACCCAAAAGACTCCACCCCCAAACTACTAGAACTCATACAGCAATTCAGTAACGTGGCAGGTACAAAGTCAATGTACAGAAATCAGTGGCTTTCTTATACACTAACAATGAAAATACAGAAAGGGAAATTAGAGAATCGATCTCATTTACTATAGCACCAAGAACCGTAAGATACCTGAGAATCAACCTAACCAAAGAGGTAAAG
The DNA here is from genome assembly GCF_902655055.1 of Lutra lutra. Lineage (NCBI taxonomy): Eukaryota > Metazoa > Chordata > Mammalia > Carnivora > Mustelidae > Lutra > Lutra lutra. The sequence goes on from NC_062281.1 coordinate 66,753,492, forward strand.
GATCTGTACTCGAGGAACTACAGAACACTCATGAAAGAAACTGAAGAAGACACAAAAAGATGGAAGACCATTCCATGCTCTTGGATCGGAAGAATAAACATTGTTAAAATGTCTATACTGCCTAGAGCAATCTATACTTTTAATGCCATTCCGATCAAAATTCCACTGATATATTTCAAAGAGCTGGGGCAAATAATCCAAAAATTTGTATGGAATCAGAAGAGACCCCGAATTGCTAAGGAAATGTTGAAAAACAAAAATAAAACTGGGGGCATCACGTTACCTCTATGTCTTTTGATTGGAGCATTTAGTCCACTTATATTCAAAATAATTTTTGATATGTATTTATTGCCATTTTATCACTTGTTATATTTTTTGAACTTTTTCTCTAATCCTTTTTCATGATTTTTGGCTTTTTTTTTTAGTGATATATCCTCTTCTACATATAGCTTTCTATATTAAGTTGGTTGTCATTTAACTTTGTGACCATTCTTTGCTCCTTACCTCCCCACATTTTACGTGTATGTTTATATTTTATATCCTTTTGTTCTGTGAGTTCTTTGACTCTGTGGTGTTTTGTTTTGTTTTGTTTTTGTTTTTTTAAGAGGAAAGAATCATTTTTACTACTTTTGTGTTTCCTTACTTCTGTATTGTCACTTTTGGGGTTTCCTTTCCACTCAACGAATCCCCTTTAATATTTCTTGCAGGACTGGGTTAGTGGTCATGAACTCCTAGTTTTTCTTGGGGAAACTCCTTATCCCTCCTTCTATTCTGAATGGTAGTCCTGCTGGATAGAGTGTTCTTGGCTGCATATTTTTCCCATTCATCATTTTGGATATATCATGCCACTCTACTCTGGCTTGCAAAATTTATTGAAAAACTCCTGCTAGACTTATGAGTTTTCATTTGTAAGTTATTGACTTCTTTTGTCTTACTGCTTTTAAAATATTGTCTTTATCATTATATTTTGCCAGTTTAATATATGTTCTGGTGTAGGTCTGCTTTTGTTGATTTGATGGGAGTTTTTTGTGCCCCCTGGATCTAGATATGTTTCCCTCCCCAGATTAGGGAAGTTTTCAGCTATTATTTCTTCAAATAAATTTTCTGCTCCCTACTCCCTTTTTTCTGGAACTCTTATAATGCAAATGTCATGTTTGAAGTCACTGAGTTCCTTAAATGTATTGTTTTGTGTAATTCCTATTTCTTTTCTTCAGTTTATTTCCCATTCTGTCTTCTAGTTCACTAAGTTTTTCTGCTGCTTCTATCCTGGTGTTCATTCCATCAAGCACATTTCTCATTTTATTTATTGAGCCCTTTCTCTCTTCTATGTCGTGCCTTATCTCTGTGTTAAGGGTTTCATTCATGTCCTCCACTCTTGTCTCAAGTCCAGTGAGTACCCTCCTGATCATTGCCTTAAATTCTCTATCAAGTATATTATTTATATCTATTTCACTTAGATCTCTAGCCATGGTCTTGTCCTGTTCTTTTTTTTTTTAAGATTTTATTTATTTATTTGACAGAGATCACAAGTAGGCAGAGAGGCAGGCAGAGAGAGGAGGAAGCAAGGTCCCCGCAGAGCAGAGAGCCCGATGTGGGGCTCGATCCCAGGACCCTGAGACCATGACCTGAGCCGAAGGCAGAGGCTTTAACCCACTGAGCCACTCAGGTGCCCCGGCCTTGTCCTGTTCTTACATTTGGGATAAATTTCTCTGTCTCCTCATTTTGTCTGCATTTCTGTGTCTATTTCCATGTGTTGAGAAAATCAGCTATGTCTTCTGCTCTTGAAAAGAGTTACTTTATAAAAAAGAGGTCTTGGAGTGCCCTGCAATACAGTGTCCCCTGTTCACAGAATCTGGCATTTCAAAAGAGTATCCTGTGTATGATGCCTATACTCTGCTGTGTGTCTGAATCACTTTTCCTTTCAGTGCACTTGTCTGCTCTGACATTCTGCCTATTGTGGGCTGTGCTTGTTCTCTGTAGTATTAGTGGGACCCAGGCACACCAGCTCTGAGGGAGCATGCCCACCAGGGAACTTGGGAGTGGGCAGCAGTATTAGCAAAATTTCCATTGGGCCACAAATCCTATGCCAGATATCTTGAAATGCTGTAGTGGCTGGGGGCCATGCACCAGCAGTTGGAGGCACAAGGTGTGGGGCATAGTATGCAGCAATGGCTGGGCAGGGTACATGTGCAGCTTTAACAAAATTTACCTTGAGGTCATGGCTGAGCTATATTTTGCAATGCTTGATATTGACCCACAGATCTTCAAGTTTGTTTATTTTTAATTTTTTGTTCTGTTTTTAGATTGTGATCTACTGATTTTTCATTCACTGTTTTTTTTTCACCATTTCAAATCTGTTTGAGTATATACAATATATTTTGCATTTCCATTAATATGCTTTTCTTCTCTACAATAGCCATTGGATTCTTTTAGTTTCCTTCTCTTAGTATTTACTATTTGTTCATTATTTGAATATTCCTTGAACAGGATTTCCTTTAATTTTTTAATGTATTTATAATAGCTGTTTGAAGTCTTTGCCTTAAATCCAACCTCTGAGCCATTCAATGTCAAATTCTAATGGCTGCCTTTTCCCCTAGATATGGGTCATTCCTGTTCCTTTTCACATCTCATATTTTTTGGTCAAAAATTAGGAAAAAGTATTTGTAGTTGTACTCACAGTGAATCTGAAATCGGTTTTGTTCTTTGGAGGGATTTGGACTTTAACATGCCTAGAGTCAAACTGAAATCTTCAACCACAGATTTTTTTTTTTCTTTTGCCCAGTTCTCTAAGGAGTCCCTCTGCACCTGCATAGTTCAGAGGCCAAATGGTTAACGGGCAGAGATTGTATTCAGAGACTTTGAGTTAGAAGGCTTTCATCCTCTTCTGTTGTGTATGGATTTCACTGTGCATTCAGATGTGTGGCAAATTCACATGCTTTCTTTTAATTTTTGTTAGGTTCCCCGGTGTATCCAATAAGCATGCATGGTTTAGTAGTTAGCCAGGTATATATGGAAAGCTTATTTTATCAGCTGCTCTATAGTTTTCTCACATCCAAAATCTCCCTCTGAAATTTCTAACTGCTTTGCTGCCTGCTCCTGAGTCTGTCACCTCCAGCTGATAAAACTGGATTTTCACTGCTCATGTTTGGTATTGGTGGAGCTTGAGAATGCTCCCAGACCCGCACCTCCCCTCCAAAAGTTAATTCTTAGTTATTACTCAATGCAGTAGCAGTTTCACATGAGATAGTATTTCCCGAGTTGTTGCCTACCTTTGGTTATTTTCCAGTGCCCTGAAATGATTGTCATAAATGGTTTTGTCAGGTGTATAGTCATTTTCTATGGAGCAGTCATCTGACCTCATGCTGTCATTACCAAAAGTAGAGTCCCTAAAGATTACTTTAAGGATAAAAAGAAATAGTGTGCATTAAGTGTTGGATATAGTTGCTGGCATATGGTAAGTACTCAGCGGGTGATAGAATCTGTTAAATAATAACAGCAATAGCGAGATCCCTCAATGGACTCTCAGTATTATTCATCTTTTCTGGAACATAGCTTCCAAACTATGTACTAGAAGATCCATCTCATTAGCCCTCAGGTTTCCTGTCACCTCCACCTTATGCAGGATTCCAAAAATCCTCCATTTAACCACTGTTTCTTACAAATACTATCATTTTCTGTGTGTGTCATGAGGTAGAAAGGCTGAAGAAGCATTACTCTTAGAGGACAGCTCAGAGCAGGATCCCTATTGGGTCTTCTAGATCTGCTTCCAAACAAGTTCATGGGAACAAGTCTTTTAAGGTATTTTTCAAAGTTCTCTGAAATAGGAACTCCCTTACATATAAGACTATCCATTCAATAAGTAATTTTGATGACTTGCAATGTGCCAGGCCCCTTTTCCCACCTTCTCTTAATTCCAGGATTAAACCAGAGGTCCTGACTCCAGTGTGGCCCATGGTATTCTCTACACTACCCTAAGGGATTGAAAGGCCCTAATTAGATGTGTTGGCTTGGCAAAGACGTCTGGGTGTGTGCATGCATGCATACATGACAGGAGATAGCTCTAGTAATAGCTCTGAGTATCCTGTCATTTGTCTTCTAAGATAGTGCTGCAGAATAAGGTAATGGTCATCTTAGGTCACACAGTTTACAGTGCTGCATGGGAAATAGGCAGAACTCCATTTCAGTTATTTTCTTGTTTGGGGCCAGTCTTTTCAGTCACCAACAGACTGTTTCTGTTGCAGCCATCAGCCTTACTAGCTAGAGATGGACAATAATGTTGGTACTCTAAGTCGTTGTTGGAATTGTCAAGTTTCTATTCCTGTTTGTGTGAACTAACTCTCACTAGAGTTCTTTGTGCCCTAGGCTTATGGGTCTATGCTAATTGGTATAACTTAGTCAATATATATCTACTTTTACAACTCTAGCATATTAACTAATAAAGATTACATTTGAACTACCTTGGGTATTACTTTGTACCGATTATCTGTGCCCCAATTTGATTCAAAGAGGTTAACACTTTTATAGAGACCTATGATTTAATGGTAAAGTACACCAACTTCCCACTAATGGATCATGTTTTGCTGTTGCCACTTAATAAACCTATTATGTAACCGTCAGCATTTCTGTGTGATACTAGCTTCAATAAAAATAGCCTATGATGCCCACTTTTGAAGTAATATAGATAAGGAAGACATGATTTACACATAAATTATGGCAAGAAAAATAATCTTCACTGTTAAAAAACAAACAAACACCTTCCCAGGGAAAGGTTTACTGTTGATGATTAAAATGCTTTACAGAAATGTTTCACTAAAAATAGAATAATGGTGAAATGTATTATTAGACTTACAAATCAAAACCCCAATGAGATATCACCTCACACCAGTCAGAATGGCTAAAATTAACAAGATAGGAAACAACAAATGTTGGCAAGGATGTGGAGGCAGGGGAACCCACTTACACTCTGGGTGGGAATGCAGGCTGGTACAGCCACTCTGGAAAATGGTATGGAGAGTATGGAGGCTCCTCAAGATGTTAAAAATAGAGCTACCCTATGACCTAGCAATTGCACTACTAGGTATTTACCCCAGAGGTATAAATGTAGTGATCCAAAGGGGCACCTGTGCCCCAATGCTCATAGCAGCAATGTCCACAATAGCCAAACTGTGGTAAGAGTCTAGATGTCCATTGACAGATGAATGGATAAAGATGTACATATATACAATGTAATATATACAATATGACTCAGCCATTAGAAAGGATAAATACCATTTACACTGATATGGATAGAATTGGAGGGTATTATGCTGATGGAAATAACTCAATCAGAAGGACATTTGTCATATGGTTTCACTTTTATGTGGAATAAAACAGCATAGAAGATCATAAAGGAAGGGAGGGAAAACAGAATGGAAAGTCATCAGAGAGGGAGAAAAAACTATGAGAGATTCTTAGCTATGGGAAACAGGGTTGCTGGAGGGGAGGTGGGTAAGGGAGATGGGGTAATTGGGTGATGGGCATTAAGAAAGGCTCATGATGTGATGAGTAATGGGTGTTATATGCAACTGATAAGTTATTGAACACTACATCTGAAACTAATGATGTACTGTAAATTGGCTAATTGAATTTAAATAAAGGATAAAATAAATATTTTTCAAGCAGCTGCCAGTGCACAGTTCACACTGTAACAAGGGAAATATGCCTTCATCACACTCAAGTTGCAACAACCTCTTGTTCTTTAAATCTGTTTTTCATCCCTGCACAAGCAATTGCTAGTACAGAAAGATGTGTTAATTAACTCCAGCATAGTTCATAAGGGAATTATTCTCTATCAACAATAGAAGTTTTGAATGTGGTGCCAAAGGTTTATCTGAGGTTTTGTTTTAATTTAATCAGTTCATGTTTGGGCCCTGCAATTAATATTCTTCTTCTAAAATGATCTTGTACTTCATAATACTTGGTTATTTTCACTAGAAGCCAGTATCCTGAAATCTACTTACCATTTAAAAGTTCTGTAGGTAAAATATTAGATAAATTTAAAAATAATAAGTCTGTGAGGTAACTTGGTAAAATATTGAACCAAGATATTTAAATCTTGAAATTAAATACACAACCGTAGTTGCAGAAGAATGTAGGAAGCATGAAAGATTTGTTACTCATGACGCAATTGGTAGGCTAACGATGCTGTATTCCACAGTCATTGAGGGATCCAAGCTCTTTTAATCTCTTCTCAGTCTTGCAGTGGGTTCTCTGTACCCTTCATCACATGAGGAAAGTGAAGGCAGATGATTTCAAGTGAAGTTTCAGGGGCCAGGTTCGAAAGAGGTGCATATTACTTCTTCCCTCATACCATTGACCAGACTAGTCCCTCAGGGCCACCTAGATGTAAAGGAGCTGAAAAAATAGACTGTGATATGCTAAATAAAAAGATAAAAATAAAGATATTTATGAGCACCACTAATCTTGATCACAAGCATAGAGCTATACACTTACATAAATACATAACATGAGCTCTGAACAGATGTATGAGGCCAATAAGCCTTAATTCTAAAAACTTAAATATTTGGTTATTATGTGAACTTCCCCTCATTTTGTTTTTATAAGATTCCCTTTTACATTGAGAGAAAAGTGACAAATAGAGTTCTCAGAATGTAATTTTCAAGTTCATGTACAAAGTTTCATTCAGGGAATACCAGGTGCTTAGACATTAGTCACTTGTTGTTAAGTGTTTTATTAAAATATTTGTACAGTAAGCCTATTGTAGATAAACTTCTATACCAACTATGTAATACAATTATATTTTCCATCTCGTTGTATTCATAAGCACTTTATTTTCTCTTGAAATATCTTTTGTAGATAAAACATTAAAAATATAATATGTAACTGACATATTCCCTGCAACATATCCAAAAGTTAAATATATACTGAAGAAAATTTTTTAAAAAATCTGTTGCTCTGCTATGGTATTTTCTGACATTTTTAACTCCTAAGTATAGAAGGCAATTCTTAACCTCTTCCAAAGTACTTCTTCAACACTAATATTGTTTCACATGCACTTTTAGTTTAAAATAACATAACTTTGAATAAGCACTGATGTGCTTCTTTGGATGTATGACTATAAGGATCAATGCCTCCAGAAGATTACTAGAACCAAATTTCTTGGCTTAAGTTTATCTGACATAATTACAAGTATTTTAAACTTCTAATTTTTGGTAGTAGTTATTATGTTACTCTAATTCTGTCACCATTGAAAACTTTGAATGTATTAACCTCTAATATACTAACAATTAATAACATGAGAATATTCTACCAAGATCAGTCCCTTTTTTCACAAATGAAATGTGAGGAAATGTAATCAGCATTGAGTATCAATGAGCTATGAAGATGAATAAAAATAATTCCTATACTTAAGCTTGCATTCAAGTTCTGAGTGGGCATGAGAGCTATTATGTGAATATGTGTCTCTATAACTAGAGACCGAGACATGAGAGTACCTTCCCAAAATGGACAAATGGAAAAGTGTCACTGAGTCTTTGGTGATTTTTAGTGGATGACATTTTTGGAATGTTTCAGAAGATACTAAATACAAGGTCTTTTAAAAAAATGAGTCGGATTACAACAAATGATGGGATGTTATATTTAATTTTTTTTATTTTTCAGCATAACAGTATTCATGATTTTTGCACCACACCCAGTGCTCCATGCAATCCGTGCCCTCTACAATACCCACCACCTGGTGCCCCCAACCTGCCACCCCCACCCCTTCAAAATTCTCAGATTGTTTTTCAGAGTCCATAGTCTCTCATGGTTCACCTCCCCTTCCAATTTCCCTCAACTCCCTTCTCCTCTCCATCTCCCCTTGTCCTCCATGCTATTTGTTATGCTCCACAAATAAGTGAAACCATATGATAATTGACTTTCTCTGCTTGACTTATTTCACTCAGCATAATCTCTTCCAGTCCCATCCATGTTGCTACAAAACTTGGGTATTCATCCTTTCTTTTTTTTTTTCTTTTTTTTCTTTTTTTACAGCTTTATAAACATATATTTTTATCCCCAGGGGTACAGGTCTGCGAATCGCCAGGTTTACACACTTCACAGCACTCACCATAGCACATACCTTCCCCAATATCCATAACCCCACCCCCCTCTCCCAACCCCCTCCCCCCATCAACCCTCAGTTGGCTTTGTGAGATTAAGAGTCACTTATGGTTTGTCTCCCTCCCAATCCCATCTTGTTTCATTTACTCTTCTCCTACCCCCTCAACCCCCCATGTTGCATCTCTTCTCCCTCATATCAGGGAGATCATATGATAGTTGTCTTTCTCCGATTGGCATATTTCGCTAAGCATGATACCCTCTAGTTCCATCCACGTCGTCACAAATGGCAAGATTTCATTTCTTTTGATGGCTGCATAGTATTCCATTGTGTATATATACCACATCTTCTTTATCCATTCGTCTGTAGATGGACATCTAGGTTCTTTCCATAGTTTGGCTATTGTAGACATTGCTGCTATAAACATTCGGGTGCACGTGCCCCTTCGGATCACTATGTTTGTATCTTTAGGGTAAATACCCAGCAGTGCAATTGCAGGATCATAGGGTAGTTCTATTTTCAACCTTTTGAGGAACCTCCATGCTGTTTTCCAGAGTGGTTGCACCAGCTTGCATTCCCACCAAGAGTAGGAGGGTTCCCCTTTCTCCGCATCCTCGCCAGCATCTGTCATTTCCTGACTTGTTAATTTTAGCCATTCTGACTGGTGTGAGGTGATATCTCATGGTGGTTTTGATTTGTAATTCCCTGATGCCAAGTGATATGGAGCACGTTTTCATGTGTCTGTTGGCCATCTGGATGTCTTCTTTGCAGAAATGTCTATTCATGTCCTCTGCCCATTTCTTGATTGGATTATTTGTTCTTTGGGTGTTGAGTTTGCTAAGTTCTTTATAGATTTTGGATACTAGCCCTTTATCTGATATGTCATTTACAAATATCTTCTCCCATTCTGTCAGTTGTCTTTTGGTTTTGTTAACTGTTTCCTTTGCTGTGCAAAAGCTTTTGATCTTGATAAAATCCCAATAGTTCATTTTTGCCCTTGCTTCCCTTGCCTTTGGTGATGTTCCTAGGAAGATGTTGCTGTGGCTGAGGTCGAAGAGGTTGCTGCCTGTGTTCTCCTCGAGGATTTTGATGGATTCCTTTCTCACATTGAGATCCTTCATCCATTTTGAGTCTATTTTCGTGTGTGGTGTAAGGAAATGATCCAATTTCATTTTTCTGCATGTGGCCGTCCAATTTTCCCAACACCATTTATTGAAGAGGCTGTCTTTTTTCCATTGGACATTCTTTCCTCCTTTGTCAAAGATTAGTTGACCATAGAGTTGAGGGTCTATTTCTGGGCTCTCTATTCTGTTCCATTGATCTATGTGTCTATTTTTGTGCCAGTACCATGCTGTCTTGATGATGACAGCTTTGTAATAGAGCTTGAAGTCTGGAATTATGATGCCACCAACTTTGGCTTTCTTTTTCAATATTCCTTTGGCTATTCGAGGTCTTTTCTGGTTCCATACAAATTTTAGGATTACTTGTTCCATTTCTTTGAAAAAAAAATGGGTGGGATTTCGATAGGAATTGCATGAAATGTGTAGATTGCTTTAGGTAGCATAGACATTTTCACAATATTTATTCTTCCAGTCCAGGAGCATGGAACATTTTTCCATTTCTTTGTGTCTTCCTCAATTTCTTTCATGAGTACTTTATAGTTTTCTGAGTATAGATTCTTAGCCTCTTTGGTTAGGTTTATTCCTAGGTATCTTATAGTTTTGGGTGCAATTGTAAAAGGGATGGACTCCTTAATTTCTCTTTCTTCTGTCTTGTTGTTGGTGTAGAGAAATGCAACTGATTTCTGTGCATTGATTTTATATCCTGACACTTTACTGAATTCCTGTACAAGTTCTAGCAGTTTTGGAGTGGAGTCTTTTGGGTTTTCCACATATAGTATCATATCATCTGCGAAGAGTGATAGTTTGACTTCTTCTTTGCCGATTTGGATGCCTTTAATTTCCTTTTGTTGTCTGATTGCTGAGGCTAGGACTTCTAGTACTATGTTGAATAGCAGTGGTGATAACGGACATCCCTGCCGTGTTCCTGACCTTAGCAGAAAAGCTTTCAGTTTTTCTCCATTGAGAATGATATTTGCGGTGGGTTTTTCATAGATGGCTTTGATAATATTGAGGTATGTGCCCTCTATCCCTACACTTTGAAGAGTTTTGATCAGGAAGGGATGCTGTACTGTGTCAAATGCTTTTTCAGCATCTATGGAGAGTATCATATGGTTCTTGTTCTTTCTTTTATTAATGTGTTGTATCACATTGATTGATTTGCGGATGTTGAACCAGCCTTGCAGCCCTGGAATAAATCCCACTTGGTCGTGGTGAATAATCCTTTTAATGTACTGTTGAATCCTATTGGCTAGTATTTTGGTGAGAATTTTTGCATCTGTGTTCATCAAGGATATTGGTCTGTAGTTCTCTTTTTTGATGGGATCCTTGTCTGGTTTTGGGATCAAGGTGATGCTGGCCTCATAAAATGAGTTTGGAAGTTTTCCTTCCATTTCTATTTTTTGGAACAGTTTCAGGAGAATAGGAATTAGTTCTTCTTTAAATGTTTGGTAGAATTCCCCTGGGAAGCCATCTGGCCCTGGGCTTTTGTTTGTTTGGAGATTTTTGATGACTGTTTCAATCTCCTTACTGCTTATGGGTCTGTTGAGGCTTTCTATTTCTTCCTGGTTCAGTTGTGATAGTTTATATGTCTCTAGGAATGCATCCATTTCTTCCAGATTGTCAAATTTGTTGGTGTAGAGTTGCTCATAGTATGTTCTTATAATTGTCTCTATTTCTTTGGTGTTCATTGTGATCTCTCCTCTTTCATTCATGATTTTATTTATTTGGGTCCTCTCTCTTTTCTTTTTGATAAGTCTGGCCAGGGGTTTATCAATCTTATTCTTTCAAAGAACCAGCTCCTAGTTTCGTTGATTTGTTCTATTGTTTTTTTGGTTTCTATTTCATTGATTTCTGCTCTGATCTTTATGATTTCTCTTCTCCTGCTGGGTTTAGGGTTTCTTTCTTGTTCTTTCTCCAGCTCCTTTAGGTGTAGGGTTAGGTTCTGTACCTGAGACCTTTCTTGTTTCTTGAGAAAGGCTTGTACTGCTATATATTTTCCTCTCAGGACTGCCTTTGTTGTGTCCCACAGATTTTGACCCATTGTGTTTTCATTATCATTTGTTTCCATGAATTTTTTCAATTCTTCTTTAATTTCCTGGTTGACCCATTCATTCTTTAGAATGATGCTGTTTAGTCTCCATGTATTTGGGTTCTTTCCAAATTTCCTCTTGTGATTGAGTTCTAGCTTTAGAGCATTGTGGTCTGAAAATATGCAGGGAATGATCCCAATCTTTTGATACCGGTTGAGACTTGATTTAGGACCAAGAATGTGATCTATTCTGGAGAATGTTCCATGTGCACTATAGAAGAATGTGTATTCTGTTGCTTTGGGATGAAATGTTCTGAATATATCTGTGATGTCCATCTGGTCCAGTGTGTCATTTACGACCTTTATTTCCTTGTTGATCTTTTGCTTGGATGATCTGTCCATTTCAGTGAGGGGAGTGTTAAAATCCCCTACTATTATTGTATTCTTGTCGATGTGTTTCTTTGATTTTGTTATTAATTGGTTTATATAGTTGGCTGCTCCCATGTTAGCGATATTTAAAATTTATTTAAAATTGTTAGATATTTAAAATTGTTAGATATTTAAAATTGTTATAGATATTTAAAATTGTTAGATCTTCTTGTTGGACAGTTACTTTGAGTATGATATAGTGTCCTTCCTCATCTCTTATTGTAGTCTTTGGCTTAAAATCTAATTGATCTGATATAAGGATTGCCACTCCTGCTTTCTTCTGATGTCCATTAGCATGGTAAATTCTTTTCCACCCCCTCATTTTAAATCTGGAGGTGTCTTCAGTTTTAAGATGAGTTTCTTGTAGGCAACATATAGATGGGTTTTGTTTTTTTATCCATTCTGATAGCCTGTGTCTTTTGATTGGGGCATTTAGCCCATTAACATTCAGGGTAAGTATTGAGAGATATGAATTTAGTGCCATTGTATTGCCTGTAAGGTGACTGTTATTGTATATTGTCTCTGTTTCTTTCTGATCTACTTCTTTTAGGGTCTCTCTTTGCTTAGAGGACCCCTTTCAATATTTCCTGTAGAGCTGGTTTGGTATTTGCAAATACTTTCAGTTTTTGTTTGTCCTGGAAGCTTTTAATCTCTCCTTCTATTTTCAATGATAGCCTAGGATATAGTATTCTTGGCTGCATGTTTTTCTCATTTAGTACTCTGAATATATCATGCCAGCTCTTTCTGGCCTGCCAGGTCTCTGTGGATAAGTCTGCTGCCAATCTAATATTTTTACCATTGTATGTTACAGACTTCTTTTCCCGGGCTGCTTTCAGGATCTTTTCTTTGTCACTAAGACTAGTAAATTTTACTATTAGGTGATGGGGTGTGGACCTATTCTTATTGATTTTGAGGGGGGTTCTCTGAACCTCCTGAATTTTGATGCTTGTTCCCTTTGCCATATTGGGGAAATTCTCTCCAATAATTTTCTCCAATATACCTTCTGCTCCCCTCTCTGTTTCCTCTTCTTCTGGAATCCCAATTATTCTAATGTTGTTTCGTCTTATGGTGTCACTTATCTCTCGAATTCTCCTCTCGTGGTCCAGTAGCTGTTTGTCCCTCTTTTGCTCAGCTTCTTTATTCTCTGTCATTTGGTCCTCTATATTGCTAATTCTTTCTTCTGCCTCATTTATCCTAGTGGTGAGAGCCTCCATTTTTTATTGCACCTCATTAATACTTTTTTGATTTCAACTTGGTTAGATTTTAGTTCTTTTATTTCTCGAGAAAGGGTTTTTATTTCTCCCGAGAGGGTTGCTTTAATATCTTCCATTCCTTTTTCGAGCCTGGCTAGAACCTTGAGAATCGTCATTCTGAACTCTATATCTGACATATTACCAATGTCTGTATTGATTAGGTCCCTAGCCTTTGGTACTGCCTCTTGTTCTTTTTTTTGTTGTGAATTTTTCCGCCTTGTCATTTTGTCCAGATAAGAGTTTATGAAGGAGCAAGTAAAATACTAAAAGGGTGGCAACAACCCCAGGAAAATATGCTTTAGCCAAATCAGAAGAGATCCCAAATTGTGAGGGGGGAGAAAGGGGATAAAAAGGGGTTCAGAAAGAAAAAAAGAAAAGAAAAAAAACTATTAAAAATAAGAAAGCCGATAAAGAAAAAATATAAAAAGAGGAAAAAATATATATATATTAGATAAACTATTTAAAAAAACGTTAAAAAAGAAAACGGTAAAAGTTAAAAAAATTTAGCAGAAGAAGAGAAAAAGAAAATTGAAAAAGAAAAAAAAAATTAACTGCAAGGCTAAAAAATCATGGGGAGAAAGCCATGAGTTCCGTGCTTTGCTCTCTTCTCCTCTGGAATTCCACCGCTCTCCTTGGTTTTGAAACTGCACTCCTGGGTAGGTGAACTTGGTCCTGGCTGGGTTTCCCGTTGATCTTCTGGGGGAGGGGCCTGTTGCAGTGATTCTCAAGCATCTTTGCCCCAGGTGGAGTAATCCGCTCGGGTTTGCTTTCAGGAGCTTTTGTTCCCTAAGCGCTTTCCGTAGAGTTCCGGAGGACGGGAATGAAGATGGCGGCCTCCCGGTCTCTGGCCCGGAGGAGACGAGAGCCCGGGGCCCCACTCCTCAGTGCGCCCTCAGAGAACAGCGCCCAATGACTCCCGTCACCCTGGCCTCCAGCCGCACTCCGAGCTGACCGAGCCTGCGACCGGTTCAAGGTAACCCCGAGCTGAGTGTCACTCCTCAGCTCTGTCTCTGTAGCTGGCTTCCCCGTTCTAATACCGGTAAGCTCTGCAACACTCAGACACCCCCGATCCTTCTGCGACCCTGCGGGACCTGAGGCCATGCTGACCCCGCCTGGGCTTCACCCCAGTTAAGCCTCTGGAACGATGTCCCTCAGCGGAACAGACTTTTAAAAGTCCTGATTTTGCTCCATTGCTCTGCCGGGAGCCGGCCCCTCCCCCCGCGGTCTATCTTCCTGTCGCTTTGGATTCACTTTTCCGCCAGTCCTACCTTTCAGATAGTGGTTGATTTTATGTTTCTGGAATTGCTGTTCTTCTCTTCAATCTCCCGTTGGATTTATAGGTGTTTGCAATCTTTAGATAAGCTATTTAGCTGATCTCCCGCTACCCGAAGTAGTCTCAGCCTGCTACTTCTCCGCCATCTTGACTCCTCCCCGGGATGTTATATTTAAATCTGAGGAATCTGTAGTAGCATGTAGGGGCTTACTTAATTACTATATTTTATATATCTATAATGTTCAGCACAATGCAAGGATCATAAGAGTTCAAAATGGATTAGTGGATGTGTAGATAGATCAATGGATGGTCAAACAAATGAATGTTAAAATCATTTATTTTTATTCATCCAAACAAAAACCAAAAGCAGTCCAAAACTATATAGTATCATAGAAGAAAAGATAGGCAAGAATTTCAAGAATGGGTCATACTCCAAAGATCATATCACAAATGTTTTCTTCCACACAGAGCTCAGAGTTAAGGATATAGCCTGTAATTAACACATGCATAACAAGTTCATAGTAAGGTAGCTAGAACTTTATGAGGTAGTTCATTTCTAGGCTTTAAATCTTGGGTTAATGAGCCTGTGAGTTGATGGCTCTTAAGGAATAAAGAGTACCGATGTGTATTTGCCCTAAAATCTTTCTTTCAAGAAGCATGGAGTATTCTCTTTGTGGGGAACTGGCAAAAAAAGAAATCTAGAGTTAACTTTCTCAAGTCATTTTTTCTTAGAATTGAGTCATTGTCTGGTTATCCTACATCTTTTCTGTCTCCTTGGCTGTTGGATTGCCTTTCTCTAGACCTTCTTCAAATTTGTTTTGTCTTTGTTTTTGTCTTTTTTTTTTTTTTTTTGCATTTTTGGGATACTTTAAGGCTCATTTTTTTTATTTATTGACATATAGCTGGTCACAAAGTTATGCTAGTTTCATTTGTACATCATAGTGATTCATATCTATGCCTTATGTTATGCTCACAAGTGTAATTACCATGTGTCACCAACCAATCCTATTACAGTATCATTGACTATATTCTCTATATCCTACCTTTTATCCCTATGACTCTTTCCATAACCAGAAACCTGCACCTCCCTTCCCCTTTCACCCATTTTACCCATCCCACAGCCTCCTGCCCTCTAGCAACCACAACTTTGTTCTCTGTATTTATGGGGAATTTATTTATTCATTTGAGAAAGAGAGAGAGCATGATCAGGGGGAGAGGCAGAGGGAGAGGGAGAAGCAGCCTCCTGCTGATCCAGGAGCCCAACATGGGGCTTGATCCCAGGATCCCGAGATCACGACCTGAGAGGAAGGCAGATGCTTACCTGACTGAGCCACCCAAGTGCCCTTGCATCTGCTTCTGATTTTTTTTTTTTTTTTTTTTTTTAGATATCATGCACAGGTGAAATCCTACAACATTTGTCCTTCATTGTCTTATTCCATTGAGTGTAATACTCCTTAGGTCCGTCCATGTTGTTGCAAATGGCAAGAGCTCATTATTTATGGATGAGTATTATTGTGTGTGTGTGTGTATACACACACACCTAAACATATTTCCATCTATTCATAGATCAGTGGACTCTTGAGTTGTTCCATGTCTTGGCTATTATAAATGATAATGCAATGAACATTGGGATGGAAATATCTTTTCAAGCCAGTGTTCTCAATTTTGAGGGTGAATACTCAACAATAGAATTACTTAATCAATGGTATTTCTATTTTTAATTTTTTGAGGAAACTCCATACTGTTTACCATAGTGGTTGCACCAATTTATATTACCCCCACCTATGCATGAGTGTTCTTTTTTCTCCATAGCCTTACCAACACTTGTTATTTTTTGTTGATAATAGCCATTCTGACAATTAAAAGGAGATCTCATTGTGGTTTTGATGTGTATTTCCCTGGTTAGTGATGGAGAGCACTTTTTCATGTGTCTGTTGGTCACCTGGGGGTCATCTTTGGAAAAATGTATATTCGGTTCCCTGCCCATTTAATCAGATTTTTGTGTGTGTTTGTTGAGTAGTTTAAGTTCTTTATGTATTAATTATCCAAATTAATATTTTGGATATTAACCCCTTATCAAATACATCATTTGCAAATATCTTTTCCCATTCAGTAGGTTGCCTTTTCATTTTGTTTATCATTTCCTTTGCTGTGCTAAATATTTTTATTTTGGTGTAGCCCCAATAGTTTATTTTTACTTTTGTGTCCCTTGTCTCAGGAGACCTATCTAGAAAAATGTTGCTGTGGCCACCCTCAAACAGATTAGTGCTTATGTTTTCCTCTAGGAGTTTTATGGTTTCAAGTCTGACATTTAGGTTCACTAATCCATTTTGAGTTTATTTTATGTGTGGTGTAAGAAAGTGGTCCAGTTTCATTCTTTTGCATGTAGCTGTCTAGTTTTCCCAGCACCATTTATTGAAGAGACTGTCTTTTCCCTATTGTATATTCTTGCCTCCCTGTAATAGATTGATTGACCATACAAGCGTGAATTTATTTTTGGGCTCTCCTATTGTGTGCCATTTATCTGTGTGTTGATTTATGTGCCATTATCATAATTTTTTTATTACCGCAGCTTTGCAATATAATCTTGAAATACCTGGTATTTTGATACCTCAGTCTTTGCTCTTTCTCAAGATTGTGTTAGCTATTCAGGATTTTTGTAGTTCCATGCAAATTTTAGGACTATTCCAGTGTTGTGAAAAATGCTGTTGGTATTTACACAGGAATTGGTTTGAATCTGTAGATTGCTCTGGGTGGAGTGAACATTTTACCAATAGTATTCTAATCCATGAACATAGTATCTTCCATTTGTTCATGTACTTTTCCATTTCATCAATGTTTTACAGTTTTCAGGGTACATCTTTTTCTTAAGTTTATTCCTAAGTATTTTATTCTTTTTTGTGTAACTTTAAATGGAGTCTTTTAAAATTTTGTTTTCTCCTACTTTTTTTGGTGGAGTCTTCAGGGCTTTTTATGTATGGTATCATGTCATCCGCAAATGGTGACAGTTTTACTTCTTTACCAATTTGGATGGCTTTTATTTGTTTGATTGCTGTGGTTAGGACTTCAGGTTATGCTGAATAAAAGTGGCGAGAGTGGAATCCTTGTCTTGCTCTTGCTCTTAGAGGAAAAGCTATTTTTAACCATTAAGTGTTCTATTACCTGTGGGTTTTTCCATAAGTGGCCTTTATTATGTTTGAGGTATATGTTCCATGTAATCCCACTTTTGAGTTTGTATCATGAACAGATGTTGTTTTGTTATGACCTTTCCACATCAATTAAGATACCTTTTTTTTAAGATTTTATTTATTTATTTGAAAGACACAGATCACAAGTAGGCAGAGAGGCAGGCAGAGAGAGAGGGAGAAGCAGGCTCCCCGCTGAGCAGAGAGCCCGATGCAGGGCTCAATCCCAGGACCCTGGGATTATGACCTGAGCCGAAGGCAGAGGCTTTAACCCACTGAACTACCCAGGTGCCCCAAGATACCATTTTTTAACCTTCATTTTGTTAATGTAGTATCAATTGATTTTGTAAATATTGAACCATTCTTATACTCCCAGATTAAGTCTCGCTTGATTGTGGTGAATGATTGTTTTACCATATTGTTAAATGTGGTTTGCTAACTTTTTTCAAGAATTCTGGCATCGGTATTCTTTACTGATATTGGCCTGTAATTCTTCCTCCTGCTCCTCTTTGTAGTGTTTCTGTCTCATTTTGGTATCAGGGTAATGCTAGCCTCATAGAATGAATTTAGAAGCTTTCCTTCCTCTTCTATTTTTTGAAATAGTTTGAGAATAGATATTATCTCTTCTCTTAAATATTCTAGAACTTGTGAATATGTCTAGTCTTGGACTTTTGTTTCTTGAGTTTCTTGACCAATTTAATTTTATTACCAGTCATCTGTTCATTATTTTCTATTTCTGTTTACTTTTGGAAGATTGTATGCTTCTAGAAATTTATCCATTTCTTCTAAATTGTCTAATTTGTTATCATATAATTTTTGATAATCTCTAATCTGTATTTCTGGGGTGTTGATTGTTATTTCTCCTCTTCCTGATTTCAGTTGGGTACTCTATTTTTCTTCATGAGTCTTGTTAGAAGTTTATCATTTTGTTTATATTTTCAAAGAAAGCTCTTGATTTAACTGATATTTTCTATTTTGGCAATTTTTTAGTGCCTATTTCATCTGTTTCTGCTCTGATCTTTTTTCCTTTCTTGTACTAAATTTTGGCTTTGGGTTTTTTTTGTTTTGTTTTGTTTTTTATTTATTTTTAAATTTATTTTCAGCATAACAGTATTCATTGTTCTTGCACCACACCCAGTGCTCCATGCAATCTGTGCCCTCTCTAATACCCACCACCTGGTTCCCTCAACCTCCCACCACCCGCCCCTTCAAACTTTATCTAGTTCCTTTAGATGTAAGGATAAATTGCTTACTTTAGATTTCTATTGTTTCTTGAGGTAGATTTTTCTCACTATAAATTTCTCGTAGGATGGTATTATTGTGTCTCAAGGGTTTTGGACCACTATGTCTTCATATTTGTCTCCATGTATTTTATTTTTCTTTGATTTTTTTCACTGACTCATTGGTAGTTTAGTAGCATGTTGTTTAGCCTACATGTCTTTTTTTCCAGTTTTTTTTTTCTTTTGTAATTGATTTCTAGTTTCATACCATTGTGGCCAGAAAAAAAATGCTTGATATGATCTCCATTTCAAATTTATTGAAACTTGTTTTGTGGTCTACCATATGATCTATGCTGGGGAATGTTCCATGTGCACTTGAAAAAAAATGTATATTCTATTTTGGGTGTTCTGTTTATATAAATGTATCTGATTTAATGTGTTATTCAAAAACGTTGTTTTCTTCTTTTTTCCCCCCTGCCTGGATGACCTATCCACTGATGTAAATTGGGTGTCAAAGTCCCCTACTGTTACTGTATTACTGTCACTTTCCTCCTTTATGTCAATATTTGCTTTGTGTTTAGGTACTCCACTGTTGGGTGCATAGATATTTACAAGTGTTATATCCTTTTGTTGGATTAATCCCTTTATCATTATGCAGTGCCCTTTGTCTCTTATTATATATAGTCCTTGTTTAAAGTTTATTGTGTCTAACTATTGCTACTCAGCTTTTTTCTTTTTCATTTCAGTTTGCATGGAGTAACTTATTTTATCCTTCACTGTTAGTCTGTATGTGTCTTTAAGTCTGTAGTGTCTTGTATGCAGCAGATAGATGGGTATTAGGTGTTTTGTTGACCATTCAGTCACTTTATGTCTTTTAGAGTATTTAGGCCATTTACACTTAAAATAATTGATTTGTATTTGCCATTTTGTTAATTGCTTTCTGATTATTTTTGTAATTCTCTTGCTCTTATCAATGAGTTTTAGTGCTATGCTTGATTTCATTTCTCTTCACTTTTTGTGCATCTGTTGTAAGTTTTTGGTTTGTGATTACCATAAGGTTCATATATAACATCCTAAGTCAATCTATATTAAGTTATCTTCACTTAAGTTTGAATACATGCTAAGGAAGTTTCATTCTTCCTACTTCCATGTTTTTTATGTATACTGTCCTATTTTATGTCTTTATTTTGCCAGTCCCTGTAACTAGTAATATCTTATTACTTTTGTTTCTTAATCTTTATACTAGCTTTATAAGTGGTTGTTCTACTACCTGTAGTGTATGTTTGCATTACTGGTGAAATTTTTTCTTTCATAATGTTCTTATGGTCTTTCTTCTTAAAATATGTTTAACATTTTTTATAAGGCCAGGTTAGTAGTGATAAACTCTTAACTTTTGTTCATCTAAGAAACTTTCTCCTTCAATTCTGAATGATAATCTTGCCAGGTAGGGTATTCTCAGTTGTAGGTTTTTGTTTTGTTTTGTTTTGTTTTACCTTGCAGCACTTTGTAGGCTAGAAGGGAGTGGCATGATATAGTCAGTTTCTGACAAAAGTCATCTGATGTTGTTATTAGGAGGTTTCCCTTGTATGTAACTAGTTGTTTCTTGCTACTATTAAAATTGTCTTGATGTTTAATATTTGCCATCTTATTTTTTTAAAGATTTATTTTAAAGAGTAAGCATGCAGTGGGGGAGGGCCTGAGGGAGAGGTAGAGAGAAACTGTAAGCAGACCCTGTGTTTAGTGTGGATCCCCATGTGGGGATGGATCTCAGACTCTGAGATCATGACCTGAGCCTACATCAAGAGGTGGACACTCAACAAACTGTGCCACCCAGGTGCCCCTAATCTTTACCATTTTAATTATTATGTGTCTTGATGTGGACCTCAGTGGCTTTTTCTTGTTTGGTACTTTCTGTCTTCCTGAACTCAATGTCTATTTCTATTCCCCAGGTTAGGTAAGTTTTCTGCTATCATTTCTTCAAGTAAGTTTTCTGCCCCACCTCTTTTCTCATCCTGGGACTACTATAATACAAATGTTTGTTTGATATTATCAAAATATCACTTACCCTAACCTCATTTAATATTTTTTTCTTTTTGCTGTTGAGCTTAGGTACTTTCCATTATCCAGTATTCCAGATCACCTATCCATTCTTCTGTATCCTCTGATTTCCCAAAGCTTAACTTTCATTTCAGTTATTTTTCAACTCTGGTAATTTATATTTATTTTCTAGATCTTTGTTGAAGTACTCATTAAGTTCATCCACTCTTCTCTCCAGTCCAGTGAGCACTTTTATGATCAGTACTTTGAACTCTTTATCAGATAGATTACTTATCTGTTTTGTTCTTTTACTGAGGTTTTGTTTCTTTTAGAGCATATTCCTCTTAATTTTCTGGGTATATTTCTATGAATTAGGTGTAAAAGCTACTTCTCCTAAACTTAGAGCAATAGTCTTGTGTGTGGCCATCACCAGTGTACACTTGTGTGCCTGGTGACTTTGGGTGGCTGACTAGAGCTGTGGCTGGTGGGGGTGTCCTGTGTCGTCATTTGGGCTGGGGCCACCCTGGTGGGATTGTTGGAGCTAAAGTGTGCACAGACTGGGATGGTCCTGGGGATTTCTTTTAGACCGTACCTTGGCAGGGTTGCTGAAGCTGAAGTGGGTACAAGCTGGAAGGTCCCAGGGCTTTCTATGTAGAGAACATGCTTTTTCAGGACAACTGAAGTGAAGTACATGACAGCCATGGTGCCATGGGGCGTTCTGTATAGAGGGTGCACTGGCAGGGTGGCTGGAGCTGAGGCAATGTGGGCTTCAGGATCCCAGAACACTCCACATTAGGGGGTGTCCTGGTTGGGCAGCTGGGGCTGAGCTGGCACCAAATTTCAGGGGTGGGGGGAGGTCCCTGTGTGTTTTGCTTGAGGGTGTTCTGTGAGTTGTCTGAATCTAAAGCAGTTATAGGCTGAGAGGTCCTGAGGTGCTCTGCACTGGGGGGTGTTCCTAAAATTCTGGTGCTGAAATGGTGTAGTGATTTGTGCCTGTGCCATTTTAGCAAAATGGCTGGAGCTCAGGGAGCACTGCCAAGGGGTATCCCAGTATGCACTGTACTGAGGCTACCTTGGTGGGACAGCTGGAGATGGTGTGCAGTAGAACCCAAGTTCTCCCTGAAGCAGCAGGCCAACTATGGTGCCCAGATCCTCCCCCCATCTGTACTCTCAAAGTGGAGGGGTAGCATAAAGTATTGTGCTTACCAGCCCCTTAGATCCAGGGAGCATTCTAGCCGCTCCCCTGACATTTGGCAGGGCTTCAGAGCTAGTTCCTTTGAAAGGGCAACTAGAATTTAAAACGGTAGCTTCTCCCTCCCCACCACCATGTTTCCCAGGGCAGAAAAATCTGTTCCTGGTCCTTCAGTACTGTCCCTTCCTATGACAGTTTGCAACATCAGGGTTGGGGGTCTCCTTCATTACTGTATCTCCATCTCTCTTGGCATTCTTCATTGTGCAGAAGCTGTTCAATCAGGCATCAGTTCTTCAGAAGGAATTGCTCTATAAGAAGGTATAGATTTGGTTTGTTTGCGGAGGAGTCGAGTTCAAGATTTTCCTACATTGCCATCTTGGACTCTCCCTACTTGTTTTGCCTTTCTTGAGGTTTAATAACTAGCACCACATGCAATATGCCAACTGACTTTTTAAATAAGTGTAACTACTGTTATCCATTTCATTTCAGGAGGTCCAGTCCTTCATTCAGCACCAACACAGTAGCAGATCTTGAATCTTTGCATTTGAATTCAGCTTTACAATATACATTTCTCTTAACCTACATTTTCTCATTTGATTTTATAATCTTCCAGTACAAGGATGGGTTCTATAGTCATCTTCACTTTACAGGTAAGAAAACTGAGGTCTAGGGCAGTGAAAAGTCTTGACCAAGGTCACAATAATAGATAATGAAAGAGCCCTGAACCTTTGATTCTAAGGGCCATGATAATGATGAGGATGAAGAGGAGGAGATACCATCTACTGCAGCTTATTAAAAATATACACAACTAATGAATCATTGAACACCACATCAAAAACTAATGATGAACTAATAATAAATACATAGAGATACTTAACGCTAGGCACCACACTAAGTAACTTCCTATTTCCATGTTACAAGCAGTCCTACTAGCAGAAGGTCAAAATTGTTAAGGGATTTGCAAAAGCTCACAGGGCTAGTAAACAGCAAAACATAGTATCTAGGCAAGATGATGTCTGCCAGATGCAAAAGCTCATTATCTGGTATAGACCCTAAGACCCAGTCCATTGTTTTGTTCTTGGTACCTCAGGCAATGACTTCACAAAAACCAAATAAATAGTTTTGGGTCTGATCTGATAACTTGGGGCTTGTTATCCTATAGACAGATATCTGTAAGGGTGACAGCCATCCCAGTTTGCCCAGGACTCCATGGTTTCCCTGATTGTTGAATTTTAGTCTAAAACTGAAAAGTCTTGGACAAACCAGGATAACTTGCTCTCTGTAATTACCTGGCACTCCTGTATCCTTTAATGCATCTTGTTGGAAATTTCTGTTTTTTTATTCTAGTTTGCTACCTTGTTTCCTAGAAGAGCTAATTTATCACTGGAGTTAAGATATCAACTTTAACGAAGCAGAAAAGGAGGAATTTGAGCCCTGACAGGTAGAGGTAACTTTGAGTAATCCATGAGATTCTTTGGCCTCTGAAGGCCTAAAGTAGAGTTAGACTATATGTAGGTATCTATTATATACCAAAATGTAGTTTAATTGAATTGTTTTTCAAAATTATTTTTCTGAACTCTCCCACACTTAAGTAAAAGTCAATTCTATGTATTTTTCCATTCCCTAAACACTTAAATTTTATGATTTCTTAGAAGCCACTCCCAACCTCTCCCTTTGTGTATTTAACTTGTGCCTATAAATTTATTCTTTAGCTGACATGTTCCCTAAGAACAACATCGGCATATAAACTGTTCTTCATATGGTTTGAGATTGTGAAATCCTTGCTTGGAATACAACCATTAAACATGAATAAAGTTCTGTTTTGTTTTATTAGAGTTTTGAGAGTTTATATCTTAAAGGCTCCGACAGCTTTCTTTTGCAATATAAAGTGGGTTTGTGGTCAGCCAGGGCAGAGTGGTTAGGCCCAAAAACTCATAATTCCTGTTATCACCACTTTCTTTTCGGCTACACATATATATGTACATTAAAAAAATTTTTTTTTTAAACACTAGTGTGTGTTGGACCAGGTTTTTTACGAGAGTTGAGGAATTAAATGACAAATGGTTGGGTAGTAGTAGCCTAGGCTAGGGGGGAAATGTGATCCAAAAAAGATCCTAATGACTTGATTTTTCTGTCATGGTGATATATTACAGATAGTTGAGCTGAGCCATTCATGTTGGCTACTCATGTGGGTACTGCTTGATGACAGAAGTCAGAGACAAAAGGAAGGGGGAGGTCATATAATGCTCTGCCAGCACCAAAATGCTTAGGTGTTGACCAGAACACGAAT
Organism: Lutra lutra; assembly: GCF_902655055.1. Lineage (NCBI taxonomy): Eukaryota > Metazoa > Chordata > Mammalia > Carnivora > Mustelidae > Lutra > Lutra lutra. The sequence continues at coordinate 66,777,619 of NC_062281.1, forward strand.
TTTGCCTTAGAGTCTAAATGAGAGCATGACCAAAGCAAAATGGGTTCTACCCATTCATTCAAATGCTTTGTTGAGCATTTACTACGTGCTAGGTATTATTCTAAGCATATAGACTCCACCTATATTATGATGGAGAAAAGAATAACAAATGAATAAATGTATCAAGTGGCTGTAAGCATTATAATGAAACCCAACAAGATAAGAAGATAGAAAGTGAGGTTGGGGAAGTGGCCTCCAATAAAACAGTGACTGATTAGAGCTATGACTGAAGCGAAAGTGACCCATGCCTATGTCTGGCGGAAGAAAATTCCAGGCTGAAAAAATGTTAAAGAGAGATCAATCAGTACCCTTGGATCACTTCCTATGTCAAGGAAATGGTGGCATATACCACAAATTAGGAAAAGGCTAGTTAGTAGCAATGAGAATGACCTTTTACAGGCACCATGGTCTTTATATCCTGGTAGTTAGCAACTCTGTTCTTTAAATGTGAGCCAGAGTACAAAAAAAGAAAAGCCACTGGGCTGTCTACACTATGAGGGTGGCTGGGAATCTCAAAATATAGGGAGAAGATTCTCTTTAGGGTACTGGGAATTGTTTGACATATCTGGATACCCAAAAAAAGGACCCTGCTTTTTGAATGTCCATAGCTCCTGAGAGAGTGGACAAAACCTCTACTTCTTGAGGATGAAAGATGACTGGGACCTTTACTAGACCACAGATTTACCAAACATCAGGAGAGCCTTGTGGTGTGGAAAGACTGAGGTGTTTCATTGTTTCATTGGCATTAAGGTGTTCTGTTGGCATTCCTCACCGTGTTGCAGAATCACTCCACATATGAAGCTGATAATTTTTTCCTGAAGGGGAAATAGTAAAGGAGGTAAGAACTTGAAGAGTTCCTACAACCTATCACCTTGAAGCTTTGTAGAGTTGACAGGTTATCAGGGATAAGAAACTTATGTTGACATTTTTAGCAAAAGAATGTGAATAGCACAGAGATTGACCATGAAATATTACACTCCTAGAGGACACAGTGATGAGCTTAAGCATGAAGGTAATGGTGTATAAGACAAGCTTCTGATGTCAAGAGATATATCATCTAGTGAGGGAAAAATCAGACTTGCCTGTCAAAAATTAATTTTTAAGAATGAAAAGAACCTGAACTTCTAAGCTTTGTTCTGAAAAGTTACTAGGAAAAATTGTCAAAAAACCTATTAAATTACCATCTTGGTAGGCAAGGCAATAATTTTAGGCAGTAAGAACAAAAAAAATACACATAGAAGCTTCATGGAGTAGGGTCTTAAAGGATCTAAAAAGAAAGTGAAAAATGGGTAGAACTTGAATAGGCATAAAGAAGAGTGTTCTTTGTGGGGAGAATATCCTAACGAGACAAAGAGAGTAATGTGCACAAACAATGTTGGGAAGTCCTGTTTAGTTCAGCCTGGTTGGAATAATGAAAAGTAAGTTTTGAAAGTTAAATGAAGGTCAGATTGTGGAGGATCTTGCATGCTAGACTAGAAATTGGGATTGCATCCTGAAGCCAAAGGGAAACTTCACTGGTTTTGAAGAAAATCATGGTACATTAAAATTACTGTGACTGAGTTAAACTGAATGAATTACAAGTAGTAGAGACTGAGAATAGGGAACATTGTTAGAAAAATTACAGTAGTCAAATAGTTCATGTATCAGATGATATGCTGTGACCTATTAGGTGAGTTGTACAAAGACTGGCACAAGAAGTTTAAAAAGCCATAACAACTTCTACACTTGACCAAGATGGAGTAGCAAGGATTTGATATAACCTCCTTCCTGAAACAACTAAGTAAAACAAAGTATATGAAACAAGGTTTTTAGATCTTCAACATTAAAGATGACAGGACAGTGATCAGAGGTTGGAAACAAAGTCAACACAAGATCAGAGGTTGTGAAACTCCAGTTTACTGAGTAGAGAGAGGAAGGAAGCAGGATATAGAGGGAGAATCCTGATGGAGTCCAGCAGTCTCTCCCATGAGTTGAGATGATCTTTTGGGAGTTCAAGAGAGCAAAAGCTCATAGGGAGAAGTATGAAAAGGAGTGGGGAGCAAGAATACTAATAAAAAAAAAAGTGAACCACCAAAGCCTGAGAGAATCACCAACAAGATATTAGAGGACAATTCCTATATCTCAAAGCAAAAATAGTTTCTCTTCTTGAAGGCTAGAGTAGAAAACCCCAGTAATTCATAGGATATCAGAAGACTACTCAGAAAGATCTACCTTCAGTAGTGAAACAAAACTGTCTATGGAATGAAGCCTGCTCTAATCCTGACATTTTAAAGGAAGTTATAGAAGAATCTAATTGTTTCCAAGTAATTTAACAGTGTCAAAGAATAAACTTCAAAAATATTTATAAGAACAAAAAAAAAGATAAATAGTCAAGATGGAAACAACCTTAAGTGTCAATTGATGGATGAATGGATAAGAATATGAGACATGCATACATGCATATATATACTATACACACACATGCACAAATACTACTCAGCCATAAAAGGAATAAAATCTTGCCATTTGTAACAACAAGGAGGACCTCAAGGGTATCCTTCTAAGTAAAATAAGTCAAAGTCAAATACCATATGATATAATTGGCATGTAAAATCTAAAAAACAAAGATGAACAAACAAAACTCATAAATACAAAGAACAGAGGGATGGTTACCAGTGGAGAAAGGGCCTGGTGGGCAGGCAAAATGGATGAAAGGGAAGGTACAGATTTCCAGTTGTGAAATGAATAGGAATACGGTGTGAGCCTGGTGATTATGGTCAATGGTATTGTGCATATTAGAAGGTTCCCAGGAGAGTGGATCTTAAAAATTTGCATTACAAGAACAAGTTTGTAACCTTTTATGGTAATTAATGGTGACTAGACTTACTGTGGTAATCATTTCACAGTATAAGCATTGAATCATATTGTATGCCTAAAACTAATGTTTCATGTCAACTGTAACTCAAAAACGATTATGTCCAGAACTCAACAAGGTAAAATTCCCAATGTCATCCAATCAAATATGCCAGCCATGCAAAAGAGTAGGAAAGTAAGTCATGATGAGGAGAAAAATTAATCAATAGAAACAGACCCACATATGCTGCCAGTGATAGAATATGCAGGCAAGAACATTTTTTTTTCATTTTATTTTTTAATTTTTATTTTTAAATTTTTTTTTACTTTTTTATAAACATATAATGTTATCATTAGCCCCAGGAGAACAGGTCTGTGAAATGCCAGGTTTACAACTTCACAGCACTCACCATAGCACATACCCTCCCCAATGTCCATAACCCCACCACCCTCTCCCTACCCCCCTACCCCTGGCCACCCTCAGGTTTTTTTTGTGTATGTGTGTGACATTAAGAGTCCCTTATGGTTTGTCTCCCTCCCAAGCCCATCTTGTTTCATTTATTCTTTTCCTACCCCCCAAACCACCCACATTCCATCTCCACTTCCTCATATCAGGGAGATCATATGAAAGTTGTCTTTCTCTGACTGACTTATTTCGCTAAGCATAATACCCTCTAATTCTATCCACGTCGTCGCAAATGGCAAGATTTCATTTCTTTTGATGGCTGCATAGTATTCCATTGTATATATATATACCACTTCTTCTTTATCCATTCATCTGTTGATGGCCATCTAAGTTCTTTCCATAGTTTGGCTATTGTAGACATTGCTGCTATCAGCATTTGGGTGCACATGCCCCTTCGGATCACTATCTTTGTGTCTATAGGGTAAATACCCAGCAGTGCAGTTGCTGGGTGGTAAGGTAGTTCTATTTTCAACATTTTGAGGAACCTCCATGCTGTTTTCCAGAGTGGTTGCACCAGCTTGCATTCCCACCAACAGTGTGGAGGGTTCCCCTTTCTTCACATAATCGCCAGCATCTGTCATTTCCTGACTTGTTAATTTTAGCCATTCTGACTGGTGTGAGGTGATATCTCATTGTGGTTTTGATTTGTATTTCCCTGATGCCGAGTGATGTGGAGCACTTTTTCATGTGTCTGTTGGCCATCTGGATGTCTTCTCTAGAGAAATGTCTGTTCATGTTTTCTGCCCATTTCTTGATTGGATTATTTGTTCTTTGGGTGTTGAGTTTGCTAAGCTCTTTATAGATTTTGGATACTAGCCCTTTATCTGATATGTCGTTTGCAAATATCTTCTCCCATTCTGTCAGTTGTCTTTTGGTTTTGTTAACTGTTTTCCTTAGCTATGCAAAAGCTTTTGATCTTGATGAAGTCCCAATAGTTCATTTTTGCCCTTGCTTCCCTTGCCTTTAGCAATGTTCCTAGGAAGCAGTTGCTACCGCTGAGGTTGAAGGGGTTGCTCTCTCTGTTCTTCTCGAGGATTTTGATAGATTCCTTTCTCACATTGAGGTCCTTCATCTATTTTGAGTCTATTTTCATGTGTGGTATAAGGAAATGGTCCAATTTCATTTTTCTGCATGTGCCTGTCCAATTTTCCCAGCACCATTTGTTGAAGAGGCTTTTTTCTATTGGACATTCTTTCCTGCTTTGTCAAAGATTAGTTGACCATAGAGTTGAGGGTCTATTTCTGGGCTCTCTATTCTGTTCCATTGATCTATGTGTCTGTTTTTGTTCCAGTACCATACTGGGCAAGAACGTTTTTTAACAGTCATTTTATAATATTCCATATGTACAAGAGGGTAGATAAGATAGAGCACATAAGTGGAGATAACATGAAAGACACAAATTAAAATTCTAGAGATAGGGGCACCTGGGTGGCTCAGTGGGTTAAGCCGCTGCCTTCGGCTCAGGTCATGATCCCAGGTCCTGGGTTCGAGCCCCACATCGGGCTTTCTGCTCGGCAGGGAGCCTGCTTCCTCCTCTCTCTCTGTCTGCCTCTCTGCCTACTTGTGATTTCTCTCTGTCAAATAGATAAATTAAAAAAAAATCTTTAAAAAAAATTCTAGAGATAAAACTGTCTAAGTATACACTGGATGAGTGTATAATAAATTGGACAAGGAAGAAGAATTTAAAGAAGACATTGAAATACAAACTAAATGAAGCACAGAAACAACTGTTTAAAATCCAGACTAAATGACAAAACATCAAGGAGCCAAATAAAATATTTTAAAAATAATGGCCAAAAACTTAGAAATTGAATCAAAACTTACAGATCCAAGAAGATCCCTGAACCTGGAGCACAATAAAACAAAATAAATTATATTAAAGTCCAAAATAGTCAAGTTGCTTAAAACAAATTTCTTTTAGTACAAGGAACAAAATAAGTCCTTTTTTTTTTTTACCCCAAATTGATCTAAAGATTCAATGCAATCCTAATCAAAATACCAGCAAATACTTTTTTTAGAAATTCGTCTGTTTCTAAATTCAATGGAAATGACCTAAAACATATTTTTAAAGCACAAAGTTGAAGGACTTAATGATACATGGTTTCAGGACTGTAGAAAAACAACACTGTAGTAATCAAGACAGTGTGATTATTGGCAAGATTACTAGAACAATGGCACATTATAAATAATTCAGAACCACCTGTATACAGTCCACTGATTTTTCACAAAGGTGCAAAAAAAATGAAGGAGGTCTGTACAACAAATGGCGCTGAATAGCCCTATACTAAAAAATTTAAAAATCCATGCATTATACCACTCAAAGTCAAAATGGATTATAAGCCTAAATGTAAAACTTGGAACTATAGAACTTCTATAAGAAAATGTAGGAGAAAATATTTATGATCCTTAGGTTATGCAAAAATTTCTTAGATCCAATACCGAGAAGCACAATCTATTAGAAAAGCTTCCAAGAGCAGAAGTTTTTAATTTTAATGAAAAAAAAAATACTGTTAAAGGAATAAAAAGACAAGCCACAGACTGAGAGAAGATATTTACAAAGCATATATTTGATAAAGGACTTGTATCTAGAATATATAAAGGATGCTTGAAACTCAAGAAAACAACCCAGCAAAAGACAAAATATTTGAACACATCACCAGAAACGATGTCCAAATGGCCAAATTCACATATGAAAAATAGTTCGTAATTAGCCATTAGGCAAATGTGAATTAAAACTACAATGAGGGTAAGAGGTGACTTCAAACTTTGGACCTTGAGTAACTGGAATATTTATGGTATGCATGATTGTTAATATAGGAAAGCTAGTTAGAACTGGAAGTAAGGGATTGAATTTTAGACATGATCCTTTTGAGGTAATACAAGAACATCCTGAGTGGAAATATTTATCAGACAGATGAAGATATAGAACTAGAACTTGGAAGACACGTGATGTCCAGATATATAACATGTAATCTACACCTAAATGATTTTTTCTTGATGGTACGGTGTTCTATGTATGTTTTGTGTATGCTCATGTGTGTAGTCATGTGAAAAGCTTATGTTTCATTGCTTGGAAGTAACAAGCACTCAAATGTCTAAATTAAATTACATTTGGTTAAATGGGAAACAGCATACTCAACCCTTACCTATTCCTCTGTTCAGAGTGACGTGAAGTTAGGAATCCTGGGGAAAATGCATTTTAATACTAATAGAAAAGATCAATAAATAGCTTTAAGTCTAATCCTGCATGCAGTCATTTTTTATACGTATGCCTCATTTTCCGTGGCTACCGTCAAAAACAATACACAGTCCTTGGCACACCTCACCTCGAAGTCTGTGTTAGGAACACCATTAACAATTATAGCCAAGTAGTAACATGCTGTATCACTTATGGAGGAAATGAGGTAATTAAGTCTTAACATCCTTGGATTTAAGCCCAATATTAGATTGAACTATGTAAGGAAATGTTCTCTTAGAAGAGAGCCATTTACACAAGAACAAATAAAACTCGGTGGCATGTTGCTGAATTTGGTGAGGGTGTTGGCTAAGAAGTTCTTGCTTATAGCTTCCTATCCATTGAAAGCATGACCGCTATGGATATCCCTGGGTATTTTTCAGCTCGACTACTTTATGTAGACAAAGAAATTTCCATTCTGGCATTCCAAATATCAAGCTGATTAGCATAAGCATTTGTTGATCTTTTAGTAGTAAAAACATAGTAGTATTCAAGTCAATGATAGAAATTGAAAATGTTTAGCTTAGCACATTATCAATAAAATGACTTTTAGAGGCATTGAAATCCATTCAAAACAGATGCCTGGAAGCATTTTGTCTCAAGAGTGTTTTCTCTTCCAAATATCAAGTAAGGTTTTTAACACAGAGACATATGTTTGAGCAAAAATGTCCTTTCTGTAAAAAGCAGGATAACACCAAGCAGTGTTTTAATCAGTAAGCTTTCATGAATACAATACCTATAAAATGCTTTTGTTTTGGGGGTGTTTAGGGTGTTTTTTTAAATGTGAACTTTTATTGGCCTCATATACAAGAATAACACACAAAACAATATGCACAAACGATACATGTTCAGTTGAATGACTTTCCAGAAAGTGAACACACCTATGTATTTGATAACCAAAGACTGAAAATTACCAGCACCTAGAATCTCTCTTGAGTTCCTCGCAGTCCTTGCTTCTCTCCCCAGGGATAATCACCAATGTAACTTTTAACACTGTTGCTTAGTTTTACCTGTGTCTGAATTTTATGTAAATGGAATCATATTCTTTAGGTCTGGGTTTCTTTCAACATTGTGTTGAGGAGAGGTGTCAATGTTTGTGCATGTAATTTTAAGTTCATCCATTCTCTTATCTCAATGTATCCATTCTGTTGATAGACATTGAGTTTTCAGTTTGGGACTATGACAAGTATTACTACTATAAATATTCCTTTATGTCTTCTCGTAAACATAGGGATATAGTCCTGTTGGGTATATGGTAGAACTTACTGAGACATTGGGTAGCTTTAGTGGGTAGATACTATTAATTTCTCCCAAGAAGTTGCAGTGTACATTTTCACACCAAGCATTGTAGTTGTTGCATAACTTAGCTAATACATTTGATCCTTAAAAACTTGGGTTTGAACTGCTCAAGTCCACTTCTATACTGGATTTTTTTTTTTTATGGTACTGTAGATGCATTTTCTCTAAAGATTTCTTAACAGTTTCTTCAGCATGCTTTGTTGGAAGAATACAATATATAATACATGTAACATACAAAATGTGTTAACTGACTTTGTGTTATCAGTAGGGCTTCCAGTCAACAATGGTTAGGTTTTGGGGGAGTCAAAATTTACACATGGATTTTCGAAGATGCAGGTGTCAGTGCCCCTCACCTCTGTGCTATTCAAGAGTCAACTGTATGCAATATTATTTGCCTTTCATTTGAGCCATCCCAGTGATGGTACTGCCCTGAGTTTTAATTTGCATTACTCTGATGATTACTGATGAGCCATTGGTGTGTATGGCCATTTTCAATGTCTTTTTTCATAAAGTGCCTATTCAAGTCCTTTGCTCATATATCCACTGGATTATCCTTGAGTTGTAGGAGTCCTTTATGTATTTTGGATATGACATCTTATTGGAAACATATGGTAGTCATAATTACAATTTGCAAAAAAAAAATTATAAATATCCTTTCCCATTCTGTGGTACCTTTTGATAAATAGAATTTCTTCATTTTAAAGTAGTCTAATTCATCAGATTTTTTTGTCTAGCACTTTTCTGTGTTTGTTTTGTTTTAGAAATCTTTGCCTATACTGAGGATTTGAAGACATTCTATTTTTTTTTTTTCAAAAATCTTGTCTTCTCATTTAGAACTACAGTCCTCATGGAATTTTTGTATATTGTGTAAAATAGTCAAGATTTATTTTTTTCTATGTGGTTATCCACTTTTGCCTAGATATTCATCACCTTGGGCATTTGATTATTTCTCCCTAGTGGAACAAGGACAATAACTCCCAAAGAATAACATATATACATATATATGCACATGATACATAGACATACATATATTGAGGTACAGACTGTGCTCCAAACATTCACTTATGAGTTGGCTTTTTTTTAAGGTTTCTACATACATTCAGTGTTATTGACAGATTTCCAAGACAGCTTATAAAATGTTCCTTGGTACCTACTGTACCAGTATAGTGGAAAATGTATTCTTATTCCATTTCTGGACCCTAGGACATCTTCCCTTTCACTCACAGCAAGATAAAATGGTGCTTTGAAAGTGAATAAAGAGATAGACTTCAATAGAAGTGATATGAAGGAGTAAGTAAAATAACTGCCATTGAACAGTAATAATTCTCCTAACTCATGGATAACAAAATGTTAATCTCTTCCCAGATATTCTGAATTGAGAAACACTAAGTACTTCCCATGCTAAGGCAAGAATTGTATTGGCAGATTCCAGGCTGTCAGTGTGAAAACAGAAGATTGTATCCTATAGATCTCCTGGGAATGGGTCAACATTAATACCCCTCAAAGTGAATGGTTGTGCAGTTCAGTACTGTGGCCCTGTTGGGATGGAGATGTATATGATATATATGAATAATAGATATGTCATATACATTTCCCAGGTATCGAGGAGGAATTGTTGCTAGAATTGGAATGTCAAATTTGCTGATATATTATCCTTATTAATAGTTATGAGTAAGGACTTATGAATTCTAAGGCTTTTGTACTAGATACATTTTAAGCAGCAGTAGGCTATAACAAAATAGTTTACACTATACTGGAATTTTCAAGCAACACAAACTCCTTCCTTTTACTATTTCTAGTGCTAAAGTTCAGTGTTGTTAAAAAAAAAAAAAAAGTTCAGTGTTGTAAAGGAGTGTACACTAAGCATGTAGAAGCCTGTCCAGGGAAAGGAATTCAAGTTAACTTATTATAACCAGTGCTGGTTATTTCTGTGCAATTAATCTATAAAAGTTTTATAACATAGCTGAGTGTCCAAGTTGAAAGGTGAAGGGCCATGCAGTAACACTTTTCCCAAAGTTGTCTGACACAAGCCAAACCTTTTGAAGTTACTGTCATCAGCTTAAAAAATAAAATACCTGACATGTCCAAATAGCCACAGGGAGTAACTAAAACTAAGGTTTAAAAAAAGATGTAGACTTGCCTGAGCTTGGTACTTTAGTAGATGAAATCTGATTTCTTTTAAACATCTGAGCAAGAGTTAAACTTGATAATGGTAGACTCTGGATGTCACTTGGTGGGAAGTGAAAATACAGCTGCCCCTCTATATTTATGAACTGTCCAAAAGAACCATACTCATGCAGACTAAATAATAATGTTATCCCATCCCCTCTACTAACACTCTTACAGCCCTGTTAAGAGACAAAAGTCCAAGAAAATACTCATGTAGTGATAGAATTGACAGAGTGTGTGTCTCACCCATTTCTAAAAGCCCTCTAACTTAGGAATGTGGCTCTTAGAAAAATAAAATTTTGCTGATCTTAAAATGAACAAGACCTTGATCTCCGCCAAAGAACAAATGTGTTACAGAGCAAAGCTGCCCTGTAGCATCAAGGTTATAAGTAGGCAATGGATTAGTGGTGTGATTTGAGAGCTTGCACAAAGCCCCCCCCCAACCCCAGTCCTACAAATGGATGTAAATCAAATTAGACGGTCACTGAAAAAATAAATAAAATTTAATATCTCAGTGGTTTGAAGGATTGTCTTCTTCTAAGACAAATGCCCAAGAGAAGGGTCCCATGGAGGCAGTTAATTAGGCAATCAGATCTCAGAGAATTATGGGCCAATTAGTCAGTTTTGATGGAATAGGGAGGAGGTGAAAGGACAAGGGATCATGGTGGTAAGAACTGAATTAGAAGAACTTGACTAACATATAAACTGTGAGGTAGTAGAATGAGTAGAAAGAGGGGCAACGAGCAGCATAGGTTTCCAGAATTGCAAGCCGGCATCTCCTCAGTTGTGGGATGAGGGGAAGTCCCATTAGGAGGGAGGAAAGCAACCCATCAGTGATGGGCAGACTATGTTTGGTGGGAAAACTGTACCCAAAGCCGGGACTACCTTGGGTGTATCTTGGTCTGAAAGCTTTTAAACTTCCAGTAAATCTGCAAAGAGTATCAGCTGTATTGTCTCTATCTGTATTCAGAGGACTTTAACTAGAGTCCGGTTCCTGCTATGGATATGATGGTGGGCAAGAATAGTTTAATTGAAATCCTAAAGCAAATAACTGATTTCCCTTAATTCCACCTGTGGGGCTTTAGCATTAAAGCATAATCTTGGAGATTTAGCATAATCTTGCATCCAAAGGAGGCATCTTCTCCACACTGTGGAAAATGCTCAATTAGCCTCTGTAATACAGCCTGCTTCCTAAGCCTGAACCATGAAATCAGATAAATTTCCATTCAAATCCTAGATCTACCACTCATTAGCTATGACATTGAGTTTAAACCCTCTGAGGGTCCTATTTCACAACAATATGGTAGAATTCATAGTCTCACATCATAGGATTGCTCTAAGAATTAAATAAAATCATATAATATAGCATAGAACATAGCATATACTAAGTTCAATAAATTCTAGCTGTTATTACTGTCTACTTGAATATCCTCCCTTTATCTACCTCTACCTCATAAAGCAGCCCTTGGTAGAAAGTTTTATATATAACAATTTTATTAAAAGCTTCCCAAGAATGGGGTGCCTCGAAGGCTCAGTTAGGCGACTGACTCTTGAGTTCAGCTCAGGTCATGATCTCAGGGTCTTGAGATGGAGCCCATGTCAGGCTCCATGCTCAGCAAAGCATCTGGTTGAGATGCAGGAAGTCTGGTTGAGATTCTCTCCTTCTCCCTTTCACTCTGCCCCCCCCCCAACCTGCTCCTGGTCTCGTTCTATAAAATAAATCTTAAAAAACAAAACTTCTGAAGGAAAAGGACATTTGTGTCTTTGGTCAACACCAGACTCGTAAAGCCTGGTGCATAAGAGGTACTTAATATGTCTTTGTTAAATGAATTTTTCTGAATTAAATCTTCTCCATTCCATGTAAATACTAAATGTTATGTTCTAAGAGTAAAAACCAAAAATCAGTTGAAAGAGATTGTTCAAAGTTGTATTATTTTTATTTTGCATTTAAATTCAAATTTAAAACTGTTTTGCAAAAAATAAAACTGTTTTACACGCTAATCAGAAAATTTGAATATCCTTTATTTTGCCCATTGAGAATCTGGTTTTAATCCTCCCCAAATAAAGTCAGAGAAATAGATAGAAGAAAAACAAGACCAAATAATTCAGACCTAGCATGATACAGCTGTTTCCTTCATTGAACAGAAGTTTTTGTGTTTCCTTTTTTCTTTTCACAGTTCATCTTTTTATATTTCTTGCTGGACTGCATTTGATTAGCTGCCCAGTGTACTTATACCCTCAAATCACATCTGGTTGCATTGTTCCTTACTGCAGAGTTTGCTATAGCTTCCAAGTTGCTATCATCTACAACTTTTGAAACACACTTTGTTACATTAAAAAATTGATGTTTTTGAAGCTAAGTGAAATACCTTCCTCTGTAGTGCCTATGGCATCCTGTAAACTTAAAGCAAATGAGGCAATTAGGACTTACTTGTTTAAAGAAGACTCTGATTTGGCATTTCATCAATTTTAAAAGCAAAACCTCATTTCATGGAACTTAGAATAAAGTAACTTGGTTGTGTGCTGAGCAGGACTTCAGTTGGGTTTGGTGCCTGTGTGAGGCACTTTAACTATGATATTTTCTAAATAAAATATAAGTTGCTTCAGATTTTTCCTCTATATGCTTTTGTTGGACCACAGCTCCCTGACAAATTTCCTCTTAAGAATTCTGGCTAGACCTCCTCCGGGTGCTGGAGAGACTTGGAGGGATTTGGTTTGATACAGGAAGTAGAGTAAAAAAAGGACTTGATGACTCGGGTAAGTGAGGAAGATAAAAGAATGATTTATATATTACTTGCTTGAGGTTCTAGGTAGAAGTGATACCATTTAGTGAGAATGGGTCAAAATGCAAAATGAACTGCCTTGAGTGGCACAGAAGTACAAAAGGATGAATCAGAAGATTTGCAGGTTGGAGAAAATTTGGCACAAGAAATGGGATGAAAATAGTTCATAGGGGAAAAAGTGATGTAAAATTTCCCACTACGAAAAGGTGTTTAGGTTCCTCTTGGTACATTTAAAAGTATGATGTATTTTTTAATACCAATATTTACAATACACTGAAAATCTGTATCCACTGTAGCTAACTAAGCATGTGAAATATATTAGATGCCAACTTTAAAATGTGTGAGGAAATAATGCTTCAAAATTCTTTTAGGGTGTAGGTAAGAAAGAATCATTGAAGACTACTGCAGAAGTGAATCTAGGTAATACTCTAGCCTACACAAAGAAAGCTCTAATGTCAATTGGTTTTCTTAGCAATGGAAAAGTAAAAGCTCTTTCAAAAATTTCCTGCTCCTGCAGCAAACTACACACTGGTGGGCTTTAGATTCAATGACATCATGTCCTTTAGTCAATTGGCATATAAACACAAATATATAAATATAAGATATTTATAAAATACATATATTTGTATAAAATATGAGGCCAGAATGAAGACCTATAAGGAGGTAGCAGCAGTTTGTTTCATATATATTTATACTTCAGATATCACAACCTGATTCTTTTTCTTTTTTAAAGATTTTATTTATTTATTTGACAGAGATCACAAGTAGGCAGAAAAGCAGTTAGAGAGAGAGAGGAGGAAGCAGGCTCCCTGCCGAGCAGAGAGCCCAATGCAGGGCTGGATCCCAGGACTCTGGGAACATGACCTGAGCCAAAGGCAGAGGCTTTAACCCACTGACCCTCCCAGGTGCCCCATCACAACCTGATTCTTAATCATTTCCATTAGCCTCACCAATGAAACCTACAAAACATCTGCTGACATTAAGGAGCTAAAACGTCATCCCTGCTAGTTTTAGAGAGCGGTGTACTGCAATGTGATACCACTAAGAAGAACCTTCATGAAAAGCCAGTCCTGCTAAGAGAGCTGCAGTGAGGAGAGATAGGGAGCATGATGAAGGAAGATTAAGGATGTTGGGGAACCTAAGGCCTAGGACATGGGAAGAGGTATAAAGTTAGACAACTGAAAGACAAAGGGGCAGGCAAATTTTGATTCCCAAAAAATGCTTAATGAACACCTGTCACGAACTAGACACCACTATGAGCTTGTAAGCAAGATGGAGATGATTGCTTTCAAAGCTGACAACACAATAATTAAAAGAACTCTGGGCTCACAGTAACTGCAGTCCCCACTCAGAATAAGAACTCACGTCAACAGGGGCGCCTGGGCGGCTCAGTGGGTTAAGCCGCTGCCTTCGGCTCAGGTCATGATCTCAGGGTCCTGGGATCGAGCCCCGTGTCGGGCTCTCTGCTCAGCAGGGAGCCTGCTTCCTCCTCTCTCTCTGCCTGCCTCTCTGCCTACTTGTGATTTCTCTCTGTCAGATAAATAAATAAAAATTAAAAAAAAAAACTCACGTCAACATATAGGAAAAGTACTAATTTCTTACCAAATAAAACTGAAGATACCTTCTGAGCCATCATCTTGCCTTACAAAAGGGACAAAGGTGGGAAAACCTGCTAGTTTTTGTGTATGTAGGGGAATGAATATACGAGTGTTTCCTTTCTCAGAACACTCAGATTCATGATAGTGATGTAGATAACATGTATATATTAAGATTAGTATAATGTTTCATTTCCAGTATTCCTTACTGGACTCTACTGGATTACTTTCAACCCACAAAGCAGTTCAGGTATCATCTGAAGAAAACAGTGGGTAGTAAAGACATACTTAATTTGCTTCCCTATAAACACACTTCGTGTGAGTATGTGTGTGTGTGTGTGTGTGTGTGTGTTCAAATACTATTCCTAGTAGGAAAAGTAATACCATGGGCTATTAGGAGATAATATAATTTTCATTGGTTTTTCAGTAGTTTTTGTAAACTTGCATTTTCTTTTACTGTCTTGGGCTGTTCCTGTTGGGCTCTCCGATCTCAGGAAATGCTGTTATGAGAAGGGTGAGGTTTGCCTACGCCAGCAATAAATGGCTTATCTAATCTGTAGACCATCTTCATTTTCCTTTGCTAATAAGCATGTATTTTGTGACTTAGGTGGGTAATTGAAGAGACTTCTTAGACCCTTCAAAGAAATAGACTAGTTTTCCAGGAGCTGAGAACAACATAAACATCAACATTTTTATTCTAATGATTTTAGTAGGCAATCATTCTGAAATGTAACATGTCCTATTTGAACACAAGGCTAAAATTTAATCTTTTATGACCAAGTGTGATTATAATCACTAGTTATTAGAGACACCTAAATGCTGAGGTTTCATGTTTTCCATGTTATATGGGTCCCACATACTGTTTTCTTTTCCTTAGAGCTGTGTTTGTATTTCCCTTCTGCTCTTCCTTACACTAATACAGGCAAGAAGCACCAAATATCTGTGGCCAACTCTTAAATCCCTTTTGAATGCCTGTCCTCTTGTTCTAGCACAGTGATAAGAAATGATAGCTGTTCAACAGGGAAAGAAGGAAGGGACAGAAGGAAGATATTTGTGGAGAAACCAGACTACTAAACTATTAGAATTACTTCTAAGTTAAATGCAAGTAAATTCCTGAAGAATCTATTACCTCAATATAGATTCTGTGATCTTGCCCTTGACAGCTTGGAAATGATTTTTGTATCTTATTCCTGGAATGGGTTGTAGAAAGATTCTATATGTCTATATATAACATGTAGATATATAACATGAAATGAAACATCTTTTTTTTTTTATTTACTCGGCTCTTATTCTCCTTACTTCATATATAAAGAACCTTCAAACAATCAGTTGTCTGTATAGTGTTAAATAATATTGTCCACACTTAAGAACAATCATATTGGTAAGGGACTACTTTCAGCTTCTAAAAATAAGTGTACTCAGTAATCTGAACATGTGAATAGCTGATTTGCAATTAGCACTGGAATAAATCAGATACCCAAGGTATCTTTTCAAGTGATTTGGTAGATGACTTTGGCAATAGATCTTTGGCTAAGGGGAAGAAAGCTGATGGATAACTGTACTCGTTCTTCAGAACCTGCCACCAATGCATCCTTTCACTGATGCTGGAGTAATCTTTCATGACCACCCTGACCTACAGCTGTTCCCTTCCTTTAGCTATCTACAGGCAACCAGCCCCCATCATTCTAGCTCAAACACTCTATTTTAACACATGTTCCTCCCAGAAAGAATTGGGTGCTATTTTCTCCTTTGTTCCCATGGTATTCCAAACACCTCCATTTTAGCAAATGTAATTGTAAATTTGCATGTCAGTTTCCTCTTAATTATGTGCTTCATTGTTACATATTTAATCCATGTTTTTTTATTAACATATAATGTATTATTTGTTCCCGGGGTACATGTCTGTGAATCATCAGTCTTAATTCACAGCACTTGCCATTGCACATAACCTCCCCAATGCCCATAACCCAGCCCCCTATCACTTCCCTCCCACCCCACCCCCCAGCAACTCTCAGTTTGTTCCTGGGATTAAGAGTCTCTTATGATTTGTCTCCCTCCCCAGCCCCATTTGTTTCATTTTTTCCTCCCAACCCCCAATGACTCCCGGCCCTGCCTCTCAAATTCCTCATATCAGAGATATCATATGATAATTGTCTTTCTCTTATTGACTTATTTTCCTTAGCATAATACCTTCTAGTTCCATCCACATCATTACAAATGGCAAGATTTCAGGATTTTTGATGGCTGCATAGTATTCCATGATATGTATGTATGTACGTGTGTGTGTGTGTGTGTGTGTGTGTATCTATATATATATATATCACATCTTCTTTATCCATTCATCTGTTGATGGACACTTAAGATCTTTCTATAGTTTAGTTATTGTGGAATTCCTGCTATAAACATTAGGGTGCATGTGTCCCTTCGTATCACTACATTTGTATCTTTAGGGCAAATACCCAGTAGTGAGATTGCTGGGTCATAGAGTAGCTCTATTTTCAACTTTTTGAGGAACCTCCATGCTATTTTCCAGAGTGGATGCACCAGCTTGCATTCCCACCAGAGGTGTAGGAGTGTTCCCCTTTCTCTGCATCCTCACCAACATCTGTCGTTTCCTGACATGTTAATTGTAGCCATTCTGACTGGTGTGAGGTGCTATCTTGCTGTGGTTTTGATTTGTATTTCCCTGACGCCAAGTGATGTGGAGCACTTTTTCATGTGTCTGTTGGCCATCTGGATGTCTTCTTTGGAGAAATGTCTGTTCATGTTTTCTGCCCATTTCTTGATTGGATTTCTTTGTTCTTTGAGTATTGAGTTTGATAAGTTCTTTATAGATCTTGGATACTAGCCCTTTATCTGATATGTCATTTGTGAATATCTTCTCCCATTCTGTCAGTTGTCTTTTGATTTTGTTGACTGTTTCCTTTGCTGTGCAAAGTCTTTTGATCTTGATGAAATCCCAGTAGTTCAGTTTTGCCCTTGCTTCCCTTGCCTTTGATGATGTTTCTAGGAAGAAGTTGCTGCAGCTGAGGTTGAAGAGGTGCCTGCCTGTGTTCTCAAGGATTTTGATGGATTCCTTTCTCACATTGAGGTCTTTCATCCATTTGGAGTCTATTTTTCTGTGTGTTATAAGGAAATGGTCCAGTTTCATCCCAATTTTCCCAACATCATTTGTTGAAAGAGACTGTCTTTTTTCCATAGGACATTTTTCCTGCCTTGTCAAAGATTAGTTGACCATTGAGTTGAGGATCCATTCCTGCATTCTCTGTTCTGTTTCATTGATCTATGTGTCTGTTTTCGTGCCAGTATCATACTGTCTTGATGATGACAATTTGTAATAGAGCTTAAAGTCTAGAATTGTGATGCCACCAACTTTGGTTTTCTTTTTCAACATTCCTATGGTTATTCAGGGCCTTTTCTCGTTTCATATAAATTTTAGGATTATTGGGGCACCTGGGTGGCTCAGTGGGTTACGCCTCTGCCTTCGGCTCAGGTCATGATTCCAGGGTCCTGGGATCAAGCCCCACATTGGGCTCTCTGCTCAGCAGGGAGACTGCTTCCCCCTCTTTCTCTGCCTGCCTCTCTGCCTACTTGTGATCTCTCTGTGTCAAATAAATAAAATCTTTTAAAAAAATTTTTAGGATTATTTATTCCATTTCCTTGAAAAAAGTGGTGATATTTTGATAGGGATTGCATTAAATGTGAAAATAGACATTTTCACAATATTTGTTCTTCCAATCCATGACCATGGAACATTTTTCCATTTCTTTGTGTCTTCCTCAATTTCTTTCATGAGTACTTTATAGTTTTCTGAGTATAGATTATTTGTCTCTTTGGTTAGGTTTATTCCTAGGTATTTTATGGTTTTAGGTGCAATTATAAATGGGATCAACTCCTTAATTTCTCTTTCTTCTGTCTTGCTGTTGGTGTTAAGAAATGCAACAGATTTCTGTGCATTGATTTTCTATCCTGACACCTTACTGAATTCCTGTATGAGTTCTAGCAGTTTTGGAGTGGAATCTTTTGGGTTTTCCACATAAAGTATCATATCATGTGCAAAGAGTGAGGGTTTGACTTCTTTGCCAATTCAGATGTCTTTAATTTCTTTTTGTTGTCTGATTGCTGAGGCTAAGACTTCTAGTACTATGTTGAATAGCAGTGGTGATAATGGATATCCCTGTTGTGTTCCTGATCTTAGCAGAATAGATTTCAGTTTTTTCCCATTGAGGATGATATTTGATGTGGGTTTTTCATAGATGGCTTTGATGATATTGAGGTATGTACACTCTATCCCTACACTTTGGAGAGTTTTGATCATGAAAGGATGCTGTACTTTGTCAAATGTTTTTTCAGCATCTATTGAGAATATCTTATGATTCTTGTTCTTCCTTTTATTAATGTATTGTATCACATTAACTGATTTGTGGATGTTGAAACAACCTTGCAGCTGTAGAATAAATCCCACTTGGTCCTGGTGAGTAATGCTTTTAATGTACTGTTGGATCTCATTGGCTAGTATTTTGGTGAGAATTTTCGCATCCGTGTTTATCAAGGATATTGGTCTGTAATTCTCTTTTTTGATGGGGTCTTTGTCTGGTTTTGGGATCAAGGTAATGCTGGCCTCATAAAATGAGTTTGGAAGTTTTCCTTCCATTTCTCCTTTTTGGAACATTTTCAGGAGAATAGGAATTAATTCTTCCTTAAATGCTTGGTAGAATTCCCCTGGGAAGTCGTCTGGCCCTGGCTCTTGTTTGTTTGGAGATTTTTGATGACCACTTCAATCTCCTTACTGGTTATGGGTCTGTTCAGGTCTTCTATTTCTTCCTGGTTCAGTTTTGGTAGTTTTTATGTCTCTAGAAATGCATCAATTTCTTCCAGATTGTCAAATTTGCTGGTGTGTAGTTGCTCCTAGTATGTTCTTATAATTGTTTGTATTTCTTTGGTGTTGGTTGTGATATCTTCTCTTTCATTTATGACTTTATTAATTGGGGTCCTTTCTCTTTTCTTTTTGATAAGTCTGGCCAGGGGTTTATCAATCTTATTAATTCTTTCAGAGAACCAGCTTCTAGTTTCATTGATTTGTTCTACTGGTTTTTTGGTTTCTATTTCATTGATTTCTGCTCTGATCTTTATGATTTCTCTTCTCCTGCTGGGTTTAGGCTTTCTTTGATGTTCTTCATACAGCTCCTTTAGGTGTAGGGTGTAGGGTTAGGTTGTGTATTTGAGACCTTTCTTGTTTCTTGAGAAAGTCTTGTGTTGCTGTATATTTTCCTCTCAGGACTGCCTTTGTTGTGTCCCACAGATTTTGAACTGTTGTGTTTTCATTACCATTTGTTTCCCTGAGTTTTTTCAGTTCTTTAATTTCCTGGTTCACCCATTCATTCTTTAGTAGGATGCTCTTTAGCCTGCATGTATTTGAGTTCTTTCCAACTTTCCTCTTGTGGTTGAGTTCTAGTTTCAAAGCACTGTGGTCTGAAAATATGCAGGGAAGGAAGTATGATCCCAGACTTTTGGTACTGGTTGAGACCTGATTTGCGATCCAGGATGTGATCTATTCTGGAGAATGTTCCATGTGCACTAGAGAAGAATGTGTATTCTGTTGTTTTGGGATGGAATGTATATTTGTGATGTCCATCTGGTCCAGTGTGTCATTTCAAGCCTTTATTTCCTTGTTGATCTTTTGTTTAGAAGATCTTTCAATTTCAGTGAGGAGGGTGTTAAAGTACCCTACTATTATTGTATTATTGTTGATGTGTTTCTTTGATTTTGTTATTAAATGATTTATATAATTGGCTGCACCCATGTTAGGCATAGATATTTAAATTGTTTTATCTTCTTGTGGGACAGACCCTTTATGATATAGCATCCTTTCTCATCTCTTATTGCAGTCTTTGTGTTAAAAATCTAATTTATCTGATATAAGGATTACCACCGCAGCTTTCTTTTGATGTCTATTAGCATGGTAACTTGTTTTCCATCCCCTCACTTTAAATCTGGAGGTGTCTTTGGGTCTAAAATGAGTTTCTTGAAAACAGCATATCAATGGGTCTTCTTTTTTAAATCCATTCTGATACCCTGTTTCTTTTGATTGGGGCATTTAGCCTAATTATATTAAGGGTAACTATTGAAAGATATGAGTTTAGTGCTTCTTTGTATTGCCTGTAAGGTGAATGTTAATGTATATTGTCTCTGTTCCTTTCTGGTCTGTTACTTTTAGGCTCTCTCTTTGCTTAGAGGACCCCTTTCAGTATTTCCTGTAGGGCTGATTTTGTGTTTGCAGATTCTTTTAATTTCAGTTTGTCCTGGAAGCTTTTTCTCTCTCTTATAGTCAATGACAGCCTAGCTGGATATAGTATTCTTGGCTGTGTATTTTTCTCATTTAGTGCTCTGAATATATCATGCCAGTTCTTTCTGGCCTGCCAGGTCTCTGCGGATAGGTCTTCTGCTGCCAATCTAATATTTCTATCATTGTATGTTACAGACCTCTTGTCCCAAGCTGCTTTCAGGATTTTCTGTTTGTCACTGAGACTTGTAAGTTTTACTATTAGATGATGGGGTGTGGACCTATTTTATTGATTTTGGGGGGGTTATCTGTGCCTCTTGGATTTGATGCTTGACCCCTTCCCCATATAGGGAAATTCTCTGCTATAATTTGCTCCAATATACCTCTGCCCTCTCTCTCTTTCTTCTTCTTCTGGGATCCCAGTTATTCTAATATTGTTTTGTCTTATGGTATCACTTACCTCTCAAATTCTCCCTTTGTGGTCTAGTAGTTGTTTATCTCTTTTTCTCAGCTTCTTTATTCTCCATCATTTGGTCTTCTTTATCACTAATTCTCTCTCTGTCTCATTTATCCTAGCAATAAGAGCCTACATTTTTTTATTGTACCTCATTAATAGCCTTTTTAATTCTAACTTGGTTAGATTTTAGTTCTTTTATTTCTCCAGAAAGGGATTCATTTCTCCAGAAAGGGATTCTCTAATGTCTTCCATGCTTTTTTTAAGCCCAGCTAGGACCTTGATAATCATCATTCTGAACTCTAGATTTGGCATCTTACTAATGTCTGTATTGATTAGGTCCCTAGCCATGGTACTGTCTCTTTTTCTTTTTCTTGAGGTGATTTTTTTCACCTTGTTATTTTATCCAGATAAGAATACTTGAATGAGAGAACAAAATACTAAAAGGGTAGCAACAACCCCAGAAAAATATACACTAACCAAATTGAAGGAGACCCAAAACTGGGATAAGAAAAGAGGAATTAAAACATACATACATAGATATGTCTATGTATGTATATATATTAGATTGGTCAATAGAACAGAGCCACACACTTGATTTTGAGGGTATTTTGGTCTGTTAGATGAAGCTGCCTCCCAAAATTTTAAAGAAATAAAAACATATATACATACATACATACATATATATACACACACACACAAAAGATGGAATATGACTATAAAGATGAAAATTAAAGATTCTAAAAAACAAATTGATAAGAGGTTGGTTGAGAAAACAAAAAAGAAAAAAAAAAGGAAAGAATGTGATCAGTCTGGACACTGGAATGAAGTCATGCAATAGATTTAGGGTATATTTTTATCTGTTAGAAGAAACTGTATCCCCAAATTTTAAACTAACTAGAACCTATATGTATAGAAAAAATAAGGCTAAATACAATGAAGGGGTAGAATATTACTATAACAATGAAAATTTTAAAAGATTTTTTAAAAGGTATTGATAAGATAAAATAGTTAAAAATGTTAAAATATAAAAATGGAAAAGTTAAAAAAATAGAATAAGAAAAAAATAAAATTTATAAAGTTAACTGCGAAAGACTAAAGGATCATGGGGGAAAAAAAGCTATGAATTCTATGTGTTGCTTTCCCCCAGCTCTGGAGTTCCACAGTTCTCATTGATCAGTGACCTTGACCTTGGCTGGATGTTCTTGTTGATATTCTGGGGGAGGGGTTTGTTCTCATGATTCTCAAATGTCTTTGTCTGAGGTGGAATTGCACCACCCTTGACAGGGGCCAGGCTATAAATCTGCTTGGGTTTGGTCTCGAGAACTTTTGTTCCCTGAATGCTTTCTGTACAGCCTAGGAGGGCGGGAATGAAAATGGTGGCCTCCCAGTTTCCAGCCCCAGAGGACCGGAGAGCTGGGGGCCCCACTCCTCATTGCAGCCTCAGGGAAAGCAGTCAGTCCCTCTTGTCTCCCTGGTCTCCAGCCAGAATCCATACTCACCCAGCCTGTGACCAAGCATTTCTATCTCTGGCACACAGCCGCGTTTGGAGTCTCCAAACCCAGCAGACTGCTGTAGCATGCTCCTGTGCCACTCCTTCCAGAGGAGGAAGGAAGGGGTGTCCCCTGATATGCCATGTGTAGTGTCCCTGCTCAAAAAGCAGTGACCTCATAGTGCCTCGGATCCCAGTTTAAGGTAACCCCGAAGTTAGAGTCCACTTCTCAGCTCCATTTCTACACCAGCTTCCCTGTTGTGATACCCGGGAGCTCTGCCACACCCCAGAACCCCTGGTCTTTTTGTGACCCCGTGTGTCCTGAGACCACACTGTCCCTGCAAGGGCTCCATGCCACTTTGCTTCTGGAGTGACATCCCTCAGTGGAGCAGACTTCTAAAAGTCTGATTTTGTGCTCCACTGCTCTCCTGCTTGCTGGGAGACAACCCCTCCACTCATGGTCTATCTTCCCGTACATTGCCTTGGAGTCACTTCTCTGCACATCCTACCTTCCAGAAAATGGTCACTTTTCTGTTCTGAGAATTGCTGCTCTTTTTCTCTTTGCTCTCCTGTTGAGTATGTAAGTGTTCAGAATGGTTGGATAACTATCTAGCTGAACTCCTGGGGACTGATTATATTAGTTCTCCTATTCCTATGCCATATTGCTCCTCCTCCCTCCCTTAATACATGGTTTAATGCTGGGTGCCCAGTAGACATTTAGAAATATTTTTTGAGTATCAGGGGATTTGGCTATCATAAACCTCCAGATGAATGAATGAAAAAAATTGATATCAAACCTTCAAGCAGGTATCCATTTTTCCTAGTAGACCATATTTTTTGTGGGATATGCTATATATCACTGAGCTATATTAATTTTGAGATAAGTAACTGGAGAGCAGCTACTATAATAAGAATAAAAGAGCTAGCTCTGCATTTATAAAATCCTGTCATAACTTAGAGAAGTTAACTCATTTAAATTAGAGCAGTTCTTTTGATTTGTGTTCACAACAATGGCTGCTGGCTGGACATGTTCTTATGTAAGAAGCTCATGTCCTCCCAGCAGCCTGAAAGTCTGGACCATCCATGTCCATCTTCTTTTTTTCTTTTTCCTTTTTTTTTTTTTTTTTTTTTTTTTTTTTTTTTTTTAGGGAGAACACAAATGGGATGGGGAGAGGAAGTGGGAGAAGGAGAGAGAGAATCTCAAGCAGGCTTCATGCCCAGCACAGGAGCCCAAGACAGGGCTCAATCTCTCAGAGGAGATCACGACCTGAGCTGAAATCAAGAGTGAGATACTTTACCAGCTGAGCCACCCAGGAGCCCCCTTGTCCATCTTTCTATTGCTAGTGCCTAATACCTACAGAGTTCTCCTAAGAGTGAACGGCCCCTTTAGACGTGGGGGTTCTGGGTATACAGCAATGAACTTCATTCCAAGCTGTGTTACATCACTTGAAGCTGAAATATATCTTGTCTTCCTATGGGTTTTAACAGATTTCAGATTCTCATAGCAAAAGAAATTGGGTGGGGAGTCAGGGTACCAGAAATAAAATCCCAACTTCTAACTCTGAGAATCACCTGCAAATGAGTCACCTAACCTTGCTGAGCTTCCCTTTTTAAGCCCATAAAATGAGAGGAAATGTAAAAGTTGACCCAATGTCTGCTAAGGCCTTATACAGTTTAAAATTCCTTTATAACTTTTTGTGGGGAAATTTAAACAAGATTTGAACCCAGGTATCCTAACTCCACAGGTTGGGAGTTAGGATACCTGGGTCCTGGTTCTACCCCCTAATAATAGTTTTGTGACACTGGCCTATATGGCCTTTTTTGAGAGGACTTAGGGGCTGCAGGGTGGGTTCTGAGGTCCTTTCCAGATTTAAGAATCAAAACTTAGTCACCAAGCCACCTGTGACATTGAACACAAAGACCTCACTCTTGATCTGAAATACTGGGCACCATCCTTTGCACACTGAACCAATGATTTCTTTTGCAGAGGTCATCAGAGTGGAAATGGAAACCCACCATTAAGTTTCAATGTTTAAAATCTCTCATCAGTTGGAAGCCTGGGTGGTTCAGTCGGTTAAGCATCTGCCTTCAATTCAGGTCATGATCCTAGGGCCCTGGAATCCAGTCCTGCATTGGGCTCCCTGCTCAGCGAGGAGCCTGCCTCTCCCTCTGCCTGCTGCTCTCCTTGCTTGAGCTCTCTCAGTCTCTCTTGCTCTCCGTCTTTCTCCCTCTCTCTGGCAAGTAAATAAATAAAATCTTTTTAAGAAATAAAAGATGAAATGCCTCATCAGAAACCATATAAACTAAAGTTACAAATTCTTTTCTTGGCAATGAACTGAGATCATTGATTAGCTCATATGTCATGATTATCTCATGGTAAATGGCTACCTCAGGCTTTTAAGAAAATTTTTTTGACAGTAAGATATGCCTAACAAAAACAGGAAGCAGATTGCTAATAATTATAGTCTAGGAGACCACAATTTCCAAAATATTTTCTTGAAAGCATATATAGGGTCTTTAGTAGTGAAAAGGTGATTAAAGGCAAAGTCATTACAGAATAGCTCTTGTATAGGAATGTTACGTGAATCAAGAACCTGTTTAGGTGCCAGATAGGTTTTTTGATTCCAGATAACTACACATTCATTGAACATCTTCTGTAAGCCATGCTCATGTTGATATTAGTGACAGTAATAACCATGTACCTATGTTCGAAGGACCTACAGTCTAAAAGGAATGGAAATATAGACTTGTAAACTGTGTAACTTACAATACTGTGTATAGCAGGTGTTTGCTTGGGCTCTGCTATTCTGGAAAGACCAAAAACTCACATTTTCTAAGGCCTAAGGGTCCAAACAAATGTTTGGAGGACTCAAGAATAATCAGGTGTTTCAACTATTCTGAGAAACCCGTGGTTCCCAGACAAGGCTGCAGTGTTTAGCCAGGACCACTATGTCACAAGCTTGGGTCATAGTCATAGCCTCATGTAGTGCCTGTCCCTAGTCAGGGCTGCACAGAGTCTTCAACACCAGGTGCCTCACCATGCTGTTGCTCTGGGTTCTGGAATTAGAAAAAAAGAAAGAAAAAGAAAAAACCTTTCCCTAAGGAGCCCTCTAAGATCTACCTTTCATTGGACCCCTAACCCTACATGCTTACTGCTTCCCATCCTCAATAACAAGGAGGAAGCAAGAAGGACTTTCTGTCCAGATGGTAGGGCTGTGAGTTCACAGACCTGGTCTCCTTTCTGTCCAGCTTCACTGACTGCCACCAGGGCCCTCCACTGGAAAGAGTGATTCTCTTTAGCCTTTTCTCACCAATATCTGAGGTCTCCTTGGTTTTCCTGAGGAAATGGGTAACACTTGACTTTGGAGAACTTGCTGAAAATCTTCTTGCCCATTTCTGTGACTCTCCTTACCAACCAAAGTCTTAGATTCTCTACTGGGGAAGTGTGGCAGAGAAGAATGGATAGAAGTAGCAGTGCCTTGTGTCTGGGAAAAGGGGAGAACTCTTGAAGTGGTCATATCTCATTTTGGTTCTTTAAAGGAAAGTACAAGTCAACCATCCTACACAGAGAGAATAGTACAATATGTACAAAACTCTAAGCAGTTCAGTAGCTCTGAATTGAAAACTATAAGACAGATCAGCAAGATATGAACCTATGGGGGTGAGCACAAACCCTAAGAGAATAAGTTGATTTTTAACTACCCATGGAAGGGATATATATAAACTTCTCATGTAAAGTTGATGCACAATGTTACATTAGTTTCAGGTGTATAACATAGTGATTCAGCAATTTTATCCCTTATGCTATGTTCCCCATAAATGAAGCTACCCTCTGTTACCATACAAAAGGTCATCAAAGTATTATTACTATATTCCTCCTGCTGTGTCAGGAAGCCTGTGTCTCCCACTCCCCTTCACCCATTTTCCCATCCCCTACTCTCTCCCCTACAGCAACCAATAGTTCCCTATTTAGAGGTCTGATTCTACCTTTGGTTGTTGATTCACTTCACAAGATTCATACCATCTCTTCCTTATCCATTTGTCTATCAGTGGACACTTAGGTTGCTTCCATACCTTGGCTTTTGTAAATAATACTGCAATAAACTTGGGGTTACATATATCTTTTCAAATTAATGTTTGTGCTTTCTTTGGGTAAATAGCCAATGGTGGAATTATTGGATCATATAGTGCTTTATTTAATTTTTTGAGGAAACTCCATACTCTTTTCCACAGTGGCCATACCAGTTTAAATTATCACCAGCAACTTATAAACCTTTCTTTTTATTCTACGTCCTAATACTTGTTATTTCTTGTCTTTTTAAATTTTAGCCATTCTAACAGATGTAACTTGATATCTCACTGGTTTTGATTTGCATTTCCCTGACAAGTGATGTTAAACATCACCTATGGAAGGCTTAACTCTTGCCAAGCACTGTCCTAAGAGTTTATCTGTATTCAACTATCTATATCACAATCCAATGAAATAAGCACAATTGTTATCCCATTTTACAGATGAGGAAACTGGAGATTAGCAGAGATAACTTGTCTAGAATCACACAATTTGTCAGTGGCAGAACTGGAACTCAGACTAGAGTTTTTTTATTCTGAAACTTATACTCAAACTAAATTTTTTGCACCCTTGAGAATCCTTGATGTCACAAACGGGGGTCCACTGGAAGCCCTAAGATAGGAGGAAGGGTGGAGCAGGGAGGGGAATAGAACCATAGAAAGAATAATGTTGTGTATACAGGAGGATAGAAAAAAGCAAGACTAGATGGAGGAAAATTTCAGTGAATTTAGACTTGATGGTTTAGGCAATGAAAAATCCCAGGTATATGTGATTAATCTAAATAGATCATCTATATTTTTTAAATGACTTTTAAAATAGTTGTGTACAAACTACTTTCCATCTGCTGTTTTCAGTCTTTGTTGTTGGAGATATTCACTGTTTCTTGAGAGATAAGTTCCTATGTCCTTTTTTTCTTTTGGTGTCACACTATTCAATTTCAGCAGTGGAAATTGAGGTCAGAAAATAGGAAATTACAACTTCATGTAGAGAATCACTCATGCAAGGTTCTGACGATCTTGGTTGCACACAGATATGCTTATTAAGGAACCCAAGAGAGGAAAGTAATGGAAAAAAACCTTAGCACAGTTTTAATCTGAACTATTTTCAGGTGTTGTAGTATTTTATTTCTTTTTCTGTCCTAAGAGAAGAAATAGAAATTTTGTATAACAAAGCCACAAGATTGGCCTCAATAGTTTATTTGACCTGTAGAAGTGAAACCTTTGCTGATCTTTTTTAGGGGCAGAATAAGCAGTTTTAACTTCAGAAGTAAGAAGATAAATTGCTTATATCATATGTGTTACTGTGACCATTTTCTGTTTTCCTCATTCCTAGGTAGTACCTAGGAAATATTTATCTCTTTTGATTTAGTGTGCAGTAACCTAAGTGAGTATGAAGTTCCTTTTCTATTCTTTAAGGCACTTAACTAGACTTCTAATAGGATGAACCATAGATACACTAACAGAACCAGAATGATCATTTTTCCTAGTATTAAAGCTAGTATTACAATCAACTACATGAGTGACAGGGATCAATGCCCTGGGCATCATACTCTGTTCCTTCTCCTCCTGCAGCCCCATTCTACTCAAAGTGTGCCATCCTTTGACTGTGTTGGAATCCAGGGCCCTGGAATCCACCCCTGAAAGCCTCAAGCCCACATCTAGGACCCACATGAGCCTTGCAGCCATAGGCCCAATTGGTATGATGGGGCAGCTGTATGTTTGGGCTATATTTGAAGTTCGGATATACAGACTAGAGTATCCAAAGCCAGGAGTAGAATGTAGCAAATGGGTAGCAGGCTAGGGGCCAACTGTCTCTGCTGCTATGCTACACTTGGGTGCAGTACTGCCATTAGATCCAAGAATTCTAAGTTTGAACCTGGACTTCCGGGCTGTTAGGGAGGTATGCTTGTCAAGGTAAAAGGAAAGAACATTTTATCTTTATTACCTTGATTTGTAACTTCTAACTAACATTTACACATTTAGGGTTTTTTTTTTTTAAGTTTTTGCTTAAATTCCTTTTAGTTAATATACGGGGCAATATCTGTAGTAGGTATACAATAGGGTGATTCAACATTTCCATACAATGCCCAGCGCTCATCGCAGCAAGCACACTCCTTAATCCCTATCACCTATACTACCGCCTCCTCCCCACTGCCTCCCATCTGGTAACCATCAATTTGTTTGCTATAATTAAGAATCTCTTTCCTGGAATGTTTCTATTTACACTTTAACTCAGGTTCCACAAATGTTAGGGATAGGTCTGGAATGACATCTCACCCAAAACCATTGAATCAGATTTTCTCACCTTGGAATGTGGAATTTGTGTTGGTTTCTGCAGGTCACTTGAACTGGAAACATCCAAACTTCCAAGCTGAGTCCCAACAGGTGTAGGACAATCCATTACAGTCTATTAGCTTTTAGAATAAGAACTTTAGAGGTGGCCTGATTCCTGTTCTATCCAAGACTTGGTTGCTGACCTTTTTCTTAACTTTTATAGCATACCACAGTATCCTTCCCATAATGTCCCTGTCCTGCTACCTTATTTTCAAATGGGTGTTCATTACCTGCTTTCTATAATCTGTGTTTCTACTTAAACCATGAGGATTAACAAATGCATTGTTTAATAACCTAGGACATTGTGTTGGAGGCTTTCAAAATCTTTCATAAAATTTGTATCTGCTGTATCAGTCACTTCAAAGAGTCTTGTTGGAAGACTCTTCTAACTGGCTAATAACAGGCTAAAAGTGTTATACGGACTTAACCAAATCTTCTACACCTACATGTTGTAACTGAAAAATGAACTTTACTGGTTTTCAATTATCCCTTCATCTCTGTTTTATATTTGCCTTGAGATCCAGAGGTGTTTTGTTTTGTTTTTTTCCTAAGGCAGTGCAGTATACACATTTGGTTTTTATTGTTCAGATTCTGAATAGAGAATTCTTCATAGAAAGGACCAGCTGTAGGAAGATGCAACCTCTTCTGAAGAGGTGTTAAGGGATAGGTTCTGTCACCAACAGTGGCCATTAGCCTCACAAGCCCATTTCTCAGAGGAAAGTCTTCCAAATATATCAGCTCTTTGTTTTCTCTCCCATATTTTTCAGTTTCTTCTCACCTCAGTGTGACTCCACTCTAGTTGAGATTGTCAAGAAAACTTCTTTTTCCTGAGGATGAGAGTTGTACCTCTATATTACTGACACCAAATAACTTTCCAAGGTGCTTACTGCATAGCATTTTGTCCCCTTAACATGTACATTAAAATAATAGTTTTATCATAAAAACAAATAAGCAATGAACTATGAGGGGCAGGAGTAATGTTTCCTCCCTTAGAAACAGAATGTAGTCTGGGACCTCTCTCTCTCTCAGAGTTATATCACAAGTTATTGTTCCACAAAACTCAAAGGTTAGTGCTGGTACCTGAAATGGAGACAGAATTGGAATGGACTGCCCCAGAAGGCTGTGGGTTTCTGGTTACTCCATGAATTCTTTCTAGATTACCCACATGTACTACAAGAAGAAATTGAAGCCAAGAGGAGCTAATAATATCACATGTCACTCTTTAAACTTACATATAGTGCCAGTCATCCTGGACTCCTTCTAACTCAGTGTAACTTTTCTTTTCTCCACTTTTAGCTCCCTGCCTCTTCCAGGACCCTCCCCAAAATCATTGTCTGAGGAGGTTGTGGTAACCTGAATGGATGAAGGAATGTTCAAGGTGGTGATGTTGGGCTGAAGCAGTAGACTTTAAAAGAGCTTAAGTATATCCATACTATAGACGATTACTCAGCCTTTAAAAAATGAATTTCTGACACATGCTACAAACTAGGTAAAATCTGAAGACCTTTTACTAAGTGAAATAAACAGAAAAAGAAAAATGATTCCTTTTAAATAAAATTCCTAAAGTAGAGTCATAGAAAGTAAAATGGTAGTTTTTAGGGGCTGTAGGGAGGGGTATATGGTTAGTTGATGTTTATTCTCTCCACCCCTGCTTGCTTTTTCTGAATTTCCATTTCTTAGACACTGCTAGAGCATATTCCACATCCTACATAACTGACTCTTATCCCAGAATCTCTTAGACTGTGATAGAACAGTTTCTACATTAGGATGGACCTTAGTGACCCAAATTTTGCAGGGGACACAAAGGGCCCTCTCGAGCTTGAGTTTTGAAGGGACCAGCGGTGGGACCAGACCTCTAGGTGGGCTGCAGAAACTATAGGCACAAGAGGTTATCTGCTGCATGAAAAGGATAAACAAATTCCTTTATTCCACTCAGATCACACATATCTACACTTAAAAATCTCTGGTGAGTTTCCTTCTCCCTTGCATTAAAAATGAGAGTCCTGGCTCCATAGCTCAGGGGTTAGAGCACTGGTTTTATAAAAACCAAAGTCCTAATGCCTTCAAGGCCCTCCTTCTGATGCCTCCCCCTGTTCTTTCCCTGGCTCACTCGTCGCCAGCCACGCTGCCTCTTCATTATTCCTCAGTCATCAACACACTCCTGTATCTCAGCTCTTGCTCTTGTTCTTCCCTCTGCCTAAAATGTTTCGCCCCCAAAGGCCCTTGTGGCTTTCTCATTCATCTCCCTCATGTCTTTATGCAAGTGTCACTTCAATTATATCCCCTTAGGCCACCATATTTAAAATTAGAAGAATTAAAATTAAGAATTAGAATTCCCTGCCTTCTAGTCTCCATGGTGCTCCTCACCATCTTGCAGAATATATGATTTACTTACCTGTTATGTATGTGTATTGTCTCCCTGACAGATGTCGGGGATTTTATATTTTTGATCATTTCTGTTTCCTCTTTGCTTAGAATGGTGTGTGGTCCATATTCAACAAATACTTAAGTTACTAAATACAAAAATGAACTAGTGTTTGCTTCCTAGAATGGTTAGAAATTCTAGAGCTAAACAGAAAGGTCTTTCCCTTTAGAATGGAACTACAAATGGAAGCTGCATAGGTCCACAATAATCCCAGAACTCTAGGATAACTCTAAAGAATGTTAATCTATATATTGTTGGCAATAGTAGTAATGCCAATGTCACTAAACTCTCAAGTGAACCATGATAAAATAAACCTATCTTTTCCAGAAAACCCACATCCTTTAGGAAATCAGTAGAATTAATCGCCATATTAACTGCAGCAACTCAGCGATATGAATACCAAAGGCATCTTGTAGCATTCTCTCTTGTGAATAAGATCAAGGGAAGATAGAGAACTTTACATCATTACAATTCATGAAAGCTGCAGTTGTTTATAAATTTTATTTTTTTCAAACATATATTTTTATCCCCAGGGGTACATGTCTGTGAATCACCAGGTTTACACATTTCACAGCACTCACCATAGCACATACCCTCCCCAATGTCCATAACCCCAACCCCACTCTCCCAACCCCTCTCCCCCCAGCAACCCTGTTTGTTTTGTGAGATTAAGAGTCACTTATGGTTTGTCTCCCTCCCAATCCCATCTTGTTTCATTTACTCTTCTCCTACCCCCTTAATACCCCATGTTGCATCTCCTCTCCCTCATATCAGGGAGATCATATGATAGTTGTCTTTCTCCGATTGACTTAACCCCTGCCACATGTCAAACACTACACTGGTAGTTAAGTTCACTTCAACTCACCAACCTTCTAGTCGATGTAATATTATCCGGAGAAAACTCAGGGTCAGAAAAGTTATTTTTCCAAATTTATGCTCCCACGTGATTCAAACTTAGGTTTTCTGAACCCCAAATCCAAAACTATTATATTATGCTATGCTGCGTCCATAAGTAATAAAACTCAGACCAGTTGGGGTTTATTTTTGCTGACACTGAACTAGATTTGAAATTACCAACCTTCTATAACTACTTTTTATCTGGATTATTAAAAACACTGACTACAGTGATGAAACTTTTCCACAGTAAAGAGAAATAATAATTTAAAGGTTGCTATCTTTTCTAAATTCATTTTTTTAAAATCATCTTGGCTTATCACTGGGGAAGATCTCTAAGCAATAAAAGAAATGCAATGAAAAGAAAAGGCAATGTATCATAAAATGTGTTTTGCATGTTGATAACCTGGGATTCATTCATTACTTATGATAAGTGTGAAAACTGTTTTTGATGAAATTCATGAATAGGACAGTTTTAGTCAGGTGAAGTCCTTAACCTTTAAGCTGGTTGAGTACATTGTTGAAATGTACAACAGGGCCTTGGGGCAGTTTTCCAAATATAATTAGGTTTGTAGTTTATTTAAGTATGGATTTGAAGTTCTCTTATATTTATAATATATTTTCAGTGATCAAGAGCTGGGAAAGTGTTTGGAAAGAGACTTGGAGGAAAGTGACAATATGTTAGTGAGCATCAGAGGAAAAGACTTATCTTAGAACAGCCATTATCATTTAATCTATTCTATTTTTTCTCCCAAGATAAACTATACCTTAAATGATTCCAGCTACTTTTAACTAAAATAAATAAATTGGTATATTCCTTTCCCACCTTAGGTATTGCTCAGTTACACTTATATTCTATTGCTTTGTCTCTTAATTGGCAATTTTGGCCATTTGAATGATGACTGGCAGCCATAATTTAATCAGGGAATATCTGCATTCCCTGGTAACTGGTATAATCTGAATTTGAATTCTGTTATGTGTCTGTTTCCATTTGGTAGGAAGAATTCTGGGCTGTATGTCTACAGCATAAAAAGTGAGAAGTGCAAGAAAAGCCTGGAGAGGAAAGCAGGGGCCCACTGGCATAGAGTCTTGCAGGTTATGCTAAAAACTTGAAGAATTTTATCTTTTCATAAATGGTAAGATACTGAATAGTTTTAAGGAGGAGAGACAGGATTCTATTTGCATTATTTTTTTCCCCAAAGATAACTTGCCTGCATTGTGCAGTACAGATTGAAGGGGGCAGGATGGTATCAGAGAGAACAGTTAGGAGGCTCAGTAGTAGATGAGAAAAGAGAGAGCAGAGAAAAAGCACTGATGATGAAGAAAGATTCAAGGTCAGAACTAGAGGTCAAATGAACTAGATTTGGCAATGAACTGGATGTTTGAATGAGAAAGAACTTTCAAAGACACACCCTGATTTCTGGCTCGAGGGTGTCTGGATTTGGGGTAGTACTTAAAACCAAGAAGTGGTGGATTTGAGGAAAATAGAATTTTATTGTTCGATATTATGCTTGATGTGTCTGGGATACATTCAGGAAGACATAACTAGTTATATAGTCAGGTATCTGAGCAGGAACTCAGAAGAGAGGTTTTAGAGATAAATTTTGGGGAGTTAGCAACATATAGATGTGTCAGGTAAGAGGATGACATGGGAAATGGAGAGGAGAAGTGAGTTGGGGGAAATTGGAGGGGGAGCATGAGAGACTGTGGACTCTGAGAAGCAAACTGAGAGTTTTGGAGGGGGGCCGTGAGGGGTTGGGTGAGCATGGTGGTAGATATTGTGAAGGGCATGTATTGCATGGAGCACTGGGTGTGGTGCATAAACAATGAATTCTGGAACACTGAAAAGAAAAAAATTAAGAGTTGAGATTGCCAACGAAAGATCTATGGAATGAGAAGAAAAGGTCCTAAAAAATAACATTTAGAGGTACAGGAGACAGACACACAGTTACACCTATGTTGCTCTACAAACGTGCGTTACATACCTTATGTGGAACTGGGCATGTCAAGATACTCAGGGAGCTTGCACTGCAGGGAGGAAGATAGCAATGGGAAGAAAGCATTACCATCCATTGCTATATTTATGACCTATGTATTACACTTGTGTAATATGCAAGCAAGGGCTAGAAGTACTGTTGTGGCCCTATGACATACAACGTACCACGCTGCCCTCCATCTGGATTAGAGATCAGAGGAGCCTCTACAGAAAAGCCACCTAGCTCCGTGTTAGAGGATAAAGGGAACACTTCATATGAACAAGATGGGGAAAAGGGTTTTCAATGCAGAAGAACAAAGACAAGAAGGGATAAGTCAGCACACCACTCTCAGGAAATAAAAGGGACTCTGGTATGGCTGAAAAGCCAGCATGTGGGTTGGGTAAGGGAGGCAGGAGAGGAGGCTGACTAGCACCTAATTCCATACATGATGGAAAGTTGCTGAGGGAGAAACTTCAGAACCTACGGTAGTGGCTGGCAGGAGCAGAACTTCAGTAAATATTGACTGAATGCATAATCAGATTTATATTTCACAGAGACCCTACTAGTAGCAACAGAGAATATATTGGCTTGAGGAGAGAGGCAAGTCGGAAGTCCACTTGGAGGCTCCAACAGAACCAGCTGAGTCATTAGACCTGGAGGGAGACCAGGCAGGTGTATGGAAAAGCTGCTGAGCTATTACCATTATTCTGCCAGATACAGAGAGACATGGGCCAGGGTGACACACACAGCCAGAGAGACAGAGACACGCAGAGCCAGAGCCAGAGAGACACACGCAGCCACACAGACAGAAAAAGAGACCTACAGAGAGCCAAAGCAACACACACATGGAACCAGAGCCAGAGAGAGACAGACAGATGGGCAAAGGGAGGCACAGATGGGGGGAGACAAACACATACACACACATATACAAATACCCACACTTAAGACCCTCCAAGGTTTAAGGAAACTGATTCAACGAATATTTGTTGAATGCCTACCAGAGGCAGAGCTCTTTGCTGAAGATTCCAGGGAATGCAAAACCTCACATATGGAACAGGCCTACCCTTTGTAAGGAAGAACAGTGGAAGAGTTATCTTTGCTGTTGACTTAGAAAACCAGCTTTTCTGAAATTTATCACCTTTTAGAGAAAGGAAAGGATATTTTTTAAATTTCTAGGTATATTATGTAGATGTTTTGTTTGACTGGCTTTTTGTTCTTTGTACTATTTAAGAATTATCTGGTTATACTTATTCTCCAGCAACATGGAATTATTTTCCAGGGGTACACGATGGTTGATTTCAACACAATCACAAGGCTGTTATCACAAAGAACTTGATTTTTTTTTAACCACTGTGACTTCCTATCATTAAGTGTCTTTAAAATTTGCCTTTTCAATTTATTTTAGTATTCTTTCTGGAGGGAAATAGATGAAGAGACCTGGATTTTGGGGCTCGCTCTATCCCCAAATCCTTCCCCTCTCTGTATCCTCCTCACCCCAGTCCAGATTTGCAATTGTGGTCTTGTTAGCCAGCATTTCAGCTCCTCCTTTTCTGAATCTGAAGACACCATGTATTTAAGCAAAAGAAATCCAATGATAAGAGGTGGGGCGATAGGAGGTAGGTATAGATGATGGGGTAGGAGTTTTCAATTTTTGGTTTTATATTTGAGAGGAAGGAGGAGATAGCATCATATTAGCTCCATTTCCCCAGCTCCATCATTCTTTGATGTCAAACTACTTAGAAATATTTTGGATAGACCCAGAGGTTTAGACATAGGGGCATATCCATTAGTCTCTGGCTCTCTATTCTGGACCAATAAGGGAACTCCACCAAACTTGTAAAGACCATCTTTAAAATCCCAATGGCTATAGGCCCAGACAGAATCTCACTTGTATATGGTATTTGACTGCGTTATGAAGAACCTTCATTTCCATTCTCATTCCACCCTTCTAAGGCTTTGTTACACAAGTGAGGTTTCACCATTCTGTAAGGACCAGGCAGGAGGGAAATTAAACCATTGATCCAAGCTTTGAAACCCATTTCAATAACCTGAACTCCAATGCTCCTTCCACTCAACATGGGTGGCATAAAGTCAGGTTTACAACTGGACATCACACTGTGATAGCACATCACCAGGAGTCCTCTGAATTCTTTGTCATATGTGCTACATAACTGATGAGTCATAAATGACCTGTGTTTGGGGCTAACCAGTAATTGTTATACCAATCCATGTTTCCTGTTATGTGGCCCTTGTGGGGCTATTTGGAGGGAAAAGAATGGGGTCCTGGGAGTAGAAATGTCTCAAACAGAGACTACGTCAAACAAGCAGGGTCTAAGGTTATGGGTTTTATGCCTCTGATCAGCTTAGGCCAGGAAAGGGCATCCCTGCAGCACTCTCCTCCAGACTCCTTTTCTCACCCAACTCCATTTATAGCCTGACCAATGCAGGCAAAACTGAAGAAATAGTAGTAATAAGAACTCCTCCAGTTGCCTGCCCAGTTTGCTTCTCTGCTTCCACCGAGACTAGGAAGATTCCAGCACACAATGAAACTTATATAAGCCTGGTGAAAATATGAGTGGCAAGTATTTTATATCCAAGAAAGGGATGGATAAGAAATAACCTCAGGGAAAACGGAGCCAAGGATAAACTAAAGGAAAGATTCTTTGTAATGAGTTGGGTTTTTTTTTCCTTAATACTTTACAGATACTTCATCTTTACTACCATGAGCTCCTCAGTGCTGAGTCTTTCACCTTCTGATTCACACAATAGTGGCTGCTTGAAAGTCAGGGATTGCAGAGATTAAACACTCCTTTTTAATGATGCCATTACAGAGTCACATGAGGGATCTCCCTGTCATTTTCAGCTGAGTGCATCCTCTTCTCTTTCAGGAACCTCTGAACAGGCATCAAAGCCAGTCTGTGATCTCCTGCAAGATTAGGTTGAGAGGAGGTTTACTTTCTTTTCTTCATAGATCTTGATTAATGCAGAACAGAAGAATTCAAGCAGAATAGAATGTTATTTTAAAGCAGTTTAGAGTAAAGACTTTGAATGTTTTTCACGGCCAGCTGCAAAGGGGTTTTAGAGTTAAGCTCAAGAGGGACATATATCCTTCCATCTTTCCATCAAAATCCATTTCTCCTGCCTCTTAATAGTTATGTATCTCACAGTGGGCATTCTCTTTCTTCAGCTCATTAGAGCGGGTAAAATCACAGAAACCATACTAATGGTAAAGTCGGATCCCTGTTATCAGAGATTGAATTGTAGTTCTACCTGGATGGCAACAGCCAAAACACTTGCATATATTAGTTTCCAGTATCTAATTTTATAGAGTAGAAGTATCTTTGTGCCCTGTTTTTCTAGAATGACCAAATTGTATTGTTCTGCAATTAGGATTACTATTAAAAAGAAATTTCAGGCATGCTGAAAGAACGTACTGCTGCAACACTCCAGACCACTTTTGGTGTTTGAGAGATTAATAGTTCTCTACCATTGTGTCATGTTATAATGCCCATGTGTTCCCTAATTTGATCCTATTGATGGTGTTGTAATGAATGAGCTTCGTTATTCATCACTTACAGAGATCACAAAGGTGGAATCTTTGGCCTCAA
Source organism: Lutra lutra (assembly GCF_902655055.1). Lineage (NCBI taxonomy): Eukaryota > Metazoa > Chordata > Mammalia > Carnivora > Mustelidae > Lutra > Lutra lutra. Next base: position 66,815,571 of record NC_062281.1, read on the forward strand.
GTCTCACAGCTAGTAAGAGAAAGCCAGGACTAGAGTCCAAAGTTGAAAACCAGAAAATTTAGATGGATCTGGCCACCTATCGTTCCTAGCCTTTGAGGCCTGGGGTCATGTAGAAAAAGTTGAGACCTCTTTAGATGGGTCAGAATAATTTCATGATACACACAGAACTATTTCCAGCCTCATGGAACCTTGCCACGGAGATTGTATAGACAGGCATTCTATACACTCTATCTACTCTATACCCTACAAAAGGCTCTTCATCAGTTGCCCTCAATTCTGATCCAGCTCCTATAACAAAAGGAGCAGGAGGGAACTCAGTATGAGGGTTGAGGTTTCCGCTCTTTGCCCTCAGGAGCCCTAGCTTCTTTTCACATCCCATGTTGCACACTACAAATAAAGCCATTCATATTCTGGAAATCTCCGAGTATTCCAGACTTCTAAAATCTTGTAAAATTCTAAATCTGTTTTTCTTCCCAGCATCTGGCACCCATACATCAAAAAGTCTCCATTCACTTAGTTTTTATTCACCAAATGGGGAAAATTAAGTACTTAGTAAGAAGACACTAAAAAATGCAGCCTGAAGAAGGTATTGAAGAGTAAAAGTCCTTATATAATTATAAAGCCATTAAGCTTCATGTAAATTCATTTGGGGATAGGAAGAAGATAAATAGATTTTAGTTTTTGCCTTTGAACATAGCTGACAATTCTTTGACTCTTCCACTTCTGTGTAGTTAATTTTAGACTGCTAATAATAACCTCCCCTTCCTGATTATTCTTAATTAAACTCAATCCTGGGCTATTATTAAATGCCAAAACTCTGCATCCTCAGAATATTCTTCCAGAAGGCTTTGACTTATAGGAACCCAACAAGATTATTCTCCACACCCATCCCTGCAGGTTGCCTTGTACATTAAATACCTTGTACATTAAAACCTTCCAAATTACCCCCGGCAGACATTCCAGCAAACCTCTGTGCAATTTGGAAAAGAAAATTGGACAAGAGCATTGAGAGCAAGTGCACATAGGTTCATGTCGTGGTTTCTGTGTGTGAACATTGAGGTTGTCCTCATCGTGCAGCAGCCGCGGATTGTTGTGGGAGCCTCTGTTAACAACACCACCTCCCCTGCTGCAGGACTGAGGCTTAATAGTAGGAACCAATCAGCACACAGCATTCTTCCAGCACTGTCATTGGTTCAAGGGTAGACTCTGCATCTTGCTTGATTCAGCATTAGTGAAGTTAAGGACTTTGTTTTCAATAGCTGGAAAAGAAAACTACTCCCCAATCCCGACATTTTTTTTTTTTTTTTGGACAATGTGGTACATGAATGTAAGACCCAGCACTGCTGCAGCCATTCTGTAACCCTAATGGAAGTTGGGTAGAGTGAACAGATGAATGTTGAGTGGTGAAAATTGTAGAGAAATCAAGTGGTGCCCTAACCAAATTTTGCTGACCTATTGCTAGACTTTTCATTTACAAACAAATAATTTCCCATGATGGCACAGTGCAATCTGAAGTGGGTTTTCTGTTCATTTGGAACCCCAAACCTCCTAACCAATGTGGTAATTACAGAATAATATATCTTAACCCCTGACAGAAGTGTTCCAGAATTGGTTAAACTAATGGATACAGAGAGTCCTACCACTAAAAAAGAAAACTCAGGGTGCCTGGGTGGCTCAGTGGGTTAAAGCCTCTGCCTTCAGCTGGGGTCATGATCCCAGGGTCCCGGGATGAAGCCCCGCATCAGGCTCTCTGCTCACTGGGGAGTCTGCTTCCTCCTCTCTCTCTCTCTCTGCCTGCCTCTCTGCCCACTTGTGATCTCTGTCAAATAAATAAATAAAATCTTTAAAAAAAAAAAAAAAAGAAAGAAAACTCTCTTTCCTCCAGGAAAGCAATTCACAGGCTTAAACTGACAAGTCTCATACAGGGAGTTGCCATATACATTTAGTAGAGGATATTTTAAAAAGCAGATCCAGGGCTACTCGGCTTTGTTGGTTCTTCAGTCACATGGGAAATGACAAAACCTGGCTGCCTCACTCTCTACTTATTGTCCTCATTTCACTTCAGCTGGTGCTCTTCTTTCTCAATGGTTGGTTTGCTGTTTTGCCACTTTGCCTCGCCATTCCCTTGAGTTTTTACAGTGTTCACTACCATTGTCATTCAAGATTTTTGTCAGATTGAGTGAGCTTAAGCTTCAACGTGGTTCCTGTTTTCTAGAAATTTTCAGATTCAAGGAACAAATTGCAGGTGATTATATCTACTCAATTCTCATGCCAACCATTACTTCTAGACCTAATAAACAATTTTGGACCAACTACTCTTCCTAACATACCAAATAATATTTGATAAGATTTAACTCTAATTCTCAATGCTCTGTGAATATACCAATAATCATTGCCTTGGTCTACCATTTCTTCAATCCTCAAAAGATAGAAATAATCAAATATTCTACCTTAAATTTAGCCAGTTACTAAAAACTCAAGATGATCAAGTAAGAATATACATAAAGCACTTTTAAAAAGCTTGGTAATAGGGTGCCTGGGTGGTTAAGCATCTGCCTTTGGCTCAAGTCATGATCCCAGAGTCCTGGGATGGAACCCAGTGGCATCTCCCTGCTCAGTGGGGAGTCGGCTTGTCCACTCCCCCATTCTCTGCTTGTGTTCTCTTTCTCTCTCAAATAAATAAATAAAATATTTTTTTAAAAAGGCTTGGTAATAATAAACTCAGATCTCATCTATTGGGTAAGGTTTAAATTTATTGTTAGGATTTAAGTAAATCAAACTTTACAGTCACAGATTAATCAATTTAGGCAATTACTATATACTGATTATTCTTTACAAAACCAGATATTCACATGGCATTCAGAGGTCTCCAATACTATTTTTAATAAGTTCTAGATATCCTTGTCGACATCCCAAAAAATTTCAGGGAGGGGAAATACAGGAATTTATAGCTATTCATTTTATACACCTATCTTACTCTTCCTGAAAAAAAATTTCAGCCTTTTTTTTGTTGAAGTAAAACTGACATAAAATAGTTTCAGGTATATAACATAGTGATTTGACAGTTATATACTTCACAAAATACTCCTCTCAGTAAGTATAATTACCATTTGTCACCATACAAAATTAATGTTATAACTGACTGTATTCTTTATACTGTATTTTCACTCCTGTGATTTATGTATTTTGTAACAAAAAGTTTGTACTTCTTAATCTCCTTCACCTATTTTACCCATCCCACTACCCACTGACCTCTGGCAACCATGACTTTCTTCTCTGTATTTGAGTATATTTCAATTTTTGTTCATCTGTTTTGTCATTTAGATTCCACATAAAGGGAAATCACATGATGTGCCTCTTTCTAATTTAATTTAGCATAATATACCCTCCAGATCCATCCATATTGTCACTAATGGCAAGATTTTATTCTTACAGATAATCCATTGTTTATGTACCACATCTTCTTTATCTGTCAGTGAATACTTAGGTTGTTTCTGTATCTTGGCTATTGTTAATAATGCTGCAATACACATAGATGGGCAATAATCTTTTCAAATTAGTGTTTTCATTTTCTTCATGGTTTTGCACAGTGGCTGCACCAATTTACATTCCCACCAACAATACATGAGGGTCTCTTTTTCTTCACATCCTTGCTAATACTTGTTATTTCTTATCTTTTTGATACTACCATTCTGATAGATATGAGCTGATATCTCATGGTTTTGTTTTGCATTTCCCCGATGATTAGTGATGTTGAGCATCTTTTTATGTATCTCTTGGCCAATTTATTTCTTCTTCGGAAAAGGGCCTATTCAGGTCCTCTGTGCGTTTTCTAATTAGATCATTTTTTATTGCTGAGCTATAGAAGAATACACACACACACACATATAATTAATATCCTATATATAATATATATATAATATATATATATCATGTATTATATATATATGTTAATTCCTAATTAGGTACATGATTTGCAAATATCTTCTCCCCTTCAGTAGGGTACCTTTTTGTTTCTTTCACTGTACAAAGGCTTTTTATTTTCTGTAGTCCTAATAATTTATTTTTTCTTTTGTTTCCTTTGAAGAGACCAAGAAAAATATTCCTAAAGCAAATGTCCAAGAGATTACTGCCTACATTTACTATTGGTAGTTTTAAGGTTCCGGGTCTTATAGTTAGGTCTTTGACTGATTTTGAATTTATTCTTGTGTTGGGTAAAAGAAAGTTGTCCAGTTTCATTCTTTTCGATGTAGCTGTCCAGTTTTCACAACAGAATTTCTTGAAGAAAATGTCTTTCCCCTATTATATATTCTTGTCTTCCTTGTTGTAGATTAATGACCATGTGAGCGTGGGTTTATTTCTGAGCTCTCTATTCTGGTCCATTGATCTATGTGTCTATCTTTGTGTCCATGTCATGCAGTTTCAATACCATAGCTTTACAGTATAGTTTGAAAGCTGAGAGAGAGAAGTCAGAGAGGGAGATGAACCATGAGAGACCATGCATCCCATGAAACAAACTGAAAGTTTCAGAGGGGAGGAGGAGGGAGTGGGGGAAGGGGTAACAGAGTGATGGGTATTAAGGTGGGCATGTATTGTGATGAGCACTGGGTGTTATACCTAACTGAAGAATCATGGAACACTACATCAAAAACTAATGATGTACTATACAGTTGCTTACTGAACATAATAAAAAAAGCTGAGATTATGATACCTTCATCTTTGTTCCTAGGATCGTTTTGGCAATTTGCGATTGTTTCTGGTTGCATACAAATTCTGAGATTCTGTTCTAGTTCTGTGAAAAATGCTCTTGGTATTTTCATAGGGACTACATTGAATCTGTACATTGCTTTAGGTAGTATAAGCATTGAATCTTCTAATCTATGAGCACAGCATATCTTTCCATTTATTTATGTTGTCTTCATTTCTTTCATCAATATCTTATAATTTTTAAAGTATATGTCTTTCACCTCTTGGTTAAATTTATTCCTAGTTACTTTGTTCTTTTTGATGCAATTGTAAATAGTATTATTCTCTTGATTTCATTTTCCACTACTTTGTTTATACAAACACACACATTTCTGTATAAATTTTTTATTCTGAAACTATACTAAATTTATTCTAATGTTTTGATGGACTTTTTTTTAGGGTTTTCTATATAATTATCTGTGAATAGTGACCGTTTTACCTCTTCCTTACCTTTGGATGCCTTTAACTTCTTGGGGTTTTCTTGTTTGTTTGTTTTTTTGGTCTGATTGCTACATCTAGGACATTCAGTCCTATGTTGACTAAAAATGGTGAAAGTGGACATCCTTGTCTTATTCCTGATATTAGAGGAAAAGATTTCAGCTCTCACCAATGAGTATGATGTTAAATGTTGGTATGTTATATATGGACCTTATTATATTGAGGTATATTCCCTCTAAACCCACTTCATTGACAGGTCTTATCATACATGATTTTTTTCATGAATGATTGTACTTTGTCAAATACTTTTTCTATTGGAAAAGAAAACAAACACTGCACTGGGCACTTGCTTGCCAGCATCCATCTCACTGGAGGTGGTGTTGAAGGAATCCTCTCCTCCCCCAGTGGTCTTGTCACTTAGCATCTGACCATTGAGCTGGATGCCATGTTCCAGGCAACTGAGCTCCCAACAAGCATTGCCATTATGGACACCAGCCTGGCCACAATGGATGGAGATTCTTTCATGCATAGTTACTGTTTTGCAGCTGCTGAGCAGATGGTGGAAAGGAGGTGGAGAGGTTTTTGATTCTAACAGCATAACTCTTAGGCCATCGCTGTAAGAGAACTTTTTTTTAATCTTTAATATTTGACATTTTAATTATTATGTATCTGGTATGGGCCTGTTTGGGTTCATCTTGTTCCTGGCTCTCTGTTTCCTCTATCTGGATTTCTGTTTCCTTTTCCAAGTTAGGGAAATTTTCAGCTATTATTTCTTCCAATAAGTTTTCTGCCATTTTGTGTCTCTCTTCTTTTCCCAGGATCCCTATAATGTGAATGTTAGTATGCTTGTGTTCTAGAGGTCCCTTAATAAATCTTTTAAGGTTTTTTTGTTTTTACTGTTCAGGTTTATTACTTTCCATTACCCTGTCTTCCAGATCACTGATCCATTTGTCAACATCCTCTAGTCTGCTATTGACTCTTTAGAGTACTTCATTTCAGTTATAGCTTTCTTCAACTTTAATTGGTTCTTTTTTAATATTTTCTTTCTTGAAGTTCTGAGTTCATCTACTCTTTCCAGTCTATGAGCATCTTTGTGACCATGACTTTGTACTCTGTATCAAATAGATTGCTTATCTGTTTCATTTAGGGTCTTTTGTGAAGGTTTCTCTTATTTCATGTGGAACATATTCCTCCACCTCCTCATTTTGTTTGATTTTTTGTGCTTGCCTAAGAATTAGGCAAAATACCTACCTCTCCCAGTCTTGAAGGAATGATCTTTTATAGGAACATCCTCGTGTAGACTGTGTGCCCAGGGCTTTTGCTGGCTCCCTAAAACAGACATAGGCTGGGGTACTTGGGGGCTACCCTGGCAAGGTGGATGAAGCTGGAGTGGGTGCAGGAGATGGGGGTCCCAAGTGCACTGTTCTGGGGCTGCCCTAACAACATGGGTAGAGATATAGCAGGTGCTATAGGAGTGTTCTGTGTACACCACACCATGTCAGCCTTGGTAGAATGCCAGGAGCTGCATTGGGAGGGGGCGCTGTGGGAAACTGGGGGCCCCGGGCTTTCTTAGGCAACAGGCTTGCAAGAACATTCAAGCTTTGTTCCCTTCTATGCTATCAGGATGGAAGTGGGACAAAAACACTGGCACTCTGTAGCACCTCCAGCCTGAAAAAGAGTTTCAGTAGTTTTCCACCAATTGGCTGGGGCTAGTAAATGGGTTTCTTTCAAGTATTGTCATGTTGCCCTTTAAACTTCTGGGGTTTTCTGGTGTACCCCAGGGTAAATATATCTGTACATAGGTACCTCAGTGGTATCACTCCCCACTATAGTTCATAGGTTTTTTTGTGGGGTTCCAATTGACTGTGTCTCTGTCTCAATATTTTGAATATAATCCCTCTATCTTGTGTCATGTAGAAGCTGTTTAACCAGCCCTTCATTGTTCTTCAGGAGGAATTGCTCTATATGCAGGTGTAGATTTGGTGTCCATGAGAGGAGATGAGTTCAGTCTTTCTACATTACCATCTTGAACCCTTCTTCTAGCATTATTGAAATAAAATTGACATATAACATTGTCTATGTTTAAGGTGTACAATTTGATGATTTGCTACCCTTTCATAATGTGAAATATTTACCAAAATAAGGTTAGGTAACAATTCCACCTCAATAATTACTATCTTTTTGTGGTGAGAACATTAAAACTCTACCTTCATAGAAATTTTCAAATATAAAAGAGTATCGTTAACCATAGTTATCATGCTGCACATTAGATCATCAGAATTTATTCATCTTACAATTGGAAGTTTATATCCTTTGACCAACATTTCCCCATTGTTCCCACCACTGAACGTCTGGCAACCATCATTCTACTGTTTCTTGAGTTTGGCTTTTTAAGATTCCAGTGACAAGTAATATCACACCATATTTGTCTTTTTCTGACATATTTCACTTAGAATGCTGCACTCAAGTTCCACTCATATTGTCAAATGTGGCAGGATTTCCCTTTTTTAGCTGAATAATATTACTGTGTGTGTGTATCACTTTTTTTTATTCATCTGTTGATGGACAATGAAATTGTTTCCATGTCTTGGCTATTGTGACTAATACTGCAATGAACATGGGAGCTTGCACTTGCAATTTTGCATTCTGTTAATTGTACATCCCTCATATGGTGTAAAACACAGTAATGTGTGAAGGCGTAAAGACTATTCACATACCACTATAAGTATGCTTACCAATTAAAAAGTTTTTCTCCCCAAGCAAATTAAAATCAAAAAAGAAAACCTCCAAACTGAGCAATACATTTGGCAAGAATGTTTGTTTGTCAGATTCATTAATTATGTCCCCCAGTTCTGTTTTTTTTAAGATTTTATTTATTTATTTGACAGAGAGATCACAAGTAGGCAGAGAGGCAGGCAGAGAGAGAGAGAGAGGAGGAGGAAGCAGGCTCCCTGCTGAGCAGAGAGCCTGATGCAGGGCTTGATCCCAGGACCGTGAAACCATGACCTGAGCAAAGGCAGAGGCTTAACCCACTGAGCCACCCAGGTGTCCCTCCCAGTTCTGTTTTTACTGTCAATTCACCAACTCTTATTTTTGTTTAACAATTAAGAGACTGATTTAGAAAGCTGGATCGCAGCTTCCAAGGAATTTTCCATAGGGTTCTATAGCTGTTTCTTCCCTTTAACATACCAGAAGAAAAAAATTCTGCACAGAAAAATTCTAATAAATATTCTTCAAATGTTTTACAGAATCAAAGCCTCATTAAAAGCCAGTACCCACATTTTTCTTACCAGTGGGGCATCTACTAGATTAGCTCATTAACCATCCATTCCAAACTCCTTCTAAGGTAACTTCCTAGCCAGCAAAGGCTACAAAAACCCTAGATTCTTTCCAGTGAGTACTCCAGATGTGACTTAGGTTTCACTTGATCAAGACTCAAATTTGGAACTAAGTGGAGAGAGACACTGTAATGCCAAAACATTCTATGTATGAGGTGTTTCTAATGACGTGGCATCAATCCTATTCTCTAACTCTTCAGTGCCTCATACAATTTATATTGAAAACTGCAATCCTGATTTTACAAACAGAATGAAGGAATAACTAAGAAAAGGGAAACTCTGGCAAGCAACTTCTCGAAGATTCAAATTCCATTTATTTTCATCTGTTCTCTACAGTTTATGCAGTACATAGGATATACAAGTCAAATGAGTATCATGGTGTTAAGTACTAACCATATGTGGATGACCCCTCAGTTTATATCTTTGGTCCTAACTTTTCTGGTAAGCCCCATGTTTGTGTGTTCAGCTGTCTGCTTAACATTATCATACTGATGTCCACTAGTGTTTCAAACATAACATGTCCAGAAAGAAAGAGGAGCTTGAATCTCCTGTCAAATCTGCCTCTAGTCTTCTCAATCTCAGTTAACAGTTAAAATGCAGCAGTCATCTGTCCTCCTAACTATCTATCAATTGTGTAAATTCAGGAATGGATCTTATGGGCTCTACTTGAAATATATCCTCATTCTAGCCTCTCTCCCACTTCTTTAGCCACTTCTGTCCTATAGCATGGCAATCAACCCTACTGGTCACTTTTCTCTTCTTTCTCCCATGGTCCATTCTCTACAAAGCAGCCAGAGTGAGCATTTAAAAATAATAATCAGATCTCATTCTCTTGATTAAAATGCTTTAAGATCTTTCATTGTACTGAGTATAAAAGCCACTCTCCCTAGGGTGCCTAAAAGGCTTCACCACACCATCTGTCTTTGCCTCCCTCCCCAACTTGGCCCCCTTCCACTTGCCCCTTTGTTCTTTCAGCTGCTGCAGAAGCACTGACTATCTTCCTGTCCTCAAACAGACCAAGCATGTTCCAACTCCGGGCCTTTGCACTTGTGATTTCTGTGTGTAGAGCATTTTTCCACTGAATTATCCCCTGCTGGCTCATTATGCACATTTTAACCCAAAAGTTGAATCAGAGGCCCTTCTTTGACCCCACAATCTGGAATAGCACTCTCCCTCTAGTTACTCTCAAATTACCTCTTATTTATAGTTTTCTTCACTATCTGAAATGGTATTAATTTATTCACTCTTTTAGTCCCCTTCCCCACTATAATGTAAACTAGATGATAACAGATAAGTTCTCACTGTATTCACTACTGTCTATCTAGCACCTAGAAAAATGCAAGTTGAATGAGCAAATATTTTGCTTCACCCAATAGAACAAATACTAAGAGTTTTAAATAGAAGCTCAGAGCTCCTCTCTCACCTTCAGCAAGAACATGTTTTTGCCCTCTCCTGGTTTTCTCCTGACAACTCCATGACACCTCCACAGAGTCTTGCTCTGTCGGGCATTACCATCTTCTTAGCGAATGGAAAACCAGCCCAGACACCTAAGAAAGCCCTCCCCCAAATTCTTGACTCATGCTCCCTCAAAATAAGCCTGGAAAATAGTACCCTGACTCATTTTTGTTTAACCTGATATTCTCAAAAACTTGGAAAAATTGAAATGTTAACTTCATTACGTCTATGTCAATACAACACAACAGTATTTGGCAAAAAGGTGTTGTATATTTCAATAATTTTCTCTACACCTTGAAGCTGCAGATAGAACTCATTTACAAAACTATGTACTATATCACCTAATTGATAAAGGCAAACTTCATTGTCAAACCACTCAGCTAAATCAGACTTAGTTTCTATCAGAAAAGTTGGCCTTTATCTTTGGTTCATACTTCTGTGTGTATACACAGCCCCTTCACAACCCTTTTCCTTGTTAAAGTGAATTCTAGGATATATGAGTAGGTAAGACAAAAGCTCAACCAAAAGTATGTTGCCTGGATGAAGTATGTGCCTTCATTTTCCTTCATTTGCCTTTGTGTGTTTTACCAGAGCTCTCTTTGTTTACTGCTTGGGTATTCATCTTTAGGAGCAATGCATTTGGTTGTTAACAGTTGATAGAGGAAATGAGGTTGCTAGATGTAAATTGTCATTACCCCTTCTCCTCCCTCTATGATGTATCTGAATATAGACTTTGCCATCTATTTTTAATGTTCTGCTTACCGTAATGATGTGATAGATAATAGGACATGACAAGAAAAAGCATGGCATCTTACCATGGGCTTATGGTGTCTTGTTTGTTTTATCTGATAGCCTTAGAATTTTTCAATCTTAACAACAGTGGACTATAGTAATATATAGAATGAACTAAAGTTTAGTGTTTATTCTGAAAAGCAGAGATGTGTGACTGTGAAAGATGGTAGGGTATGAAGGGAGAAATAGAATGGCAACACAGTAGGTGCATTCTCAAGCAGATCTGTTTTAGGAAAGCATACGTATGAACACTAAAGAGTTAGAAATTCATTCTCTTGAAGATGTCAACTGATTTATTTCCCTTGGAAAGTCTTCATATACCCTAAGAGTTTGAGTGCTCCAGATTGAAAGTAGATGTACAAGAAGCCCTGTTCTTTTGGGCTATTGTTGCCATCACTGCCACACAGTATTACCCCTGACATGTGTGATACGACAAGATTCTGTCCCTTGTTCACTACTAGTTGATTTGGGCCAAGAACACCCCTGAAACCTAGACATCCTCACAGTCTATAATCTCTCTTCAAGTTCTGGCACAGACACCTGAATTTGGGCATATCTAGCAACAAAAACAAGATTATAAGAACACTGCCTGTGCAAACTCTTGGGAGTTGTGCAAGCTCACGCACATTACCTGCCATTTATTTCTCCACAGGTTTGCTTGCAGCAACAAGGTGGCTGTTTTGGATTGGATTTACAATAGCAGCCATGCTGTTCTCAAAATACCACCCCTTCTCTCAATCTGCATCTTGATAAGAAGAGCGAATGATGTCACTTTCACTCAGAATATTAAACCAACTTATTGCTCTTTCTGGATAGGTATTAGTTCCCTCAGTTTAGAAAGTCCTCCTTATTCTAAGCCAGTGTAAGTGTGGTATATAGATTTGTCTGCTTTAGAATCACCTGGGATGCTCATCAGACCTTAATCTCTTAATCTCTCTTTGATGAAATACCATATGTAAAAGAGAGTAAGATTGATAGAGAAACAGAAAGATCGCTTAACAAATAATTTTATTTGTTATAATAAAGAGTCAACTATCATATGGTTTCACTTGTGGAGCATAAGGAATAAATGGAGGACATTGGGAGATGGAGAGGAGAAGTGAGTTGCAGGAAAGCAGAGGGGGAGACAAACCATGAGAGACTGTGGACTCTGAGAAACAAACTGAAGGTTTGGGAGGGGAAAGGGGTGGGAAGTTGGGTGAGCCCAGGGGTGGGTATTATGGAGGGCATGTAGTGCATGGAGCATTGGGTGTGTTGCAAAAGCAATGAATTTTGAAACACTGAAAAAAATAAAAGAAAATAATTATAAAACCTTTGTCTACCACCTGGTATAAAATATAAAACATTGGCAATGCATTTGAATCCTCCCATGCATATACATCTCCCTGATAACACCCCTTTCCATCTCCCCTTCCTTCTGAGGTTACAGAAGGAACCTTTGCTTTACACATGTACATGTACTCTTAAAATATAACTTTACAGTCACATTTCTAAAATATATTAAAAATTCTACATTAAGTATTCCTCTGTGGATTGCATTTCTCACTCAATATTATATTTGTAAGATCCATCCATATTGATATATGCAGTTGTATTTCATCTATTTTTTTAACTGAAGCATACCTGACAATGTTACATTAATTTTGTGTGTACAATAGCAATTCAACATCTCTATACCTTATGCTATATTTACTACAAGTGTAGCTGTAATATTATAACAATATCATTGACTATTCCCTATGCTTTACCTTCTGTCACTCGGACTTATTCATTCCATTACTGGAAGCATGTACTTTTCACTCCTCTTCATCTATTTTGCCTATCCCTCCCATGACCATCAACTGTGGCAACCACCAAGTCTCTGTATTTAAGGGTTTATTTCCGTTTTTCTGTTTTTTTCTTTCATATTCCATGTATCTGTTAAATCATATGTATTTGTCTGACTTACTTTACTTACTATAATATCTAGGTCAATCCATGTTGTCAAAAATGGCAAGATCTCATTTCTTTTTCATGGCTGAGTAATATTCCATTGAATATATACCATATCTTCTATATCCATAATCTCTCTATGGAAACTTAAATTGTTTCCATATCTTGGCTATTGAAAAATAGAGGTTCATATAGATTTTCAAATCAGTGTTTTCATTTTCCTTAGGTAAACACCTGTGGTGGAATTATTGGCCTATTTGGTATTTCTGTTTTTAATTTTTGAGGAACCTCCACTCTGCTTCCACAGTGGTTGCCTCAATTTACATTTCCACCAACAGTGCATGAGGGTTCCTTTTACTCCACAACCTCACCAACACTTATTATTTATTGTCTTTTAATACTAGCCAACCAACTGATGTGAGGTAATATCTCATCATGGTTCTGATTTGCACTTCTCAAATGTTTAGTGATGTTGAGCATCTTATTGTGTGTCTGTTGACCATCTGTCTTCTTTGGAAAAATGTCTATTCAGGCCCTCCATCCATTTTTAATTGGATGATTTGTTATCTTGGTGGTGGTATATAAGTTCTTTATATACTTTGGATATTAATCCCTTATCAGATACATCATTTGCAAATATCTTTGCCAATTCAGGAAGTTGTCTTTTCATTTTGTTGATAGTTTCCTTCACTATACAAAAGCGTTTTATTGTTGTGTAGTCCCAGTAGTTCTGATTATGTTTACCTTGCTTAGGAGACATATCTAAAAGAAGTTGCTGAGCTCAACGTCCAAGATTACTGCCCTTATTTTCTTTTAGGAGTTTTACGGTTTCAGGTCTCACATGTACATCTTTAATCCATTTTGAGTTTATTTTTGTGTATGGTGTAAGAAAGTGGTCCAGTTTTCCCAGCACCATTTATTGAAGAGACCCTTTTGCCCATTGTATATTGTTGCTTTCTTTGTCATAGATTAATTGACCATGTAAGCATGGGTTTATTTCTGGGCTCTCTTCTTCCACTGATCTTGGGCCTATTTTTGTGCCAGTACCATATTGTTTTGATTACTGTAGATTTGTTGCATAGTTTGAAATCTGGGATTATGATTCCTTCAGTTTTGTTCTTTTTTCATAACATTGCTTTGGCTATTCAAGGACTTAGGCAGTTCCATCCATACATTAGGACTTTTTGTTCTACTTCTGTGAAAAATGCCATGGGAATTTTGATAGGGAATACATTGAATCTACAGGTGGCTTTGGGCAGTATGGACATTTTAACAATACTCTTCCAATCCATGAGCATGATGTATCTTTCCATTTATTTGTCATCTTCAATTATTTTTTAAATCAGTGTCCTATAGTTTTCAGAGTATAGGTCTTTCACTTACTTGAGTAAGTTTATTCTTAGATATATTTTTTTAATTTATTTTTAACTCCACTGTTAAATAGCATGTAGTATTATATTAGTTTCACATGTACAATATAGTGATTCAACAATTCTATACATTACTCAGTGCTCATCATGATAACTATACTGGTAATCCTCTTCACCGATTTCACCCATCTCCCCACTTACCACCTCTCTGATAATCACCATATCTCTATATTTAAGAGTCTGGGGTTTTGGGGGGTGGGGGTTTTTTGTTGTTTGTTTTTGTATTTTTTTCTTTTTTGCTCATTTGTTTTATTTCTTAAATTCCACATATGAGTGAAATCATGGGTATTTGTCTTTCTCTGATCTATTTCACTTAGCATTATACCCTCTAGATCCATCCATATGGCTGCAAATGGCAAGACTTCATTCTTTTTATGGCAAAGTAATAGTCCATTGTGTGTGTTTGCATACACACACACACAAACACACACACACCATGTATTCTTTATCCATTCATCTCTCAATGGATGTTTGGGTTGCTTCCATATTTTAGCTAATGTAAATAAGGTACAATGAACAAAGAGATGCATATATTTTTTCGAATTAGTGTTTTCATAATCTTCGGGTAAATACTCAGTAATTGAATTGCTGGATCATATGGTAATTCTATTTTTAATTTTTTATGGAACCTCCATACTGTTTTCCACAGTGGCTCCACCAGTTTGCATTCCCACCAACAGTGCTCAGGGATTTCTTTTTCTCCACATCCTTGCCATCACTTACTGTTTCTTGTGTTTTTCAATTAGCCATTCTGACAGGTATGAGGTGATACCTCGTTGTGGTTTTGATTTGCATTTCCTTGCTGATGAGTGATGTTTAACATCTTATCATGTGTCTATTGGCCATCTGTAGTTCTTTGGAGAAAAATCTGTTCATGCCTTCTGCCCATTTTATTTTTTTTTTATTTAAATTCAATAAGACAACTTAGAGTAAATCATTAGTTTCAGATGTGGTGTTCAACAGTTTATTAGTTTTGTTCTTGTATAACACCCAGTTCTTGTCACATCATGTGTCCTCCTCAATGCCCACTACCCAATTACCCCCTCCTCCTACCCATCTCCCCTCTAGCAACCCTCAGTTTGTTTTCTGTAGTTAAGAGCCTCTCACAGTTTTTCTCCCTCTCTAATGACTTCCCTTTCTGTTTTCACTCCCTTCCCCTAAGGTCTCTGCCCTGTTTCTTATGTTCAGCTCTCGCTTCACAGATGACATGATACTTTATGTGGAAAACCCAAAAGACCCCACCCCAAAATTGCTAGAACTCATACAGCAATTCAGCAACATAGCAGGATATAAAATCAATGCAGAAAAGTCCGTTGCATTTCTATACACTAACAATGAGGCAGAAGAGAAATTAAGGAATTGATCTCATTTATAATTGCACCAAAACCATAAGATACCTAGAAATAAACCTAATCAAAGAGGTAAAGGATCTGTACTCCAAAAACTACCAAATGCTTATGAAAGAAATTGAGGAAAACTCAAAGAAATGGAAAAACAGCCCATGCTCATGTATCGGAAGAATAAATATTGTTAAAATGTCCATGCTACCCAGAGTAATCTACACATTCAATGCAATCCCTTTCCAAATACCTTCAAAATTTTTCACACAGCTGGAACAAATAATCCTAAAATTTGTATGGAGCCAGCAAAGACCTTGAACAGCCAGAGGAATTTTGAAAAAGAAAATCTTCTATTTCAGTTGAATTATTTCTTTTTTGTGTGTTCTTTATAAGTTCTTTATATATTTTGGATACTAACCTCTTCTCAGATATGTCATTTGCAAATACCTTCTCTCATTCAGTAAGTTGTCTTTTTGTTTTGTTGATTGTTTCCTTTGCTTTGCAGAAGCTTTTTATTTTGATGTAGTCCCAATACCTTATTTTTGCTTTTGTGTTCTTTGCTGCAGGAGACATATCCAGAGAAACATTGCTGTAGCCAGTGTCCATGATATTATTGCTTCTGATCTCTTCTAGGATTTTTATGGTTTCAAGTCTCAGATTTATGTCTTTAATCCATTTTGAGTTATTTTTTGGGTATGGTATAAGAAAGTGGTCCAGTTTTATTCTTTGCATGTAGTTGTCCAGTTTTCCTAATACCATTTGAAGAGACCGGTTTTTTTCCCATTGCATATTCTTCCATCCTTTGTCATAGAGTAATTGACCATATAATTGTAGGTTTATTCCTGGACTCTTTACTCTGTTCCATTGATCAACCTGTCTGTTTTTATGCCAGTACCATTGTGGTTTGATTACTATAGCTTGTAGAATATCTTGAAATCTCAGATTGTGATACTTTCAATTTTCTTCTTTTTCAAGATTTCTTGGGCTATTCAGGTTCTTTTATGATTCCATACAAATTTTAGGATTGTTCTATTTCTGTTAAAAATGCTGTTGGTATTTTGGTAGGGATTGCATTAAATCTGTAGATTGCTTTGGATAGTATGGACATTTTAACAATATCTGTTCTCCCAATTCATGAGCATGGGATATCTTTCTATTTGTGTTGTCTTCAGTTTCTTTCATCATTGTTTTATAGTTTTTGGAATACAGGTATTTCACCTCTATGGTTAAGCTTATTCCTAGACATTTTATTATATTTGGCACAATTATAAATGAGATTGTTAATTTTGCTTTCCACTACTTTGTTATTTGTGTGTAGCAATGCAATGGATTTCTGTATATTGGTTTTTGAATCCTGTGATCTTACTGAATTTATATTTATATAAATATATATATTTGTTTATATATATATATATATATATATATATATATACACACATATATATATATATTCTAGTCATTTTCTGGTAGTCTTTAGGGTTTTCTACATATAGTATAATGTCATCTGCAAAGGGCGAAAATTTTACTTTTCCTTACCAATTTGGGTGCCTTTTTATTTCTTGTCTAATTGCTGTAGCTAGGACGCCCAGTACTATGTTCAATAAAAGTGGTGAGAGTCCATATTCTTGTCATCTTCTAGATCTTAGAGGAAAAGCTTTCAGTTTTCACCATTGAGTATGATATTAGTTGTGTGTTTTTCATAACAGCCTTTATTATGTTGAGATATGTTCTCTCTAAAGCCACTTCATTGACAGCCTTTATCATGAATGATTTTATCATGAGAGGTGGTACTTTGTCAAATACTTTTTCTATTGACATGATATATCGTTTTTGTCCTTTTTCTTGTTAATATGAAGATTAATCTCTGCACTCTTTGTTGTTTTTTTTTTCTGAGGCTTTGTCCAGTTCTTTCCTTTGGATCATATTCTTCTGCCTCCCATTTTGTTTGACTTTCTCTGTTTCTGTGAATTAGTACAGCTCTGTCTCCTAAACTTGAAGGAATGGCCTTGTTTTTAGATGCCCCCAGTGTCAATTGTGTGTGCCTCATGTCACTGGGTGGCTGGTGGCTAGAACAGTAGCTGGCAGGGGATAAGGGTCTGGGCCACTTTGTGCTGGGCCACTTTGATGGGAAAGCCAGAACTGAAATATGTACAGGCTGGGTGGGGGCGTCCCAGTGTTCTTCACCCAGGGTGTGTCCTTAGAGGACAGCTGAAGCTGAAGTGGGTTCAACTCAGGGAATCCTGGGTAAATCTGTGAAAGGGCACTCTCACAGTCTGGCTGGAGCCAAAGCAGGTGGAAGCCAGGGATAGTGGTGTATTTTTTGGGGTATAGAGATCTGAGGTGGGTGTTGAGGGTCCTGTAGTGCTCTACTCAGGAGACACACTGCTGGGATGACTGGGACCATGGCAGGCATAGGCCAGGCAATCCTGGGTGCTCTGCACAGGGAGGTCCTGATGGAACAACTGGAGCTAAAGTGGGAGTAGACTGGGAGGTTCTGGGGTGCTCTATGCTATTGGTATCCTGGAGAGTCATTTAAAGCTGGAGTGATAAAGACCTAGAGTGTTCTATGGTCTTTGTGCCTATGTTGTCTTTGTGAGATGACTGGAGCTACAGCAAGTGGTTTCAAAGTGTGTCTTGGTGTGTACCATGCTGGAGCCATCTTAGGAACTGGAACTGGTGTCTGGAACTTGGTGAGGGACAAACCAACTGTGGCATCTAGACCCTGCTCATTATGAAGCTGAAAAGGGGATCCAATCCATGGCATGGCCACCCTTTGACCCAGAAAGATCCAGAGTTTGGTGAAGGGCTAGTTCCTTTATGTAGTACTTGCACTTTTATTTTTTTTTAAAGATTTTATTTATTTATTTGACATAGAGAGATCACAAGTAGACAGAGAGGCAGGCAGAGAGAGAGAGAGGGAAGCGGGCTCCCTGCTGAGCAGAGAGCCCGATGCGGGACTCGATCCCAGGACCCTGAGATCATGACCTGAGCCGAAGGCAGCGGCTTAACCCACTGAGCCACCCAGGCGCCCCAGTACTTGCACTTTTAAATGGTAGCTTTTTTTCTTTGCCCCAGGTGAGACAAATCTCAGTTCCTCAGTTCTGTTCCCTCTTTCCCCACTGCAGTTCTCAACATCAAGGGTAGGTATTCCCGTATTACCGTGTCTACATCTTTCTGCTCCTCTCTATGTAGTCCCTCTGTCCTCTGCTGTGCAGAAGCTGTTCAGACAGTCCTCAGGTCTTCTTCAGAAGGAATTCTTAATATATAGGTATAGATTTGGTGTGTCCATGGAGGAGGTGAGTTTAGGGTCTTCCTATGTCACCATCATGAATTCTCCTTGTAATTCATCTATTTTAACTGATGTTTAAAGCTCCATTTTTGTGGAGACCTACAACTTACCATTTCTACTATTGGTGGAAATTAGCATTTTTCCTAGTTCTGTGATTATGGAATAAATCTGTGTTGAACACTCCTGTGTGATTCTCTTGGTGCCCATGTGCATGAATGTTTTCAGTTTACTAGTTAACACCAAACTGTTTTCTTTCAAGGTGCTACACCAATTTATATTCAACTGAGCAAAGAGGCAAGTTTCAATAGCAATTTTCCTGATACTGTCAAAATTGAAGAACTAGTAGTTGTGAAATGGTGTCTTAGTTTGGTTTTAATTTCCACTTCCCTGTTTACAAATGATACTGATCATCTATTCATATTTTTATCATTTATTTCTTTTGAAATACATGTTCATATATTTTGCCCATTTTCATAAATATGCACTCTGTTTTCATGTTGATACTAATCTTCTGATTGATGCTTACATATCTTCTTTCCATGTGTGACTTGACTTTTGACTTTTTCTACAGTATATTTTGATGAAAAGTTCCTAAATTTAATAGAACTGAATTAATCAAATATATTATTTCTGCATCTTGTTTGACAAATCCCTTTCTACCCTGAGGCCATGAAGTTATTTTGTCCACAAAGTCTTCTAAGGTTTCACCTTTCAGTTCTTAATCCAGCTTAAATTGTGTAAAGGCCCAAGTTAATTTTCTTCCCATGTGAATAACTAGTTGTCCCAGTTATATTTATTAAACAGTTCATCCTTTCCCTACTGACCTGCAACACCACATCTGTCAATGATCAAGTTTCTCTTTAAGAATCTACTGCTGACCTAATTGTCTGTCCTCATGCCAATTCCACAATCTTAATTACTATAGCTTTATAATAAATCTTGATATTTGTTATGACAAGTCACTCTACTTCTTCTTTAGGAGTACTTGCCTCTTCCTCACCATTTGCTGTTTCAGTATTGTTCAGATTCGAATTATCCAATTTTAACAAATAAGTCAAAATTTTGATTGAAATTAAATATTTTGTGTTTCTGTTTGTCGCCTTTAATTTCTTTTCATAACATTTTATCGTTTCCTCTTTAATTTGTGTATCTTTTGTTATATATGTGTTGCTAAGTACCTTATATTTTTGTGGATGATATATTTTTACATAATATTTTATGTGTTGACAATTTATAGAAATTCATAGGACTTTTTGAATTTTAATTACATAGCAGTTGACCATGCTAAATTCTCTCACTAGTTGTATAACTATAGATTTTCCAAAGTTTTCTATGTGGTTAATCATATCTATGAAAACTGGCATTTTTCTTTTTAATTCCCCTACCCTTTGTGTCTTGTTCATATTGCACTAATTCTGTTGAATAAAAATGATGACCATAGACATCCTCATTCTTGATTTCAAAGAAAAAAGTTTTGAGTACTTTATTACTGAGTGATGTGTGTAGATCAGAAACAGAATAGGTTGTCTCACACTATGTTACATGACTCTTAGCTGCTTTATATTTTATAACTTTTTCTTTATGTTTTCAATAATTTCTTGGATGTACTTTCTGTATTCCCTCCTTTCATCACCTTATATCATATTCTTTATCTCAGAGGTTATACTATATCCAGCTCTCCACCTGTTTTAGTCAATAGTATTATACTAAAACACAGTTATATCTACTTGTTTCATATCATCTAGGTTGCTTGAACCATACAATGTCAGAATTGAATAATTGCAACAGAGACTGTATGGCCTACAAGCCTAAAATATTTACCATCTGATCCTTGGCAGGAAAACTTTTTTCTAAACTTTACTCTCCCTGATCATTTCAACATCAGCAAGCTGTACAGGTCTAATTCTGCTCTTAGTTTTTTCTTCTGACTTTTGCTTATGGTGGCTTATTTCCTGGTATGCTTAATAAGTATTGATAGTGAGTTCATATTTTGGAACTTCATCTGTGGGAATTCTTTGAAAGATTTGCATCTTTCTGCTAGGAACCTAGAGGCAGATCGTGTCACAGATCAAGGTTCCCCAGGGAATGAACTCTGCATGGAAAATCTTCATGGAAGCACTTCACTGAGGAGTACTCTCACAAATGAACAGCTATAAGGGAATGAAGGAAGCACGAATTAGAAGGAAACTTGAACTGCTATGTAGTGAAAACAGATTTCACAGAGAACAGTAAAGCAGGGCTGGCCCTTCAACAACATTTCAAATTAAGGCAAGGGGCACAAGACTTTGTGCCTCAGCATTTTTTAGTGTGTACATTTGGGCTACCCATGGGAAGGAATCTTAATCTTAGATGGAGCTCCCTTTAGCTGTGCCATTTCCTTAAGTTGGACTCCACTGCAAGCCAAGTAGACAATGCTTTACAGGTAGGAGAATTAAATGTATAGATTTTTAGACCACATAAGTTGTCTGAATTTCATTGCTAATGCTATTCCAGTAGCTAGCTTTCAGTTTATTTTTTATCATTTAAGTATAGTTGACACATAATGTTATATTTGCTGTATGTGTACAACAGTGATTTAACAATTCTTTTCATTATTCAGTACCCACCATGATAACTGTAGTCAACATCTATTACCATATATTCTTAGAGTACTATTGTAATACTATTGTAATATTATAATACTACATTCTCTGTGCTGCATTTTTCATCTCTGTGACTTATTTAATCCTCTTCACCTATTTTATCCATCTCCCACCCTCTCCCCTCTGGTAATCACCATTATGTTCTCTGTATTTATGAGTCTATTTCTGTTTTTTATTTTCCACATATAAGTGAAATCATATGTTATTTGTCTTTCTCTGACTTATTTCACTCAACACAATATTTTCTAGGTCTATCCATGTTGTTGCAAATGGCAAGATATGGTTCTTTTTATGGTTGACTAATATTCTGTGTGTGTGTGTGTGTGTGTGTGTGTGTGTGTGTGTGTAAAATACATCTTGTCCATTATCTATCCATGGACTTAGGTTGTTTCCATTGTCATGGTTATTTTATATAATGCTACAGCAAACATAGGGGTCCATGTATCTTCTAAAATTAGTTGTTTTCATTTTGGGGGATATTATATAGTAGTGGAATTACTGGATCATACAGTATTTCTATTTTTAATTTTTTTAGTAACTTCCATACTGTTTTCCATAGTGGTTGCTCCAATTTACCTTCCTATCAACAGTACACATAGGTTCCCTTTTCTCCATATCATTGCCAACACTTGTTATTTCTTGTCTTGTTGATACTAGTCATTTTGACTAGGGTCAAGGTGATATCTCATTGTGGTTTTGGTATACCACATTTGACCATTTTTTCTTGTGTCTGTTGGCTGTCATATCTTCTTTGGAAAAATGTCTGTTCAGGTTGCCTGCCCATTTTTAATCAGATTATTTTAGTTGGGGTTTTCTTGGGGGGGGGTATACAGTTCTTCATACAGGTGGTAAGGAGTTAATATTCAAAATATATCATTTACAAATACCTTTTCCTATTCAGTAGCTTGCCTTTTCATTTTATTGATGCTTTCCGTCACTGTGAAAAGCTTTTTATTTTTGTGTAGTCCCAGTAGTTCATTGTGGCTTTTGTTTTCCTTATCAGAGGAGAAATATCCATTAATATTTTGGAAATGCCAAAGTCCAAAGATTACTGCTTTTGTTTTCTTCTAGAAGTTTTATTATTTCAGGTCTCATATTTAGGTTGAATCCATTCTGAGTTTATAGAAGTAGTTCAGTTGCATTAATTGCCTTCAACTGTCCAGTTTATCCAGCACTATTCATTAAAGATTGTTTTTCCC
The DNA here is from genome assembly GCF_902655055.1 of Lutra lutra. NCBI lineage: Eukaryota > Metazoa > Chordata > Mammalia > Carnivora > Mustelidae > Lutra > Lutra lutra. The sequence goes on from NC_062281.1 coordinate 66,838,172, forward strand.
CCCAGAATTAAATGTATAGATTTTTGCTTCCTTTGTCACGGATTAATTGATCATATAAATATGGGTCTATTTCTGGACACTCTATCCTGTTCCATTGCTCTTTGTGTATCTTTGTGCCAGTATCTTACTCTTTTGATTTCTATAGCTTTATAGTGTATCTTAACCAATCTGATACCCTATTTCTTTTGATTGGAGCATTTAGTCCATTTACATTCAGAGTAATTAACAAAAGATATGAATTTATTGCCATTGTATTAAACTTTAAAGTCACAGTGTCTGTAGATTATCAGTTCCTTTCTGTTATTTGTTACTTTGGGGTTTTATCTTTACTTAAAGGATCCCCTTTAATAGTTGTTGCAGAGCTGGTTTAATGTTTGTGAATTCCTTTGTCCGGGAAACTCTTTGTCTCTCCTATTCTGAATGACAGCTTTGCTGGATAAAGTATTCTTGGCTGCATATTTTTTTCCCCATTTAGCACCTTGAATATATCATGCCAGTCCTTTCTGGTTGGCCAGGTCTCTGTGGGCCTGTCTGCTGCCAGACTTATGTTTCTGCCTTTCCTGTCCCAAGCTGCTTTCAGGATTTTCTCTTTATCTCTGAAATTTTCAAGCTTCACTATTATATGTCAAGGTGTTGACCTATTTTTATTAATTTTGAGGGGAATTCTCTGTGACTCCTGGACTTGAATGACTGTTTCTTTCCCTAGATGAGGGAATTTCTCAGGTATAATTTGTTCAAATAAACCTTCTGCCCCCATCTCTCTCTATCTTCTGGAACTCCTATTATCCAGATATTATTTTGCTTAATGGAATTGCTGAGTTCTCAGAGTTTCCCTTCATGATCAATAGTTGTCTTTCTCTATTCTTTTCCTTATTTTCCATTGTTTTGTTTTCTGCATCACTGAATCTCTTCTGCCTCATTTATCCCCACTATTAAACCCTCCATTTGTGACTGCATCTCAGCAATTTTTTTAATTTTGGTCTGATTAGATTTTAGTTCTTTTATTTCTCCAGTAAGGGATTCTCTAGAATCTTCTATGCTTTTTTCAAGCCCAGCTAGTATCTTCAGAATTGCTGTTTTAAGTTCTAGTTCAGACATCTTACTTATATCCATATTGATTAAATCCCTGGTAGTGAGTACTACCTCCTATTATTTCTTTTGGGGTGAATTTCTCCATCTCATTATATCAGAGACAGAGAGAGAGAGAGAGAGGAAGGACAACAATAACAACAATAAGGGAAAAAACCCACAAGAATTCAGAAGAAAACAAAACAAGAGAAAATCAAATAAGCAAAACAGAACAGAATACAACAAACAAAAAATACTAGATCCTGGTGTATTTTGGCTTGTTAAAAAAACTAGATCCCAAAATAGGAAAGAAAGAAAGAAAAACATATATACACAAAAATAAAATATAGAATGAAAGGAAGCCCAAACTAACATATTTATATATATATATTTATATATATATATAAATATATATATATATAAAAGAATTGAAAAAAATAAGAAAATAGCTGAAAAGAATAAAAAAATACTAGGGACACCTGGGTGGCTCAGTTGGTTAAGCAGCTGCCTTCGGCTCAGGTCATGATCCCAGCGTCCTGGGATCGAGTCCCACATTGGGCTCCTTGCTTGGCGGGGAGCCTACTTCTCCCTCTGCCTCTGCCTGCCATTCTGTCTGCCTGTGCTTGCTCTCTCCCCCTCTCTCTCTGACAAATAAATAAATTTTTTAAAAAAACTGAAATACTAAAGAATTTTTAAAAATGCAAGTACTATATACTCTTTTCCCCAAGAGCTGAAGATTTTATAGTTTTCAGTAATTGGTAAACTTGGCGGTAGCCAGCAGTTCCTGCCAGTCTTCTGGAACAGAGGCCTATTGAACTGATTTTCAGGTTCCCTTGCACACGTGGAAATATGCCTCTCTTGCCAGGGCCAGGTTCAGTGTAAGTGGCTCTGGACTCCGCTATGTTGTGCTTTTTGCTCCCTGAAGGCTTTCTGCAGTGATGAGGGGGATGAAAATGGTGGCGCTGCTCTCTAGCCCCAGAGCTGAAAGTTTCCACCACCACCCTCAACTCTTCAGTGAGCCCTCAATGGAAAGTAGTCAATTACTTTTGTCCCCTGGTTTCTGTCCCAACTCTGTGTTCACCCAGTCTGTGACCGAGCATTTATCTCGGGCATGTGACTGATTTTCAAGTCTCCAAATTTTAGAGACTTTTGCAGAATGGACCCATGCTGTCCCTTCTGAGGAAGGGAGGGGGATATCCCCATGCTTCTGCCTGCCTGGACACCTTCTAGGAGAATGGTCCTGCGACCAGGCAGTGATTGACAGTTTATGGCAACCCCAAGCACAAAGCTGGTGCCTAGACTTTCTGTCTGTGGCTGGCTTCCCCCATCTGATACCTGGGAGCTCTACAGCATCAGGCACCTCCCCCCCATCCTTCTTATGACCCCGGGGATCCTGAGACCATGCTGTCCCACCTGGGATTCTACCCTGCTTCACCACCAAGCACCTTTAAGCCAGAGATATCCCCCACTGTAGCAAACTTCTAAAAGTTCAGATTTTGTGTTTTGCTGCTTATAGTAATTTGCCATAGTCTCCTTAAGCCAGCTCCCTCCCCACTCCCATATCCTCTGATATATCACACTACCTACCTTCCAAAAACTAGTCACTTTTCTGTTTGTAGAATTGCGGCATTTCGTTTCTCAGATCTCCACTTGTTTTCACAGGTGTTCATAATGGTTTGATAACTAGCTGAATTCTAGGGACCAGACAAACTTAGGGTCCCCTACTCCCTTGCCATCTTAATCCTTGCCCCTGGTAGTACATCTTAAAATGTAGGATTGTGATACCTCCAGCTTCATTCTTTCTCAAGATTGCTTTGGTTATTCAGGATCTTTTGTTGTTCCACACAAATTTTAGGATTATTTGTTCTATGAAAAGTGCTATTGGTCTTTGACTGAATCTGTAGATTGGATTTTAATAAAATCAGTTCTTCCAGTTCATGAGCATGGAATGTCTTTACATTTGTATCATCTTCAGTTTCTTTCATCAGTGTTTTATAGTTTTCAGAGAATAGGTCTTTCACCTCCATGGTTAAGTTTATTCCTAAGTCTTTTATTATCTTTGGTGCAACTGTAATGAAATTGTTTTCCTTTTTCTTTTCTTTTTAAATTAGGCTCCATGCCCAGTGTGGAACCCAAGGCATGACTTGAACTCATAACCCTGAGATCAAGACTTGAACTGAGTTCAACAGCTATACCCTCAAACAACTAAGCCACTCAGGCATCCTGGAATTATTTTCTTAATTTCTCCTTCTGTTGCTTCATTATCAGTGTATAAAAACACTGCCAATTTCTGGGTACTTATTCTATATCCTACAACTTTACTGAATTTATTTATCAGTTTTTACAATTTTTAATAGATTCTGTGGAGTTTTCTGTGTATAATATCATGTCATCTGTAAATAGTGACAGTTTAACTTCTTTACCAATATAAATGTTTATCTTATTTCACTCAGCTTCATCTCTTCCAGTCCCATCCATGTTAGTACAAAAGTTGGGTATTCATCCTTTCTGATAGAGGCATAATACTCCAAAATAAGTCAAGCAGAGAGAGTAAATTATCATATGGTTTCACTTATTTGTGGAGCATAACAAATAACATGGAGGACATGGGGAGATGGAGAGGAGAAGGGAGCTGAGGGAAATTGGAAGGGGAGGTGAACCATGAGAGACTATGGACCCTGAAAAACAACCTGAGGATTTTGAAGCGGGGGGCAGGAGGTTGGGGGAACCAGGTGGTGGGTATTGGGGAGGGCATGTATTGCATGGAGCACTGGGTGTGATGCAAAAACAATGAATACTGTTACGCTGAAAAGAAATTAAAAAAAAAAAAAAATATATATATATATATATATATATATATAAATGTTTATCTTGTCTGATTTCTGCAGCTAAAACTTCTAGTACTATAGTGAGTAAAAATGGTGAAACACATCCTTGTCTTCTTCCTGATCTTAAGGGAAAACTGTTTTTCACCATTTAGTATAATGTTAGCGGTGGGTTTTTCATGTATGGTCTTTATAATGTTGAAGTATGTGGCCCTGTGCACATTTTTTTTTATCATTTAAAGATGATCACTAGCCATCAGGGAGATTCAAATTAAAACCACATTGAGATACCACCTTATACCAGTTAGAATGGCCAAAATTAGCAAGACAGGAAACAACGTGTGTTGGAGAGGATGTGGAGAAAGGGGAACCCTCTTACACTGTCGGTGGGAATGCAAGTTGGTGCAGCCACTTTGGAGAACAGTGTAGAGATTCCTCAAGAAATTAAAAATAGAACTTCCCTATGACCCTGCAATTGCACTACTGGGTATTTACCGCAAAGATACAGATGTAGTGAAAAGAAGGGCCATCTGTACCCCAATGTTTATAGCAGCAATGGCCACAGTCACCAAACTGTGGAAAAAACCAAGATGCCCTTCAACGGACAAATGGATAAGGAAGATGTGGTCCATATACACTATGGAGAATGATGCCTCCATCAGAAAGGATGAATACCCAACTTTTGTAGCAACATGGACGGGACTGGAAGAGATGATGCTGAGTGAAATAAGGCAAGCAGAGAGAGTCAATTATCATATGTTTTCACTGATTTGTGGAGCATAACAAATAGCATGGAGGACAAGGGGAGTTAGGAGAAGGGAGTTGAGGGAAATTGGAAGGGGAAGTGAACCATGAGAGACTATGGACTCTGAAAAACAATCTGAGGGTTTTGAAGGGGCCGGGGGTGGGAGGTTGGGGGAACCAGGTGGTGGGTATTGGAGAGGGCACAGATTGCATGGAGCACTGTGTGTGGTGCAAAAACAATGAATACTGTTACGCTGAAAATAAATTTTTAAAAAAGGTGTATTTAGATCTTTTTTCTGAATCTATTGAGATAATATATGGTTTTTTATATTTCCTCTTCTTAATGACATATCACATTTTTATATCAAATACTAATTCATCTCTGGAATAAATCTCATTTTTGTATTTTTTTTGTATTGTGAATTTTTTTGTATTGTGAATTCAGTTTTCTAATACCTTCTTGCATGGTTTTGCATCTATATTCATCAGATATATTGGCCTGTAGTTTTCTTTCTCTTTTTTTTTTTTAGTGTGTTTGCCTAGTTTGGGGTGCAGGATAATTCTGGCCTCATAGAATGAATTTGGAAGTTTTCCTTCCTCTTCCAATTTTTGGAACAGTTTGAGAAGAATAGGTGTTAACTTTTCTTTAAATGTTTGATAGAATTAATCTGTGAAGCTATCTGGTCCTGGACATTTGTTTCGAGTTTTTTGATTACTGATTGATTCCTTTTTTTTTTTTTCCCCTAGTAATCAGTCTGTTCAGATTTTCTCTTTCTTCCCAATTCAGTTCTGGAAGATTATATGTTTCAAGGAATCTATCCATTTCTTCTAGGTTTTCCACTTTGTTGGCATATTTTCATAGTATTTTATAATCCTTTGTATTTCTGTGGTGTTGGTGCTTATTCCTCTTACATTTCTGATTTTTTTCTTTTTGGAATGCATCTTTCAATGAACATCTCTTAAAAATTTTTTATTTAAATTCAATTTAGTTAACATTTACTGCATTATTAATTTCAGGGGTAATGATTCGTCAGTTGTCATTTCTGATTTTGAGTTGTCTCTCCTTTTTTCTTCATGAGTCTGGCTATAGGTTAACTAATTTATTTATTTTTAATCTTTCCAAAGAAATGCCTCTTAGTTTCAGTGATCTTTTCTCTTGGTTTTGTTTTTTTTTAATTTTTTGTTTGTTTGCTTATTTACTATCTCATTCATTTCTACTCTAATATGTATTATTTCTTTCCTTCTAGTTCCTTTAGTTATAAGACAAAATTGTTCCTTTCAAATTGTCTTGTTCCATAATGTAGGTCTAGATTGCTATAAACTTCACTATTAGAACTGCTTTTTCTGTGTCCCAGAGTTTGGACCATTGTGTTTCCGTTTTTATTTGCCTCCATAGATATTTTTTAAATTTTTTGCTTGGATTTCATTCACTCATTTGTTGTTTAATAGTATGTTTAGCCTTCGTATGTTTGTGTTTTTTCCAATTTTCTTCTTGTAATTAATTTTTAGTTTTATATCATTGTGGTTGAAAAAAGTGCTTGATATAATTTCAATATTCATCAATTGTTTTGTGGCCTAATACATAATCTATCTTGGAGAATGGTCATATACACTTGAAAAGAATGCATAGTCTGTTCTTGGATAGAATGTTTTGTATATATCTGTTAAGTCTATCTGGTCTAATATGTCATTCAAAGCTACTATTTTCTTATCGACTCCTGCCTGGCTGATCTATCCATTGTTGTAAATGGGGTGTTCAATCCCCTACTATTATTGTATTTGTCAACATCTTCCTTTATTCTATTAATATTTGCTTTATATATTTTGGTACTCCTATTTTGGATGCATAGACATTTACAAATGTTATATCATCTTGTTGAATTGATTCCTTTATCATATAATGCCTTCTTTCTTTCTTGTTAGAGACTTTTAAGTTCTATTTCTGCTGTTCTAATTATTGCTACTTCAATTTTGGGGGTTTTTTGTTTGTTTGTTTCCATTTGCATGAAATGTCTTTTTTCATTCCTTCACTTTCAGTCTGTATATGTCTACATTTAAAGTAATTTTTGATAGGTCTGTACATCTTGTTATTTTGTTTATTGTTTTTGGGGTGTTTTGTAGTTATCTATTCTTTCCTTTCTTGCTTCCTTCCCCTGTATTTTGATGACTTTCTTTAGTGTTAAATTGGCTTCTTTCATCTTTTTAAAATGTATCTATTATAGGTTTTTGATTCATGGTTACCATGGGATTCACGTATAACACCATATGTTATAGCGTATAGCAGTCCATATTAAGTTGGTTTACTTAAGCTTGAATCCATTCTAAAAGCACTACATTTTTACTACCCCCCATCATATTTTATATTTCTAATGTCATAATTTACATCTTATTGTGTATCTTTTGTAGATATATTTGATTTCCTACTTTTGTGTTTTAACCTTCATACTGGCTTTATAAGTGAGTGATCTATGTACTATATGCTTGCTTTTGTTTGTGTTACTTTTATTATTATTATTATTATTATTATTATTATTATTATTTACTTCTAGTTCTCTTTTCTCCTCCTTAGTAAATTCCTTTCAACATTTCTTGTAAGGCTGGTTTAGTGGGGATGAACTTCTTAAACCTTTTGGGGGAAAACTTTATATCTCCTTTTATGCTGAATGATAATCTTTCTGGATAGAATATTCTTGGTTCTATTTTTTCCTTCTTAGTATTTTGAATATATCATTTCACTTTCTTCTGGCCCACAAGATTTCTGCTAAAAAACCAACTGATAGCCTTAAGGGGTTCCTTGGTGCATAACTTTGCTTTTCTCTTGTTCTTTTTAAAATTCTCTCTTTGTCTTTAATTTTTGAGTTTTTAATTATTATGTGTGTTGGTGTAAATGTTTTTTTGTTTATCTCGTTAGGGGCTCCCTATGCTTCCTGGACCTAGATATTTGTTTCCCTCTCCAGACAAGTGAATTTTTCAGCAATTATTTCTTCAAATAAATTTCTGCCTCCTTCTGTCTTCTTCTGAGACCACTGTAAGGCAAACTTAGTGGTCCCTTAACCTATTATAATTTTTTATTGCTTTTTTCTTTTTGCTACTCAGGTTGAGAGCTCTCCATTACCCTATCTTTCCCAATCACTGATCCATTCTTCTTCATCCTCTAATCTGCTATTGATTCCCTGTAGTATATTTTTATTTCAGCTTTTATATTTTTCAACTCTGACTTGTTCTTTTTACATCGTCTAGCTCTTTGTTGAAGTTTTTAGTACATTAATCCACTCTTCAAGTCTGGTGAGTATCCTTATGACCATGACTTTGAACTGTTTATCAGACATATTTCTTTTTTTTTAATATTTTATTTATTCGGGGCACCTGGGTGGCTCAGTGGTTTAAGCCTCTGCCTTCAGCTCAGGTCATGATCTCAGGGTCCTGGGATCGAGCCCCGCATCGGGCTCTCTGCTCAGCAAGGAGCCTCCTCCCCACTACCACCTGTCTCTCTGCCTACCTATGATCTCTCTCTCTGTCAAATGAATAAATAAAATCTTTTTTTTAAAGATTTTATTTATTCATTTGACAGAGAGATCACAGGTAGGCAGAGAGGCAGGCGGGGTGGTGGGGGGAAGCAGGCTCCCTGTTGAGCAGAGTCTGATGTGGGGCTCAATCCCAGGACCATGAGATCATGACCTGAGCCAAAGGCAGAGGCTTAATCCACTGAGCCACCAGGCACCCGTATCAGACCTATTTCTTACCTCCATTTCATTTAGTTTTTTTCCTGTGATATAGGCCTATTCTTTCATTTACAACCAATTCCTTTGTCTCTTTGTTTTGTCTAACTCTGTTTCTATGTTTTAGGTCAGCTATGTGTTCTGGTTTTGAAATTAGTTGCCTTCTGCAAATGTCCTGTGGTGCCCTGTAGCACAATACCCCCTCATCACCAGAACTGGATACTCCTGGGTTGTCTCGTGTGTGGACTGCATGTTATTTCCTATTGTGGCTGAGCTATGGATGCTGTGGGTGTGCTGGCGGGTGGGACTGGACCTCAGCCCAGCTGGCTGCAATGACTCACTTTCCCTGTGAAAAGTGTACCCAGTGCTGGTACACTGGGTAAGGTTGTTACCTGAGCTTTGAAGCTTATAGGCTTATTGATGGGTAAAGCCTGGCTGCTATTAGCCACTGTGACAGCTGTGGGCACACTAAGCAGAGAGCTTGTTTACTGTATAGCCAGCGAAGAGATCCAACTGCAGGAAATGTGAGGGCCCTGGTGTCTGGGGCTATCCTCCCTACACCATCCCCAGGGCAGGAATCACTTTGAAGGATTGCCAGTCCTAGCCAGGGTTGCCTGCCAGTTGTGATTGGGCAGGAACTGCTTTGGAAGGAGTACCTGGTGGGTTGGGTTGAGTAGGTCCAGAGGGAATGTGGGGGAGCAGGGGGTATTAGCAATGTAGAAGGAAAGTGTTAAAACAGGCTCCTATAGGAGGAGGAGTCAAGATGGCGGAGAAGTAGCAGGCTGAGACTACTTCAGGTAGCGGGAGATCAGCTAGATAGCTTATCTAAAGATTGCAAACACCTACAAATCCAACGGAGATCGGGAGATCGAAGAGAAGAAGAACAGCAATTCTAGAAACAGAAAATCAACCACTTTCTGAAAGGTAGGACTGGCGGAGAAGTGAATCCAAAGCGACGGGAAGATAGACCCGTGGGGGGAGGGGCCGACTCCCGGCAAGCGGTGGAGCAACGGAGCACAAAATCAGGACTTTTAAAAGTCTGTTCCGCTGAGGGACATTGCTCGAGAGGCTTAACCAGGGTGAAGCCCACGTGGGGTTACAGAAGGATCGGAGGTGTCTGAGTGTCACAGAGATTGCAGGTATTAGAACGGGGAAGCTGGCTACAGAGACAGAGCCAAGGAGTGAGCTCTAAACTCAGGGTTACCTTAAACTGGTCGCAGGCTCGGTCAGCTCGGAGCACGGCCAGAGGCCAGGGTGACGGGAGTAATTGGGCGCTATTCTCTGAAGGCACACTGAGGAGTGGGGCCCCCAGCTCTCGGCTCCTCCAGGCCAGAGACCGGGAGGCCGCCATCTTCATTCCCATCTTCCAGAACTCTACGGAAAGTGCTCAGGGAACAAAAGCTCCTGAAAGCAAACCCGAGAGGATTACTCAGCCCGGCCCCTGGTAAGGGTGGTGCAACTCCGCCTGGGGCAAAGACACTTGAGAATCACTACAACAGGCCCCTCCCCCAGAAGATCAACATGAAATCCAGCCAGGACCAAGTTCACCTACCAGGGAGTGCAGTTTCAATACCAAGGAGAGCAGCGGAATTCCAGAGGAGGAAAAAGCAAAGCACGGAACTCATGGCTTTCTCCCCATGATTCTTTAGCCTTGCAGTTAATTTAATTTTTTTTTCTTTTTGAATTTTTTTTTCTTCTGCTAAATTTTTTTTAACTTTTACACTTTTCTTTTTTAACGTTTTTTAACTAGTTTATCAATATATATATATTTTTCCTTTTTATATTTTTTCTTTATTCGTTTTCTTTTAATTGTTTCTTTTTTTTTTTTCTTTATGAACCTCTTTTTATCCCCTTTCTCCCCCCTCACGATTTGGGATCTCTTCTGATTTGGTTAAAGCATATTTTCCTAGGGTTTTTGCCACCCTTTTAGTATTTTACTTGCTCCTTCATATACTCTTATCTGGACAAAATGACAAGGCAGAAAAAATCACCACAAAAAAAAGAACAGGAGACAGTACCAAAGGCTAGGTGCCTAATCAATACAGACATTGGTAATATGTCAGATCTAGAGTTCAGAATGACGATTCTCAAGGTTCTAGCCGGGCTCGAAAAAGGCATGGAAGATATTAGAGAAACCCTCTCGGGAGATATAAAAGCCCTTTCTGGAGAAATAAAAGAACTAAAATCTAACCAAGTGGAAAACAAAAAAGCTATTACTGAGGTGCAATCAAAAATGGAGGCTCTCACTGCTATGATAAATGAGGCAGAAGAAAGAATTAGCGATATAGAAGACCAAATGACAGAGAATAAAGAAGCTGAGCAAAAGAGGGACAAACAGCTACTGGACCATGAGGGGAGAATTCGAGAGATAAGTGACACCATAAGACGAAACAACATTAGAATATTGGGATTCCAGAAGAAGAAGAAAGAGAGAGGGGAGCAGAAGGTATATTGGAGAGAATTATTGGAGAGAATTTCCACAATATGGCAAAGGGAACAATAATCAAAATCCAGGAGGTGCAGAGAACCCCCCTCAAAATCAATAAGAATAGGTCACACCCCATCACCTAATAGTAAAATTTACAAGTCTTAGTGACAAAGAGAAAATCCTGATAGCAGCCCAGGAAAAGAAGTCTGTAACATACAATGGTAAAAATATTAGATTGGCAGCAGACTTATCCACAGAGACCTGGCAAGCCAGAAAGAGCTGGCATGATATATTCAGAGCACTAAACGAGAAAAACATGCAGCCAAGAATACTATATCCAGCTAGGCTATCATTGAAAATAGGAGGAGAAATTAAAAGCTTCCAGGACAAACAAAAACTGAAAGAATTTGCAAACACCAAACCAACTCTACTGGAAATATTGAAAGGGGTCCTTTAAGCAAAGAGAGACCCTAAAAGTAGTAGATCAGAAAGAACAGAGACCATATAGAGTAACAGTCACCTTACAGGCAATACAGTGGCACTAAATTCATATCTCTCAATAGTTACCCAAATGTTAATGGGCTAAATGCCCCAATCAAAAGACACAGGGTATCAGAATGGATAAAAAAACAAAACCCATCTATATGTTGCCTACAAGAAACTCATCTTAAACCCGAAGACACCTCCAGATTTAAAGTGAGGGGGTGGAAAAGAATTTACCATGCTAATGGACATCAGCAGAAAGCAGGAGTGGCAATCCTTATATCAGATCAATTAGATTTTAAGCCAAAGACTATAATAAGAGATGAGGAAAGACACTATATCATACTCAGGAGCTGTCCAACAAGAAGATCTAACAATTTTAAATATCTATGCCCCTAACGGGGGAGCAGCCAACTATATAAACCAATTAATAACAAAATCAAAGAAACACATCAACAATAATACAATAATAGTAGGGGACTTTAACACTCCCCTCACTGAAATGGACAGATCATCCAAGCAAAAGATCAACAAGGAAATAAAGGCCTTAAATGACACACTGGACCAGATGGACATCACAGATATATTCAGAACATTTCATCCCAAAGCAACAGAATACACATTCTTCTCTAGTGCACATGGAACATTCTCCAGAATAGATCACATCCTCAGTCCTAAATCAGGTCTCAACCAGTATCAAAAGATTGGGATCATTCCCTGCATATTTTCAGACCACAATGCTCTGAAGCTAGAACTCAATCACAAGAGGAAATTTGGAAAGAACCCAAATACATGGAGACTAAACAGCATCCTTCTAAAGAATGAATGGGTCAACCAGGAAATTAAAGAAGAATTGAAAAAATTCATGGAAACAAATGATAATGAAAACACAATGGGTCAAAATCTGTGGGACACAACAAAGGCAGTCCTGAGAGGAAAATATATAGCAGTACAAGCCTTTCTCAAGAAACAAGAAAGGTCGCAGGTACACAACCTAACCCTACACCTAAAGGAGCTGGAGAAAGAACAAGAAAGAAACCCTAAACCTAGCAGGAGAAGAGAAATCATAAAGATCAGAGCAAAAATCAATGAAATAGAAACCAAAAAAACAACAGAACAAATCAACGAAACTAGGAGCTGGTTCTTTGAAAGAATTAATAAGATCGATAAACCCCTGGCCAGACTTATCAAAAAGAAAAGAGAAAGGACCCAAATAAATAAAATCATGAATGAAAGAGGAGAGATCACAACGAACACCAAAGAAATACAGACGATTATAAGAACATACTATGAGCAACTCTACGCCAACAAATTTGACAATCTGGAAGAAATGGATGCATTCCTAGAGACATATAAACTACCACAACTGAACCAGGAAGAAATAGAAAGCCTCAACAGACCCATAAGCAGTAAGGAGATTGAAACAGTCATCAAAAATCTCCAAACAAACAAAAGCCCAGGGCCAGACGGCTTCCCAGGGGAATTCTACCAAACATTTAAAGAAGAACTAATTCCTATTCTCCTGAAACTGTTCCAAAAAATAGAAATGGAAGGAAAACTTCCAAACTCATTTTATGAGGCCAGCATCACCTTGATCCCAAAACCAGACAAGGATCCCATCAAAAAAGAGAACTACAAACCAATATCCTTGATGAACACAGATGCAAAAATTCTCACCAAAATACTAGCCAATAGGATTCAACAGTACATTAAAAGGATTATTCACCACGACCAAGTGGGATTTATTCCAGGGCTGCAAGGTTGGTTCAACATCCACAAATCAATCAATGCAATACAACACATTAATAAAAGAAAGAACAAGAACCATATGATACTCTCAATAGATGCTGAAAAAGCATGAGTCAAAGTACAGCATCCCTTCCTGATCAAAACTCTTCAAAGTGTAGGGATAGAGGGCACATACCTCAATATTATCAAAGCCATCTATGAAAAACCCACCGCAAATGTCATTCTCAATGCGAAAAACTGAAAGCTTTTCCGCTAAGGTCAGGAACACGGCAGGGATGTCCATTATCACCACTGCTATTCAACATAGTACTAGAAGTCCTAGCCTCAGCAATCAGACAACAAAAGGAAATTAAAGGCATCCATATCGGCAAAGAAGAAGTCAAACTATCACTCTTTGCAGATGATATGATACTATATGTGGAAAACCCAAAAGACTCCACTCCAAAACTGCTAGAACTTGTACAGGAATTCAGTAAAGTGTCAGGATATAAAATCAATGCACAGAAATCAGTTGCGTTTCTCTATACCACAACAAGACAGAAGTAGGAGAAATTAAGGAGCCAATCCCATTTACAATTGCACCCAAAACTATAAGATACCTAGGAATAAACCTAACCAAAGAGGCTAAGAATCTATACTCAGAAAACTATAAAGTACTCATGAAAGAAATTGAGGAAGACACAAAGAAATAGAAAAATGTTCCATGCTCCTGGATTGGAAGAATAACTATTGTGAAAATTTCTATGCTACCTAAAGCAATCTACACATTAATGCAATTTCTATCAAAGTACCATCCATTTTTTTCAAAGAAATGGAACAAATAATCCTAAAATTTATTTGGAACCAGAAAAGACCTCAAATAGCCAAAGGAGTATTGAAAAAGAAAGCCAAAGTTGGTGGCATCACAATTCTGGACTTCAAGCTCTATTGCAAAGCTGTCATCATCAAAACAGCATGGTACTGGCACAAAAACAGACACATAGATCAATGGAACAGAATAGAGAGCCCAGAAATAGACCCTCAACTCTATGGTAGACTAATCTTCGACAAAGCAGGAAAGAATGTCCAATGGAAAAAAGACAGCCTCTTCAATAAATGGTGTTGGGAAAATTGGACAGCCACATGCAGAAAAATGAAATTGGACCATTTCCTTACACCACACACGAAAATAGACTCAAAATGAATGAAGGACCTCAATGTGAAAAAGGAATCCATCAAAATTCTTGAGGAGAACACAGGCAGCAACCTCTTCAACCTCAGCCGCAGCAACATCTTCCTAGGAACATCGCCAAAGGCAAGGGAAGCAAGGGCAAAAATGAACTATTGGGATTTTATCAAGATCAAAATCTTTTGCACAGCAAAGGAAACACTTAACAAAACCAAAAGCCAACTGACAGAATGGGAGAAGATATTTGCAAATGACATATCAGATAAAGGGCTAGTGTCCAAAATCTATAAAGAACTTAGTAAACTCAACACCCAAAGAACAAAGAATCCAATCAAGAAATGGGCAGAGGACATGAACAGACACTTCTGCAAAGAAGACATCCAGATGGCCAACAGACACATGAAAAAGTGCTCCATATCACTTGGCATCAGGGAAATACAAATCAAAACCACAATGAGATATCACCTCACACCAGTCAGAATGGCTAAAATTAACAAGTCAGGAAATGACAGATGCTGGTGAGGATTCAGAGAAAGGGGAACCCTCCTACACTGTTGGTGGGAATGCAAGCTGGTGCAACCACTCTGGAAAACAGCATGGAGGTTCCTCAAAATGTTGAAAATAGAAGTACCCTATGACCCAGCAATTGCACTACTGGGTGTTTACCCTAAAGATACAAACGTAGTGATCCAGAGGGGCATGTGCACCCAAATGTTTATATCAGCAATGTCTACAATAGCCAAACTATGGAAAGAACCTAGATGTCCATCAACAGATGAATGGATAAAGAAGATGTGATATATAACACAATGGAATACTATGCAGCCATCAAAAGAAATGAAATCTTGCCATTTGCGACGACGTGGATGGAACTAGAGGGTATCATGCTTAGCAAAATAAGTCAATCAGAGAAAGACAACTATCATATGATCTCCCTGATATGAGGGAGAGGTGATGCAACATTGGAGGTTAAGGGGGTAGGAGAAGAGTAAATGAAACAAGATGGGATTGGGAGGGAGACAAACCATAAGTGACTCTTAATCTCACAAACCAAACTGAGGGTTGATGGGGGGAGGGGGGTTGGGAGAAAGGGGGTGGGGTTATGGACATTGGGGAGGGCATGTGCTATGGTGAGTGCTGTGAAATGTGTAAACCTGGCGATTCACAGACCTGTACCCCTGGGGATAAAAATATATGTTTAAAAAAATAAAATTTAAAAAAAAACAGGCTCCTATAAACATCCAATTATCTAGGCTAGGGTAGAGCAAGAAAAAAAGGCCCTTCCACCCCTGCACCTCTGTTCTAGAGAAGTCTGTAGATCCCTACTTCTCTGGCACATATCCTAAAATTAGGGAAAAAAAAAAAGAGAGAGAGAGAGAGAGAGAGAGAGAAAGAAAAAAAATCTCCTTCACTTATATCCCAGGGGTTTTCAAACTGCTGCTTCTGTGCTGTGTCTTGGACTGTTTTTTAAGGGTGGGAACATGGTCTTCTATCACCCCCCAATTCTCTCAGATTTAAGGACTGCTGGTTTTCAAAGTCAGACATTATAGGTCTTGTCTTCCAAGTATGGGTCCCCAAAGCTATGGGTACCCAGTGTGATGGATGGGAGGTGGGATGGGGTCTGATTCGCTTTTCTGTGCTTGTGATATCCCTCCTGTTTGTGGTTGGTTGCACTGGGGGTTTGGCTCTTGTGTCCCAACTTTTTTTGAGGTGGTCTTCTCTATGACTAGCTATAGAAGTTTTGTTCCACCAGTCTCACAACATTTCAACAGTTAGTTACAATATGTATAATTGTTGCCTTGGTGTGTATTGGGGACAAGGTGAGCTTAGGATCCTCCTATTCTGACATCTTTCCTGTACTCCACTAGCTTGTGGTTTCAAATTCCCAGTGATTACATTTCTTCCTCTATCCACGACCAAGTCTGTGACTGAGAACTTTCCCTACTCTCCTTCCACAAGGCATTTTTCTAGACCTCGTTTCTTTGAGCAATTCTTTAAGACATTCTGTAACCATCTCTGATCTGAATTCCCACCTTGCTCAGACTCTGGGCCATCTGAGACTATTTAGATGCCCATCAGTCAGGGTAGCCACTGGTCCCAGTATTAGCTTATGCAAGCATTTTTGCCCTCTCAGGCCTTCCCTTACTCTATTGCCACCCTGCACATGCATGTTAAAAGGTAGAGCACACACAAACATACATATTCCAGTATTGCTAAGTATTTTATCCTCAAAGGTGATTTCAGGGTTTTTTGGCCAAAAAAATTATGCTGACAGATTCCCAGGTGAATATTATACTCAAATTTCAAAATCACTGAACCATGTAGGTCAATGGCTTTCAGTCCTCTAGGGCCCAAATTTAGTTTCAAGGATCAGAGTTTTTCCACCAGGTTTTCTCTAATCCTTCTCTGATCCTTTTTTATATACATTTCCTACATAATGTATAAAATATTGATAATATGCTATCTTATATTATAATAATAATATGAGGTATTGTTTGTGCCTTTTGAACCCATCTTTAAAAGTTCTTTCCTTATGCTTTGTAGCTTCTTTTCTCTTTCCTCTCTACCAGAGACTTGCATGGAATAATTGCTACAAAAGTATCTGTTGGATGAATGCTTTGTTCTCCATTGTGGTAACAGTTTTCTCAGATGGAGTCCTATCTTAAATACTACCAGAAGGACTAAATTGAAGTATCATGTAATGATTTGACACAACACATAGAAAATTCTTGAGACACGGTAAAGGTAATATCTTACTGTAAAAAATTAATGGTAGGGTTAAATTTATTGCTTTCTTCCTCTCTGACTTGTAATAATGGGAGAAGAAGAAATTTTCAAGCCTTGCCATAAAAGCCAATTTTATAAATTTAAAAGATGATGCAGTTTACAGAAAGTCAATTTTAATTCAATTTAACAAATATTTATTGACCCTCCTTTATGTGTGAGATATCATGGTCGGTGTTCAACCTCTTGAAAAAATGTCTGTTATAAAGTGAATACATCAGTAAGGCTTTTGGAAGGTGGTGTGTTTCTTTTCTCTGCTGTTAAAATACTGCAGCAACCAAAAAAGAAGAAGAAAGTCATCACTTCCATTTAATCCAAAAGTGAAGTTTAAATCTTTATGTCCTAAGCAAACTGCCACAGGGAGCTTCTTGATGTTCTGAGTACTTTATATTGCAACCATAAACCATGACCAAAGAAAGGAAGAATCCATTTAGCTCTCTAAAGTATTCTCTGCCAAGTTGTCTCTTATTTATTGCTTTTTAATGAAATTTTTCATGTGCATCAAAACATAATCTTTCAACAAAGAAAATGCAGCCCTGAGACCCAAGCACTTTATAATATAGAATCTACATGTGAACATTAATTTCTCTAGGTGGGATTATCTAATGGATTTCTTTGTGCTCAGGCATGAGATTATTTTTTTAAGTGAACCTATTATTAACTCTTCCATGGGATACAGACTTTCAGAAAATTCAGCAAATATTTTAAATTGTCCTGTTTTTCTTGTGAATAGGAGATGAGTTTTAGCTACTGATTATTATCCTAGTTTTCCCTTCTGAAAGCATACATGGAGTGGCCATCAAAATCAAAGGGGTATTTTAGAGAAAGGTGTTCAGGGAGGAAAAAAAGAACATGGATGTGTTCTTCCACCTGTGAAGACTGATTTAAAGTGAATTTACTTATTCCATAGTTTCCTTATCTCATTCCTTAAAAATACCTAAGTAAAATCACCATTATCGTGCAGGGTCCTTTTGGTTACAAGTAGGACAGCTGACTCAAACTGACTCAAATTTGTCTATACAGTAAAATTTTTATATTACATAACAGGAGGTCCAGAGGTAGGACTAGCTTAATTGCTTGATTCAACAAGACTACTGAAGACGCAGGTTCTTTCTTTCTCCCCACTCAACAGTCCACAAAATCTGCTTCACTCTACAGCTCATTCCCTTCCTAATTACAGGCTTCCAGTGGCAAACACAGTTATTCATTTCCTTGTTTACATTTGACAGGAAAATGACTGCCCCCCACCATGAAATAATAATCCTTCCCTTAAATTTGATTTGGCTAATTCATAACACATGTTAATCTCCACGCTAACAAAATTTCCTGGGCACTGATTGCTCTGATTAGGTGATCAAGACCCATTCTTAATGAAGGTATGGAGTGAATATCAGAGCAAACCCCTTCTGCTAGGGCTTAAGAAGGGGAAAATAGATTTGGCGGAGCAGCCAACAGCATCCACAATGGTCATCTAGTCTTATACCACTGAAGAAGAGCATTAGATATCCTTTTCTACATCTGGGTAAATTGTGCCTTTAAAAGTATCGAAACTGTGTAACTTGTACCAATAGAGAGAATGTCTATACGGAACTTTTTCTGAAATTTCCATTTTTATTTTATATAAAGTGTCCTATTTGTCAGTAGCTGTTATAGAAAATACCATCTAATGTGTGTAATAAACAGATGCCAGCCTGAGCAGAGAGGAAATAGTTCCAAATTAAGAAACTGATCAATGGGGGTGCCTGGGTGGCTCAGTGGGTTAAAGCTTCTGCCTTCAGCTCAGGTCATGATCTCAGGGTCCTGGGATCGAGCCCCGCATCGGGCTCTCTGCTCAGCAGGTTGCCTGCTTCCCCTCTCTCTCTCTGCCTAGCTCTCTGCTTACTTGTGATCTCTCTCTCTCTGTCAAAAAAATAAATAAAAATCTTAAAAAAAAAATTAAAAAAAAAACCTGATCAATGATTAGATTCAAATACCCAGAGTCAATTATCATATGGTTTCACTTATTTGTGGAGCATAACAAATAGCATGGAGGACAAGGGGAGATGGAGAGGAGAAGGGAGTTGAGGGAAATTGGAAGGGGAGGTGAACCATGAGAGACTATGGACTCTGAAAAACGATCTGAGAATTTTGAAGGGGTAGGGGATGGGAGGTTGGGGGCACCAGGTGGTGGGTATTGTAGAGGGCACGGATTGCATGGAGCACTGGGTGTGGTGCAAAAATAATGAATACTGTTATGCTGAAAAAATAAAAAAAAAATTATAAAAAATTATAAAAAGGAAAAGAACAAGTACCCATGGAAAGGTCAAGAAACAAAATACCAGGAACAACAACCAAAAAAAGGTTAAATAGATCCATAATAAAATAGTGTTTTATTGTTTCTAAAGTTCACAGTGGAACATACTTGGAGAAGCATCTGCTCTCAGCTCTTGAAGTTCTACAGGAGGAGAATATACTTTTCCTGTAGGCATAATAACAGAAGTTACTATGTATTGAGAGTCTCTAACAAGTTAAGCATTTCCCAGACAATATCTCATTGGTACCATGAGTGTAAGCCCATCACTGGCAGAAACTGCTATATCCCTAGCACCTACTGACATACCAGGCATAAATGTAATTTTAACAAATGTGTCCAAATGAAATAAATCTCACAAAAATCTTATGCAACAATATATTGCTGTTTCCTCAATTTAAGGACTAGGAATCATTGGCTCTAAATGTTTAAGCAATTTGGTCAAGTGATAGAGCATGGATTAAAATCCAGCCTTACTCTCTTTTTTCCCCTATCTGAAGAGGAAATAGATGGGAGAAGATAAATCCAGTGACTTGGAGATCAGATATTTTTTTGTTGTTGTTTAAATATTCTTAGCACTAGTACCTTTGTTAGGTTTTAAAAAAAGACATGCTCCAGATACATCAGATGATAGCAGTTTATTATAGGAAACACAGGAAGAATGGAGACTATTTCCAAACCTGCCTCTGGAGCCTAAAAAATCATTTGCAAAGGACAGTGTGTCCAGTGCCTATGATCCCTGCTTGAGAACCTTGCCATGGTGGTAATTGAGCTATTACCTGTGTCTACTGCCTTTGCTCCTGATACTGAAAAATGATTTTTTTGTTGTTGTTTCAAGTGTAAACTCCCCAAGATCTGACTAGATCAGTAGTTAGTCACCATCAAGTGGAGTGAGCCCAACTGGGCAGGACTCACTTGTCATTCCACCTGATCACCCACTGGCTGCCTTTAAGTTCGATGTCAAACTAAGTGTGGTTACAGGGGAAGGAGTTACAAGATACCAGGCAAATGATACCTCAAAGGAAGACTGTGGACAAGTCAGACATTCTTAAGATATCCAGGATGTCTGCTACAAGTAATTTCCTCTTAAAAGAATCTTAGGCATTTTATTCAATGTATTAGAGTCTAATAGAACATAGAAGATGGAGTTGTTATAGTCAGGAACCCTAAGGTATAAATATCAGATAAAGTGAAAATACACAAAAAAAATTTCAAAAACTTCATAGGATCAAACATCTATATAGCCTTTAGTCTGTATTAAGTGTTATTCTAAGCACTGAACATGTGTCCTCCTTTAATCCTCACAATAATCCATGAACTAAGTACCAGGAACCCCAGTCTATAGATAGAGGGGCTGAGGCACAGAGAGGTGAAAAGCATTGTCTGAAGTCCCCCCACCCCCGAGCTAGTGCCGGCAACTTGTCTCCAGAGTACGGGCTTTCACCACCCTGTCATTTGTTTTATTAGGTAATTGAACTTTGTAGGAAAACAGGGAAATTTCCAGATGCCAAATATTTGGAGGCAAAAAGCATCAGCTAACATGCAAAGAAAAAGCTGATACTCTGTACTTCTGGGGTCAGGACTATGAAAAGGGATTACCAAGTCTGAGGCTGGGATTCCAATGCCTATAACAGGAAGATGTGGAGAGCTTACAAGCAAGTTTATAAAAAGAAAGGGAACTTCAGAGTGTGGTGAAAAACTCCCTATAGCTGGAGAAATGGAGGGAGGTTTTAGTCCACTTGAAATTTGGGTGATGGGAGATCACTGAAAAGTAGACACCCAGGTCTCTACCATGTATGGGTGTGGTCTCCTAATTTACACTCTGCATGATAGATAAATTGCAATTAAGAGCTACCCTACAACCCAGCAGTCTCATTACTGGGTATTTACCTTAAAGATGCAAATGTAGTTATCTGAAGGGGCACATGCACCCAAGTGTTTATAGCAGCAATGTCCACTATACCCAAACTATGGAAAGAACCTAGATATGTCCATCAACAGATGAATTGATAAAGAAGATGTGATTGATGTATATATATATAATGGAATACTATGCAGCCATCAGAAGAAATGAAATCTTGCCATTTGCAATGACGTGGATCAACTACAGGGTATTACGCTGAGCAAAATAAGTCACTCAGAGAAAGTCAATTATCATATGATCTCCATGAGGAATTTGAGATGAGGAATTTGAGAAGCAGAGTGGGGGGTTTGGGGGATAAGGAAGGAAAAAAATGAAACAAGATGGGATCGGGAAGGAGACAAACCATAAGAGACTCTTAATCTCACAAAACAAACTGAGGGTTGCTGGGGGGAGGGGGTATGTGGAGAGGATGGTTGGGTTATGGACATTGGGGAGGGTATGTGCTATGGTGAGTGCTGTGAAATGTGTAAAAGCCTGACGATTCACAAACCTGTACCCCTGGGGCAAATAATACATTGTATGTTAATAAAAATAATTAATAAAAAAAAACATAAACCTATCTATAGACTCCTCAAGACAAGCTAAGCTTCAGACCACTCTATAGAGACACTTTCACATGACTCCCACAGAATAAACCAAAATGTATTGAGTTCTTGTTCATACAGAGTTTAGAGCTTACTAAGAAATAAGTCACTAAACAAATTACAGTGAGTGCAGTTAGTGTTGTGATAAAGTATGCAGTGATGAGAGAATTTAGAAAGTGACTAAAGTCATTCAAATATCAAGGAATGACTGAGGACATAGCCATTAAGCTATCATCTTCAGTGTATCTATTAGTTTGCTAGGGCTATGGTAAAGTATTGCAGACTGGGTGATTTAAGCCATAGGAACTTATTTTCTCACAGTTCTGGCACTGGAAGTCCGAGAGCATGGTGTCCGCACAGTTGATTTCTTCTGAGGCCTTTCTTCTTGGTTTGCAGATGGCCATCTTCTCCTTGTATCTTCATGGTGTTTTCCCTTTGTGCAGTTTTGTGCCCCAATTCCCTCCTTTTGTAAAGATGTAAAGATACAGGTCCAGCAGGATTAGGGATCAATCCAATGACCTCATTTTAATTTAATTACCTCTTTAAAGACCTTATCTCCAAATATATTCACATTTGGAGTTACTGAAGTTTAGGACTTCAACATATGATTTTTTTATTAACATATAATGTATTATTTATTTCAGGGATACAGGTCTGTGATTCTTCAGTCTTACACAATTCACAACACTCACCATGGCACATACAACATATGAATTTTGAAGGAACCCAATTCAGATAACCACTTAGATATAGTATACAACAAAAAATCTAGGTGATTTTAAGAAAACATGGAACAAAAAAGAACGTGGGAGGAGGGCTCAAAAAAATATATCTTGTTCAAGGGGGGGAAATACAAAGACCTAATTCTAGACATGAAGTACATTAAAATAAGTTTGCAAAACTTGTAAGAATTCACTAAAAAAATAGACGTAAGATGCATAGCTTGACTCAAAATGGATGAAGGATCTCAATGTGAGAAAGGAATCCATCAAAATCCTCGAGGAGAACACAGGCAGCAACCTCTTCGACCTCAGTCGCAGCAACATCTTCCTAGGAACATCACCAAAGGCAAGGGAAGCAAGGGCAAAAATGAACTATTGGGATTTTATCAAGATCAAAAGCTTTTGCACAGCAAAGGAAACAGTTAACAAAACCAAAAGACAACTGACAGAATGGGAGAAGATATTTGCAAATGACATATCAGATAAAGGGCTAGTGTCCAAAATCTATAAAGAACTTAGCAAACTCAACACCCAAAGAACAAATAATCCAATCAAGAAATGGGCAGAGGACATGAACAGACATTTCTGCAAAGAAGACATCCAGATGGCCAACAGACACATGAAAAAGTGCTCCATATCACTCGGCATCAGGGAAATACAAATCAAAACCACCATGAGATATCACCTCACACCAGTCAGAATGGCTAAAATTAACAAGTCAGGAAATGACAGATGCTGGCGAGGATGCGGAGAAAGGGGAACCCTCCTACACTGTTGGTGGGAATGCAAGCTGGTGCAACCACTCTGGAAAACAGCATGGAGGTTCCTCAAAATGTTGAAAATAGAACTACCCTATGACCCTGCAATTGCACTGCTGGGTATTTACCCTAAAGATACAAACATAGTGATCCGAAGGGGCACATGCACCCGAATGTTTATAGCAGCAATGTCTACAATAGCCAAACTATGGAAAGAACCTAGATGTCCATCAACAGACGAATGGATAAAGAAGATGTGGTATATATATACACAATGGAATACTATGCAGCCATCAAAAGAAATGAAATCTTGCCATTTGCGACGACGTGGATGGAACTAGAGGGTATCATGCTTAGCGAAATAAGTCAATCGGAGAAAGACAACTATCATATGATCTCCCTGATATGAGGGAGAGGAGATGCAACATGGGGGGTTGAGGGGGTAGGAGAAGAGTAAATGAAACAAGATGGGATTGGGAGGGAGACAAACCATAAGTGACTCTTAATCTCACAAAACAAACTGAGGGTTGATGGGGGGAGGGGGTTGGGAGAGGGGGTGGGGTTATGGATATTGGGGAGGGTATGTGCTATGGTGAGTGTTGTGAAGTGTGTAAACCTGGTGATTCGCAGACCTGTACCCCTGGGGATAAAAATATATGTTTATAAAGCTGTAAAAAAAAAGATGCATAGCTTGCAAACTACTAGGTAAAAATTGGCAGAGAATTGACTCCAAGAAAGAAGGAAAGGAGAAAAGGCAAGAACCCATAACAAATAAAAAATAAAACCACACATGTATACATGTTCTAATACTAGATAATGTATGTGCCTTACATTTTTATGCATATTAAGTTTACATTATAAAAATGAGGGACACCTGGGTGACTCATTTGGTTGAGCATCCAACTCTTGATTTTGGCTTGGGTCATGATCTCAGGATCATGCAACTGAACCCTGAGTGGGGCTCTGTGATGACGGTGGAGCCTGCTTGAAATTCTCTGTCTGCCACCCTCTGGGTCCCCCACTCCACCCTGCTTGTGCTAGCCCAAAAAAAAACACCAAATACAAAAACCACACATGTTAGGTAATATAAATAATGTGAATAAGTAAAATTCTCTAGTTAAAAGTGAGAAAAATCTTATTAAATTTTTAAAAATTTAATCTAGCCTTATGATGTCTCCAAGAAACTCATCTGTTAAAAAAAAAAGAAGAAAAGAAAAAAAAACATAACAAAGACTTAGGCAAAACTGCCCCAGCCAATCATTTAGCAGAAAAGGAATTTAAACATTCCTTTAAACATTAAATGAGCTATAGAAGTATTTTTCTAGAGACATTTTAGGATAAAAGCTTTAGTCCATCTAGAAGATACATAGTTATGAACTTATATATATCTACATCTACAAATCATCAAAATATGTGAATTAAGAGTTTTTAAACTGACAAATCCCAAATCACAAAAGGTATATTAAAATTCTATAAAAAATTGTCAAATTTGGGCGCCTGGGTGACTCATTGGGCCTCTGCCTTCGGCTCAGGTCATGATCTCGGTCCTGGAATCAAGGCCCACATCAGGATCTCTGCTCAGCAGGGAGCCTCTTCCCCTCTCTGTCTCTGCCTGCCTCTCTGCCTACTTGTGACCTCTCTCTCTGTCAAATAAATAATAAAATCTTTAAAAAATAAAAATAAAAAATTGTCAAATTTAACAAGGATAGAAGATCTAAATAGCATAATTAAACATACTAAAAGGAATATATAGAATTTAACATTCCTCAAAATAACTCTTCACTACGGAGAAACTAAAAATGACAATTATCCCATTTGCAATTGCATCAAAAATAATAAAATGCCTATAAATCAAGTTAACCAAGGAGGTGAAAGGTATATATAGAAAACTCTAAGACATTAATGAAAGAATTTGAATAAGATGCAAATAAGTGGAAAGGCATTCCATGTTGATGGACTGGAAGGTTTAAACCTTCCAAAGGTTGTTTTGTCAATATTGTTGTGTTGTCAAATATTGTCAAAATGTCCATACTTCCCAAAGCCAGCTACAGATTCAGTGCAATCCCTATCAAAATACCAATGGCATTTTTCACAGAAATAGAATTTAAAAAATCTAAACACTATATGAATTGAGACCTCAAAGAGCTAAAGTAATTTCAAGAAATAAGAACAAAGCTGGAGGCATCAGACTCCCTGATTTCAAAGTGTACCACAAAGCTGTAGTAATCAAAACAGCATGGTATTGGCATAAAAACAGATACCTATCTCAAAGGGACAAAATAGAGCACCCAGAAATAACCTACACCTATATGTCAATCAATATTGAGAAAATAACCAAGAATATACAATGAGGAAAGGGCCATCTCTTCCATAAATAGTATAGGGAAAATTGGACAGCCATATGCAAAAGAATAAAACTGGACCATTACCTTACACTATGCATGAAAATTAACTCAAATGAATTAAAGATGTAAATGTAGGTCCTGAAATCATAAGACTCCTGAAAGGAAACATATAGTAAGATTTTTGACATAGGTCTTGCTGACGATTTTTAAAATTTGATCCCAAAAGCAAAAACAAAGGGGGGGTTACATCAAATGGAGCTTCTGCACAGTAAAGAAAATCATCAACAAAATGAAAAGTCAACCTACCAAGTGGGAGAAATAATTTGCAAACCACCTGTCCCATGAGTAGCTAGTATGCAAACCACAAAAAATTCGTACATTTCAGTGGCCAAACAATAAAAATGGGCAGAAAATCTAGATACATTTTCCAAAGAAGATATACAGATAGCCAACAAACACATGAAAAGTGCTTAACATCATTAATCATCAGGGTAATGCAAATCAAAACCAAAATGATATTTTACCCCCTTTCTGTTAGAATGACTTTTTATCAAAAAGTGTTGGCAAGGATGTGGAAAAAAGGAAGCCCTCGTGTGCTGTTTGGGGAGTATAAATTGATACAAGCACTATGGGAAATTCTAAAAAGTATAGCTACCATATGATCCAGCAATTCCACTTCTGAGTGTTTATCAAGAGAAAAAACACTAACTCAAAAAGATATCTGCATGCCATGATTACTGCAGCATTATTTATATGCAATAACCAAGATATTGAAACAACCCAGGGACCATCAATGAATGAATGGATGATCTTGCTATTTGTGATGAGAATGAAGCCTGAGGGCTTTGTATTAAGTGAAATAAGTCATAGAAAGACAAACACTTTAATCTTACTCATATATAAAGCCTAAAAAAAAAAAAAACTTACAGAGAACAGATTGGGGGCTATCAGAGACAGGGGATGGAGTGTGGGAGAAATGGGTGACTTTTTTTAATTTAAGTATGTTGAATTACAAAACCCTGAAATCACCTGATTTCAAATCACTAGATCTGAATATCAATAAAAATATTCCCTATTCAAACATGAGTAACAAAGTAGATCTAAAGAAAGAAGTACATAATTCATAAAGATAGAATTAAAAATTATGATATATACACACACACACACACAAATATAACATCAATAAAAGCAATGAGATTTTTAAAATTTTTTTATTTTTTTAATTTCTTTTCAGTGTACCAGAATTCATTGTTTATGCACCACACCCAGTGCTCCATGCAATACGTGCCCTCCATAATACCCACCACCAGGCTCACCCAACTTCTCCCCCCTTCAAAACTGTCAGATTGTTTTTCAGAGTCCATAGTCTCTCATGGTTCATCTCCCCTTCCAATTTCCCCCCAACTCCCTTCTCTCCATCTCCCCATGTCCTCTGTTATTTCTTAGGCTCCACAAATAAATGAAACCATATGATAATTGACTCTCTCTGCTTGACTCATTTCACTCAGCCTAATCTCTTCCAGTCCTGTCCATGTTGCTACACAAGTTGGGTATTCATCCTTTCTGATGGAGGCATAATACTCCATAGTGTATATGGACCACATCTTCCTTATCCATTCATCCATTGAAGGGCATCTTGGTTCTTTCCACAGTTTGGCAACCATGGCCATTGCTAAAAGCAATGAGTTTTAAAAATCAAAAAAGTCCATTGTGTATATATACCACATCTTCTTTATCCATTCGTCTGTTGATGGACATCTAGGTTCTTTCCATAGTTTGGCTATTTATTGGAAAGTCTGAATAAAGAATTTACATTTAAAATCAATAAATTAAAAATAGAACTTCCCTATGACCCTGCAATTGCACTACTAGGTATTTACCCCCAAAGATACAGATGTAGTGAAATGAAGGGCCATCTGTACCCCAATGTTTATAGCAGCAATGGCCACAGTTGCCAAAGTGTGGAAAGAACCAAGATGCCCTTCAACGGACGAATGGATAAGGAAATGTGGTCCATATACACTATGGAGTATTATGCCTCCATCAGAAAGGATGAATGCCCAACTTTTGTAGCAACATGGACGGGACTGGAAGAGATTAGGCTGAGTGAAATAAGTCAAGCAGAAAGAGTCAATTATCATATGGTTTCACTTATTTGTGGAGCATAACAAATAGCATGGAGGACATGGGGAGTTAGGAGAAGGGAGTTGGGGGAAATTGGAAGGGGAGGTGAACAATGAGAGACTATGGACTCTGAAAAACAATCTGAAGGGTTTGAAGAGGTGGGGGGGTGGGAGGTTGGGGGAACCAGGTGGTGGGTATTAGGGAGGGCACGGATTGCATGGAGCACTGGGTGTGGTACAAAAACAATGAATACTGTTATACTGAAAATAAATTTAAAAAATGACTTAAAAAAATAAAATCATAAATAACATTAGGGCATAAAGGGGGGCAAAGATACAGATAAAGGTAAGATGTTTTAAATTAAAAGACATTTCAATTGTTATAATTTATATAAAAAATGGATGGTTTTCCAGGAAGTGTAAATTACCAAAATTAACTCCAAAAGCCTGGAAGAAAAATGAATAGACCACAAAGTAATTTAGAAGGTAGATATCTAACCCCCAACTGCAAAAAAAGTGAAGAGTTCATCCCACCTTGAATAATTTTGTGGATGTAGTCTACAAAACAATCAGGGACATAGTTTCTGTGTCATTCAATTTGTTGAGGCATATTAAAAGGTGGGAAATTTCAAATTCCATGAAGATAGCTTAATGCAGATATCAAAAATCTAACAAGGGTGATTCAAAAAACTTTTTTTGGTTTATAAAAAGTTTATTTTTTAAAATGTCTCTCTTATGAATATAGGCATCATCTTCAAAATAAGGTATTGACAAATGGAAATCCAGCCATTTATTTTAAAAAGTGTTTTAAAAGTTAACATGTTAAGTAAAAAATAAAAGCAAATTAGTATTACAAAATGCTGTGAAACCATCGTGTGAGTGTGCACATGTGTAAAAGAGGAATGGGTCACAAAAAATAAGCAATGGCCACTAGAGGACAATGGGAGGTTGGGTGTGAAAAAGAACTGGGAGGGGAACTTTATTTTGTATCTGCAGTAATATTTTCATTTTTATAAGCATCGATTTATAAACTGGTTCTGTAATTTACAAGGAAATTTAGAGTTTAATAATGGAATCAAATAGTGAAAGTTCGTGCCAAGACCCAGAGGGCAAAATCTGGAGGTTCAGATCTTTGTCTTTCCAAAGAAGTCTGAGGACTCTCCAGTTACCCATGAAACACATTCTTCCATAGGGGTTGCAGTCAAGACATAGCAATAAATATGGCAGGTATCAGCTTTGAGCAGCATAGTCTTAGAACTTTAAAACGCGAGTTAGTTTATTGCCCACTCCTTTGATGAGGAAACTGAAGCCCAGACAGATTGTAAAAGGTTAGAGAAGGCGCTCTCTTGCCAAATACTCTTCTTTGGGTGCATATGTTCTCCTTTGCATTTAACAATACTCTTCAAAATGATTAAATGTGTTTAATAGGGCATTCATGTGGTTGCTACTATGCATTGGGATCAATAATCAACTTGCAACCTGGTGCTAGCATTATAGCAACATAACCTTAATTGTCCTGTAAGGCAAGAGGATAAAATTTAAGTGTATCATGAGTGAATACAGAATTACTGGGTGATTAGTTATCTGGAATATTCTTCATTTATATAACATCCTTAAATGGTGATTTAAAAGATCTATGCTCCCTATGAAAATGTTACATAGGTTCCCATAGAAATATCTGATTTGCAAAAACATACACGTATGAGCAGCTGCTTGCCATTAGCTCCCTAAACTTAACCCCTGTGCAGATCTCTTTTTTTAAAACATTTTTTAATTTATATTCAGCATAACAGTATTCATTGTTTTTGTACCACACCCAGTGCTCCATGCAATCCGTGCCCTCCCTAATACCCACCACCTGGTTCCCCCAACCTCCCACCCCCCCACCTCTTCAAACCCTTCAGATTGTTTTTCAGAGTCCATAGTCTCTCATTGTTCACCTCCCCTTCCAATTTCCCCCAACTCCCTTCTCCTAACTCCCCATGTCCTCCATGCTATTTGTTATGCTCCACAAATAAGTGAAACCATATGATAATTGACTCTTTCTGCTTGACTTATTTCACTCAGCCTAATCTCTTCCAGTCCCGTCCATGTTGCTACAAAAGTTGGGCATTCATCCTTTCTGATGGAGGCATAATACTCCATAGTGTATATGGACCACATTTCCTTATCCATTCGTCCGTTGAAGGGCATCTTGGTTCTTTCCACACTTTGGCAACTGTGGCCATTGCTGCTATAAACATTGGGGTACAGATGGCCCTTCTTTTCACTACATCTGTATCTTTGGGGTAAATGCTTTCTTATACACTAACAATGAAAATACAGAAAGGGAAATTAGAGAATTGATTCCATTTACCATAGCACCAAGAACCATAAGATACCTGGGAATAAACCTAACCAAAGAGGTAAAGGATCTGTACTCGAGGAACGACAGAACACTCATGAAAGAAATTGAAGAAGACACAAAAAGAAGGAAGACCATTCCATGCTCTTGGATTGGAAGAAAAAACATTGTTCAAATGTCTATACTGCCTAGAGCAATCTATACTTTTAATGCCATTCCGATCAAAATTCCACCGGTATTCTTCAAAGAGCTGGAACAAATAATCCAAAAATTTGTATGGAACCAGAAGAGACCCCGAATTGCTAAGGAAATGTTGAAAAACAAAAATAAAACTGGCGGCATCACGTTACCTGATTTCAAGCTTTACTACAAAGCTGTGATCACCAAGACAGCATGGTACTGGCATAAAAACAGACACATAGACCAGTGGAACAGAGTAGAGAGCCCAGATATGGACCCTCAACTCTATGGTCAGTTAATCTTTGACAAAACAGGAAAAAATATACAGTGGAAAAAAGACAGTCTCTTCAATAAATGGTGCTGGGAAAACTGGGCAGCTATATGTAGAAGAATGAAACTCGACCATTCTCTTACACCGTACACAAAGATAAACTCAAAATGGATAAAAGACCTCAACATGAGACAGGAATCCATCAGAATCCTAGAGGAGATCATAGGCAGTAATCTCTTCGATATCAGCCACAGCAACTTCTTTCAAGATATGTCTCCAAAGGCAAAGGAAACAAGAGCCAAAATAAACTCTTGGGACCTCATCAAGATCAAAAGCTTCTGCACAGCAAAGGATACAGTCAACAAAACAAAGAGGCAACCCACGGAATGGGAGAAGATATTTGCAAATGACCGTACAGACAAAAGATTGATATCCAGGATCTATAAAGAACTCCTCAAACTCAACACACACAAAACAGATAATCATAACGAAAAATGGGCAGAAGTTATGAACAGACACTTCTCCAATGAAGACATACAAATGGCTATCAGACACATGAAAAAATGTTCATCATCAGTAGCCATCAGGGAGATTCAAATTAAAACCACATTGAGATACCACCTTACACCAGTTAGAATGGCCAAAATTAGCAAGACAGGAAAAAACTGTGTTGGAGGGGATGTGGAGAAAGGGGAACCCTCTTACACTGTTGGTGGGAATGCAAGTTGGTGCAGCCTCCTTGGAGAACAGTGTGGACATTCCTCAAGAAATTAAAAATAGAGCTTCCCTATGACCCTGCAATTGCACTACTGGCTATTTACCCCAAAGATACAGATGTAGTGAAAAGAAGGGCCGTCTGTACCTGTTCAGATCTTTGATTCTCTCAACTTAATCCCAAAGGGTAGCCAAAGGGCCTTAAATTGATGTTGCCACCTAGCGGTTGAAAAAAACGCATCATTTATTAGGAAAGCCTCT
The DNA here is from genome assembly GCF_902655055.1 of Lutra lutra. NCBI lineage: Eukaryota > Metazoa > Chordata > Mammalia > Carnivora > Mustelidae > Lutra > Lutra lutra. The sequence continues at coordinate 66,869,656 of NC_062281.1, forward strand.
CCATTCACCTTCAATGTGCATAGCTAGTTTATCTCTGAGTTCCAGGAGCTGCTGTGCTTGCTGAAACCTTCCTGTTCATAGTACTGAATTACTGTTCACCACTTAAAAAAAAAAAAAAAAAAAGACTAGCTATCAGGTCTAGGGAGAGCAAGCTTTCTGTTTGATAGGACAAATGGGGCATTTGGAGGGGTATTTGGTTTTGCATTCAGAATAGGGTACTCTTGTTGGTTTTGGTTACTGGTTAGTCTAATAAAATTTATGGATTTACAAAATACATTACATGGGTTTTCCTAAATAACTTTCCTTATTCTCTGCTCTCTGATAAGGAATCAAACATTAATAAACACATTTCTCAAGTCACACCTGAGAATTTCTACAAGTTGTGATAACGTGAACTTTTTGTGATAAAAGTGACAAACATGGGCCTGAGTAATCACTCTCAGAGGTGAATTACCTAGACATGGTCACCTTTTATCGTATACTCACAGAAGGGGAACTAATTGCCAGGTTGAATTATCCATCATTAAAAAAAAAAAAAGATCTTCCTATGACTGAAACAGCTACAGATTGCATTCTTTGCACTCTTGAGGAACTGATAGGGTCCCAGATGGAGGTTTTTTCAGCAAGCTGTCAAGTGATCCATCCCTCAGAAACCACCATATCAACCAGCGGAGTTGCCTTTCTCTGCCAAGAATTATATTGGGTCAGGTGGGAGAGGCCAGGATATGATGAATCCAGGAAAAATAAAGGACAGAGAACTATGTACCAGAAATGAGAAAGAAAAAAGGTGTAAATTACATTTAGATTCTAAAGGTCATATTTGGAGTTCTTTCATAGTGACTTGATGATTTTGTTCCTTGCCACTACTTTCTTTTATTCTTTCTGGGAAAATAGACTTCATGGCATTGATGCTGAGGGGTGTTTTTGTGTGATTTTGAGGATATTAAAATGACCTGTTAGGATAGTAGTGCCCAAAGCATACTAAATTATCAACAAGCCAAGGGCCTTTAAATGCATAGGTAAAGAAGATAAAACAGGATCATTTGAAATAACAAAGCTAAAGTGATTAGAAATGAATGCACAGACTTAACCCATAACTTACAGTAAATCTGGAAGTCTCCCTTGGGATTCAATGACTTTCATATTAATCTTATCTAGCCGTGGACACTGCTATTCATCTAAGTAGTAAAACCATGGAAAAGTATGCATATTCCATTCTTACTCCAGTATACCTTTGAGGTTGAAGAGATAAGTTATGGGTGAACTGCTAGAGTTTTTGTGGGTGCTCTGTGTGTGTTTCTGTGTGTAGTATTAATAATCTATTTTATCTTCAGTCATTGTAAAATACTATAGAGGGTTATGAAAAATATTCCTGTTCCACTCTATTTAGTACAGGGAACTCTTACATTTCCTCTAGAAACCAATTATCCTCAATGATCTCCTTTATACCAATCTCTTAATAAATACTTAATAACTACACTCTATGCAAAACATATTAGGATATTAATCCTACACTCTATGCAAAACACATTGAACCACTTTTGCTTATTATGTACTAGAGCTTGCTTTCCAACCTGTCCTCATCATGACATAACTACAAATAATAGCTGCTTTCTAACACGCCTTTGGGGGAAGTCACCACTATAGAGGACTCTCTGGCAGATAGCACGACTCATCCAGACTTCTTAAACAATCCAAGACCTTTACTGAAATAAATTTTAGAGTGTTCAGATATAATTTCAGCTGTGGTACAATTTTAAGCAGTAAAAAAAATTTAAATTTTTTCACTTAGAAATTTGTATAGCCATTGATATCTTTTGGGACACATGAAACTGTTGGTGGCCCTCCATTCTGGCCCCATATACACTTGGGAAGCTCTGTACTACAGAAATAAGATGGCCAATAGAGATGAGCTTATCTTTACTGTTCTCAGTGTAGGAAGAATCTGAACCAGCCCTTTTCCATAGTATATAGATTTCATATGGTCTCTTATTTAAAGTCACATTCCTTTACAGCACTATTTTTTTTGTTTTTTTTTAAGATTTTATTCATTTATTTGAGAGAGAGAGAGAACATGAGAGGGGAGACGATCAGAGGGATAAGCAGACTCCCCACGGACCTGGGAGCCCAATGTGGGCCTTGATCCCAGGACTCTGGGATCATGACCTGAGCTGGAGGCAGTCGCCCAACCAAATGAGCCACCCAGGCGCCTCTTCATCATTAAGTTTTTAAAAAGAGTGTGTTAACTCCTATCATCAGAAATTTCTTATTTGGTATCTGCTCTCAGCTATTCATAAAAGTCCTTGTCCCTGTTACCATTGTTCCTGTGTTTTTTACCTTTCTCTGCTTAAGTTTGAATATTTAATCTTTAAAAACTGATGGAAAAACCAATAATCTTAAGGCAGGGGAAAAAGACCAATGTGGGGTTCCTGGGTGGCACAGTCAGTTAAGCCTCCGACTCTTATTTCAGCTCAGGTCATGATCTCGGGATCATGAGATCAGGCTCCATGATCAACAGGAAGTCTGCTTGAGATACTCTCCCTCTCCCTACTCCCTTCCCCCTTTCTCTCTCTCTCTCTCAAATAAATAAATAAATCTTATAAAACAACAACAAAAATGTGAGCTGAGAATAAAAATAACTGGTTAAAATACCTGGTCGTCCAAGTATTGCTGGTATTGGTTCAACCCATTGTTATGCTATTACTCTTCCTAACTGCAAAGTTCGTTTTTTAAAAGGTAAGCATATAAAGCTGACTAAATCCTTCCTTTTAAAAGCTAAATAACATGAGCTTTGCGCAGTGGCAGTATCGTAGCCAATGAGGTTTATCCGAGGCGCGATTATTGCTAATTAAAAGCTAAATAACACCATTTTTCCCCTATCTTACAGTGATAAGGTGATTAGACTTACTCCCAATACAGAAGAAGAAGCAAATGCACTGAAGAAAATATACCACCAACTTAAGGTAAGGAGCCTCCACTCACTTATCCCTTATGCCTATAGTGTGTTTACAGGGCTTTGCTGATGGGAGTTGAATAAGTGGAATTAATTAGCCAAGGGGGAAAAATGCTAAGCGATAAATTGAAAGAGCTTTTAAAAGATAAGTTAAAGTTACTCAAAGATGATGTATCTTACCCATTATCTATTTATGACTTCATTTATTTTTTCATCTCCCTTAGTAGCATGTAAGCTTCATAAGAGAACTTTTCGTACACTTCTCTCATTGCTGTGATGGCAGTGTCAGGAATATCCTACAAGTTCAGTAAATGTTTTTTGCTGTTTTTAATGAATGAATTTCATTTACAATTTTCCAGAGTTCACTTTTCCTTCTTAAAATTTTCCTGATGATCATCTATACTTCCATTCTAATTAAATTCAAGCAGAAGTGAATTGAGGAAAAGAAAAGAAATTCAAGTTAATTAATTTTCATATGTTTCAGTGGGTCTCGTAAGAAAATTCTGTTGGCAGAGGTTGAAGGGCTCTGATTATTCAACCTTGGGTGAATTTTGTGGATTTTAGAGATAGAGAATTTCTTATCTCCCTAATACTACATATACTTGAGTGTCAGCTTTAGCTAGAAACTTATGATGAAAGGTGTAGTGATGGGCTCTTTTCTAGGGCTACAAAGAACAGAGGCAGGGCCATAAAATATGGGGTGGTTTACCTTCTTTTTAATGGCTAGCAAAACATTATCAAGAAGGCCTCCTTAAACTCCAAAATGAGATAGAAAAACATGTGCCCTAAATGTCTGTAGGACAGTCCTACCTGGAGAAGATGTTAGGAGGAAAGAGAGGAGGGATAGTCTCAGTGGCTCCTGGAGATATTTGTAATTATCTGATTTTTGGTCTTTTATTGTTGGCTTGATTTTTCTCTTTGACATCTTTCTTTCAAATATTGAATGTACTTATAAATGAAGTATGGAACCTAGAATTTATTCATTTCGTTTCTTGCTCCTCATTCCTAGCTTTTACACATGCCCAATTTAAGCTTGTGTCTCTATACAAGGGCCCAAAGTGAAAATGCAGGAGGACCTCGCCCCAAATCGTGATTGTATCTGGTACCAGAGAGGCTGCTTACCAGACATTTCCTAAACCTCTTCTTCTCAAAAGAATCTCTGCTTCAGGATACTGACATGAACTTTCCTATGATTATTAACCTCAGCATAGTCTTTTCAGCAGCAATATCTGAAACTATCTATACAGCCCATCAGGGACTCAACATTTGCAAAGAAACAAAGCAGTTTTCAGGTAGAAGCTCCCATCTCCATTAAAATTGTTTTTTAGATACAGCATTGGAAAAAATAAAGTAGCTACTTTATACCATGAAGTCCAGTATCTCAGGAAACAAATATGCTTAACCAAGTATTGGGGAAAAAATATTTGTGAAAGAATGCCCCCCCTAAAACACACACACCATTTGTAAACATATTTACATGGTAGGTCTTACAAAGTCATAAAAATAAAACAGCATAGTTCTCTATGTGATAAGTACTCATCATTAGCAAAAGTAATAAAATTTCATCAGTGAAGACTGGGAGGGTTACTTAAAAACTCTTCTAAATCATAGTAGATGGAACAAAAATGACATTGAGCATAAAAAGGACTGTGGACACTGAGGAGAACACATTATATTGTGCCCTTTTCTGTACACACTTCTGTATACACTTAAAAATCCTGCATATTTTCTTTTAGTTCTTGAGGAAAGTTAGTAATCTGAGGGGAGGAAATGGTTTGGATGTGAAGGAGTTTAGAGGACAACTACGAGAAGGCAAGGAAAGGGGACTGATGAGGAAGAGGGGAGAAGAGTGAAGGGAAGCAAGGGGGTTAGTATCAGAATGTTGACAATGTTCTATGGTTTCACACCACTCTGAGTCCCTCTGAGTGCTTCCTATAAATTGTTTCCTTTTAATAACTCTATGGGGTGCGTACATTTATTGCTATTTTACAGCTGAAGAAATTAGGAGAAACAGAATTTAAGTAATTTGCTCTGGGTCACAGTGTGGCATTGGAGCCCACATTGGAGACAGCTCCAAACCCTTTAGAAGCCACATGAAGTCTGCCTTCTGCCTCCAGTCTGTTTATTCTGATCATTCTCCCAATGGAGAGGAAAAAGGTCAAGTTTTCTGGGCAGTGGAGCCTAGACTCCATGTGTACATTGTCATGTTCTCATTTACTTTGTTCCTTGAGTCACCAATACCACCTCTAGGTTCCGAGATTTGCAAGACTCACAGTTCAGCCGAAAATCCTACTCATAGTTTTGATTTATAATAGCAAGCAGATACAAAGCAAAACCAGCAATGAGAAAAACCACTGGCATGAAGTCCAGGAGAAACTAGGCACAGGCTTCCAAGAACTGTTTTCCTATGAAATTACCACAGGATGGTCTCAACAAGGAGTCATGATAACACCAGGGAAGCTCATTATAAACTTAATGCCCAGGGTTTTTATTGGGGCCTAGTCATGTAGGCCCCCTCTGCCAAGCACATACTAAAATTCCAGATTCTCCAGGGGAAAGAGGTGTTCAGCATGAGCTATATTGTTTGCACAGTTTAGGTGTTCAGTGGAACCACCCTTCTCAGATTTCAGGAAGGATCCTCTCACGCTAAGTTTCCAGATGCCAGCTAATGGCCACAATTGCAAGTAGGGCTTTCTAAGAACAGGAGTTTCAGGCCTGCTATGTTAATTTTTCTGCACGTTTCTTCATTTCTTTTTACCAAAGAAATAGTGTTATTGGGTTGAAATTTGAAGCACTGAGCTTAAATACATTTCTGTCTAAAAGAGTCATGTTAACTGGATGTCATTTTAAATTCAAATGATTTCATCGAGTGATCCACATGTACCACTGAAAGCAGCGATTCTGGCCAGGCAGAGAAAGCAGCCTGCAGAGAAGAAAGAAGATGACTGTCTATCATCTTGAGCCCTGTGGAGCTGATGAGATAGAATTGGCACTGTTGTTAACAGCTCCTTTGCACACCCCATGCACTGCCTGCAAGGGAAAGGGAGCTTTTAATTGCCCCCTTTCCCTAAAGCACAGTGTGGTAGACAGAATTCTAAGATGGCGCCAAAATTTCTTCCCCCTGGTGTATACACCCTGCATAATCTGTCTTCGAGTCTGGCCAGGGCCTATGAATATATAGAATAGTCATTTCCTTGATAGATTACATTATGTGACAGAAGGGAGATAACCTGGGATGGGCCTCACCTGATCAGATGAGCCATTTAAAAACAGCATTGGGGGGACACCTGGGTGGCTCAGTTGGTTAAGCCGCTGCCTTTGGCTCAGGTCATGATCCCAGGGTCCTGGGATCGAGTCCCGCGTCGGGCTCCTTGCTCAGTAGGGAGCCTCCTTCTCTCTGCCTCTGCCTGCAGCTCTGCCTGCTTGTGTTCTCCCACTGGCACTCGCTCGCTCTCTCTCTCTCTCTGACAAATAAATAAACAAATAAAATCTTTAAAAAAAAAAAAAGCAGAGCATTTCTGGGTTGCCTGAGTGGCCTAGTCAGTCAAGCGTCTGACTCTTGATTTTGGCTCAGGTCATGATCTCCAGGGTCATGAGATCTAACCCTGCACTGGGCTCCACACTCAGCAGGGAGTCTGCTTGGGATTCTCACTCCCTTCGTTCCTTCTCTCTTTCTCTGAAATAAATAAATCTTAAAAATTTGACAGAGAAAGGAGTCAAAGAAGTGCTCCTCCTGGCAGCCAAAGAAGAATCAAACTGCCACATTGTGAACTGTCCATAGGAGCCATGTGATAAGAAATAGTGTTGGGCTTGAGGAGGTGAGAGCCACCCTCAGCTGATAAGCAGCAAGGATATGGGGATGTCAGCTCTACAACTATAAGGAATTGAATTCTGCCACAACCATCTGAGCTTGAAAAATGACCCTGAGGTCCAAATGAAATCATAGCCCAGCTGGTGTCTTGCTTTTAGCTCAGTGAAATCCAACTGTGCCTGGACTTGTGCCCATCAGAACTATGAAATGGTAAATGTCTCCTCAGTTTGTGGGAATTTTCTCTGTAGCAATAGAAAAGCAACAGAAATATGACAGAAATAAAAAAGCAATAGGAAAATCATACACATGGTAACAACCCTTCATCCTGGTCTTTTAATGGCTCTTAGTTTAATAGCATATACAGATACTTTAAGTTAATTTTTCTGACTTGTTTGGCTATAACTAAGCATCTTCGGAAAAGTGAAAAGTGAGTGGGATATGTGCTTTGGCTCTAAATTCACAATGTCTTCTCTGAAACAGGAACAAATGCAAAATGTCTATGCATTGTTGAGTGAAATTAGAGAAGGTACGGTCACAGCCTAGATAATTAGACCTAGAACCACTGTTACAAAGCTGGTTACTTTCCTAATTAAATTTTATGGTTTTGCTGAAGAATTAAAACAAGAAAGTTAAACAGAAAACCATGCCTCCAGAGAAATGGGTTGAGAAAGCACCAACCAATTAAATTGTTAATTAAAAGCATAGCCATGATTTAAATAAAGTTATGATGGAAGGGAGACAGTTGCAGGTGAGTAAAATTACAGTCTGAACACCACGCTCTGCCTACATTTCTTCATAAATTCTTTTCTGCTCTGAAGTAATACAGATGCTTTATGTAAGATCACAAAATTCTATGTAGAATTTACAGATTCTGTTAAAAGAAAAATTAATGATGTTTCTGTTTCTAGTTTTCTCATTCAGAGAGCTATCAGATTAAAAACTGTCCTGTATCCAAAAGTCTGACATTTTTCAAACTAAAACACGGCCTCAAAAATTAGTTGGGTTTGTCAAGTACCAGTGAGTAGGATGTCAAGAATTATGAAATTCCATGGGGAAAAACTGCACCGTCCCTTCTCTATCTCTTGTATGTGATATTCACAGCTGCCCTTCCCATGTGTGACCCTCCCTCCTCAGTACTGTGGTGAAGCTGGCAGTTCTCTAATCCTTGGTACTCACACAGATCATACACTTGAATCTACAGGAGCTTTGGAATACTTAGGGTCCTTGCACCTTTAAAAGGTCTAACATCCAACTGGACAGTTTATTGATTGGGAAACTTGTGAGAAAGAAGATGGGTGATAGAATTCATGCTATCATTAGGAACTGATGGTGCCATTCTATCTCTTAATCATGGTTATGGTAGGCAGAATTCTGAGATGGCCCTCAGGATTCTTGACCCTGGTATATACACACCTTCTCCCAGGGATCCTGTCAAACACTAATCTAGGTCCTGTTGTTAAAGCATTTTGCAGATGTAAGGAAGTAAGGAAGGTCCCAAATCATTTGACATTTTAACAGGGAGATTGTCTGGGTGGGCCTGACTTAATCGTGGAGAAATAATGTTTTCTCTAGCTGGTTGCAAAAGAGGAAATCAGAGAAATGCACTCTTGCTGCCCTGGGAGGAAATGAAACATCACTGCTGAGAACTGCCATGTAGCAAGAAATTGCAGGGGGCTCTAGTTGCTGAGAGCTGTTCCCGGTTGACTAGAGGGAAAGCAGGGACAGACCTCAGTCTATAGCCTCAAAGAAACAAATTTCGCCAGCACTGGGGAGATTGTAAAAATATCCTGAGTCCCAAATGAGACCACAGTCTGAGCTGACACCTTGATTTCTGCCCTTTGGAACACTGAACAAAAAAACCACTCCCAGGGAAATGGTGAAATAATAAAACAGGCTAAATTTGTGGTAATTAAGCAATAAAATCTAATGAGATGGGCTTCAACAGCCAGTGAGTTGGTGAGCTACCTGAACACAGAGGAGCCTTATAAACGATATTGAAAGATAAAAGTGAAGAAACCAAAATTTAAATCTGTCAGTATGTTTGGGATAGGAAATAGCATTTCCATCTTTTTTGTTGAAGTCTTCATAAAATAATAAAGCAACATTACTTTTGCTTTCTCTAGCATGATTTTTGAAGGAGAGAAAATCTTTCTCATAATCCAGGCAGATGCCCAAATGCAGTTCTGGATTAAGTTTCAGGAACATAAATTTCAGATGTGGCATATAGTTTTCTCTGTGTGACTATTGGTAATTAGTAAACTTAATAACAAAACATTAAGAGAAACAATGCAATATGTTTGAAGGAAAAACATTCCTTCAAAAGTAAAAAACAAAAAACTATGGCATTATCATGATGATTGATTACCTCAATGATTCTTTACTTACTCAACTAGGTAAACAACATGACCATGGGCCAATGCCATAGTATTTTGGGGTTGACTATGTTTCTTTTGTTTGTATGACTTTCCAGTTTTAGTGTTTAAACAACCTAGTTTGAGACTAGCCTTTTTTTTTTTATTTTTTTTTAATTTTTTTATTTTTTCAGCATAACAGTATTCATTATTTTTGCACCACACCCAGTGCTCCATGCAATCTGTGCCCTCTACAATACCCACCACCTGGTGCCCCCAACCTCCCACCCCCCACCCCTTCAAAATTCTCAGATCGTTTTTCAGAGTCCATAGTCTCTCATGGTTCACCTCCCCTTCCAATTTCCCTCAACTCCCTTCTCCTCTTCATCTCCCCTTGTCCTCCATGCTATTTGTTATGCTCCACAAATAAGTGAAACCATATGATAATTGACTCTCTCTGCTTGACTTATTTCACTCAGCATAATCTCTTCCAGTCCCGTCCATGTTGCTACAAAACTTGGGTATTCATCCTTTCTTTTTTCTTTTTCTTTTTTTTTCTTTTCTTTTTTTTTTTTTTTTACAGCTTTATAAACATATATTTTTATCCCCAGGGGTACAGGTCTGCGAATCGCCAGGTTTACACACTTCACAACACTCACCATAGCACATACCCTCCCCAATATCCATAACCCCACCCCCTCTCCCAATCCCCTCCCCCCATCAACCCTCAGTTTGTTTTGTGAGATTAAGAGTCACTTATGGTTTGTCTCCCTCCCAATCCCATCTTGTTTCATTTACTCTTCTCCTACCCCCTCAACCCCCCATGTTGCATCTCCTCTCCCTCATATCAGGGAGATCATATGACAGTTGTCTTTCTCCGATTGACTTATTTCGCTAAGCATGATACCCTCTAGTTCCATCCACGTCGTCGCAAATGGCAAGATTTCATTTCTTTTGATGGCTGCATAGTATTCCATTGTGTATATATATACCACATCTTCTTTATCCATTCGTCTGTTGATGGACATCTAGGTTCTTTCCATAGTTTGGCTATTGTAGACATTGCTGCTATAAACATTCGGGTGCATGTGCCCCTTCGGATCACTACGTTTGTATCTTTAGGGTAAATACCCAGCAGTGCAATTGCAGGGTCATAGGGTAGTTCTATTTTCAACCTTTTGAGGAACCTCCATGCTGTTTTCCAGAGTGGTTGCACCAGCTTGCATTCCCACCAACAGTGTAGGAGGGTTCCCCTTTCTTTTTTTAATTAATTTTATTTTTTGTGTGTGTGTCCCAAAATTAATTATTTATACATCTCACCCAGTGCTCCATGCAATACATCCCCTCCTTAATACCCACCACCAGGCTCATTCAATCTCCCACTCCCCCTCCCCTCCAAAACCTTCAGTTTGTTTCTCCGAGTCCATAGTCTCTCATGGTTCATTTCCCCCAACTCACTTCTCTCCATCTCCCAATGTCCTCTGTGTTATTCCTTATGCTCCACAACTAAGTGAAACCATATGATAATTGACTCTCTCTGCTTGACTTATTTCACTCAGCATAATCTCTTCCAGTCCTGTCCATGTTGATACGAAAGTTGGGTATTCATCTTTTCTGATGGAGGCATAATACTCCATTGTATATATGGACCATATTTTCTTTATCCATTCATCTGTCGAAGGGCATCTTGGTTCTTTCCACAGTTTGGTGACTGTGGCCATTGCTGCTATGAATGTTGGGGTACAGATGGCCCTTCTTTTCATTACATCAATATCTTTGGGGTAAATACCCAGTAGAGCAATTGCAGGGTCATAAGGTAGCTCTATGTTTAATTTCTTAAGGAATCTCCACACTGTTTTCCAAAGTGGCTGTACCAACTTGCATTCCCACCAACAGTGTAAGAGGGTTCCCCTTTCTCCACATCCTCTCCAACACTTGTGGTTTACTGAGACTAGCTTTTAAACTTTAAGTAGTCAGTCTTAATAGATGATACTAACTGCCATAATTGAAGTTCTTATGACTGGACAATTTAAGAATGATCCAGCACAGTCTCCCATAGAAGATGATCTTAGCCAGGATTGTTCATGCATCTGCTATCACCTGTCATTGCCTCACTCATTTCTAGTGGCTGGCAGGCAGTGAGCTGGGATGACAGGACAATTAGACAGTGTGTCTCTCATCATCTAGATGGCTGCATGGGTTTATTGACTCAGGGATCACAGGGATCCAAGACTAAGAGAAAACTGACAAAGTTCCTAGAATCAAAGTTTGGAACTCCAATTACAACACTTCCGCCACTTTCTACCAGCCAAAGGAAGTCACAGGGCTAGCCCAGATTTAAGGGATGGATGCGATGATTGCAAGTTGTGAAAACATGGGAAGAACCTGTGGTCATTTTTGTAATCCACCCCATCCTTCTTCACCCACATATCCATTCTAGTCTTTTGTCAGCTCCAAGGTAGAAGATGGCAACAACTCACTTCTCTGCTTTCTCACTGCCACAGTTCTGGCCTGATCATCTTCCATTTGAATCACACCAGTTTCCCAAGTTGCTTTTATGTCACCTCTCATATGACTCCTATTTATTCTCCATACTGTAGCCAAGGTGATCTTTTTGAAATAAAAAATTGATCATGTTACATCTTTACTTAAAACCTTTTAAGTGTCTCCATTGTCAACAACAGTAATTCTCATCCCTGATTGCTCATCAAATCACCTAGGAAGATTATACTTGGCCACACTGCCAGAAATTGACTAGATCCCTCAGGTGAAGTTGGTTATTAGTATATTTTTAAAACCTCTCTAGGTGAAATTCCTTATGTAGCCAGGGAAATAAATCACTGGCCTGGGGTATAGACTTGAAACTCTTTGCCATGACCCATAGGGCCCTTCAAAACCATACCCAACCTGTCTCTCAAACATTTCTCAGCTCCATCACTATTCTTGGCTCAGTGTTTATTACCTTAGCCGCACTAAACTGATTGTGGTTTCTCTCCTAAGTGCCTTTTCTCAAGCCATTCCTCTTCTCTGGAATGTTCTTCTTTTCTTAGTCCACTTGGCAACTACCTTTTAAAGATTAGGTTAAAGCATCCACTTCTCCCTGAATTCTTTGACCCTCAGCAAATTCTATGGAATGTTATATCTTAGCATTTATGTCACTTTACACTTACAGTAATTTTCTCCTCCATTTCATCCCCACTAAAATGAGTTTCTTGCAGATCTGAGACTTAATGGATCTCTGAATTGTGTATGGTAAATACAGAGGCATTGATGGAAGAGAAGAGTGACTCCAGCTAGTGCTAAAATGAATATGTGCATAGTCAGGTCTCCAGGAACATAGCCCAGCTGAGACTTAGACCATTACTCCTTGACCCACCCCTTGAGTTTCCCTCTTTTTTTCTGTCCTTTACTGATCGCCCTTTGCATTTGTTCTCATGATTTCACATGGAAAAAATAACAAGGTTTGAGTGTATGGTTTGTGCTTTGTCAAATGTGAATTTCTCACCATTTCCACTTTAAAGGGCTTTACCACATGATCAAAGATATAGGAATAGAGGAAGTTCTTTTTTCAGGGACAGGGAGGGGGCTTCATGGTGATACACAGGTTTTCTATCAAGTGTATAGAATTTACTTTGGTGCCATTTCTTGGACCCATGAACTTAGAGCAGCCTTTGCATATTCATCAGTCAACAAGGCTGCACTTAATTAAAGGAGTTTCCTATTTTCTACCATACTTTTTTCTAGCTGCATAAATGTGGAATGATTGCTGCTGCCTTACTGGGTTTTAGAGGTCATTGTTGGTGAGAATGAAACCTGGACCACACCATTTTTAGGGAATTGAGTTCTCCCTTGATGACTGATGGAAGGGCATCAGCATGTAAATGAGTATCAATGACCTATGGGAATTGACTATCACAATCCGAATGCATTTATTAGATATTTATGTGAGGCCTTGTACAGGTCAAATGTGGAAAACAGCTAGCATGGTGATTAATAGGAGTATGACCTCTGGAGATGTACTTTCTGGGTTTATATTCAGACTTTTCCATGTACTAGTTGTAGGAGTGTCAGCAAATTACCTAGTTTAATTTTTCTGTGCCTCCAGTCTCTAATCTGTAAAGTGGGGAAATCCAGAAAGAGTTGATCATCCAGTGGGTTCTTAATCCAGTAAGGAATACACAATATGTAAACAAATAACTGCAGAATAGAGAACCCCCTAAAACATACTACTTATCATTCTTCTTTGGATATAAATCTGTTTCTGACTTTTCTTTGTTTCCCTGGCGCCTGGCAGTAGTAAGCACTCAACAAATCTTGAATGAATGAACAAATGAAATTAATTCATCCATGTACTTGCCTAAAAATAGAAAAACAACTGTAACTTGGATTCTAATCAAGAGCATAAATAGGGCTGAATAAATATTCAGAAGATCAAAACAATGAAAATATAAGTAGAAAGAATTACTGTAGAACAATGGGTTTAAGGGTTCAGGGAATAATAGGGGTGTGAGTTAGGGGGAAATTATCCATCATTTCAATTACTAAAGTTTTATGGAGGAAGTAGGATTTCTATAAGAGCCCGATAAGTTTCTTGAGAGAACCATCTCTGAGATACACCATCCTGTGTTAGAGCTTCACGTAACTTTCAGATTGTGCCTTTGGATGTTGACTAATTCAATGAATACAATAATGTTAATTATCAGAAATATTTTAACTTGAAAAACAGAGCTCAGGTATTCTGCTTAGGAGTCATTTTGGTTTTTTTACAATCAGAAATATCTGTATCTCTTTAAGCCTCTGATACACTTGATTAACAAATCAATTCCTTTCTTTTAACCTAAAAACAGCTATTAGAGATGACTATATGGCAGTTTTCTTTGCCCTAAAAAAATTCAGAGCAGCTTTTGCATATTCATCAGCCACAGCCACAAAGACTTTGCTTGATTAAAGAAGTTTCCTGTTTTCTAACATTTTATTTTTCTAGCTGTATAAATGTAAAATGATTAAAATTCCCATGGTCCCACAAATATATTTCTTAGATCTTTTCCTGATAATTGCATTTGCTTTGAGGCTATCTGATCATGAGTATTCTATTCTTTCATATTTCAGTTACATTTTGAAAACGGATTATGATCTAAGAATCAGTATTCTGGTTTTAAGAAAAGAGAAGGTATAGAGCATGGAACATAATCTAGCAGGGGAAAAACATGGCCCCAATACAGGGACTGGTGATCTTTGATAGGTGGACAAATTTGCTGGATGCCAGCAGGCTAGAGTTGGTCTAAAGAAACTGCTCATTATTCTTGATTAATAATATGTTTTAACTAACCAAGCATGTTTTATCTTAGTATATTTAAATAATTGAGAACAAACCTTAAAAAGTTTTTCTAATATGAAAATTTGAATAATGGATATGATGCTAAGAGATTGGAGAACTATTGGCAATGACTACAAAATTTCTATTTTAACAAATCTAAGGTCGATCTACAAATCACAGATCCTATATATCATATGTTTTTTTTTAAATACTGGGGAAAACACTTTACCAATTATAAAGAAAACACAGCAGTGATTTTAGAATAAATCTTAGGGTTGCCTAATTACTTTCAGGAGTCTAAGAGCTCTAACTGGTCAAGAGATCAATTGATCAAGGTTGGTCAAGATAAATGATACATACTGAATGTTGAGCTTCACAAGACTCAGAATATTGCCTAGAATAATTTATTCCTTAATAAATTTTACAAATAAGTTATGAATCATACAATCACTAGTGGATTTAATCTCAGGTGAGGAATATTAGAGACAGCAATAAAAGTTAATTCTCTCACTGGTAATATTTAGCATCTTTTTCTTCATCAAACCTATGAATAAGGGTCCCTAGAGAATGTCCATTAAGCCAAAAAATGGCATCAATGGATGAGAAGGGAGCATTGATTTGAGAGGGTTATAATCAGTGTTGTAGGTAATTTCAATAAAACAGAAGGTTGAGACTATTCCTGAGTGACCTTGTGCCAGCCTCACTGGACTTGTTCTTTGTGCCTCTGTACTTTCTCAGTCTCCCTCCCCTCTTCCCTGTCAAACCCCGATCCTGATGCTCTGGAGATGTCATCTTCATGGACTTTTCTTCTGTTTGTTTCAGCCCGCTAGAGTGCTGTGCGGACGTACTTACTTTCCTCTTGCTTGAGCTCTGGTTGGTGTGAATTAACTTCTTAAAAGCAGGGAGAATCGTTCTCATCTCTATTCCCTGGGGTGTCCACAGGAATACACATTCAGATGTTTATAGCCTGGTGGAGTGGAAGCAGAGAAAAACAACCAGTGGAGTACAGAGGGCAGATATGGAGAAAACATTCCAAGCATTTGGAGACAGCTGAAAATGATCCGTGCTGATTTTCATGGTTTTGAGTCTCTAACTGAATTGTTAAAATTGCCTTTTCTTTGTCCCGTACAATGTCTACCATACCATGGGTCATTAGGCAAGGTATAAATACTTAAACCTGAGGTACCCAAGGAGCCAGGGCAAGTCACACTAAAGATGTGATTTGGGGAAACTAAATATAAACTAGAGATTTGTGATGATGCCAACCATTAACTACTTTATTTCTATAGCAGAATCATTTTTATTCTGTGTGTGGTATTAATATGTGTGTGCTTTAGTGGTGGGAAAAAACTTGAAAATTCCAAATTACTTGCTATCTTTATGAGAGGCTGGTTGAGTAGGGTGTGTGTATGGGGGCATGTGTATGTGTGTGTGAGAGAGGTGTGTTTATTACATTATTTTGAAAGATAATAGTCTGTTATGTGGATGTATATTAGTTACAGCCAAATTGGATATTTCCATTTGGCAAGGAAGGCGGGATTTCTGAAACTCAGGCCTTAACCAGTAGGTTAGAAGACAAGACCAATTAAAGCATTATGAAATGTGTTTTTGTTGCTTCTGTCCTAACTGCCTTGGGTTCATTGTCTCATTCTTCAATGATTTTTTTAATCTTATGCCTAAAATTTTATTTTGCATAATTATGAAGTAGAGGTAGATATTTACATTTATGTAAAATATTTGCTGTGTAAAGTTTTTTTTTGTTTATTCTCTTAAAGATCTGTATTTTTTTTATTTATTTATTTTTTTAAAGATTTTTTTTTTTTAATTTATTTGACAGAGAGAGATCACAAGCAGACGGAGAGGCAGGCAGAGAGAGAGAGAGAGGGAAGCAGGCTTCTTGCTGAGCAGAGAGCCCAATGTGGGACTCTATCCCAGGACCCTGAGATCATGACCTGAGCCGAAGGCAGCGGCTTAACCTACTGAGCCACCCAGGCGCCCAAGATCTGTATTTTTTTTTTAAAGTCAGCAATACAAAGGAAAAAAAAAGGAGGTTCAGAAACACAGAAATTAAAGTTATCTTAAGGAAAAATGCAGAATAATGCTTGCCAATTTTTAGACTGTTAGTCACACAGAAAGGAAACATCAGAGATTATAGGGAAGTGTGATCTTACCACAAATAAAGAGTTCAAAATGCACATCTATAACTTGGTGTACCTATTAGGATGTAAGTACTCTGGACTTTCAGAGATTCCTGCAGTGACCTTTCTATGGTTGACTGTTATACAACAAAATTTCATTTTATCTCCTAGGGCACTATATGCCCAACCTCCCCTTCAGTTAAGTATGTCCATACAACTGGGCATATCCATTGGAATATACACAAAAGTGATGTGGGCCTTCTTGGGCCAAGACTCTGTAGAAGGAAGTTTTCCCTCCAAACATTTTCTCTTCTGCCTGAATGGCATTAATAATAGGGGCCAAGAGGATGAAGCCATAACATGGAAAATTTCTGGATCCCTGAGACAGAGGAAAAAGCTGTCTACCCTCAAATATCCACATTTGTTATATGACTAAAGAACAAACTTATCTTGCATTTGAGTCATGATATTATATTTGAGCATTGTAAGGGGAAAAAAATAAGTTTCTCTCTACCCTTCTGAGTTCTTAGCTGAGACCCTTTGTAATTAAAAAAAAAAAATTAACAAAAAACTCCAGAAGTTTATTAACATGTATACTGGATTTACTCTCCTGTAAGAGGCCTATATTCACTCTTCCCTTTCTCTATTAAAATGTCATTCAAGTCTAAATTGTAAGCTATCCTGAGGTTACTTTTTCCTGGGTATCTCCAATGAATGGGCCTTTCCAAGATAGGTGGGAGGTATGATAGTTTGTGACAAGGTTTATCTGTGTGTGGTACCACCTTCTAGTATCTCCTGTGATAAATCCCTTGCTGATGAAACTCCTGGTGAGGGGATTTATGACACATCCTTTTAGAGGATGGTTTTAGGCTGATAAGGGAAGTAAAGAAAAACTCTCTTTATTTGCTATTTTAAAGTGCCTACAACTCAAAAAAAATCAGTATACCAAAGCAGTGTACTTTGAGGTGGCATGTTCTCAATTCTTACAATCATATTTTGAGGTGGTGTATTCTGCTACCTTTTAGCATTATCACAACTAGTACTGAAGATGGTGTATCAGAGTGCTACCTTAACAAAACAAAAATATATGGCATTAGCATTTGGGAAGTAGGTGGAAGGAACATAGATATAATAATATGGAAAGAAAAGGCCATTATTATGCAATAACAAAACATTTGGTAACATTTGGTAAAACTATCAACTATACTGGGAAGACAATGAAATTACCTATTTCTTCTATAGCTCTGAGGAGAGTCATTGCAAATACCCAGAATATTAGCATGTGTTGGTTCTTCTCTTGTTTATAGAAAGATATTACAAGAAAGACCTAAGTTCAGACAAGAAGTGACCAGTTTATAAGCAGAAGTAAAAAGAAATTGGGAGTACAAAAGGGTAAGGAAAAAAAAAAAACAAACCACTTCTAGATCCAAAAAAAAAAGAAAATAAGACCAAAAAGCGTTGTGAACAAAAAAGGTCCGTTAAGATTCTCTCAGGTTTAGGGGCACCTGGGTGGCTCAGTGGGTTAAAGCCTCTGCCTTCAGCTCAGGTGGTGATCTCAGGGTGCTGGGATGAGCCCCACATCCGGCTCTCTGCTCAGCGCAGAGCCTGCTTCTTCCTCTCTCTCTCTCTGCCTGCCTCTCTGCCTACTTGTGATCTCTGTCAAACAAATAAATAAAATCTTAAAAAAAAAAAAGATTCTCTCAGGTTTGCAAAGTGACTTAGATTTAGGGAGTTACTTCTTTACCTTTCCATTGTAGCTTCATCCCTAAATCCCCACATGTCAGAAAGCCACCCACCAGCAAGGAACAGCTGTCTCTGAAATAAGAAAAAAACTATTGAATTTGAGCCAGGCCACACCCTGGGTCTATTTGTTGCCAAAGCTGGTGTTACTTTAACAGAGCTAATACTTCTAAGATTGACCAATCTCTGGGACTCCTAACCATAAACTCTATGGACTCACTGAATATCACAGTCTGAAAAAGCTAGCATAGTTTGTTATGTGTGAATGACATTATGTGTGAATCACACTCTGGGCTATGGGGATACATCAGTGAATAGAAACTGAACCTTCAGAACAAGGAGCTCAGAGGTATTCATTAGGTCATTCAGAGTGGGGAGAAAACTCTACAAATTTATTCCAAATTTATCACTTACACATATTTATACAGCCAAACTTCCTTATCCACTATTCCCCAAATATGTCCCATATGTCTCAGTCTCTAAGCTTGTTTATACAGGTTTATAAATGTATTCCAAAATGTATATTAAGGGACTATCATGTGGTAGGCATTGTTCTGGATGCTGAGGGCTACAGCAATAAACAAAAATCAATAATCCTTGTCCTCATGAAACTTGTATTCTAATGAAGGGAGATAGGCTAAAAAAAAATAAAAGTAAAAAATACAACCCATCAAATGGTCAAAGTTGCAGAGGAAAAAGTAGGGAAGAAGGTTGAAGGACATGAAATGTAGTTTTCAATAAAATGATCAGGGAAGACATCATTGAAAAGATGGTATTTGAGCAAAGGTTTAAAGGAGGTGAGGGTAAGCTATTAATTCCCTACTTTTGAGAATGTTTGCTGTCAAAAGGGCCAGTCTCAGATGTTAGCTTGTCAGAAGTTTTTACCAACTGCTATAACTCGATGTGTTTGTTGAGCACTGAAGGAACTTTGTTATTCTCTTCTACAGTCTGTTCTCAGATTCTGGTTTTCTTACTCAAGCACATGTCCTCATTCACTTGTGAGTTTTAGGGAACCACAAACCAATTTGATAAAGATAACCCGTGTTTAATAAATTGCAGCATGCTCTCAACTCCACACAACCTTCTTTACTGCCCAACATTCTGATATCAAAAATTGACATTTTCTCAACATCTTTTTACTCTTTTCAGCCAAAATGCCACTTATACACCCTTCCACATAGAAATTCTACCTTTCATGCTTCATACATAAAGGACACATTTTCTTTGAAGATGTATGGCACATCCTTAATCCAAAAGATGAAAAGTGTTAATGACACCCATAGGCTTAACTGAGTCAAGGGGGCAGGGCCATGTAGAAACAAAAAGAGAGAGACCTGTGAGATAGTTTGAAGGAAAAGGAAAAGCAAAGCCAAACAATTACAGGATTTAGATTCAGTTTGATCTGGGGTTAGAAGAGTGGCTTTTGAGATAACTTAACACTTAGTGATTCAAGTTATGTACCTTGGTTATTCTCAAAACGAGGGTGAAAAGAAAATCATGATTTGCCTAGGAATCTTTTTCAGTCTGCATCACTGAAAATATACCATAACCCCAGGTTATCTTACAGAAGAACTTAGCAAACACTGACTAAAGATCTGAATGTTCCTATTACTCTTCAAAGAACCTACAACTAAGATTTTCTTTTTTTAACAAAAATGCATGGACATGCTTTAGTGACTCACTTTCATTCGCTATCCATTTAAAATTTATGGATCCTTTCTTCCTTTTAGTAACATCCTTCATTCCTCTTGGAAAACCATAATCCTAAAAGAAGTATAATAAAACACACAACTCTTTCATGAGTAAATATGTTCATAATTTAATAAGTTAAATGAATTTCTTAATTTTTCTGCTCAAAGAATTTAAGAAGAATTGCTTAAATTAAAACAGTTTGGAACAAATTCTGCACCCATCTCAACTTGGGAGGTAAAGAGTACACATGTATATTGCAAGCTCAAAATGACCCTCTATACTTGATTTGTAAACACTTTAAATGCCGCCTTTTTAGCACAGTGGGCAGCATGTCAGTCTCATAATCGTAAACACTTCAACAATGCAAGTCCTTAAAGTTTAGAAGGATAATCCATAAAAACAAAATGATCCTTGGATCTAAAAGCATTTTGTTTGGGGATATAATGCACAGAACCCAGATTAAACATCAAAAATAGGAACTTACCTCATTCCAGTATGGTCACCCAAAGATCAGTTTTGTATCAACTTACTTTCTCATTTGTAATGAAACTATTGGTTTTTCTTTTTTTTAAGGAAGATAAAGCAAGCCCAGGATTATAAAATTCTTATGTAACACATTCCTATCAAGGGATTCTAAACTTTTTATAAAATGTTAGTTTATGTAATTCTCGCAGCTCCGAAGCAGGTAAAGAAATGACAAGTGGTATTTGCAATGGGCTTTATCTTATTTTCTGCTAAGGAATGAGTCACAGTTACTGTTGAAGCTGAAACGAAGCTATAATTTAACACCTGACTGAGGTGCTGCTGGCCTGACCTCATTCCACTTCTCTCTGAGTTAAGCTGTTATGTTCCAATTTTTATCTTCTAAGGTTTGGCAGTAAACTGACATCATCGATACCTTCACCTAGAACTCCATGAGATGAGGAAAATGAGAGAATCCTTTGACTTGATAGCAACTTTTGTTTCCATTTTAAAGGAAATAAATATTTAGGGTGTTGGGTCTCAGTACATCAGGGTTATTCTACTAATGAGTAATTCCTTTTTGTCTTGAAATCTGTAGGGCTCAGATGGACTTTAAAAAAAGTGGAATGTGTTTATTTTTTAATACATAATATAGTACATTGTTAATGTTCAAAATTCAAAATGTTTAGAGGATATATAGTAAAAAAAAATCTCCATCCCATTTCTGTCCTGTAGTCACCATTCCCCCACAGAGGATGCCATTCCCCCACCATTCCCCCACAGAGGATGTTACCAGATTCTTAAAGAAATATTAGCTACAAATCCAAGGAGGGAGGAAGGAAGGAAAGAAACTCATAACATATAGATATATATAGATAAATCTCTATGTTCTTTTTTCATTAATTATAACAAACTGTCCACACTGTTCAGCTACTTGCTTTCTTCATTTAAGATATCTTGGCAATTATTCCATAACAAAACACAAAAATTTTGTCATTCCTTTATATAGCTGCATACTCTTCCATTGCATTCCATTCCATAGACTTCCATTTAGTCAGTCTCCTGATAATATTAAGATTCCTTCCAATCTCACACTATTAGTGTTGAAATGAAGAACTTGAATGAAAAGTCATTTTATATATGCACAAGTAGGATGAGTTCTCAGAATGGAATTCCTGGGTCAAAGAGGATATGTACTTTGATTTACAGATATTTTCCAAATTGCCCCCAAAAAATATACGAGAATTGCTATTTCTCTACATCCTTGCCAACATAGTATACAATCAAACTATTTAACTCATTGAGACTTAATGAATTTTTTAATTCATTAAGTTTGTTGATGTAATCTTACTGTTTTTTAAAATACATAACTGACCTATAACATTACCTTCCAGATGTGTATGATTCAATATCTGCATACACTGCAAAATGAACACAATAAGTATAGTTAACATCCATCACTACAGTTTCTTTCATGTAATGAGAACCTTTAAGATCTACTATCATATTTTTCAAAAATACAGTACAGAACCTGAAAAATATATTGGAGCTTCTTGTACTGTGATTTAGTCACTTTCAAGAAAAAGTGGAAATATAAAGTAAAAAGTAGAAAATAGTATTTTAAATGTGGTATTTAAAGTATATATCCATAAAGCATTTGACAGGTTACAACATTTGTTCATAATAAAAGCCCTCAACAAAGTAGAATTAGAGGGAACATACCTCAACATAATAAAGGCCTTATATGAAAAACCCGTATCCTACTCAATGGGGGAAAACCCCTAAGGTCAGGAACAAGACAAAGATGTCCACTCTCACCACTGTTATTCATAGTACTGGAATTCCTAGCCACAGCAATCAGACAAGAAAAGGAAAAGGCATCTAAATTGGTAAAGAAGAAAAACTTTCTCACTATTTGCAGCTGATATACTATATATAGAAAACCCAAAAGACTCCGCCAAAAAACTACTAGAACTGATCAATAAGTTCAATAAAATCACAGGTTACAAAATCAATGTGCAGAAATGTTTCATTTCTGTACACTAACGAAGTAGTAGAAAAAGATATTAAGAAAATAATTCTATTTACAACTGCACCAAAAATAATATGATACCTAGGAATAAACCTAACCGAAGACTTGACCTGTACTCTGAAAACTAAAATGCTGATGAAAGAAATTGAAGACGACACAAAGAAATGAAAAGACATTCTGCCCTCATGGATTGGAAGAACCAATATCATTAAAATGTCTATATTAGGGCACCTGGGTGGCTCAGTGGGTAAAGCCTCTGCCTTTGGCTCAGGTCATGGTCTCAGGGTCCTGGGATCAAGCCCCATGTCGGGCTCCCTACTCAACAGGGAGCCTGCTTTCCTCTCTCTCTCTGCCTGCTGCTCTGCCTACTTGTGATCTCTCTCTCTGTCAAATAAATAAATAAAATCTTTTAAAAAAAATGTCTATACTATCCAATGCAATCTACACATTTAATGCAATCCCTATCACAATACCAACAGCATTTTTCTCAGAACTAGAAAAAGCCTAAAATTTACATGGAACCACAAAAGACCCCAATAGCCAAAGCAATCTTGAAAAACAAAGCTGAGGGTATCACAATTCAGAATTCAAGTTATATTACACGGCTGTCGTCATCAAAGCAATATGGTTCTGGCATAAAAATATACACATAGATCAATGGAACAGAATAGAAAACCCAGAAGTAAAACCTCAATTATGCAGTCGATTAATGTTTGACAAAACAGGAAAGAATGTCCCCTGGGAAAAAGTCTCTTCAACAAATGGTGTTGGGAAAATTAGATAGCTACATTTGAAAGAATGAAACTGCATGATTTTCTCACACTGTACACAAAAATAAACTCAATATAGATTAGAAACCTCAATGTAAGACTTGAAACCATAATAATCCTAGAAGAGAACATAGGCAGTAGTGTCTCCAACATCAGCTGTAGCAACATTTTTCTAAGTATCTCTCCTGATACCAGGGAAATAAAAGCAAAAATAAGCTGTTGGGACTATATCAAAATAACTTCTGCATAGCAAAGGAAACAAGCTAAAAGGCAAACTACAGAATAGGAGAAGATATCTAAAAATGACATAGCCAATAAAGGGTTAATATACAAAATTTATAAATAACTGATACAACACACACACACACACACACACACACACACACACCATCCATTTAAAAAATGGGCAGATAATATGAACAGACATTTCTCCAAAGAAAGCATCCGGATGGCCAAGAGACACATGAAAAGATGCTGAACATCACTCATTATCAGGGAAATCATTATCATATCAGGGAAATGCAAATCAAAACTACAATGAGATATCATCTCATACTTGTCAGAATGGCTAAAATTAAAAAAAAAAAAAAAACAACAACAAATGTTGGCAAGGATGTGGAGAAAAAAATAACCCTATTTTATTGCTGGTGAGAATGCCAACTTGTGCAGCCACTGTAGAAAACAGTATTAAGAGTCCTCAAAAGTTAAAAATAGAACTACCTTACAGTTTTATAATCACACTCCTAGGTATTTATCAAAAAAATAAAAATACTAAAAGAGAAACATGCACCCATTATGGTTACTGGAGCATTATTTACAATAACCAAATTATTGAAGCAGCCAAGTGTGCATTGATAGATGAGTGGATAAAGAAGATGAGGAATAGATGTACAAAGGAATATTATTCGGCCATAAAAAAGGATGAGATCTTGCCATTTGCAATGACATAGAGTTAGAGACTCTAATGCTAGCAAAATAAGTTAAAGATAAATACCATATGATTTCACTCATGTGGAATTTAAGAAGCAAATTAGCAAAGGAAAAAATTAGAGACAAGTGAAGAAATAGACTCTTAACACAGAGAAGAAACTGTTGGTTACTAGAGGGGGGTTGGTTGTGGGGGGGGATGAGTCAAATACGTGATGGGACTTAAGGAGTGTATTTGTTGTGATGAGCACCAGGTGGTGTATGGAAGTGTTAAATCCCCATATTATACACCTGAAATGAATATAATACTGTACATTAAGTAACTATACTAGAATTAAAATTTTTAAAATAAAAATAAATATATTTCCATAGCAGGGGTAGACATTTCAAAAATATGTGTGGGCTGATGTTTGTAATATTACCAGTTGAACTACAAAGAAGTTCTGCTAAGTGAGAAATTCGTTTTTATGAGATGTTTAAATGTATGTTACATATGCCAGCAAAGCCAGTCTACTACACATTATTTATATAGCATTTGCAAAAGTGTGATTGGGACATCTGATAATCCAAATGAGAACTTGTACTTAACTATAAATTATGACACAGATGTCTTGTCATAGTTCTTTCCATTTACAAAAATTCAAGAAATTCTCAAGATTTTATTACAAACGTGTATATACATATGCCCAAGATTCACTGTTCTCCTTAAAGAGTGGTCTGATAGAATTCTAAAGTATTAGACCTTGTTCTGCTATATAAAAAATAATACCATAATTTCAGCAAGAGTATAATGTTTCTTGTATTTTCTCTTGAAATTCTTTGTTCTTATAAAATGTGGCTTCCTGAGGAAACATTCTTTTTGGTTATATTAAACTGGAAAGATTAAACATATCTGAATTAGTATTAGTAGATGTCCATATGGCATAAACATTCCCTCTCCCTCATACTCTTATAACACCAAACACTTTGGACACCAGTTGAACTGGCAACTAAGAGAAAATGGTTCTTTGATGCTCATAAGGAAGTGTCCTTAAAAATATTGCTTTGTATCATTACTAATTCATTTCAGTTAGCCAGGGTTTGATAACTATTGTGATCAAAGTGTGATTAAAAAGAGATACATGGTTTCTACTACTACTTTGAAGTCAATCTTTTAAACCTATAATTAATACTTGTTCTTGACATAATATTTTATAAAACAACGTGACTACAAATTATAATTTTCCAGCAGAATTTTGCAAAGGCACTTCCCTCTAGCCTAACATTTCTCAACTATGAGAACCTCCAAAATGCCATCATGGTGCTTTCAAGATTGCAAGTCATCCAACATGGTAATGGTATCTATTACTGGTTCTACTACTAAAATAAAATAAACATTAAAACATTTTTCACTTCGGTTAGAATGTTTGACTTTTTCAGAACAGTTTTATTTAGGGACAAATCAGTATTGGCTCACAATTATTTAAATAGATTTTATTATTAAAACCAACAGATCAGCAGACAAATATAATTGAAAAGATGAGTTTATTATACTCATAGGTCCCGAGACTGTACATGTTATGCTACAGAGTGATGGGAATATGTAGAGAATCCCCCAGGTCAGCATGGCTGAGAGCAGGGAGGTAAATTGGCAACTGCCTTTGTTGCACTTCTGCAGTAGGGTAAGAGAGGTAAACCAATTTAGAGTTGGCTTATTTGGATAATTTCAGCATACTCTGGGCATAAAGGCTGTTTCTGGTTGTCCAGTATCTGAGTCTGGGATAATTAAGACAAGTGTAAAGTGGTCTAGAATTTGAGAGCCCAGGAAGGGACATGGGTAGGGGGTGTAGACTCCAGGTTGGTTGGTTTGTGTTAGGGTAGGACTTCTCCAGAAGAGGTGGGGGTATTAGGTACAACAACAAAGGAGACAGAAGGTCAAGGCATGGTGACTCAAACATATTAACACATGTCCAGAATGAGGTGTATCCAGCATATGCATGCAGAGCAGATGTTAAGCATCAGGTTTACAGAAACTTGGTAAAAGCACCAAGTTTATAAAACATTGTTAATGCGCTGATGTAGTCACTTTTAGCTGCATGCACCAGCTCTTTGCTATGCCGGGCGGTTTGACCATCGTGGCACTTACCAATTACTCTTGGTATTTTTTACATGTAATTCTATATGTATATGTAGTTATATATGCATATGTAATACAAAAATATTTTAAAATAAATTCTTAGTCAACATGATTAGCATAAAATACACTTATGTTAAAATATCACAATATAATATGGACAATTACGATGATAATTCAGATAAATCAGATAAATATTTTCAAGATTTTTACCAAATTCATAAATTGCAAACATTTGAATTTTTAAAAATGGTATGTAATACTTTATAATGGTTCTAGTATTCAAAGAGATTTTTCTTTTTCTTTTTTGGCAATTTAAGTTTTCCATACATATAATGTGTTAAACATAGTAAAGAGCTTATAGAGAGTAGCAATCATTGAAAGAAAAATATATAGATTTAGAAAAATGAGGTGAAAACAAAGAGGGAGATAAACTGTAAGAGTCTATAGGAAACAAACTAGGGATTGCTGGAGGGGAGGCTGGGGGGAGAACAGGTAACTGAATGATTACTTAATGGGCAGGATGAGCTCTACATGTTAAATGTAACTAATAAACCACTAAATTCTACCTCTGAAACAAGTAACACACTATATGTTAACTAAATTGAATTTAAATAAAAATGTTTTAAAATATTAGAAACAAATTCTTTTTTAAAAAGTAAATCATGTATATGAGCCTCTTAATGTATTATTAAATTCAGTTGCTAATACTCTCTTTGTGTGGTGTCTTTGGTTTTGGTATCAAGGTAATGCTGGCCTCAAAATGAATTTTGAAGTGTTCCCTCCTCATCTATTCTTTAGGAGAGTTTGAGAAGAATAGGCATTAATGGTTCTTTAAATACTTGGTAGAAGTTAATAGTGAAGCCATCTGGTTGTGAACTGTTTTTCCTTGGGCAGCTTTTGATTACTAGTTCTACATCCTTTGCTAGTAATTATTCTGTTCAGGTTTTCTATTTATTCATGATTCATTTTTGGTGGGTTGTATGTTTCTAGGAATTTATCAGTTTCTTCTAGATTGTCCAATTTTTTGGTGTATAATTGTTCATAACAGTGTTCTATAATCCTTTGTATTTCTGTGATATCAGCTGTAACATTTCCTCTTTCATTTCTGCTAATATCCATCTTCTCATATAAATAAAAGAAAAAAAGAAAAATTATTTTCCTTTTGATGAGCACTCATAAGGTGTGGTCTCAACAGCTTTATGTATCATACAGCAGTGTTAGTTGTAGCTACTATGTTGTACATATAACATGTACTTATAACTAGTACATATAACCTGAATTTTGTCTTTTCATTGCATTCCTCCAATTTCCTTTCCATGCCCCACACCTCTGGTAGCTACTAGTCTGATCTCTTTTTCTATGAGTTTGGTTTTGTTTTAGATTCCACATAGAAGTGACATGATACAGTATTTGTCTTTCTCTGATTTATTTTACTTAGCATTGTCTTTAAGATCCGTCCATGTTATTGCAAATGGTAGAATTTCCTAGCTTTTTATGGCTGAATAATATTCCATTGTATAAATATATCACAATTTCTTTATCCATTCATACACTGATGAACACTTAAGTTGTTTCCATGTCTTGGCTATTGTAAATAATGCTGCTGTGAATATGTGGTTGCAGATATCTTTTGGGGTTATTGTTCTTGTTTCCTTTGGATGTATTCCTAGTGTAGAATTGCTGTGTCATATGATAGTTCTATTTTTAGTGTTTTTAAGAACACTCCATACTGTTTGCCATAGTGGCTGCACCAATTTACAACCCCCCCAATAGTGCACAAGTGTTGTCTTTACTCCACATCCATTGCAGCATTTGTTATCCCTTGTCTTTTAGGTGGTAGTCATTCTAATAGGCATGAAATGATATCACAGTTTTAATTTGCTTTCCCGTAATGCCTAGTGATGTTGAGCATCTTTTCATGTACCTGTTGGTCTTTCATATATGTTCTTTGGAGAAATGGCTGTTCAGGACTTTTGTCCATTTTTTGATTGGGTTATTATTATGTTAAAAGTCTATGAAATGGGAAAAATATTTGTCAACCATATATCTGATAAGGGGTTAGTATCCAAAATATATAAAGAACTTTTACAACAAAAAGTTGTAAAAGTTCTTTATATATTTTGGATACTAACCCCTTATCAGATATATGGTTGACAAATATTTTTCCCATTTCATAGACTTTCTTTTCACTTTGTTGATGGGTTTTTATTTGTTTTTGTTGTACAGAAACTTTTTAGTTTGATATAGTCTCACTTATTTTTTTAATTTTGTTGTTATGCTTGATGTGTCATATCCAAAAAATGTTTACCAATGTCATGTTAAGAAAGTTTGTTTCAGTGTTTTCTTCTAGGAGTTTCATGATTTCAGATCTCACATTTAAATCCTTAATCTATTTTGTATTAATTTTCATGAGTGGTATAAGATACAGCTCCAGTTGCATTGTTTTATGTACGAATACCCAATTATCCCAACATCATTTATTAAAAAGACTGTCTTTTCTCCATTGAATATTCTTAGCTACCTTTTAAATATTGGTTGATCATATATGATTGGCTTTATTTCTGGGCCCTCAGTTCTGTTTAATTCATCTACTTGTCTATTTTTATGCTGGTACTGTACTGTTTTGATGACTACAGCTTTACTCTATAGCTTGAAGTAATGAAGTGTGATGCCTCCTTCTCTGTTTTTTCCTAAGATTTCTTTGGCTAATCAGAGTCTTCTCCCATATAAATTTTAGAAGTGTTTTCTCTACTTATGTAAAAATGCAATTGGAATCTTGATAGAGATTGCATTGAATCTATAGATAGCTTTTGGTAGTATTGATATTTTAACATTATTCTAATCCATTAACATATGATAACTTTCTATTTCTTTGTGTCTTCTTTGATTTCTTTCATCATCAATGCCTTGTAGTTTACAAAGTAGAGATCTCTCACCTCCTGAAATGTATTCCTAAGTATTTTGGGTTTTGATGCTTTTGTAAATGAGATTGATTTCTTTATTTCATTTTCAGAAAAAAAATAAGTTAGTATATAGGATTTGGAATATTCTGTTGAATAAGAGTGGTAAGAGAGGGTAACCAGTGTTGTTCCTGATCTTAGAAGAAAAGTTTTCAACCTTTCACCATTGACTGTGATGTTGTGGCCTTGTCATATATAGTCTTTATTATTTTGAGATGTGTTCCTTCTATACCAAAATAAAGATTTTTGATCATGGATAAATGTTGAAATTTGTCAAATGCTTTTTCTGCATCTATTGAAATGATCATGTGATTCTTTTTTCTCATTCTATTAATGTGATGTATCACACTGATTTATTTGCATATATTGAAACACTCTTATGTCCCAGGGATAAGTGCCTCTTGACTGTGGCGTATAATATTTTTAATGGTCTGCTGATTTCAGTGCACTTGTGTTTTATTGATAATTTTACGTCTACATTCTCAGGGATACTGGCCCATAGCTTTCTTTTCTAATAGTATCCTTTTTTGGTTTTGGTATCAGGACAATGCCGGCCCTCTAAAATGAGTTTGGAAATGTTACTTCTTAGATTTTTTTGAAAGAGTTTCAGAAGGATTGGTGTTAATTCTTAAATTCTTAGTAAATTCACCAGTGAAGCCATCAGCCCTAGGCTTTTATTTGTTGTGAGATTTTTTTATTAATAATTCAGTTTTCTTATTAGTAATGGTGTTTTCTAGATATTCTATTTCATTTGATTCAATTTTGGTAAGTTATATGTTTCTAGGAATTTTTCCATTTCTTGTCCAATTGGTATATAGTTGGTATATAGTTATTCACAGTAGCCTCTGATGATCCTTTGAATTTCTGTGGTATGAGTTGCAATGTCTCCTTTTTCATTAATTTGTTGATTTGGATTTTTCCCATGGTTACTTTTGCTAAGGGTTTGTCCATCTTTTTTTTTTCCTTCTAATTTTTGTTTAAATTCTAGTCAAGACACAGTTTAAATTCTAGTTAAGATGCAGTGCAGTATTGGTTTCAGGAGTGGAATTCTGTGATTCATCACTCGCAGCACTCAATGCTCATCACAACAGGTACCTTCCTTAATACCCATCACCCCTCTAGCCCATCCCCTGCCCACCTCCATCAACCCCTGGTTTGTTTTATATCTTTAAGAGTCTCTTATGGTTTGTTTCCCTCTCTCTTTTTCCCCCTCCCATATGTTCATCTGCTTTGTTTCTTAAGTTCCACATTTAAGTGAAATCATATAGTATTTATCTTTCTCTGACTGGTTTAGCTTAGCATAATACACTCACTCCATATCATTGTGAATGGCAAGATTTCATTCTTTTTGATGGCTGGGTAATATTCTCTTTTTTTGGCTGAGTAATATTCTATCATGTATTTATACCACATCTTCTTTATCCATTCATCAGTTGATGGACATTTGGGCGCTCTCCATAGTTTGGCTATTGTTGATAATGCTGCTATAAACATTGGGGTTCATATACCCCCTTTGAATCTGTATTTTTGTATCTTTCCTGTAAATACCTAGTGGTATAATTGCTGAGTCATAGGGTAGTTTTATTTTTTAACTTTTTGAGGAACCTGCATGCTGTTTTCCAGAATGGCTGTACCAGTTTGCATTCCCACCAACAGTGCCAGAGGTCCCCCCTTCTCTGCATCCTTGCCAACAGTTGTTCCTGTATATGTCTACAGATTCATTTGGTATACAGTTATTCAAATCTACTCTTTCTATATTGAATTTATGTCAGGATGATCTATCCATTGTTGACAATGAGATATTAAATTTCCCAATTATTATTTCATTGTATTTATTTATCCTTTTAGATCTGTTAATGTTTGCTTTATTTATCTAGGTGCTCTAATACTGGGCACATAAATATTTATAATTGTTATATTTTCTTGATGTATCGACTCTTTATATAATGACCTTTAAACATTTTTAGTTTAAAGTCTGATGTGAGTATAGGTACTCCTGCCTTTTTATGGTTACCAATTGCTTGAAATGTCTTTTTCCATCCCTTCGGTTTCAGGTTATGTTTGTCTTTAATGTTAAAGTGAATCTCTATAGGTGGCATATGATTAGATTTTTCTATTCATTCAGGAATTATGTCTTTTAGTTGAAAAATTTGATCAACTTACATTTAAAGTAATAATTGATAGGTAAGGACTTACTGTTGCCATTTTGTTAATTGCTCTCTTGTTGTTTATAGAGTTGCTGTTTCTTACCCTGTATTTTTTGTTTTGATCTCTTCTCATATCAGAATGCTTTGACTTCTTTCTCATGTTCATGTATTACTATAGGATTGTCCATTACAGATACCATGAGGCTTACATAAAGTATCTTACACTTACATACCCATTTTAAATTGATAAAAACTTAACTTTGATAGAATTTGTAAACTATCCCCTTATAATCTACCTCTACCTAACATTTGAGGTTACTGTTCTTAAACTTTGCATTTTATTTTTATTTATTTGTTTATTTATAATTCTAGTATGATTAAAATGCAATATTAGTTTTAGGTGTATAATATAGTGACTCAACAATTTTATATATTCTTCAATGTTCATCATAATCAATATACTCTTAATGCCCTTTAACTATTTTAGCCATCCCCCCACCGACCACTCCTCTGATAATCATTCCTTTGTTGTCTAAAGTTGAGAGTCTGGTTTTTGGTCTATTTTTTTTTCCTTTGTTCATTTGTTTTGTTTCCACATATGAGTTAAATCATATGGTATTTGTCTTTCTCTGATTGATTTCACTTAACATTTTATATTCTCTAGCCCCACCCATGTTGTTGCAAATGGCAAGATATCATTCTTTTTATGGCTCAGTAATATTCCATTGTATATATACCATTTCTTCTTTATACATTCATCCATCAGTAGACATTTTGGTTGCTTCTATAATTTGGCTATTGTAAGTAATGCCACCATAAACATAGGGGTGCATATATCTTTCTGAATTAGTGTTTTCATATTCTTTGTGAAAATGCCCAGTAAATACCCAGAATTATCAGACCATATTGTAGTTCTATTTTTAATTTTTTAGAACACTTCCATACTGTTTTTCACAGTGGTTGCATCAGTTTGCATTCCCACCAAAAGTGCAGGAGGTTCCTTTTTTTCCACATGCTTGCCAACACTTATTGTTTTTGTGTTTTTTAATTAGCCATTCTGACAGGTGTGAGGTGATGTCTCATTCTGCTTTTGATTTGCATTTCCCTACTGATGAGTAATGTTGAGCATCTTTTCATGTGTCTGTTTGCCATCTGAAAGTTTTCTTTAAAGAAATGTCTGTTCATGACTTCTGCACATTTTTTAATTGTATGATTTAGGTTTGGGGTATTGAGATGTACAATTACTTTATACCATTTTGGCTACTAATGCCTTATCAGATAATCCATTTGCAAATATTGTCTCCCATTCTGTATGTTTCCTTTAGTTTTGTTGTTTGTTTCCTTTGTGTGCAGAAGTTTTTATTTGGATGTAGTCCCAATAGTTTATTTTTGTTTCTGTTTCCCTTGCCTCAAAAGACATTTTTATCTAGAGAAATGTTTCTATGACCAGTGTCAAAGACATTACTACCTGTGCTCTCTTCTAGGATTTTTATGGTTTCAGGTCTCATATTTAAATCTCTAATCCATTTTGAGTTTATTTTTATGGGTTATTTGAGAAAGTGGTCCAGTTTCCTTCTTTTGCAAGTAACTGTCCAGTTTTCCCAACACCACTTATTAAAGAGGCTATTTTTTCCCATTGCACATTCTTTCCTACTTTCTCAGTGATTAATTAATCATATAATTGTGGGCTTATTTCTAGGCTCTCTGTTCTGTTCCATTGATCTGTTTGTCTATTTTTGTGCCAGTACCATACTGTCTTGATTATTACAGCTTTGTAGGATATCTTGAATTCTTAAATTGTGATACCTCCAATTTTACAAGCTCACTGGATATAAAGTCAATATACAGAAATTGTTGCATTTCTATTTATTAATAATAAAGGGGCAGACAGAGAAATTAAAACAATCTCATTTACAACTACACCAAAAATAATAAAATACCTAAGAATAAACCTAACCATGGAGGTAAAAGACCTGTCCTCTGAAAACTATAAAGCACTGATGAAAGAAACTGAAGAGAACACAAAGAAATGGAAAGACATTAGGTAGTCATGGATTGTGAGAACAAATATTGTTAAAAACATCCACACTACCCAATGCACTCTACACATTTAATGGAATCACTATCAAAATACCAACAGCATTTTCACAGAACTAGAACAAATCATCCTAAAATTTGTATGGAACCACAAAAGACCCTGAATAGCCAAAGCAATCTTGAAAAAGAATAACAAAACTGGAGGTATCACAATCTCAGACTTCAAAGATAACCTACAAAGCTTTAATCATCAAAACAGTATGGTACTGGCACAAAAACAGACACACAGATCAATGGAACAGAATAGAAAACCTAGAAATAAACCCATGATTATATGGTCAATTAATCTATAACAAAGGAGTCGACCATATGCCATGAGAAAAAAATTGTCTTTTCCACAAATGGTTTTGGGGCAACTGGACAGCTACATGTGAAAGAAAGAAATGGACCACTTTTTCACACCATACACAAAAATAAACTCAAAATGGTTTAAAGACCTCAATGTGAAACTTGAAACCTTAAAAGTCCTAGAAGAGAACACAGGCAGTAATTTCTCTGACATCAGCCATAGCAACATTTTTCTAGGTTTGCCTCCTAAGTTAGCAAAGGAAATAAAGTAAATTAGGACTACATCAAAATAAAAAGCTTCTGCAAAGCAAAGCATAAAGCAGCAAAACAAAAGACACCATACTGAATGGGAGAAGACATTTTCTTTTTTTTTTTAATTTTTATTTATTTATTTTTAATTTCTTTTCAATGGTCCAGAATTCATTGTTTATGCACCACACCCAGTACTCTATGCGATACATGCCCTCCATAATACCCACCACCAGGCTCACCCAACCTCCCAGGCCCCTCCCCTCCAAAACTGTATTTGTTTCTCAGAGTCCACAGTCTCTCATGGTTTGTCTCCCCCTCCAATTTTCCCCAACTCACTTCTCCTCTCCATCTCCCCATGTCCTCTGTGTTATTCCTTATGGGAGAAGACATTTTCAAATGAGGTATACACTAAGTGATTAGTATCTAAAATGTATAAAGAACATAGACCATGAGAGACTATGGACTCTGAAAAACAATCTGAGGGTTTAACACTGTACATTAAGTATACTGGAATTAAAAATATTTTAATAAAAAAATGAAGCATTATGAGGTAATTGGGTGTCGTGTCTTGCAACTTAAGATTCCAAAGCAGAGTTTGAAAAAGTAAGGAAAGATATTCACCTTGAAATATAGTGAAACCAGAAAAAACAACAAAATACTTCAAAAGAAGAAAGGCGGCAGCAAAAATAGAGTGGGAAACATAATCTAGTTCCATTTAGTGGAGCAATAAGATTAATAGATTATTTCTCAGTAGAAGCAATGTAAACAAGAAGTCAGTGGGATTGTAGATTTCAATTTTCAAATAATCAGAACAACCAACACACACTGTCAAATGTCAAAACTAAAACTGTTTAGTAACAAGTTTGATGTCTTTTTTTCTAAGGGAAGATCAGTGGATTAAAGGAGTGTGATGTTTCGCACACAATGGGGTGCTTTTCCTGGGGCATTTTGGGCAAGAGCAAGTTTTACAGAGCATTAGAAGAGGCTATGAGGAAATAGTATGCTTGGCTTGGAGGTCAGAGATTTCCTTATTAGGCTAGCAGGACTTCTTTTCTTGGGTAAGGTGAGCTAGCTAAGGCTGAGTTGGAAGAGTATGATTGGTGTGTGTTAGTTTTCCTTTAAGGTATTTCAAATAAGCACAGACTGAGGTTTAGATTTTTGATATGGGCTGGACCTCTGGAGCACATTCCATTTTGTGGGTCCCAACACAAATATTAACTTTTTGAAGCCAACCTCCAAATATTTACCCAGCAAAAATACCAAAAAGGATAGAATGTGTCAAAACTGGAAGAATTCATCAGCAACACTCACTAAAGGAAATGTTAAAGGGTCTTCTTCAGAAGAAGGTATAATTTTCTAATGGAGGGGAAAAAATAGAACCTAAAAAGTCAATCCCCAGAGTGACAAGAATATCAAGAAAAAGCATCGAAGAATAAGTGAGATAATTAAAATGCACTTGGTAGGTGATTTAAAAAAAAAAAAACTCTGAAGTAAAAAACAACAGAAAAGACTGTTCTAAAAATCAGGAATTGTTTTTAAGGGTACTAGCAGCTTTTGTTTCTTAATCTAAGTGTGGCTACGTGGATTCTCACTTTGTCATAATTCTTAAATTGTATGCTTCTTTGGGCATTATATGTTATAGCAAATGGTTTTTAATTGACTTTCTCTGCTTGACTTATTTCACTCAGCATAATCTCCACTCCCATCCATGTTGATGCAAAAGTTGGGTGTTCATCCTTTCTGATGGCTGAGTAATATTCCATTGTGTATATGAACCACATCTTCTTTATCCATTTGTCTGTTGAAGGGCATATTGGCTCTTTCCACAGTTTGGCTATTGTGGACATTGCCGCTATAAACATTGGGGTGTATATGGCCCTTCTTTTCACTACATCTGTATCTTTGGGGGTATTAAGGAGGACATGTATTGCCTGGAGCACTGGGTGCCGTACATAAACAATGAATCTTGAAACACTGCATCAAAAACTAATGATGTCTTTTATGGTGACTAACATAACACAATTAAATGTTTTTAAAACTTAACAACATTATGTAAGCCTCTTCTTATCGTATACCACATATAGATGATGAAATGGCCCCTCAGACTCCTGAAGAATCTCATGAGGTTAGGGAGGTTTAAGTGCCAGAAAAAGTTTAGAAAAGCTCCTACCCAGCCCTTATTAAAGATCTTACTGTGCCCCTCCAGGCACCTGCTTTCAGGGATTCATAAGATCTGATTTTCTGTAAACTATAGCCCCCGCAGGCCTGCCTTTGATATTAAATTACTCTCTGTTTCCCCTTCTCCACCATGCTCTATACAGCCCGCAAGCCTTTGTTGCCCACTTTCACAAAGGTATATTGTTCATTAGCAAGGATATAATTTCATCCACAGAAAGTCCTTCTGGAGTGAGGGTGCTGTGCTGCTTAGAACTGGTTTTGATCAAATCCTTTTTCAAAAAGAGACTTTTTTTTAAGATTTTATTTATTTATTTGTCAGAGAGAGAAAGAGAGCCCAAGCAGGGGGAGTGGCAGGCAGAGGGAGAAGCAGGCTCCCTGCTGAGCAAGGAGCCCAATGCAGGGCTCAATCCCAGGACCCTGGGATCATGACCTGAGTGGAAGGCAGATGCTTAATTGACTGAGCCACCCAGGCTTCCCCCAAAATAGACTTTTTCATTTTATTTTTTTAAAAGGATCCAATCAAAACTATCTCAATAATTTAAGAGTAGATCTTAAATGGTCTCACCATATGCTCGCACATGCATACACACACACACACACGTTACAAAAAACAAAATAAGTAAAATTGGCTTAAGAAATTTTGAAATAGGCTAAAAAATGTTCGAAACATTATAAGACCACATTTTTAGCTACCATACATGAAGATTCTCTGGACATTTCCAGTAATCATGACACCCTAACACCGATCTCTAAGATAACTCTGGCTTCTACTCTATCACTCAGTCTTAAAAAACAAATCACACTTTGGGGCTGAGCCAAAGTGAAAACTCAAAAAGTAAAAAGCATTTGACATTCAGAATCCACAGAGTGCTCTGATTTTTGTTTGGAAATAATATTCTACTTAAAGGAGCATTTTGAGTTTTCCACTATTGATCATTTCTCTTTTTTAAATACAGCTATTTTTAAAATATTATTAAACAATGGAGAGGTTTAGGATTCCTACCTTGATTTCAGTTTGATAATGATGAATTACATGTACTATAATCCTCAGGCTTATTTTTCCTTTCCACACAAATTTCCTTCTCCTATGCTTTGCTGCTTCTCTATTTCAAGTACATTTCTTTAGTTTTAAGAGATTAGATTTTCTAGAATATGATAAATGGACCCCAAATAATTGTGTAGAGGCAGTTCAACAATTCTTTTCATGAGGTTCCTGAAAGGCAAGGGCAACCAAAAGGTCAGGACTTTCTTTGTCCTCACCTAGATGAGAATAGGGCTTTGTTATGACTTGACTTCTGGTCCAGAATGCTGCAACAATATTGTGTGTGAGGAAACCTTACATGTATAAATTGTAAACTATGAATCAAATACATATGTATGATGCATATTAAAACATATATCCAAATATTATATGTTTGTAATGATATGACAAGAAAGGCAAGTTACAACTTCAAGTTAAACTGGAGGGTGGAGATGCTGCCCAGAGACAGACTTAGCTGAAATACTTGGAACCATCTGTCAAGGCAAGAAGAGGCAAAATACACAGAAGATGGGTGAACAAGACTACAGGAAGCAGCTCCCAAGCACTTCCTCCTGAAAACTATGAGAACCGCCCCCACAGCTCTGTGGCTGCCAAGGAAGTCTGCTGTGGGTAATTAGGGGGATGTATGGGACAGGGGGCACATTTCTGTCATTACACCAAAAAAATATGTTCCGCTCTTTCCCTTCCCTTCTTTCCTATCTTCGGTTTTTACTGTTTGCTATTCTCTGGGTAAATAGAGGAGGGAGGATGATAAACAACCTTTTTGAAAAAAACTCTTCACTTAGAAGAGCTTTTAAAAGAAGTTTTTGCCCTTAATCCCCAAATAACCATTAGGCAAAATGTTCTGCTACAGTGATCCTTTATTTGAGTATTTTATTTTGGAGCCTTTATTCAAGCACAGCTTGACTTGTATTTTCTTAAGAAAAAAAAAAAAAAAACTGGAGGGGCGGTCAGGAATAGGAATTCCAGCAAATTTTTTGCAAAGAACCAGAGAGTAAATATTTTAGGTTTGAGGGCCATATGGTCTCTGTCTTAAGCATTCAACCTGACATCTAACCTGAAAGCAGCCATAGATGATAAATGAATGAAGGTAGCAAGCAGTGTTCCTATAAAATTTTATTTATGGATGCTGAAGTATTCTATTTGTCTGTTTTCTTCCAACCATTTAAACATGTAAAAAAACATTATTAGCTTGAGGCCATATCAAAGCAAACCAGATTTGGCACTAGGCTGTATGGAGTTTGCTGACCCTTGACTTAAAAGGTAAGTTCTCTTACCCCAGGAAGTTTTAAAGTTAAGGATTAATGAGGATAATGAGATCCATATTACCTGTACTTGGAGAGTTAAGCTTAGGTATAGGTTTTATAGTCATTGAGACAATCTGTATGTATTTGATATTTATCATGCTTGCAATGTTGAAGAGAATCTGATATGATAGAGATAATCTGATGGATCAGGGGTTTCCAAATACAATGTAAAATTGATTATACATGTGATTTTTAAGTTGGAAGAAAATTTATCTACCCTTATAAACAATAATGGAATGTTTGGAAGAACTTGAGAGTCTCTATAATAAGCTTAATAATTTATAAGTTTATGTTGTTCAGGTGTGTAGAAAGGATTTACTTGTCTATATAGTAAATTTGCCTGGTCAAGCATTAGAAGTAAAATTCACTGAATAAATTTATAAATGGAATGTAAAATGCTTAAATGAATTTGATAAACTGATTATTTGAGGATATTTACCCTGTTCAATTTAAATTAAGCATTAATCAAAGATGTGATGGTAAAATTTTTATTTTAAATACAGGTTTATAAATGGAATAAGATTTGTATGTTATACTTTTTAAAAAGTTAAAGAAAAGGATGTTTTAAATTATGTACCATTGCCAAATTGATGTTTCTTTAAAATACAAGTAACCAGGACTAAGCCTTTCTGTGCAAAAGCCTTTTTTGGACTTCAACATTCATAATAATAAGAGGAATCCATATGGAGCACAATGACAAGGGGACAGTAGGTACAGAAACCAGAGCGGCCAGTCCTTCTTGACAGACAAGATGCTGCCTCTTTGGCTGCCAGTGATGTTGTACCACATTCTGTGTAGCCATGATGCTGCATTGGTACTATGTCTTAATGATATACACTCTTGATCAAAATTGTGTGTGTGTGTGTGTGTGTGTGTGTAGACACACACACTCTGATCCAAAGCAATAGCGAAGTCAATCCAAACCACTAATAGCCAATCAAAATTCATGGGTAGAGAGGGTCACAATACTGCTTTGAGGAAGGAAATTTACAATTGTGTTTTAGATCTGCAGCCTGATGTCTACCAAATGGCTGATACACAGCATTACCTATAATCTGAGAAACACCCTCTGCACAGAAATGTAGAACAGAAAAGTAGTGTCCATCAAAACCTTTCATCCGCTAAATCCTAAATCTTTTCTGAGTGTATTCGGAACCAAGACCAGCAAACTATAGTCTGCAGCAAAACCTGGCCTGCCACCTGTTTTTGTATAGCCTTCAAACTGAAAATGGTTTTCACATTTTTAAGAGTTAAATTCAAAACAAGAATAATATTTTGTGATACATGAAATTACATACAAATCAAATCTCAGCATCCACAATAAAGTTGTATGGGAACGTAGCCATGACCACTCACTGGCATGTTGTCTACTTCTGCCCTAAGCAGGGCAGAGTTGTGTAGTTGCAACAGACACCATATAGCTCGCAAAACCAACGATTTACTCTTTAGTCCTTTACACAGAAAGTTTGCCGCCCGTGTTCTCGGCAGAACAACATCATCTCCAGTGATTTAATGTACTGGGTGGACAATTCATGGCTGCAACACATTTTTTTAAATCCCAGGAGGCTTGAAATGACTTAGCGGCCAGAGTTCGAAGATGAGGATGCAGCCCCTTGGGCTGCAAACATGCAGAGTCATGCTGGTACCCAGGTACTCCTTATCCATATTATCTGAGTGGGATTGGTTTCACATAAAGTTGTTACTATCTTGAGAGAGTTATCAACAGATTACAACTAATATCTTGCTTACCCTTTGCCCTCCAAAAAATTTTAGTATTTCATCTGACTCAAAAGACACTTTAATCCTGACTCTTCAGATCTCAAATACCTCATACATCCTGTCATTTTCAAAGAGGCTAAGGAAGATGCCTGTTCTTCATTTAGTATATGGGAGTAGCCTATCCTCCCTACTAGGAACCTCCAGATTATATGCTACTCAAGCCTTGAGCTTTAGGGCCTCTCACCCAGACAGGACTTTTCATACGTTCACATACTTATTGTATTAGAAAAGTAAGATGTTTAACTATAATCTTTTGAGATGTGTGCCTCATTCCACTTAGACTTTCTCTGTACCACTCATTTTCTCTCATCTTTGAAGAGGCCATAGATATTTGAGGAATCTAATACTGTAAGGAAGTGAAATTTTGAATATATTTAGTTTGAGTTACATGGGATTGCATTCATGTGACTACAAGCTCTTCTACCCACTCTGCCAACACAATGACTTTGCAGAAAGGGCAATGTAAAATGATATAAACTCCCCCTATGGAACCCAAGACCAGAAGTAGTGTTAAAGAACAAGATTTGAAGTGTATAAAACCAGAAGCCACGCTATAGAATATTCTTCATATCATCAAATATGTATAATTATAAGCAAACAGTTTGTTTCTCATCACCATCTAGTCGAAACAGACATTTTCTGCTGTCAGGAATATGCTTCATCATGAAGCATATACAAGTAGATATTATATATATAATTAATGGAAATTATGTAAAGTAAAACATCGATGTTTTAGAGTTTGTTTTTCAAAACATAAACCGGTAGCACTTCTACAAGCATATATGGGTGAGAGGCCATGTGTTTTATTCATCCCAAGGTATTCTATCAAATCTGAGTGTGTACCTAGTACATTTTGGCCTGATCAGTCTGGTGGTCCCAGACAAGATGGTTTGCAAAACTGCCACAGACTCAGTTAAGTAGCATGAAGAAACCAATGTTTCGGTGACAAAACTCTATGTATTCACCAATAAGTCAATGTCTGCTGTAGAAGAGTAACCTGATTACACGCTTATGTAGCTCAGGACAAAGCACCAGCAATTTTTAAGTATATTTGAATTGCTTTTGTGACTGTGTTAATTTTATATTTTTTTTAAAAGGACACCTCAAAATTGTATGAGTTTCAGGTCCCATAGGACCTGGATCGGCCCTGGACAGGCCCACCCACCTGATCCCCAGTATGAAACAGGAGTTGCTCTTGTTCATCCACTCTCTCTACCCTATTGTCCAAATAATAAATAATAACACATATTTATGAAGAAAGAGGTGGGGAGGAGAGAAACTCTCCTCTTACTATGATTCTTACTCTCTACATGTCTGCTCCTCTTTCAGTCTCTTTCAAATGCCAACTGATAAATTATTGCCACCCATGTATCAGATTACCAGTGCAGGAGGTCTTACCTTTTCATGCCAGGCCACCGTATAGGTTACAGAGTAATCTATGCAATGGCCACTCTTCTATTTCAAACAATTCTTATGTATAGAATGAACTTGTGCCTCCCCAGCATTTTTTGATATCTTAATATCTCTAGTACATGAGTAGGAAAGATGCTTGATAAACAGCAGTTAAGTGTCCTGCTGAGATTAGAGATCATGCAGTGGGACCCATCTACCCATTCCCTGCATTTCTCCAGCAGCTCTGGCTCTCTAGGTGTAAGGATGAAGAAGGTAAATTGAAGCATTGGTTTAGGGCTAGGGTTTGGTGTTGAGGGTGCAAGAGCATGCAGTTATATGGTGA
This sequence comes from Lutra lutra, assembly GCF_902655055.1. Taxonomy (NCBI): domain Eukaryota; kingdom Metazoa; phylum Chordata; class Mammalia; order Carnivora; family Mustelidae; genus Lutra; species Lutra lutra. The sequence goes on from NC_062281.1 coordinate 66,911,750, forward strand.
GATGATTGTAAATGCTAACAACCACACTGTCCAGTTTGGGTAAAGAAAGAACAAGTGCTGAAAGGGAGCTGGAAGTCTGCAGAAAGCAGAGGGATCTAGGGACTAGCTATCTAAATTAAATTAAAACTCAGACTGGTGAAGGTATGGCTAAGAATCTATGGTGCAAGAGTGAGATACTGAAATTTAAGATTTTGGAGATGTTAGGGGTCCCTGGGTGGATCAGTGGGTTAAAACCTCTGCCTTCAGCTCAGGTCATGATCCCAGGGTCCTGGGATGGGCCCCACATCGGGCTCTCTGCTCTGCAGGGAGCCTGCTTCCTCCTCCTCTCTCTTTCTCTCTCTCTGCCTGCCTACTTGTGATCTCTGTGAAATAAATAAAATCTTTAAAAAAGAATTAAAACATAAAAAATAAATTAAAAAAGATTTTGGAGATGTTACAAGGTGTGATCCTTAAAGTGGATGTCTGCCATGAGTGGAGACTTGGATCATGAGATTTGAGAAGGTAGAGGCTTTGTGGTCAGATATGGACATTGACAGGGTGTTGCCTGCAGGTAAGGTGTTGAGTGCAGACTAGAAGAGGTGTCCCATCTCAGCGCATGAGGGAAAGTGACTGCAAGTTCAGTACAGGGCACAGTAAATCAGGGCAAATGGTGATATATCCAAATAGCCTTACCCTTGGAGGAAGATGCTCTCCTTCCACAGGAAAACTAAAGAGTATTAGTATTGAAGCAACAGTGAGAAGTAGGGAGAATGCCAAGCAGGAGAACTGTGCTAGATTGGTTCTTCTCTCTCTTGAGATGTGAGCTATTAATTCAGAGGTGAGAATTTGCTTTTGCCCTGGAAGGCTCTTCAAAATCCATTTGGGTATCTGGCAAAGAAATTAAAATCATAAATCAATTTTAACCATACATGAGTGAAAGTCTATCTGAAAATTTAATTTTGTCTTGGCAACAACAAAGGAAAGGTTCACTTGTCATGGTGACCCTTGTTATCCAAATTTTTGCAGAAGGCATTCTTCAAAGTGGCAGAGGAGGAGGCTGATTTTCTCTGAAAACTCTGCAAAAATGAAGATGATGTTTCAGAGACATATCTCCCGGAGAGTCCAGTTGCCTGAGACAAGCCTGCATTAGAAATCAAACCACATTTGTAGAGTAGACTCTCAGGTAGTTTGATCAATATTCACGAATGATGTGGTCCTCCTGTTTTCCATTGGAAAACACTGATAGCAATTTGGCAAGTAACCACCACTGAATGTGCAGCTCTAAATGTCTTTTTCAAAGCAGTTCCTCCTTTGAAAACAAAAAAGAGTCATATTTTTGTATAGGACTATGGTTTCTTACCCATTAGTTGCTCTGTTGCTGTTTCTAGTGTGTTACCCTAGCCGCGTCCCTCATATGCAGTGCAAGGTGCTTCCTTTGATCTATCAAGTCAGCAGTAAGGGAGGCCCTTAGCCTAATAGAGGTCTAAGTAAAAAGACAGACTTCAAAGTGAGTGTAGTTTTCAGAAATAAGCACACTCCACCAGATCTGTATGGGGTTTTTTTAATCACATGCTGACAGAACATTCCTCATCATTTTTGTTTTTCTGTGTACCATTATTCTTCCAGTCTTTCCCCTTTTGAAGTGTTTACACATGATCACTACATCTGGGTTTAGAGATGGGATTTTGCAGTAGTTTACAGCATACCTAAGAGAGCAAGATCCTTATAAAAAAGCGGGGGGGGGGGGCATTGTCCCAGATCTTCTAATCGTCTTTCACCTGCTCTCCGTTCTCCAATATATTTAATATATTTTAGGGTCATGCTGATTTAGATACCCATCTCTAGCTCTAATTCATATAGTGTGGCTATTCTGATCAAATGTTATATACTAGATGGTTTAGAAGACCAGAGAGTGATTCTCAATTCAATTCTCAGTAAATGTTTTTTGACATTGATTCAAATAATCTTTATGAAATTCTTTTAAAGGACAGCATTACCTTGTTGTTTCAGTGATTGTTTTGATCATTGTTTAATTAGGATGGGCATATTGCCACATTATGGATCTTTTTACATTAAATAACAGAATTGGCCATTTTAATTGCCAATTAAAATACATTGGCATCATACCTAATATGTAAAATGAGCTGAATTAAGGCTTAAATTTGAAAATTCATTTAATGGAAGACTAGTGGTTGGAAACAGACATATCTCTTCTAACAGATTATGGGTATAATTGTTTTACTAGTATGATGACTACAAGAACTTTCTTTTTATTTTTTTAGCTTTTTCTTTTTTTCTTTTTTTTTTATTTATTTTCAGCATAACAGTATTCATTGTTTTTGTACCACACCCAGTGCTCCATGCAGTCCGTGCCCTCTCTAATACCCACTACCTGGTTCCCCCAACCTCCCACCCCCCCCCACCTCTTCAAACCCTTCAGATTGTTTTTCAGAGTCCATAGTCTCTCATTGTTCACCTCCCCTTCCAATTTCCCCCAACTCCCTTCTCCTAACTCCCCATGTCCTCCATGCTATTTGTTATGCTCCACAAATAAGTGAAACCATATGATAATTGACTCTCTCTGCTTGACTTATTTCACTCAGCATCATCTCTTCCAGTCCTGTCCATGTTGCTACAAAAGTTGGGTATTCATCCTTTCTGATGGAGGCATAATACTTCATAGTGTATATGGACCACATCTTCCTTATCGATTCATCCATTGAAGGGCATCTTGGTTCTTTCCACAGTTTGGCAACTGTGGCCATTGCTGCTATAAACATTGGGGTACAGATGGCCCTTCTTTTCATTACATCTGTATCTTTGGGGTAAATACCCAGTAGTGCAATTGCAGGGTCATAGGGAAGTTCTATTTTTAATTTCTTGAGGAATCTCCACACTGTTCTCCAAAGAGGCTGCACCAACTTACATTCCCACCAACAGTGTAAGAGGGTTCCCCTTTCTCCACATCCCCTCCAACACATGTTGTTTCCTCTCTTGCTAATTTTGGCCATTCTAACTGTTGTAAGGTCTTATCTCAATGTGGTTTTAATTTGAATCTCTCTGATGGCTAGTGATGATGAACATTTTTTCATGTGTCTGATAGCCATTTGTATGTCTTCATTGGAGAAGTGTCTGTTCATATCTTCTGCCCATTTTTTGATATGATTGTCTGTTTTGTGTGTGTTGAGTTTGAGGAGTTCTTTATAGATCCTGGATATCAATCTTTTGTCTGTATGGTCATTTGCAAATATCTTCTCCCATTCCGTGGGTTGCCTCTTTGTTTTCTTGACTGTTTCCTTTGCTGTGCAGAAGCTTTTGATTTTGATGAAGTCCCAAAAGTTCATTTTGGCTTTTGTTTCCTTTGCCTTTGGAGACATATCTTGAAAGAAGTTGCTGTGGCTGATATCAAAGAGATTACTGCCTATGTTCTCCTCTAGGATTTTGATGGATTCCTGTCTCATGTTGAGGTCTTTTATCCATTTTGAGTTTATCTTTGTGTACGGTGTAAGAGAATGGTCGAGTTTCATTCTTCTACATATAGCTGCCCAGTTTTCCCAGCACCATTTATTGAAGAGACTGTCTTTTTTCCACTGTATATTTTTTCCTGTTTTGTCAAAGATTAACTGACCATAGAGTTGAGGGTCCATATCTGGGCTCTCTACTCTGTTCCACTGGTCTATGTGTCTGTTTTTATGCCAGTACCATGCTGTCCTGGTGATCACAGCTTTGTAGTAAAGCTTGAAATCAGGTAACGTGATGCCACCAGTTTTATTTTTGTTTTTCAACATTTCCTTAGCAATTCAGGGTCTCTTCTGGTTCCATACAAATTTTTGGATTATTTGCTCCAGCTCTTTGAAGAATAATCAAGATTAGAGCTGAGAACAATGAGGTAGAAACCAGAGATACAGTAGAACTTATCAATGAAACTAGAAGCTGGTTTTTTGAAAGAATCAATAAGATCGATAAACCATTGGCCACACTAATCCAAAAGAAAAGAGAGAAAGCCCAAATTAATAAAATTATGAATGAAAAGGGAGAGATAATAACTAACACCAAGGAAGTAGAAACAATCATCAGAAGTTATTATCAACAGTTATATGCCAATAAGCTAAGCAACCTAGATGAAATGGATACATTCCTAGAAAACTATAAACTCCCAAAATTGAACCAGGAAAAAATCAACAACCTAAATAGACCAATATCTAGTAACAAGATTGAAGCAGTGATCAAAAACCTCCCAAAAAACAAGAGCCCAGGACCTGACGGATTCCCTGGGGAATTCTACCAAACTTTCAAAGAAGAAATAACACCTGTTCTCCTGAAGCTGTTTCAAAAAATTGAAGCAGAAGGAAAATTTCCAGACTCTTTCTATGAAGCCAGCATTACCCTGATCCCCAAACCAGGCAAAGACCCTACCAAAAAGGAGAATTTCAGACCAATATCACTGATGAATACAAATGCTAAGATTCTCAACAAGATCCTAGCAAACAGGATCCAACAGCACATTAAAAAGATTATCCACCATGAGCAGGTGGGATTCATCCCTGGGCTACAAGGATGGTTCAACATTCGCAAATCAATCACTGTGATACAACAAATTAATAAGAAAAGAGTGAAGAACCACATGGTCCTCTCAATTGATGCAGAAAAAGCATTTGACAAAATCCAGCATCCTTTCCTGATTAAAACGCTTCAAAGTATAGGGATAGAGGGAACATTCCTCAACTTCATCAAATCTATCTATGAGAGACCCACAGCAAATACCATCCTCAATGGGAAAAAGCTTGCAGCCTTCCCGTTGAGATCAGGAACACGACAAGGATGCCCACTCTCACCACTCTTGTTTAACATGGTATTAGAAGTCCTAGCAACAGCAATCAGACAACAAAGAGAAATAAAAGGTATCCAAATTGGCAATGAAGAAGTCAAACTTTCTCTCTTCACAGATGACATGATTCTTTATATGGAAAACCCAAAAGACTCCACCCCCAAACTACTAGAACTCATACAGCAATTCAGCAACGTGGCAGGATACAAAGTCAAGGTACAGAAATCAGTGGCTTTCTTATACACTAACAATGAAAATACAGAAAGGGAAATTAGAGAATCAATTCCATTTACTATAGCACCAAGAACCATAAGATACCTGGGAATCAACCTAACCAAAGAGGTAAAGGATCTATACTCGAGGAACTACAGAACACTCATGAAAGAAACTGAAGAAGACACAAAAAGATGGAAGACCATTCCATGCTCTTGGATTGGAAGAATAAACATTGTTAAAATGTCTATACTGCCTAGAGCAATCTATACTTTTAATGCCATTCCAATCAAAATTCCACCAGTATTCTAAAAGAACTTTCTATGCATTTGATCCAGCTCTGTGAGCTCTTCTTCTGACCTTGAGAACTCATTCATGTAAGAAAAGAATTCAGTTTTGTAAAAAGATATATTCTTGAGGCACAAGTGGGAAGCCTCAATAAATAAACTAATACCTCAAATGCAGTCCTTTATCTCTAAAGCATCAAAAAAATAGCTTTAATAGCCACTATTCATCTTGCATCCCAACAAAATCTCTGGGAGAGTAATGGGAGACTAATAGGCTAAAAATAGAGAAATCTGGTTTTAACCACTATAGGTTTCAACAAGCTTTACTCCTGAGTCAGAGACCAATTGCATGGTTCTTTCTGTTTTCTACATGAACATTTTGTCTTGTCAACCAGATAAACTCTTCTGGGGCAGTCATGTCATTTTTTTCAACATTAAGCACCTAAAAGGTGTAGCAGGTGCTCTTCTGAGTATTGGAGTTGCAGCTGTGAACAATTTATGCAATGCCCCTTCCCTGGGACCTCCTAACTTACATTCAACATAAGTAATCTGAGCCAGTAAAACACTATAAAATGTACTTCCATACTGAGAGTATTGGAGTGGCTCACCATTGAGGCCCCCAACCCCCAAAATATGGAATAGCTTTTCACCCCAAGATGACTGCTTCATTCATGGAAGGGGAAGTAGATAAATCATTCTAATTGTGCCTCAGAGAATGTGGTGGAAATCAGTTAAAATTAGCACCAAAGATAGTCCTGAAAGACATGGGTTAAACACATAGAATTGCAGTTTTAGAGAGAAGGTATGGAAACAGAAGATGGGAAAAAGTGGCTTTAAACATACCAGACAGAAGTGAAATTTTAAGGCTGAGTCTCAGATATTTTTGTACCCACTCACTCACTCTGAGCTCCACAGCCTACCTTGTATAATGGTAATCAGGAAAAGGAACTGATACAAAATGATTTCTTCTTATCTGAAGCCTGAATGGGCTGGTCCAGTAGGTTCCCCAGCTGAAGCATCTTAAAGACTAAGAATGACCTCCCTGAAAGAATTTTAGAGCTATGCATTCCCATTTTCTATCCAAAATTTTTAGGAAAAATTAATCATAATAGTAACCTCCCTTGAGTTGTTCTTATTTGCCTGGCACTCTGTTTTTTGTGGGTTTTTTTTTTTTTTTTTTTTTTACATATATGGTCTCATTTAATGCAAAAATGTTTGGTGTCAAATGCGACTAATAATTCCAGGATTACAAACTAGGAACCAGCAGAACAATGATCCAAATGCAACCCAGGAAGCTGGGCCCAGGCCTATGTTTTCAGACACCAGGGTTAATTTCCACGGGGACAGTTGCTTAGTGCTTTAGCTAACACCAAAGCATCTATTTCTACAGCTCCTATTTTAAACTAAGGAAAGCATTATTTCACACCCTGTTCAGCACTGGGTTTTTAGTTTGTTGTCATTTAATTTTTTACTCAGTTCAGTTCTATAAACATTCATTGAGCAACTACTCCGTGTTCATCACAGTGATCATTGCTCTGAGAACACAGCATCTGCCCCAGATGAGCAAACACATTGTGGGTAAAACACAATGTATAGAGAGGAAACAGACAGTTAAACACTTGCAGTATATTACATCAGCAAATACAAGAAGACATAATACCAGCTGCATGTAGAACTCAACACACACAGAGTAAGGAGCTGCATTGAAAAGTAGTGTTGATCTAAGGACAACTTATTGAGAAGGCTTTTTACTCTCAGCCATCGGCACTTGGAATGGTGCTTGGATGAGACATTCTCTTAGGCCTGGAAAAAGCACAAATCTTGAACAAGGCCTGAACAAAGTAAAGAGCTTTGAGTGCTTGAACAGAATGTACAAAGAGGAAGGGACAGAGACACGGAGAAGAAAGAATAGAGGTGCAGAGGAGAAAAGAAGCCATAAGAAGCAAAAAAAAGCCAGAGTCTATCTACTTGTTTCTACTGATAAGGTTAGAAAGGCCAAGGTGGAGAGAACTGGAACTTAACAGCTCTCCTTCATGGAACCATAGCGACTTTCAGTTTTCCTAATCTACTGACACTGTTCCCATCTCTCTGTCAGATAAGGCATCTCAGAGCAGTCTTTACCTTCTAGGGATCACTCTGGCATCTAATTTATTGTTTTAAACCTGTAGAATTTACCCTAACAAACTCTCATTTGCCCACATCCTTCTCTTCCAACAGCCAGCCCTTTACTTTCATCTGGACTATTGTTAATAGCTTTCTAACTGATCCACCTCTTTTCAGGGTCTCTCCGAACCAATCCCAATCCCTTCTACACAACACAAACAGACCACCTTCTCTAATGCATAGATCCCATCATCACTGTTAGGAGACCTCCAACATCATCCTTGCAAGCACTACTGTGTGTTCACACTATGCCGACTCCTTTACGTGCATCATTTCATTAATTTTCAAACACATATACATCAGCTTTATTCTTATTTTAATAGATGATGAAACTGAGACTCACATAGTCAAAAGTCACATAGCTTGGGGTGCCTGGGTGGCTCAGTGGGTTAAAGCCTCTGCCTTCTCTCTGGTCATGATCCCAGGGTCCTGGGATAGAGCCCCTCATGGGGCTCTCTGCTCAGCGGGGAGCCTGCTTCCTCCTCTCTCTCTCTGCCTGCCTCTCTTGTCTACTTGTGATCTCTGTCTTCAAATAAATAAAATCTTTAGAAAAAAAAAAGTCACATAGCTTGTTAAAGACAAAACCAGCATTTGAATCCTGCTTTAACTCCAGTGCCCACCTTAGCTACTTTTCTACTTCTTCCTTCCCTGTTCAAAAACTTAGTTTGTAAGACAATAGGGAAACACTTACTGCTCCTTTTTACATGAAAAGCTTTCCTTTTAGACCTCTCTACCTATCTAAATTCTCCCCAAATTCCATCTCTTCCATGAAGACTTTTCTAAGCATGAAATATGCTTAATACCTCTGTGCCCAACCAGATGGTGGTAACATCTGCTCCAAGAAGAGAAACAGAGTAGTACAAGGGAGAGTATGTTTTTCTAATTGCTTTTTTTATTTTGAAACAATCTTAAATTTGCAGAAAACTTGGAAGTGTAGCACAAAGGGTTTTTTCCCTGAACCATTTGAAAGTAAGTCCATTATGCTGAGCTTTACAGTATATTTCCTCTAAACAGGGGCATTGCCCTAAAAACTGCAATAGGACCCTCCTGGTCAGAAATTAATGTTGATACCACCATTGAATCTTCAGACCCCATTCAACTTGCTTTCCCCCAATAACACTGGGCATAGTAAAAGCATCTGTGACAGAATCACACAACTGGATTAAGTTGTCATTTCTCTTTAGTTTCCTCAGTTTGAAATAAGCCTTTCCTTGACTTCCATGATCTGATACTTCTGAAGATTTTATGCCCATTATTATGTAGAAATGTTCTCAGTTTGGGTTTTTCTGATATTTTCTCATGACTAGAATCTGGGTGTGCTGCTTGGGCAAGGAACGTCAGAGAAGGCTACTGCGTTCTCAACGTTTCCTCTCACAAGGGGCACAATTTTCAATGTGTCCTGTGGCTGATGATGATCACTACAATTACCTGATTGAGAAGATGTCTGCCAGGCATCTTCACTGTTTTCTCTTCAAGTGCTTTGTAGGGAGGTACTTTGAAACTTGATTATATCCCTTTCCTCAAAAAACTTTTATTTGTATAGCTACTTATTTATATTAATATAGATTCATGGTTTCCCATTTTTATTAAATAGATTGACTATTATTACATGTTTATGTCAATGCTAACTTTGTCCTATATTTGGCCAATGGAGGCCCCTTTCAGTTGACTTCTGTGCTTTTTGACATGTTCCATTCATTAAAAAAAAAATTATTTATTCATGAGAGACAGAGACAGAGAGAGGGACAGAAGCAGAGGGAGAAGCAGGAGCCCACAGGAGCAGGGAGCCTGATGAGAGACACGATCCCAGGACCCTGGGATCATGAACTAAGCTGAAGACAGACACTTAACTGACTGAGCCACCCAGTCACCCCCCCCATTCATTTTTTTGAACTACTTTCTGTCACAAAAGGAATTTACCAACTCATCTTGTATTTCCCTTTTCCCAGCCCTGGAATTAGCTATTTTTCCAAAAAGTCCTGGTTCCTCTTAGTGGAAAATGGCATTTAGAAGCCAAGGTATAGGCACTAGGTGAGCTCGCTAGTACCAGAGCTAGGAAATATATGCATGCATATACATATATGTATACATTCTGATATTTAGATGAATATTTTTGTATCTACTTTTACATTGAAAACCACAGTTTTATATTAATGCCTATTTTAATTTGGTTTTATTTTTGTCCTTTTCCTTGTTTATAAATCCCTTCTTTGGCATTGAGAAACCAGCCTCCCATTATTCGAAATACATTTTCTTACTTAACTAATCTCTAGTATGGAATTCATTCCCATAAAATCCTGCTTTTACACACACACACACACACACACACACATCAAAGGACCTTCTCGCCCTATGTAGGCTCTAAAACCCTGTGCCAAGACACTATGACCCCATGTTGAAATACTTCTTAATATGCTCAAGCTCTAACACCTAAGACAAGCTCTGAGTACCCATCCACATGATACTCTTCTCACTGCACATGGGTTCTAATACCAATCACCTGGCCAAGCCATCCTTGTGGACACCCTCAAAGGCCCTGTCCTTGTTCTGGATTTCCAAACCCCATGCCCAAATAAAGATTCCTACCTCACTCTACCCAACTGCTTTAGTTTAGGGCTGAACAGTTCTGGAAGGGAAAGGAAGAAGAGAAAGAGGAAAAGGAAGCAGGTATATACTTTGAAGCAAAATAAATCCGTCAGTTTGAAACTTGGTTCTACCACTTTCTCCGGCTATTTAGGCTGCTATCCCAAAATACCACAGACTGGGTAGCTTGTAAATAGAAGAAATTTGTTATCTCACAGTTATGGAGACTTGGAGTCCAGGATCATGGTCCCATTCTCATTAAGGGCCTCTTCCAAGTTGCAGACTGCCCACCTCTTACTTATCCTCAAGTGGTGGAAAGGATCTAAAGAGCTTTCTCAGCCCTCTTTTATAAAGGTATTAATCCCATTACTGAGAGCTACTCTCCCTTGGTCTTATCATTTCCCACAGGCCAAATACCATCACATGGGTATTGGGATTCCAACATGTATATTTGGGACAGGGACACAAACATTCAGACAATAGCTGCTGCTAACTAATTCTGTGACCTCTGGCAAATCACTGACACTCATTTATAAGATAAAAGTTGTTGTGGGGATGAAGTGTGATCATGTATACAAAGCACCTGTCACTGGTAGGAATTTGGCTCTTACTATTGTTATCTGTAATGGAGATACCAAGGTGTCTGTTACAGGGTTGTTGTGAGGATTCATGATAAGAGGTAAAGTACCTGGCATGCAATAAATGCTTAGTATAATTGCTCTTATGTGCCATAAAGGAGATATGCATAGTATTTCTGCCTTGTAGTTATTTTTGTATTTTTTGAAAGCAGGAATCTTATTCTCATTTTGCATCTTCAGCAATGCCTGGTGGATTTCTTGGCATGTATTTTTTCACTAAATTAACAGAGAGCTTTAAATCACCAAGATTAAAATTTGGGAGTCTTGTTCTGTAGGCAATTCGTGGTAATTTTACATTTGAGGATATGGTAGAGACATCAAAAGTGTTGTTAAAAAATTAATTGGATAGTTCCATATAAGATGAATTAGAATAGGAACTGAAAGTGGAGATTTAGAAATTGTTTATTTGATCAACTATAAAGAATCTTCCACTTTTGTATGTTTGTTATATATGCTGTCAAAGCAAGCACAGAATTTCTTTTTTTCACATTTGCATGTTTATAATGTGGTACTATTTGTTTTAAACATGGGTGGAGAAATGTTTTTGTTTGTAATGTCTGGGTGAACAGGGGCATGTGGACTGGTACTGAGCAGGGAGTAGCATAAAATCACTGAGTCACAAAACAGGAGGACAAGGGGATCTAGCAGGAAAATAAGAGGTGTCCTAGCAATCCATCTCCATTTGGTCTAAGGACCTGGTGTGAGATGGTCACTTAGGATGTCAACACCCAAATGAAAAATGCAAACAGCTGAAAAGCTAGCAAAACTCTCCTTCCTCCAGTTCAACCCTTTTTCCCCTGTATGAGCCTCTTCTTGTAGAAGAAAGGAGAGAGAATGAGAATGAATGAGCCGTGACTCTAAGGCACCTGGCCCTTGAGCCTCTTCTCTCCACCGATTACTAATTTAGTTTATTGCATTATACAAAGACTGTCCCTGTCTACAGGGGCCGTTCCTCTGTTCCTCTGTACCCCTTGAGAGATCAGAGGCCTTGCAGAGTATCGTTAATTGATCTACAGCTTGTGAAAGCTTTGTATTGCTTCCTAGCACATACTGCACTAGAGGTTAGGAAGTCTGAGAAATTCAAGTTTGAGAATATGTAGGTTTGTCCCTCTGAGGGACACTATAAATCAGTTTAATGATACCAAACGTCATAAATGATGGAGTCTAGCAAGCACTGTCAAACAAGCATCATTTCTTTTATAATTATAGTGTTCTCTCCATTTCACTGTGCAGTAGTTTAGAACCAGAGCCTTGCCAAAAGTACATCTGGGAACCAGGATATTTTTTTGGTCCAAATCATCAGCAATAGAAAGCCCTAGTGTAGAAACCTGTGTTTATGAGACTACAAATATCCCATTTTGTCACTTCCTTTAAATGACTCAGAACATGATGTCTGTGGTTGTGCAGGATTTATACTAAGATTTGTCTAGACCTTAGAAATATAAACAGAGCAGAATACACAAGCTTGTTTGTATCTCCACACTTGGAAAATTTGAATGACTTGGGATACTGACAGTGGAGAAAGTCGGTGCTACTGATCCTATAAAATGATAATGACGAAACATGACCAGAAATCTGAAGATTGCATATTTATAAATCTAAATCCTCTACTTTAGAAGGGCATGATTGTAGGATATTATGGTCATGAAGCAGTGAGGGTTTGTGGGTAGGCTGGTATCATCATCCTGAGACTGAATTTACAGATGAGCCTTGTCTAGTTCATTTCTTCTACCCAGTTACCTATGTGTGCTTGCGGGGAGAGGAAATAAATGCTTTCAGCAGGAGAAGTATAAAACTTGGATAATCTATCAGTTGGGAAATCACTGCCCACATAATTAGATAAAATTTCTTACTGATCTTAGGTCATGTGTATGTAAACATTAAATTGTTTAGAAACAGGTATCATAGATAGTAGAGCTATGGTGCAAGAAAACCATACCAACATGGAGGCAAAAAGAAATTTCAGCTGACCTTTAATGGGATATAATTCTCCAAAAGTGTAACGTGTTAAATCAGGCCTGAATATTGATTTTATGACACTATAGTAGTCAAGCCTCTGAGGCAAGGGAACCTCACATACATTTAGAAAAGGTGTGTCAATGTTAGGAAATATGGTAAAACTTCTTAGGCCACTATAATTTGAAAGAAATTTTCATCAATTTCACTGACTTACACTTTGCCTTAAAGTTTTGCTTGCTTGACAATATTGTAACTTTTTCCTTTTGAGCCAGTGTGCAGGGCATGTTTACGGACACCTTTAAGGTCACGATGAACATGACCGGGATGAACAGCCATAAGTGTTCAAGACTTGCGATATGTATTGCTAGGATCAAACACACTGGTAGAACAATTTGCCATAGCTCCTCTTCAGTCTGACAGAGTCTTGCTTCAAAACTATGCTTAACCTCCTTGCTACCGATCTTTTTCCAAAATGACTTACTGTCATGACTTAGCATATGAATGGTCCATCCTATGAAGATAGTTGACCATTTGCTGAGTAGGCATAGAAGAATAAACATTTTGTATGTAGGTATTTTGAGTTTCTGGGTTCCTCTGAAGGATAAAAGTAATCAATTTGCATCGGTTTACATATTTTAGTACCAAAAGCTTACTTTATTTTTTATTTAGTAGATAGTTAAAGAGGTAGGGTATTCAACATTCCAGTTGTGGAGAAGAAAATAGGCAAATGAAGAAGTAAACAAGTTATAGATTGTAGTAAATGCTGTGAAAGAAATAAATATGATTAAATAGAATGGGATTCATTGAAAGTTCAGGAAAGGTCACCTCAAAAAGACAATAAGACTATACCCTGTCATGCAAAGGTCTCAAGAAAATGTTCAAGGCAATGATCATCGTAAGGACAAAGACAGATTTACCTAGCTGTGCTTAGTTGTTTGGACAGGAATAAAGCTAGTATGGCTAGATTATAGAGTAAATAGAAGGGATAGCAGTAAGATATGAGGTCTGAGAGATGCTAACCCTGGGCAAGTCCCTACAAGGCCCTGAGGAAAAGATGAAAGTTTGGAGTTTTGTGCTGAGGACAGTAGGAAGCCACTAAATGTCTGTAAGAGATATGTGATCTAAAGAAAAGCTGATAAGCACCTATTTTGTATTTTATATGTATTAAATACTGTATTCTTACCATAAAGTAAACTACAAAAAAGAATGTTAAGAAAGTCATAAGAGAAAATGCATTCACAGTACTGTAGAGTCTTTATGAAAAAAGAAAAAACTGCATATGAGTAAAGCCACACAGTTCAGACCTGTGTTGTTCAAGGGTCAACTGTACTAGACTTTAGAAGCTTGCAGGAAGGCTCTCCCAGAGCCAGAATTCAGACCTCCGAGAAAGGGCCCTCCTTGGCTGATCCTGGTATCCCAGGAACTTTGAGCAGACACCCTACAGAGCTGAGATCAAACCTATGAGGATGAAGGGATTTGCTACCAGATGGTGTGGGCACTCTGAAGTTGCACAATGGTACTGATAGGGTAGGAAAACCTGCAGATAGAATGCACCTGCTGCTACTAGAAACTACTGAAGCAGTCACAGACATAAGGAGCAGCGGCTCCATTTAGTAAGGAGTGAAATGAAAGCTGCACCTATCTCTTCCACTCATATCCTATTGGTCTAACAGGTATAAACAGGTTTAAGAATAAATATGACTGGGGCACCTGGGTGGCTCAGTGGGTTAAGCCTCTGCCTTCAGCTCAGGTCATGATCTCAGGGTCCTGGAATCAAGCCCCGCATTAGGCACTCTGCTCAGCAGGGAGCCTGCTTCCCCCTCTCTCTCTCTGCCTGTCTTCTGCCTACTTGTGATCTCTCTGTCAAATAAATAAATAAAATCTTTAAAAAAAAAGAATAAATATGACTAATTCTTGGTTAGCTGCAACTCAGCTGGTGGGAGTAGAGATGCACCAATACTATTTAAGGATTACCTATAGACTTCTACCACCCAACACGTTTTGGGCACTACCTTCCTTTCCAGAGAACGGGGAGACTGCCCATTAATCTGGCAGCTGATTAACTGCAGTACAGTTACGTTCTTTTAGGACACTCTGCTGGGTGCACCTGAGTTTCACCACTTATCCCTACCTCCAAAAGCAAAGAATACTGTTATGGGTCAAAGATAAAATGTAGCCTTCAAAGAGTTACAAATGTAAAGAGGCAGATAAGGAACCCTAAGTGGTACTTCACAGGAGCAAAAGTTCTTTAAATTATCCTGTCTTTCCCCACACTTGCAGGATCTGGCAGGACGAGGGGAAGGACATATGGAGAAAGGTGGCTTAGTAAAAGTTCAGCTTCAGGCCTTAGCTGGAAAGGGTCTTATTCTCCTTCCATGGTCCAAGTGCTAATCTCAAGGGCCAGGATCAGATATGGTCCTGCAACAGAGAGCCTAAGCAACATACCATTGACCTTGTTTTCATCTGGGTCTTGTGCTAAAGAAAGCAAAAGGAGTTTGATATTCAAAAATAGTCCCTCTCAGTTTGCCAAAAGTCTGAGTCCAGGTAAGAATCTGAGAAGAGACTTCTAGCGTATAGTAGAGCACGATTTATTTTTCCTAGAGTGTATTCATAGCAGTGGCACTTTTGTATGTGTCAGTGTCACTAAGCTGGGACTATACTTCCCAGAATTCCATCCAGTTCTGAGTTAGGATTGACCAAAAAAATTGTTGAAGATAAGACAGAGGTAAAGCAGGAGCCAGCCTGCTCTGAGGTCCAAGTTGGGGGCTAGCACCTGCAGCAGTTCACCCTCACTAGGTCCGTGGGGCACCAGTCTGCCTGAAGCTTCTCTAGACCCTTGAATCTCCTCCCTCACCTTCTTCAAGTTCCATGCAGGTGCACCTGCAATTCTGTAGCCCAGGACCTTGGCTCCTTCTGCAGATTCCCACATAGTGGGGGTCAGAGACAGCAACTGACAGGCAGATTCCATTTTACCTCTCCCTCTCACCCTGCTGACATGTAGTGGCTGGCTCCAGGCTCACCAGGCGGTCAGAGCAACAGCCTGTGGTAGACTTATCCTCCAGTTCCCACAACTGCATAAGGTCTAGCTGCCATAATAAATCCCTTTTTCCACAGTACTTGAACTTTAATGCAATAAATTAGGTTGTGCTGTGGAGACAAGTTTTACCTAAACCTTAACAACCAGGTTTATTTCTTGCTCATGGCTCATCCATAGCTCTGTCCTGCATTGTCTTCATAATGGGACCCAGGCTGAAGGAGACAGCCTTTGTTTAGAACATTGCTGGTCATCTTGACAGGTGGAAGAGAGGGAGCCAAACACTGCTCTTAAGGATCTGCCTCACAGGGATTCATACCACTTCCCCTTGCACTTCCTTAGCCAAAGCAATTCCAACGGAAATGTCTGAATTGAACAGGAAAATGGGCAAACATAATGTAATATGTCCATGGGTTTTATCCCTGGCACCAAACACATGTCATGCTCCTACATCAGTTCACTAATTCTCCAACATCAACTGGGTATCCAAGAGTTCAAGTCTGACACTTCCAGAGTTACTACAGATTTTAAGGTTAAGGACTCAGTGCCACAAGATTGGCCCAACTTCAGCTACCAGTGGAGTTCCCAGACTGCCCACACTTCTGCCCAGTCAACTACAAATTCAAGCGTTCTGTGACCCCTTCCTTGGTTTGACAATTTGCTAGAATGACCCACAGAACTCCGGGAAGTTCTTGACTTAAATCACCAGGTTATTATAAAGGATGCAACTGGGAACAGCCAAACATATTAGGATATGAGGAATGTAGCCCTTCCATGCCTCTCAGAGCACACCACCCCCCCAGCACCTCAATATGTTTACCACCTTGGAAACTCTCCAAACCCCATCATCTGGGGGTTTCTATGGAGATTTCTTTACATTGGTATGATTGATTAAATCATTGGCCCTTAGGGATTGAATTCAGTCTCCAAGCTCTTCTCTGTTCCGTAAAGGTCAGGGAGTGAGGCTGAAACTTCCAGTCATGTGGTTGGTTTTTCTGGCAACCAGTCCCTATCCTGAAGCTATTTACACCCCGCCCCCAGCTCCAGCCATGAGTCCTCATCAGTACACAAAAGGTAGTATACTCCAAGGGTTTTAGGAACTCTGTGGCAGGAGCCAGAGACAAAAGCCACATACCTCTGCCACAATATGTCACATTATGTCACAATAAGTATGCGCGCACACGTGCGCACACAGACACACACACACACATACACACACACACACACACTCCCCTCTTTAGGAACCTAGCATAGTCTGTAGCACATCAAGGATTCAGATTTGCAGATCACCATGGTCTCTCTCTCTCTCTCTCAGATGATTGTATTGTTCACTCAGCAACATTTTAGGGACCTGAACTGAGTACAAACCCTGTATTTGGAGTTATTTTAAGACCGAGTCATTATTTTTATTTTTAGTCGTTTTCCTGAGGGACTAAAATGCTACATTTTACTTCAACAGCAAGATGATAAAATATTTGAGAAATGAATGTGTTGAATATTGGGTCACTTCTGAATCTTGATACTCAAGAGGAAAATGATTTTTTTCCCACTCTAATATGTCAAAAAAATAGGCAAACTTTAAAGTGGCTGTGAGGGATTGATGTTGCAGGTGTTTGAGAAATAAATTAAAGGACTTTTACAGGTTATTCCCCATATGCTCATAAAACAAGTTGTAGTTTTTAGCTATGGTATAATCAATATCCCTTATAAAATGATGCTATCAGAAGGTTTCTCCTTGTGTTTCAAACAAAATTAACTAGAGAATTTATAAGATCATTACTCTTTACCTGTGAAATTGTTTACTTTTCTCCTACTTGGCTTTAAACTTATTGAGTGCATGAACTGTATCTTGTTCATTTCTGTATGCCCAGTAGTTTTCATAGTGCCTACATAGAGTAGATGATCAATAAATGCTTATTTTATTACCATATTTTACCAATTTTAAGATGCACATATTTTCACATTTTATCGTCTCTGAAATTGGGATGCATCTTACAATTGATAATGGTGTAAGTTATGGTCAGCCAGGTTTGAAAATCTTCAACTGATACCTCCTGGTACAATCAAGAAAGCACCAAACTCACAACACATTAGATTTAACTAAGTATGGGCAACTAATAAATTATTAAAAGATTACCTTCCTCAAGTTGTTTATTATACTATTGATTCAAACATAATTTATAAAGGATCATCATGAGTATAACCTTAAATATCCTTTTACAATTTTACAGCTTCATAAATTATATAGTCTAATTCAATTTATTATCAGCTTTTATTACTTGTAAGTTCAAGTAAAAATGGAATTTATCATTTTAGCCACATTAATTACCATCATTCTGCCATGTAATTGAGAAACAAGTCCTTCAGATTTTGTTGTCCTTCCAATTCACTCTTTTGTAATTTACTCAGAAGTGTTAAAACATGTTTCACATTAGTCATCATTTTTATATTGACCTAATTATATACTGAGTATACATAGTAACATATTCTGCTAAAAGCCATGGAGATAGAGTGATATTTCTATCCCTGTGCCATCAGAGACCCTGAAGCCATAGGCAAAACCTCTACTAAGCAATTAACATTTGTTTACCTTGTAACCAACCCGTCTTCCAAGCCTTAGTAAATAATTTGCTTCTATTCTGTTTATGAATTTCAATTTACTTACAAATATGTGCTGCCTTGTTTGGTCCAATTTGCCACTTGAAAACGTGGTTGTTTTAATAGCTGGGGGGGGGGGGATATTTCTTTATAAACCGCAGGACCATATTTATTAATTTGAAAGGATTTGGAAAAAGGAAAGAGGCATTTTGTTTAAAAAAACTGTTTTCGTATTTTGTGATTGAGGTATGGAGATGAAAGGAATAAAGTCTTATTTTTAAAGCAACAGTCTGCTTCTTACAGCAGATGATCAGAAATGCCAACTGAAATTCTTCACTGGACCATTTCATCATCTGCAGCATGACAGAATTTCACAAAATCCCAGTGGTCTGCAGATGTGCATAAAGGCAACTCCTTATACATAAAAAGAATATTTAAGTGTACCTACTCATTCCCGGGCGCCTGGGTGGCTCAGTTGGTTAAGCGACTGCCTTCAGCTCAGGTCATGATCCTGGAGTCCAGGGATCGAGTCCCGCATCAGGCTCCCAGCTCCACGGGGAGTCTGCTTCTCCCTCTGACCTTCTCCTCGCTCATGCTCTCTCTCACTGTCTCTCTCTTCTCTCAAATAAATAAATAAAATGTTTAAAAAAAAAAAGTGTACCTACTCATTCCCAATTTTTTTAAAGATTTTATTTATTTATTTATTTGACAGACAGAAATTATAGGTAGGCAGAGAGGCAGGCAGAGAGACAGGAAGGGAAGCAGGCTCCCTGCTGAGCAGAGAGCCTGACAGGGCTCGATTCCAGGACCCTGGGATCACGTCCTGAGCCAAAGGTAGAGGCTTTAACCCACTGAGCCACCCCGGTACCCTTTCCCATTTTTTTAAAATATTTTATTTATTTATTTGACAAAGAGATCACAAGTAGGCAGAGAGGCAGACGGTGGCGGGGGGGTGGGGGGGAGCAGGCTCCCTGCTGAGCAGAGAGCCCCATGCGGGGCTCCATCCCAGGACCCTGAGATCTTGACCTGAGCCGAAGGCAGAGGGTTAACCCACTGAACCACCCAGGCACCCCTCCCAGTTTTTTTTTTTTTAAAGATTTTATATTTTAATTTTTTTTTAATTTTATTTTTTATAAACATATATTTTTATCCCCAGGGGTACAGGTCTGTGAATCGCCAGATTTACACACTTCACAGCACTCACCATAGCACATACCCTCCCCAATGTCCATAATCCGACCCCCGCTCCCAACCTCCCTCCCCCCATCAACCCTCAATTTGTTTTGTGAGATTAAGAGTCACTTATGGTTTATCTCCCTCACAATCCCATCTTGTTTCATTTACTCTTCTCCTACCCCCTTAACCCCCCATGTTGCATCTCCTCTCCCACATATCAGGGAGATCATATGATAGTTGTCTTTCTCCGATTGACTTATGTCGCTAAGCATGATACCCTCTAGTTCCATCCACGTCGTCGCAAATGGCAAGATTTCATTTCTTTTGATGGCTGCATAGTATTCCATTGTGTATATATACCACCTCTTCTTTATCCATTCGTCTGTTGATGGACATCTAGGTTCTTTCCATAGTTTGGCTATTGTAGACATGGCTGCTATAAACATTCGGGTGCACGTGCCCCTTCGGATCACTACATTTGTATCTTTAGGGTAAATACACAGCAGTGCAATTGTTGGGTCATAGGGTAGTTCTATTTTCAACATTTTGAGGAACCTCCATGCTGTTTTCCAGAGTGGTTGCACCAGCTTGCATCCCCACCAACAGTGTAGGAGGGTTCCCCTTTCTCCGCATCCTCGCCAGCATCTGTAATTTCCTGACTTGTTCATTTTAGCCATTCTGACTGGTATGAGGTGATATCTCATTGTGGTTTTGATTTGTATTTCCCTGATGCCGAGTGATGTGGAGCACTTTTTCATGTGTCTGTTGGCCATCTGGATGTCGTCTTTGCAGAAATGTCTGTTCATGTCCTCTGCCCATTTCTTGATTGGATTATTTGTTCTTTGGGTGTTGAGTTTGCTAAGTTCTTTATAGATTTTGGACACTAGCCCTTTATCGGATATGTCATTTGCAAATATCTTCTCCCATTCTGTCAGTTGTCTTTTGGTTTTATTAACTGTTTCCTTTGCTGTACAAAAGCTTTTGATCTTGATGAAATCCCAATAGTTCATTTTTGCCCTTGCTTCCCTTGCCTTTGGCGAAGTTCCTAGGAAGATGTTGCTGCGGCTGAGGTCGAAGAGGTTGCTGCCTGTGTTCTCCACTAGGATTTTGATGGATTCCGTTCTCACATTGAGATCCTTCATCCATTTTGAGTCTATTTTCGTGTGTGGTGTAAGGAAATGATCCAATTTCATTTTTCTGCATGTGGCTGTCCAATTTTCCCAACACCATTTATTGAAGAGGCTGTCTTTTTTCCACTGGACATTCTTTCCTGCTTTGTCGAAGATTAGTTGACCATAGTTGAGGGTCTATTTCTGGGCTCTCTATTCTGTTCCATTGATCTATGTGTCTGTTTTTGTGCCAGTACCATGCTGTCTTCATGATGACAGCTTTGTAATAGAGCTTGAAGTCCGGAATTGTGTTGCCACCAACTTTGGCTTTCTTTTTCAATATTCCTTTGGCTATTCAAGGCTTTTCTGGTTCCATATAAAGTTTAGGATTATTTGTTCCATTTCTTTGAAATAAATGGATGGTACTTTGATAGGAATTGCATTAAATGTGTAGATTGCTTTAGGTAGCATAGACATTTTCACAATATTTATTCTTCCAATCCAGGAGCATGGAACATTTTTCCATTTCTTTGTGTCTTCCTCAATTTCTTTCTTGAGTACTTTATAGTTTTCTTTGTATAGATTCTTAGTCTCTTTGGTTAGGTTTATTACTAGGTATCTTATAGTTTTGGGTGCAATTGTAAAAGGGATGGACTCCTTAATTTCTCTTTCTTCTGTCTTGTTGTTGGTGTAGAGAAATGCAACTGATTTCTGTGCATTGATTTTATATCCTGACACTTTACTGAATTCCTGTATAAGTTCTAGCAGTTTTGGAGTGGAGTCTTTTGGGTTTTCCACATACAGTGTCATATCATCTGCAAAGAGTGATAGTTTGACTTCTTCTTTGCCGATTCGGATGCCTTTAATTTCCTTTTGTTGTCTGATTGCTGAGGCTAGGACTTCTAGTACTATGTTGAATAGCAGTGGTGATAACAGACATCCCTGTCGTGTTCCTGACCTTAGTGGAAAAGCTTTCAGTTTTTCGCATTGAGAAAGATATTTGCCGTGGGTTTTTCATAGATGGCTTTGATAATATTGAGGTATGCGACCTCTATCCCTACACTTTGAAGAGTTTTGATCAGGAAGGGATGCTGTACTTTGTCAAATGCTTTTTCAGCATCTATGGAGAGTATCATATGGTTCTTGTTCTTTCTTTTATTAATGTGTTGTATCACATTGATTGATTTGAGGATGTTGAACCAACCTTGCAGCCCTGGAATAAATCCCACTTGATCGTGGTGAATAATCCTTTTAATGTACTGTTGAATCCTATTGGCTAGTATTTTGGTGAGAATTTTTGCATCTGTTTTCATCAAGGATATTGGTCTGTAGTTCTCTTTTTTGATGGGATCCTTGTCTGGTTTTGGGATCAAGGTGATGCTGGCCTCATAAAATTAGTTTGGAAGTTTTCCTTCCATTTCTATTTTTTGGAACAGTTTCAGGAGAATAGGAATTAGTTCTTCTTTAAATGTTTTGTAGAATTCCCCTGGGAAGCCATCTGGCCCTGGGCTTTTGTTTGTTTGGAGATTTTTGATGACTGTTTCAATCTCCTTACTGCTTATGGGTCTGTTGAGGCTTTCTATTTCTTCCTAGTTCAGTTGTGGTAGTTTATATGCCTCTAGGAATGCATCCATTTCTTCCAGATTGTCAAATTTGTTGGCATAGAGTTGCTCATAGTATGTTCTTATAATTGTCTGTATTTCTTTGGTGTTAGTTGTGATGTATCCTCTTTCATTCATGATTTTATTTATTTGGGTCCTTTCTCTTTTCTTTTTGATAAGTCTGGCCAGGTGTTTATCGATCTTATTAATTCTTTCCAAGAACCAGCTCCTAGTTTCATTGATTTGTTCTATTGTTTTTTTAGTTTCTATTTCATTGATTTCTGCTCTGATCTTTATGATTTCTCTTCTCCTGCTGGGTTTAGGCTTTCTTTCTTGTTCTTTATCCAGCTCTTTTAGGTGTAGGGTTAGGTTGTGTACCTGAGACCTTTCTTGTTTCTTGAGAAAGGCTTGTACCGCTATATATTTTCCTCTCAGGACTGCTTTTGTTGTGTCCCACAGATTTTGAACCGTTGTGTTTTCATTATCATTTGTTTCCATGAATTTTTTCAATTCTTTAATTTCCTGGTTGACCCATTCATTCTTTAGAAGGATGCTGTTTAGTCTCCAGGTATTTGGGTTCTTTCCAAATTTCCTCTTTTGACTGAGTTCTAGCTTCAGAGCACTGTGGTCTGAAAATATGCAGGGAATGATCCCAATCTTTTGATACCGGTTGAGACCTGATTTAGGACCGAGGATGTGATCTATTCTGGAGAATGTTCCATGTGCACTAGAGAAGAATGTGTATTCTGTTGCTTTGGGATGAAATGTTCTGAATATATCTGTGATATCCATCTGGTCTAGTGTGTCATTTAAGGCCTTTATTTCCTTGTTGATCTTTTGCTTGGATGATCTGTCTATTTCAGTGAGGGGAGTGTTAAAGTCCCCTACTATTATTGTATTATTGTCGATGTGTTTCTTTGATTTTGTTATTAATTGGTTTATATAGTTGGCTGCTCCCACGTTAGGGGCATAGATATTTAAAATTGTTAGATCTTCTTGTTGGACAGACCCTTTGAGTATGATATAGTGTCCTTCCTCATCTCTTATTATAGTCTTTGGCTTAAAATCTAATTGATCTGATATAAGGATTGCCACTCCTGCTTTCTTCTGATGTCCATTAGCATGGTAAATTCTCTTCCACCCCTTCACTTGAAATCTGTAGGTGTCTTCGGGTTTAAGATGAGTTTCTTGTAAGCAACATATAGATGGGTTTTGTTTTTTTATCCATTCTGATACCCTCTGTCTTTTGATTGGGGCATTTAGCCCATTAACATTCAGGGTAAGTATTGAGAGATATGAATTTAGTGCCATTGTATTGCCTGTAAGGTGACTGTTATTGTATATTGTCTCTGTTTCTTTCTCATCTACTACTTTTAGGGTCTCTCTTTGCTAGGGTCTCTCTTTCAATATTTCCTGTAGAGCTGGTTTGGTATTTGCAAATTCTTTCAGTTTTTGTTTGTCCTGGAAGCTTTTAATCTCTCCTTCTATTTTCAATGATAGCCTAGCTGGATATAGTATTCTTGGCTGCATGTTTTTCTCGTTTAGTGCTCTGAATATATCATGCCAGCTCTTTCTGGCCTGCCAGGTCTCTGTGGATAAGTCTGCTGCCAATCTAATATTTTTACCATTGTATGTTACAGACTTCTTTTCCCGGGCTACTTTCAGGATCTTCTCTTTGTCACTAAGACTTGTAAATTTGACTATTAGATGACGGGGTGTGGACCTATTCTTGTTGATTTGGAGGGGGGTTCTCTGCACCTCCTGGATTTTGATTTCCCTTTGCCATATTGTGGAAATTCTCTCCAATAATTCTCTCCAATATACCTTCTGCTCCCCTCTCCCTTTCTTCTTCTTCTGGAATCCCAATTATTCTAATGTTGTTTCGTCTTATGGTGTCACTTATCTCTCGAATTCTCCCCTCATGGTCCAGTAGCTCTATGTCCCTCTTTTGCTCAGCTTCTTTATTCTCTGTCATTTGGTCTTCTATATCGCTAATTCTTCCTTCTGCCTCATTTATCCTAGCGGTGAGAGCCTCCATTTTTGATTGCACCTCATTAATACTTTTTTGATTTCAACTTGGTTAGATTTTAGTTCTTTTATTTCTCCAGAAAGGGCTTTTATATCTCCCGAGAGGGTTTCTCTAATATCTTCCATGCCTTTTTCGAGCCCGGCTAGAACCTTGAGAATCGTCATTCTGAACTCTAGATCTGACATATTACCAATATCTGTATTGATTAGGTCCCTAGCCTTTGGTACTGCCTCTTGCTCTTTTTTTTTTTTGTGGTGAATTTTTCTGCTTTGTCATTTTGTCCAGGTAAGAGTATATGAAGGAGCAAGTAAAATACTAAAAGGGTGGCAACAACCCCAGGAAAATATGCTTTAACCAAATCAGAGGAGATCCCAAATCGTGAGGGGGGACAAAGGGGATAAAAAGAGGTTCAGAAAGAAAAAAAAATAAAAAATAAATAAAAAAAGAAACAATTAAAAAAAGAAAACCAATAAAGAAAAAATATAAAAAGAAAAAAAAAAAAAAAAATATATATATATATATATATATATATATATATTAGATAAACTAGTTAGAAAACGTTAAAAAAGTAATGGTAAAAGTTAAAAAATTTAGCAGAAGAAGAAAAAAAATTGAAAAACAAAAGAAAAAAAATTAACTGCAAGGCTAAAGAATCATGGGGAGAAAGCCATGAGTTCCGTGCTTTGCTTTCTCCTTCTCTGGAATTCTGATGCTCTCCTTGGTATTGAAACTGTACTCCTTGGTAGGTGAACTTGGTCCTGGCTGGGTTTCTTGTTGCTCCTCTGGGGGAGGGGCCTGTTGTAGTGATTCTCAAGCGTCTTTGCCCTAGGCGGAGTTCCACCGCCCTTACCTGGGGCCGGTCTGAGTAATCCGCTCGGGTTTGCTTTCGGGAGCTTTTGTTCCCTGAGTGCTTTCCGTAGAGTTCCGGAGGACGGGAATGAAGATGGCGGCCTCCCGGTCTCCAGCCTGGAGGAGCCGAGAGTCCAGGGCCCCACTCCTCAGTGCGTCCTCAGAGAACAGCGCCCAGTTACTCCCGTCACCCTGGCCTCCGGCCGCGCTCCAAGCTGACCGAGCCTGCAACTGGTTCAAGGTAACCCCGAGCTTAGAGCTTACTCCTGGGCTCTGTCTCTGTAGCCGGCTTCCCCATTCTAATACCTGTGAGCTCTGCGACACTCAGACACCCCCGATCCTTCTGTGACCCTGCGGGACCTGAGGCCACGCTGACCCTGCATGGGCTTCACCCCGGTTAAGCCTCTGGAGCAATGTCCCTCAGCAGAACAGACTTTTTAAAGTCCTGATTTTGTGCTCCGTTGCTCCGCTACTTGCCGGGAGCCGGCCCCTCCCCCCACGGTCTATCTTCCCGTCGCTTTGGATTCACTTCTCCGCCAGTCCTACCTTTCAGGAAGTGGTTGATATTCTGTTTCTAGAATTGCTGTTCTTCTTCTCTTCGATCTCCCGTTGGATTTGTAGGTGTTTGCAATCTTTAGATGAGCTATCTAGCTGACCTCCTGCTACCTGAAGTAGTCTCAGCCTGCTACTTCTCCGCCATCTTGACTCCTTCAACCCCCCCTCCCAGTTTTTTAAATGAAAGTTTATTGTAGGGACACCTGGGTTGCTCTGTCGGTTAAGCATCAGAATCTTGATTTCTGCTCAGGTCATGATCTCAGAGTCGTGAGATTCAAACCTGCATCCGGCTCCATGCTCAGCAGGGACACTGTCTGAGATTCCCTCTCTCCCTCTCTCTCTGTCTCTCTTTCTCTCACACACTCTCTCTTTCTCCCTCAAATAAATAAATCTTAAAAAAAAAAAAGATTACATGCTGTATGCCAAATATGGGAATAGAAGTTATTTTTAGATAAGGGTCAAGTGGTCTTTTATGAGTATTTGATATTGCACTCTTAGACACTTATTCTAGGGAAATGAAAATTTATGTCTACACAAAAGGCTATACAGGGGTGTATGGGCGGCTCAGTAGGTTGAGCTCCCGACTCTTGTTTTCAGCTCAGGTCATGATCTCAGGGTCATGAGATCAAGCCACTTGTGTGACTCCATGCTGGGTATGGCCCCTGCTTTAGATTCTCTCTCTCCCTCTCCTCCTCGACCTTCTTCGCCCTCTCTCTCTCTCTCTTTCTCAAAAAAAGGGGGGACACACCTGAGTGGCTCTGTTGGTTGAGCACCTAGCTCTTGGTTTTGGCTCAGTTCATGATCTAAGGGTCCTGGGATCAGGTCAGTATCACACTCTGCAGGGAATCTGCTTAAGGATTCCCTCCCTCTACTTCTCCCCCAACACACACACACACACACACACACACACTCTCTCTCTCTATCTCTATCTCTATCTCTCAAATCTGTTTTTAAAAAAAGACTGTACATAAATGTTAGTAGAAGCTTTATTTATAATAGCCCAAAACTGGGAAAAGCTCAGTGTCTTCAGTAGGTGAATACTTAAACAAATTGTAATACATCCATGCCATGGGGAGCTACACAGCAATAAAAAAGAACTAACTACTGATACATGTAATTACTTGATTATATCTCAAGGGAATTGTACTGAGTGAAAGAAGCCAATCCCAGAAGGTTACATACTATATTATCCCATTTATATAATATTCTTTAAATAACAGAATTATGGAGGCAGAGAACAAATTTGTGATTTCCAAGGGTTAGGGATGATGGAGGTAAGGTGGTGGGTGTGGCTATAAAGGGTTAGCAAGACAAAGCCCTGGGGTGAAAGAAGAGTTCTATATCCTAATCTTGATAGGAGTTACACAGATCTGCATCTGTGATAAAGTTGCATAGAACCACACACACACACACACACACACACACACACACACACTCTCACCACCTAAAAACTGGTGAAATATCCTGATTATAATATTGTACTAAGTAAAGGATACATAGGACCTCCCTGTCCATTTTGTTTCCAAATTCTTATGAATCTATAATTATTTCAAAATGAAAAGCTTCAAAAAGTTTATCTGCATAGACAGGTAAAGCCATATCAAACCAAAAATCTGCAAAGTAAAATAATCAACAAAGTGAAAAGGCAACCTACACAATGGGAGAAGATGTCTGCAAACTATATGTCTGATAAGGGATTAATATCTAAAGTATAAGGAACTCTTATAACTCAATAACAAAAAATAAATTAAAAAGTGAGTAAGAAACTAGACATTTCTCCAAAGATGACACTAATCATCAGGTAAATACAAATCAAAACCACAATGAGACATCACTTCACACCTGTTAGGATGACCATTATCAAAATAACAATATAGCAAGTATTTGGTGAGAATGTGGAGAAATTGGAATTCTTGTACACAATGGTGAGAATGTAAATTGGTGCAAGCACCATGGAAAACAGTATGAAGTTTCCTCAAAAAACTAACATTAGAACTAATATCATCCAGCTTCCCGCTTCTGGGTATATATCCAAAGGAACTGAAATCAAGATCTTGAAGAGATATCTGTATGTCCATGCTCATTACAGCATCATTCACAACATCCAAGAAGTGGAGACCACCTAAATGTCCAATGATGAATGAATGGATTTTAAAAATGTGGTTAGTGCATACAATGGAATGTCATTCAGCCATAAAAAGAAAATCGTGCATTTACAACAACATGGATGATTCTGGAAGACATTATGCTAAGTAAAATAGGCTACTCACAGAAGGATAATACTGCATGATTCCACTTACATAGGAGACTTTTAAAATGGTCAGCTTCATGGGAACAGAGTAGAATGGTGGTTGCCAGAGGCTGGGAGGGGAAATAAGGGAATTGCTGTTTAATCGATATAGAGTTTCAGTCATACAAGATGGAAATGTATAATATTGCATTTTTACTTAAAAGTAAATTGCCCAGGGATGCCTGGGTGGCTCAGTTTGTTAAGCGTCTGCCTTTAGCTCAGGTCACCATCCCAGAGTCCTGGGATTGAGTTCCACATCAGGCTCCTTGTTTAGTGGGCAGCCTGCTTCTCCCTCTGCCTGCGACTTATGTTCTCTCTCTTGCTCTCTCTCTGACAAATAAATAAAATCTTTTTCAAAAGATAAAAAATAAATTTCCCAGATGTAGCCCTCTGCAGATACTTCTGAGAATTCCCAAGGAAGTTTGCCTGCCTCATGCCCCCTCTCCAACTAAACTGACTTATCCATAAATATTTTTGGTCATTGTCACCACCTTTCCATGATGCAAAATTGTATAAGACAATTCTCTGGTTCTATTTTAAGATTGTCTCTGGTTCTATTTTAAGATTGCCATAAGGGAATTATAATTCAGAAAAGGAAATTTTAATTTGATTAAATTTGTGAAGCTAATCCCAAGTCCTTTAGATTCACTTTGCCACAGGACTACTTTACCATTTACTACTACCGGTCTCTCCCAGCAATAAGGTCATTAAACCCCAGTCTATAACTGGTCTGTTCCAGAGTCTGCTCCAGAACAGAGAAGGGAAGGGAAGGTTTGATTCTTTTCACTGATTTCTATACTCTCCTAAGACTTTGCCCAAACCAACATAAATAAGAAATATCTTATCCATAGGGTATTCTGTTTTACAAACCAGATGTGACCAACCTCTCTATTACTATTAAAGTTGAAATTAAACTTTTAGAATAATTTTCTTAAAACTTCTGTTCCAGTTCATGGGCCCCAACAGTAAATTAGGGTCTATGGTCTTTCTAAATCTTACCTGTAAATTTCCAATTCTAATACCAATGCCAAGTCCCATCCCAAGGAGGCACCCAGAGCACTGGGCAATGGTGCCCATTTCCCATTCTCTAGGATCTACTGCAGCTCCACACATAGACACACACAACATATTGTCCCTGTTGTTAATCCGTAGTAACCTCAGGTCTTCAGGAAAATAGAAAGCATTTACTCCTGGTGTAGTAAGTGGTTAATTCTTTCTTGAATTGTACTATAAAATTGTCTGGGCTTCTTCAAAGTCTTTTTTTTACTTCTTCCTCCCTCCCTCTTCTTTCCTATTTTCTCCCTTTTACTCAGGAAACATCTAAATCCTTAGATAAATAAAAGCAGTTTATTCCTGATTATTTTCTGTAGGTACGATACTGCTCTAAATGTGTGCTTTGGTTTTTTTTTTTTTTTTTAGATTTTATTTATTTATTTGACACAGAGAGAAAGAGATCATAAGTATGCAGAGAGGCAGGTAGGGAAAGAGGGGGAGGAAAGCAGGCTCCCAGCTGAGCAGAGAGCCTGATGAGGGTGGGGCTCGATCCCAGGACCCTGAGATCATGACTTGAGTCAAAGGCTGAGGCTCAACCCACTGAGCCACCCAGGTGCCCCAAGTACTGCTCTAAATTTTTTTTTAAAGATTTTATTTATTTATTTGACAGAGATCACAAGCAGGCAGAGAGGCAGGCAGAGAGAGAGGAGGAAGCAGGCTCCCCACTGAGCAGAGAGCCTGATGCGGGGCTCGATCCCAGGACCCTGGGGTCATGACCTGAGCCGAAGGCAGAGGCTTTAACCCACTGAGCCACCCAGGCGCCCCACTGCTCTAAATTTTTAAAAGCTTTTTCTTGTTGAGTAAATTTCTTGTCAAAAAATTCCTTTGTTACTTATAAAATTCTCTTAATGTTGTGCTCCGCTCTGCCTCCCCTCTGTCATTTTTCTTTGCTTTTCCATATTTAATCTCGGTATCACTGTATACATCTTAAACACCATGGAATTTAAAATTAAATATTTTTATTGGCTATATAGAACATGTTTTAATATTAAAATCTCATGGCTATAATTTCAATCAAGTACCATCTTATAGTCTCTTTTTTTATTCTTTTGTTATCTTGGCATAAGAAAAATAATATGCCCTGATCTAGGTTAAGAATCTAGTAAATTTGGTGTTAAACATTTCTCTAAGTACTATATAAAATATGTAATTTAAGGAACAGTCTGAATCTTCAAAATACTGTTTATTTTTTTTCTTTCTTTTTAAAATGCAGTTGAAGAGTACAAAGACCACCTATTACTCAATATTGTTAATTACCTTAATTATTAATGGAGAAATCAATTTTTAAAGATATGTATATAAGACTATAATTTGTTACTTGCAAAAAGTATAGAAAGTTAAAATTTTATAATATGCTTAACTATTTTTCTATTTAATATACATATTTAGGCACCTAACCTGAACCAGGAACGTGCTTAGAATGAATGGAGCATAGCTGCTGTAGAACTTGGCCATTGGCATCACCAGGGAACTCATTAGACAGGAAACCACATGTGTTGGAGGGGATGTGGAGAAAGGGGAACCCTCTTACACTGTTGGTGGGAATGTAAGTTGGTGCAGCCTCTTTGGAGAACAGTGTGGAGATTCCTCAAGAAATTAAAAATAGAACTTCCCTATGACCCTGCAATTGCACTACTGGGTATTTACCCCAAAGATACAGATGTAGTGGAAAGAAGGGCCATCTGTACCCCAATGTTTATAGCAGCAATGGCCACGGTTGCCAAACTGTAGAAAGAACCAAGATGCCCTTCAACGGATGAATGGATAAGGAAGATGTGGTCCATATACACTATGGAGTATTATGCCTCCATCAGAAAGGATGAATACCCAACTTTTGTAGCAACATGGACAGGACTGGAAGAGATGATGCTGAGTGAAATAAGTCAAGCAGAGAGAGTCAATTATCATATGGTTTCACTTATTTGTGGAGCATAACAAATAGCATGGAGGACATGGGGAGTTAGGGGAAGGCAGTTGGGGGAAATTGGAAGGGGAGGTGAACAATGAGAGACTATGGACTCTGAAAAACAATCTGAAGGGTTTGAAGAGGTGGGGGGGTGGGAAGTTGGGGGAACCAGGTGGTGGGTATTAGAGAGGGCACAGACTGCATGGAGCACTGGGTGTGGTACAAAAACAATGAATACTGTTATGCTGATAATAAATTTTTTTAAAAAATATTAAAAAATTTTTTAATAAAAAAAGAAAAATGTAAATCCTTAGACCCCACCCCCAGGCTACTGAGTCAGGAACTCTGGGAGTGAGATTAATAAACTCTTCAAGCTGATTCTGACCTATGCTAAATTTGAGGACACTGATTCACATGAAACAACTACTATGTAGTGTAGAAAGTATCACATTAAATCTGTATACAAAATGCTCTAGAAAAAAGAAGAAACGGGGGGAGGAGTCAAGATGGCGGAGAAGTAGGCTGAGACTACTTCAGGTAGCGGGAGGTCAGCTAGATAGCTTATCTAAACATTGCAAACACCTTCAAATCCAATGGGAGATCAAAGAGAAGAAGAACGGCAACTCTAGAAACAGAAAATCAACCACTTTCTGAAAGGTAGGACTGGCGGAGAAGTGAATCCAGAGCGACGGGAAGATAGACCGTGGGGGAGGGGCCGGCTCCCAGCAAGCGGTGGAGCAATGGAGCACAAAATCAGGACTTTTAAAAGTCTGTTCTGCTGAGGGACATTGCTCCAGAGGCTTAACTGGGGTGAAGCCCATGCAGGGTCATTGTGGCCTCAGGTCCCGCAGGGTCACAGAAGGATCGGGGGTGTCTGAGTGTTGCCGAGCTTACAGGTATTAGAACAGGGAAGCCGGCTACAGAGACAGAGGCAAGGAATGAGCTCTAATCTCAGGGTTACCTTGAACCAATCACAGGCTCGGTCAGCTTGGAGCGCGGCCGGAGGCTAGGGTGACGGGAGTAATTGGGCGCTGTTCTCTGAGGGCGCACTGAGGAGTGGGGCCCCGGGCTCTTGGCTCCTCCGGGCCGGAGACATGGAGGCCACCATCTTCATTCCCACCCTCCGGAAATAGACGGAAAGCGCTCAGGGAATAAAAGCTCCCGAAAGCAAAAACCGAGCGGATTACTCAGACCAGCCCCGGGTAAGGGTGGTGCAACTCTGCCTGGGGCAAAGACACTTGAGAATCACTACAACAGTCCCCTCCTCCAGAAGATCAACAAGAAACCCAGCCAGGACCAAGTTCACCTACCAAGGAGTGCAGTTTCAATACCAAGGAGAGCAGCGGAATTCCAGAGAAGGAGAAATCAAAGCACGGAACTCATGGCTTTCTCCCCATGATTCTTTAGCCTTGCAGTTAATTATTTTTTCTTTTTCAGTTTTTTTTCTCTTCTTCTGCTAAATTTTTTTAACTTTTACCCTTTTCTTTTTTAACGTTTTTTAACTAGTTTAACTAATATATATATATTTTTTCCTTTTAATATTTTTTCTTTATTGGTTTTCTTTTTTTAATTGTTTTTTTTTTCTTTCTGAACCTCTTTTTATCACCTTTCTCCCCCCTCACGATTTGGGTCTCTTCTGATTTGGTTAAAGCATATTTTCCTGGGGTTGTTGCCACCCTTTTAGTATTTTACTTGCTCCTTCATATACTCTTACCTGGACAAAATGACAAAGCGGAAAAATTCACCACAAAAAAAAAAAGAGCAAGAGGCAGTACCAAAGGCTAGGGACCTAATCAATACAGATATTGGTAATATGTCAGATCAAGAGTTCAGAATGACGATTCTCAAGGTTCTAGCCGGGCTCGAAAAAGGCATGGAAGATATTAGAGAAACCCTCTCGGGAGATATAAAAGCCCTTTCTGGAGAAATAAAAGAACTAAAATCTAACCAAGTTGAAATCAAAAAAGTATTAATGAGGTGCAATCAAAAATGGAGGCTCTCACCGCTAGGATAAATGAGGCAGAAGGAAGAATTAGCGATATAGAAGACCAAATGACAGAGAATAAAGAAGCTGAGCAAAAGAGGGACATAGAGCTACTGGACCATGAGGGGAGAATTCGAGAGATAAGTGACACCATAAGACGAAACAACATTAGAATAATTGGGATTCCAGAAGAAGAAGAAAGGGAGAGGGGAGCAGAAGGTATATTGGAGAGAATTATTGGAGAGAATTTCCACAATATGGCAAAGGGAACAAGCATCAAAATCCAGGAGGTGCAGAGAACCCCCCTCCAAATCAACAAGAATAGGTCCACACACCGTCACCTAATAGTCAAATTTACAAGTCTTAGTGACAAAGAGAAGATCCTGAAAGTAGCCCGGGAAAAGAAGTCTGTAACATACAATGGTAAAAATATTAGATTGGCAGCAGACTTATCCACAGAGATCTGGTAGGCCACAAAGAGCTGGCATGATATATTCAGAGCACTAAACGAGAAAAACATGCAGCCAAGAATACTATATCCAGCTAGGCTATCAATGAAAATAGAAGGAGAGATTAAAAGCTTCCAGGACAAACAAAAACTGAAAGAATTTGCAAACACCAAACCAGCTCTACAGGAAATATTGAAAGGGGTCCTCTAAGCAAAGAGAGACCCTAAAAGTAGTAGATCAGAAAGAAACAGAGACAATATACAATAACAGTCACCTTACAGGCAATACAATGGCACTAAATTCATATCTCTCAATACTTACCCTGAATGTTAATGGGCTAAATGCCCCAATCAAAAGACAGAGGGTATCAGAATGGATAAAAAAAAAAAACCCATCAATATGTTGCCTACAAGAAACTCATCTTAAACCCGAAGACACCTCCAGATTTAAAGTGAGGGGGTGGAAAAGAATTTACCATGCTAATGGACATCAGAAGAAAGCAGGAGTGGCAATCCTTAGATCAATTAGATTTTTTTTTTATTTGACAGAGAGAGATCACAAGTAGGCAGAGAGGCAGGCAGAGAGAGAGAGGAAGGGAAGCAGGCTCCCTGCTGAGCAGAGAGCCCGATGCAGGACTCGATCCCAAGACCCCGAGATCATGACCTGAGCCGAAGGCAGCAGCTTAACCCACTGAGCTACCCAGGTGCCCCAGATCAATTAGATTTTAAGCCAAAGACTATAATAAGAGATGAGGAAGGACACTATATCATACTCAAAGGGTCTGTCCAACAAGAAGATCTAACAATTTTAAATATCTATGCCCCTAACGGGGTAGCAGCCAACTATATAAACCAATTAATAACAAAATCAAATAAACACATTAACAATAATACAATAATAGTAGGGGACTTTAACACTCCCCTCACTGAAATGGACAGATCATCCAAGCAAAAGATCAACAAGGAAATAAAGGCCTTAAATGACACACTGGACCAGAAGGACATCACAGATATATTCAGAACATTTCAACCGAAGTCAACAGAATACACATTCTTCTCTAGTGCACATGGAACATTCTCCAGAATAGATCACATCCTTGGCCCTAAATAAGGTCTCAACCGTTATCAAAAGATTGGGATCATTCCCTGCATATTTTCAGACCACAATGCTCTGAAGCTAGAACTCAATCACAAGAGGAAATTTGGAAAGAACCCAAATACATGGAGACTAAACAGCATCCTTCTAAAGAATGAATGGGTCAACCAGGAAATTAAAGAAGAATTGTAAAAATTCATGGAAACAAATGATAATGAAAACACAATGGGTCAAAATCTGTGGGACACAGCAAAGGCAGTCCTGAGAGGAAAATATATAGCAGTACAAGCCTTTCTCAAGACACAAGAAAGGTCTCAGGTACACAACCTAACCCTACACCTAAAGGAGCTGGAGAAAGAACAAGAAAGAAACCCTAAACCCAGCAGGAGAAGAGAAATCATAAAGATCAGAGCAGAAATCAATGAAATAGAAACCAAAAAAAACAATAGAACAAATCAACGAAACTAGGAGCTGGTTCTTTGAAAGAATTAATAAGATCGATAAACCCCTGGCCAGACTTATCAAAAAGAAAAGAGAAAGGACCCAAATAAATAAAATCATGAATGAAAGAGGAGAGATCACAACGAACACCAAAGAAATACAGACGATTATAAGAACATACTATGAGCAACTCTACGCCAACAAATTTGACAATCTGGAAGAAATGGATGCATTCCTAGAGACATATAAACTACCACAACTGAACCAGGAAGAAATAGAAAGCCTGAACAGACCCATAACCAGTAAGGAGATTGAAACAGTCAAAAAAATCTCCAAACAAACAAAAGCCCAGGGCCAGACGGCTTCCCTGGGGAATTCTACCAAACATTTAAAGAAGAACTAGTTCCTATTCTCCTGAAACTGTTCCAAAAAATAGAAATAGAACGAAAACTTCCAAACTCATTTTATGAGGCCAGCATCACCTTGATCCCAAAACCAGACAAGGATCCCATCAAAAAAGAGTACTACAGGGGCACCTGGGTTGCTCAGTGGGTTATAGCCTCTGCCTTCAGCTCGGGTCATGATCCCAGGGTCCTGGGATCGAGCCCCGCGTCAGGCTCTCTGCTCGGCAGGGAGCCTGCTTCCTTCCTCTCTCTCTGCCTGTCTCTCTGCCTACTTGTGATTTCTGTCTGTCAAATAAATAAATAAATCTTTTAAAAAGAGAGAGAACTACAGACCAATATCCTTGATGAAAACAGATGCAAAAATTCTCACCAAAATACTAGCCAATAGGATTCAACATTACATTAAAAGGATTATTCACCACAACCAAGTGGGATTTATTCCAGGGCTGCAAGGTTGGTTCAACATCCGCAAATCAATCAATGTGATACAACACATTAATAAAAGAAAGAACAAGAACCATATGATACTCTCCATAGATGCTGAAAAAGCATTTGACAAAGTACAGCATCCCTTCCTGATCAAAACTCTTCAAAGTGTAGGGATAGAGGGCACATACCTCAATATTATCAAAGCCATCTATGACAAACCCACCGCAAATATCATTCTCAATGGAGAAAACTGAAAGCTTTTCCGCTAAGGTCAGGAACACGGTAGGGATGTCTGTTATCACCACTGCTTTTCAACATAGTACTAGAAGTCCTAGCCTCAGCAATCAGACAACAAAAGGAAATTAAAGACATCCAATGGCAAAGAAGAAGTCAAACTATCACTCTTTGCAGATGATATGATACTATATGTGGAAAACCCAAAAGACTCCACTCCAAAACTGCTAGAACTTGTACAGGAATTCAGTAAAGTGTCAGGATATAAAATCAATGCACAGAAATCAGTTGCATTTCTCTACACCAACAACAAGATAGAAGAAAGAGAAATTAAGGAGTCCATCCCATTTACAACTGCACCCAAAACTATAAGATACCTAGGAATAAACCTAACCAAAGAGACTAAGAATCTATACACAGAAAACTATAAAGTATTCATGAAAGAAATTGAGGAAGACACAAAGAAATGGAAAAATGTTCCATGCTCCTGGATTGGAACAACAAATATTGTGAAAATGCCTATGCTACCTAAAGCAATCTACACATTTAATGCAATTCCTATCAAAGTACCATCCATTTTTTTTTCAAAGAAATGGAACAAATAATCCTAAACTTTATATGGAACCAGAAAAGCCTTGAATAGCCAAAGGAATATTGAAAAAGAAAGCCAAAGTTGGTGGCAACACAATTCCGGACTTCAAGCTCTATTACAAAGCTGTCATCATCAAGACAGCGTGGTCCTGGCACAAAAACAGACACATAGGTCAATGGAACAGAATAGAGAGCCCAGAAATAGACCCTCAACTCTATGGTCAATTCATCTTCGACAAAGCAGGAAAGAATGTCCAATGGAAAAAAGACAGCCTCTTCAATAAATGGTGTTGGGACAATTGGACAGCCACATGCAGAAAAATGAAATTGGATCATTTCCTTACACCACACACGAAAATAGACTCAAAACGGAAGAAGGATCTCAATGTGAGAAAGGAATCCATCAAAATCCTTGAGGAGAACACAGGCAACAACCTCTTCGACCTCAGCCGCACCAACATCTTCCTAGGAACATCGCCAAAAGCAAGGGAAGAAAGGGCAAAAATGAACTATTGGGATTTTATCAAGATCAAAAGCTTTTGCACAGCAAAGGAAACAATTAACAAAACCAAAAGACAACTGACAGAATGGGAGAAGATATTTGCAAACGACATATCAGATAAAGGTCTAGTGTCCAAAATCTATACAGAACTTAGCAAACTCAACACCCAAAGAACAAATAATCCAATCAAGAAATGGGCAGAGGACATGAACAGACACTTTTGCAAAAAAGACATCCAGATGGCCAACAGACACATGAAAAAGTGCTCCATATCATTCGGCATCGGGGAAATACAAATCAAAACCACAATGAGATATCACCTCACACCAGTCAGAATGGCTAAAATGAACAAGTCAGGAAATGACAGATGCTGGCGAGGATGCGGAGAAAGGGGAACCCTCCTACACTGTTGGTGGGGATGCAAGCTGGTGCAACCACTCTGGAAAACAGCATGGAGGTTCCTCAAAATGTTGAAAATAGAACTACCCTATGACCCAGCAATTGCACTGCTGGGTATTTACCCTAAAGATACAAACGTAGTGATCCAAAGGGGCACGTGCACCCGAATGTTTATAGCAGCAATGTCTACAATAGCCAAACTATGGAAAGAACCTAGATGTCCATCAACAGACGAATGGATAAAGAAGAGGTGGTATATATACACAATGGAATACTATGCAGCCATCAAAAGAAATGAAATCTTGCCATTTGCGATGACGTGGATGGAACTAGAGGGTATCATGCTTAGGGACATAAGTCAGTCGGAGAAAGACAACTATCATATGATCTCCCTGATATGAGGGAGAGGAGATGCAACATGGGGGTTAAGGGGTTAAGGGGGTAGGAGAAGAGTAAATGAAACAAGATGGGATTGGGAGGGAGACAAACCATAAGTGACTCTTAATCTCATAAAACAAACTGAGGGTTGATGGGGAGAGGGGGCTTGGGAGAGAGGGGTGGGGTTATAGACATTGGGGAGGGTATGTGCTATGGTGATTGCTGTGAAGTGTGTAAACCTGGCGATTCACAGACCTGTACCCCTGGGGATAAAAATATATGTTTATAAAAAATAAAATTTATAGAAAAAAAAATTATTCCAGAAAGGGGCGTCTGGGTGCCTCAGTGGGTTAAAGCCTCTGATGTCGGCTCAGGTTGTGATCCCAGCGTCCTGGGATCGAGCCCTGCATCAGGCTCTCTACTCAGCAGGGAGCCTACTCCCCAGCCCCTCTGCCTGCCTCTCTGCCTACTTGTGATCTCTGTCTATCAAATAAATAAATAAATAAAATCTTTTTTAAAAATTTTTTAAAAAAAGAAGAAACATCAAATAACTGGGGAAATTCAGGAAAACTGTAGAAAAGTAACATCTGAGCCAACTTTGGAGCTGAGTAGGATTTTACTCTATCATTAAACAAATTTTTGTACAGTACATACTATCCTAGTCACTCCGCCAGACTGAGAAAGTTTAATAAACAATAGTTCAATAAGTCATTGAGCAATAACTCAGAGGCAGATTTACCAGGAAGCTTCAGGCTTCCTCGCTTGTCTAGGATTCTTTCAGTGCCCCATCTCTACTTTGTAATTATACAAAATTAGGAGAATGCATAATTTTGACTATTTTTCTTACATTGGGCCCCCCAAATTGTTTAAGTCTCACTGCACCCTCCCCCCAAAAAAAACTACCTTCAAAATCACATTTGCTATGTTTGGAGGAACAAAGGAGATAGTAAGGAAGCAAGCCAGGACCTTCCAGCAAAGGAAACCACATATGTCAGGGGTTGGAGGCAGAGAGTGTTAAGTCTGTCAGTATGCCTGGAGCAGGGGTAAATGAGGGGGAAGTGATGCTGACAAGATGCGTTACCACAGGCCTTGGATGTACTGCCAAGGGGCTTGGACTTTATCCCCTACACAATAAATTATGTTAGCGATTTCTCAGTAGGTACCTGCATTTAACAAAGGTAACTGTAGGAACTAAAGAAGCAAACAGATTGAAGAAGGGAGAGACTAGAGCCAGGGATATCAGTCAGTAACATAATGAAATGGACCAAGAGGGAAATGTTGAAGGTGTAGGTGCAGGTAATGGGAGTGAATTTGAGGGAGATACTTGAGAGAGAATCTACTTAGGAACCATTTGAAAGATAGACCAGGAAGAGATATTAAAGGTGACTCAGATTTATACTTTGGGTGATTTTGGATGCATTATGATGTGAATAATAAACCTCTCAGCTCAAAAAATATATGGACAGCTGTGGGTTTTATGGAGAAAATAATGTGCTCCATTTCAGTAAGTTGTTTTTCTACAGTTATTTGTCTATCATTCTGAAATACACATATATCATTCTAAATAACTGCTTTTTGAAAAAAGCTACACAGTGAAAGAAAAATTACTTATACACAGCCTAGGGCTTTATAAATATACAATATCATTATTCTAAAAATTATTATGTTCTATAATCATTAATTAAACCACCATTTCTTTCTAAAAAAAAAAAAACATGAAATGGGATTTAAGTATACAGGCAAAAGCCTGTCTTGCTGATAAAATATGGAACCAAACAGACTAAAATAACACCATCTTTGGCTAGAAAAATGGTCCTCAAACATCCACAAATAGCTTCTAGGATGAAAAGGTCAGAAGACTCCCCAGCTATATCATTAAATAGAAGGCAGCAGAATAGGTAAGGAGGAGAAGGAAGAGTATACTCTTGCTTGGGTCCAGGTGGAGGATTGGGATTCATGGAAGAAAGTCTGAAGTTCCATATCAGAAATAAACATGACAGGAGCAGTGAGTTATATCTGCAATCCACATCAAAGAACACTAACCAGATTTGATGCCTTGATATAATTATACAGATTAGACATTTAGCAAAGCATAAAGCGGCATGATGTCTCAAGAAAAGGTCATCTAAATATCCCTAAAGGATTGTTCACCGAGATTGTTCAGAAAGAAAAAACTCTCCAAGGACAAGGGACATCTGTTTTAGTTGCATGAGCTTTGCAGTGCTGTTAGGCTTCATGACTTGCTCATTGCCATTTAATAGGAAAGCCGTTGCCAAGGCAGCCCACCCATCATTGAGAACTCTGCTTGCTGGGCCATGGGACTGCTAACCACAACCGAAAGAAGCAGTGGATGCCCCAGAGTTGCCAGTTCTCAGGCCAACTCAATATCCACCAGAGTTCCTTGCTGGGGCTTATGAGCTGATATACCTGGGACTCTGACAGTACATCCTGACAACATTTCTACACTTAGGACTGAGAATATTTCTCTCTTTCCCTGGATTTATCTCATGCCTGGTAGAAGTTAATTCCCCTGGTCTCTGTATTTTTTATGACTCTGCAAACTAAAGTTGATTTTAGATATTAACACAGTTCACCCCATGTTTAATTGGCAAATGTTCAGGAATTTTACACAGTGATAGTAGAGGCAGGGGAGGAAAATTGTTTAATGAGTATAGATGAGTGTTGGAGATCTGTTTCACAATAATGTGACTATATTTAACACTACTGAACTATACACTTAAAAATGGTTAAGGTTGTTTAAAAATTCTCATTACATATTATGCCACAAGAAACTCTAGGTACCTAATGGGTACCTTAGGTCTTCAAGATCCCTCTAACTTGTTTTTGTATTATTTCTGGGCTTGATTCTTGGTCTTTAACTGTATATTTGTTAAACAGAAATTGAGCAGCATATTCAACTGACAGGCATACTGTTTGAAGCTGAGTTAAAAGAATTGTCTATCTGCCACTGTACCAAGTTAGGTAATTCATAAACCAAATG
Organism: Lutra lutra; assembly: GCF_902655055.1. Lineage (NCBI taxonomy): Eukaryota > Metazoa > Chordata > Mammalia > Carnivora > Mustelidae > Lutra > Lutra lutra. Next base: position 66,952,507 of record NC_062281.1, read on the forward strand.
CCTTGATGTGGTGCAGGAAAGCAATACTTAATGATTTCGAGCCCAAAGCCAGTATATTCTTCAGTATTCCTCATCATGGAGAAAAACATAAATGACTTCAAAGAGCAGGTAGATGAGCATTTCTGTTTTGCTCTAGGACATAGGTGTTTTTTCTCTAATGCAATACATGTATTCCAGAACATTTTGCATTCTACAAAATTGTGCTGCACATGACAGGGCTTGTGAGAAACTTTGGATTTACCACATACCACGCAAACCTATGCAACTTTATATACAGAATGCTAACAACAAAAACTACTACATCGTTTAAAAGGTATGTTAAATCCTTAATGAATAACCACTGTCATTAATATAAGCATTTGTTGCAGGAAATAATAGTAGCTTGATGGAAAGGGGTGACAGGAGGGTTGAGACCACTGAGTTTTTAGCAAAAGGGCAACATTTTAAAGGATCAGCAAAAACTGAAGCGTATTTCCAACAAAGGCCAGTGACCAAACAGAGCCAAGAGTGAAAACATGGGATGAATGGGATTTTGAATATTCCTGAGTTCCTTTGTGCCTTGCTGTGCTCCTCTGCAGTATTACACTTTATGTTCAGCTCCTGATGCTTGGCAGCGTAAAAGATTAATGCACTGGGGAAAGCTTGGATAAACCAAGGCAAATTCGGCATTATTTTGACATTACCCTGCATTACCACTATAGACTGAATGTTTGTATCCCTCCAAAATTTGTATGTTAAAACTTAATCTCCAAGATAATAGTATTAAGAGGTAGGGCTATGGGAATGTTGGTTAGGTGATGAGGGTAGAGGTCTCATAAATGGGACTTAGTGACCTTATAAAAGAAACCTTAGAGAGCTCTTCTGCATCTTCTACCATGTGAGGATACAACAAAAAGATGGCATTATAAAGCAGGAAGCAGGGCTCTCACCAGACATCTAATCTACTGGCACTTTGATTTTGGACTTCCTAGCTTCCAGAATGTGACAGTTTTTCTCTTGTTATCTCTAGGTTCTCACCTAGTCTATGGTATTCTGTTAAAACAGCCTTAACAGATTAAGACAATTACCAATCATGCTGAAGCAATGTTGAATCATCAAAATGCACATTATCCCAGAACAGAGTTGTCTGCATTTGAATATTTTCTAAAAGTTCATATAATGTGTATGTTTGATTCAGATTTGACAAATTGGGAATGAACTTGGTTCCTATCCCTACATCAACACCTGTATACACTTTTTTTGCAGCCAGTTGAGTTTTCCTCTAAAATTTTCTCCAAGAGTCACTGAAAATGAGTATTTGATTAAATACTGCTAATGGTTTCTTGATGTGCAGAGTAAGAGAAAATTTCATTATCTTCAAAACTATCATTATATTTGTTATTATCATTAATGACTATTTGAACGAGCAGTCCCTAAATGCAGAGGACTTTCATAAAGCAGAGTCATCAGACCAACTACTTCAGAAGTACCCAGTGAACTTCTTAAAAAGATAAATTCCCCTGTGCCAACCAAAGACTCCTGAAATCAGCATTTCTGCCAATAGGTCCCAAGAACCTTTATTTCATCAAAACACTCAGTTAAGTCTGATGCTCTTTAAAGTTTGGAAAAGAGTAATGTCATGGTTTCCTGCTACATAATACAAGTGGACATAGTGCGGATAGTTGTCTAAGAATTTATCTTTCAAAGCCTGTGCTACTAAGAATCTGACACAACCTCATGAGAGGCACTGAGGCAGGAAAAGCATTGGAAGAAGAGACAGGCAGATGCTACCTGATACTGTTAGGGTATACTATGCCTGAGACATTGATTTTCAGTGTGCATCTTTCCCTGACAGGGCACTGAGGTCTTCTGTTCAAGTCTTTAATCCATTTTGAGTTGATATTTTACATATGGTGTAAGATAGAGGTCCAGTTTCATTCTTTTGTATGTAGCTGTCTAGTTTTCCAGCACCATTTCCTGAAGAGACTGTCTTTTCTGCATTGTATATTCTTGGGCCCTTTGATGTTAATTAATTGACCATATATGCATGGGTTCATTTCTGAGCTCTCTGTCCTGTTACATTGATCTATCAGTCTATTTTTATGCCCGTACCATACTGTTACAGCTCTGTGATATCGTTTGAAATCAGGGAGTGTGATACCTTCAGTTTTGTTGTTCTTTCTCAAGATTGCCTTAACTTGGAAATGTTTTGTGGTTCCAGACAAATTTTAAGATTGTTCTTTTTCTGTGAAAAATGTCATTGGAATGTTAAGGATTACACTGTATCTGTAGATGGCTTTGTGTAGTATGGACCTTTTAACAATACCTTAATCCATGAACACAGAATGTGTTTCCATTTATTTGTGCCATCTTCAATTTCGTTCATCATTGTCATAGTTTTCACTGTGCAAGTCTTTTACCTCTTTAAATTACTTAATTTAAATTACTTAAATTTATCTCTAAGTATTTTATTCTTTTTGATACAAGTATAAATATGATTTTCTTAATTTCTCTGATAGTTACTAGTATATAGAGATACAACTTCTTTGCATATTAATTTTATATCCTGAAATTTTACTGAATTTATTTAACAGTTTTTTTGGTGAAATCTTCAGGGATTTCCATGCATAATAGTATGTCATATGCAAATAGAGAGTTATGCTGCTGCTTTTCTGATTTGGATGACTTTTATTTCCTTTTCTTACCTAAATATAACTTTTTAATAGTGCTCAGGGGTTAAAGTCATACAAATGAAACTAGCACTTCAGGAATGAATATTCTTGTTGGTTTAAAAATCTTAATCAGCTGAACATTTCAAAATTTTTAATTCTTCAATTAATAGTTCCTTAAGTCTGCAATAACCACAGTTGGCCATCAGTATGACTAATCTTTCTAGTTCTTTGCCTTCTCACTGCCACAGCCATTTTCTTGTCCCAGGTAGATGATTTACTCTAAGAGGGGTGGAAGTGAGGTTGTAAGGGCAAACAGTCATTCATACCTCCAGTCCCATGAAGAATGCACAAAATTACATGACTAGATGTCTTTTGTTCCAGTTAAACTAGAAATAAGAGTAAGAAAGATACCATTTCTATTATTATCTGAAGAAAATCCTACCTGAACGAAGCCCAGTTCCTATTAAACCTAGAATAAGTCATTGCTTTGCTAGAAAGAGCACCCAGGAAGGCAAGCACTTAGATTTACCAATACACATCTAAAACATCTATTATCTCCAGTGTGTTCAGTCTCAAAAACTTCCAAATGTCCCTGTGCCTTGTTCCTATAAACATCCATCTCTCCTCAGTCATGACATTTACAAAAAGATCAATAAAAGAAGAATTTCATGGTACCCATTTGACCACCAGAAATAGAAAGGCAGACAATAAATAATGTAATGACAATCCTCTGGAGGCCAGGCCAGCTGATAGGAGCATACATTTATTTAAAGGGATGAAAAGGAGACACAATGACAATCCCAAAGCCAGTGAGCTCAAAGAGTATTTAACACAAGGTTCTTTGACTTGTCAGTGGATACCAACAAAGCCCAGTATCCCTCTGTTGATTATGGACTAGGCCACCAGAACATGGAATTCATTTCAGCTTTAGAAGGCTGGTAAGCTATATTGCTGTGTATTTATCACTGTTGGTTTTTCCTGGACTTTAGAGATTATCCAGAGTATGGGAAAGATGGAGTAGGAGGTCAACAACATTAAAGTAAAAAACAAAACTAGGGCCATACCACTTTGGAAAGCCTCCCATTATACACTGGGAATATATATGGTTTTTTCAAATGCAGAGTACCTTGGATGCAAAACAGAATAGAAGCAACAGCTTGGTCATTTAACAAGAAAGGCAGCATAGAAGAGACATCTAATTCGGTACCCAACTGCCTACTGTAGAAAAACCAGAATACCAGAAATACACTATCTCTTCAAGTCTGTGTCCTTCAAATTCTGAAGAGTTTCAGGGATATAAGAAAAACATACTGCAAATAAATCTGTCTTCAGATATTACGGAGAGTACATGAACTGTGTTTTTGAAAAATTTTTCTAAGGATCCAAATTCATCAATAAATGATCAGTGTCCACACGCAGTGGAATAGATCTATGTGTATTTACTTGAAAAATGTCCTTGATACATTACCTAGTGAAAAAAAATCAAATGCCTAACAGTTCTGCTTATTAAGTAGTTAGGTTTGAAAAACTTAATAGTGGTATTCTCAAGGCATTTCTCCCATGGTGCCCCATGGCACCAGCTGTTTAGGAAATACAACATGGGATATATACCTGGGAGTAAAATTGACATATTGAAAAATACATGTTTATTTTTTATGAAAAATTGTCAGGTGCTCTCCAAAACGTTTCTATCAATGTGCTCCAGGAGCAGTGTAAGAAATTTCACATCACTTCACCCTCCAGACTCCATTTGGTATTGTCAGATTCTTTAATGTTTGTAACTCTCAGGTCTATGTGCTATTATTTTATTTTGACTTAGTGTATATTTCATTGATTACAAAGGAGATTAAGCCCATCTTCTCATGATGTTACCAGTTGCCTGTCCCTGGAGGGCAGGCACGTTTCAAACCAGAATAATATTAATATAATAAAAATCATTATATAATATAAATAATATAAATGAAATATTAGTTATAAAGATAAATAATATAAATATATAGTGAAATATACAAGAGTTGAGAGGAATAAGGAGGTGGCAAAAACTTTGTTAAAGAAAAAGGTAGTATTCTCTGCCAGTAATCAACATTCTCTTATAGAATTCAAATGGTCTTTCTTAAATTATTGCTCTTTTTCCTCCCACTTAGTTTTGTGTTCTCCCAATTTGTTTATGTACATAAGGATACACATATTTTTGTAAAACTGACATCATACTATACCCACCATTCTTTTTATTTTCAGCTTTATTGAGATATTATTGACATATAGGCGTGTACAAGTTTAAGGTATACGACATGTTGATATGATACACTTACATATTTCAAAATGATTACCACTATAGCATTAGCTAACACCTCCATCCCATCACATAATTACCATTTCATTCTGGAGATGAAAACATTTAAGATCTAGTGTCTTAGCAACTTTGAAGTATAGGATACAGTCTTGTTAAGTGTAATCAAAATGCTGTACATTAGATCCCCAGAACTTCATCTTATAACTGGAAATTTGTACCCTTTGACCACATCTCTAAATTTCTCCCACCCCAAATCCCTGATAACCACCACTCTACTCACTGTTTCTATAAAATTAGCTGTTTTAGGTTCCACGTGTAAGTGATACCATACATTTTTCTTCTTCTGTCTTAGTTTGCCTAACATAATATCTTCCACACTCATCCATTGTCCCAAATGACAGGATTTCCTTCTTTCTCATGGCTGAATAATATCTGCTATATATATTCTCTGTCACTTAAGTGACATACCATATTATATCAATTTCAGGTATAAAATCTAATGATTCAGCACTTCACAGTGTTGTGAAATGATTACCATAATAAAAACTACTCACCATCCATCACCATAAAAAGTTACCAAAAAAATTTTTTTTTCTTATGGTGAGAACTTTCAAGATCTGCTTTCTTGGCAACCTTCAAATACACGCTAGAATACCATTCACTACAGACACGATGCTACACACCACAGTCCCCATGAGCTATTCACTTCCCGGCTGGAAGTCTGTACTTTCCATTCCCCCATCCTCTCTTTTGCACAGCCCCAACTCCTCATCCTCCTGGCAACCACCACTCTGTTCTCTATATCCATGCATTTTGTTATATTGTTTGTTAGTTTTTAAGATTCCACATATAATTGAGATCATATGGTATTTGTCTTTGTTTAACTTACTTTACTTAGATCAAGGTGCATCCACGTTGTGACAAATGGCAAGATTTCATTCTTTTTTTAATGGTAAAGTAGTATTCCATTGTGTATATATGACAAATCTTTATTCATTCGCACATCAACGCCTGCTAAGGTTGTTTCCATATCTCGGCTGTTGTAAATAATGCTGCAGTAAACATAGAGGTGTGTATATCCCTTTAAGTTAGTGTTTTTGTTTTATTTAGTTAAATACCCAGAAGTAGAAATACTGGATCGTATGGCAGTTCTATTTTTAATGTTTTGGGAAACCTCCATACTGTTTTCCACAGTGACTCCACCAATTTACATTCCCACCAATAGTGTGCAAGTGCTCCTTTTTCTCCACATCCTTACCCAAACTTGTTATTTCTTGTCTTTTTGATATAGCCATTCTAACTGGTAGGAAGTGATATCTCATTGTGGTTTTGATTTGCATTTCCTTGATGATTAGTGGGGTTTAGCATCTTTTCATCTGCCTGTTGGCCATCTGTATTCTTCTCTGGGAAAATGTCAACTGAGGTTCTCTTCCCATTTTTAAAGTAGATTGTTTGATTTTTTCTTGTTCAGCTGAGTATGTATGAGTCCTCAGTATATTTTGTATATTAACCCCTTATTGGATATATTATTTGTAAATAATTTCTTCCACGTAGTAGATTGCTTCTTTGTTTTGTTGATGGTTTCCTTTGCTATGCAGAGGCTTTTTAGTTTTATGTAGTTTGTTTATTTGTGTTTTTGTTGCTTTTGGAATATCTTGGAATCAGAGCCAAAATAACATTATCAAGACCAATATTAGTGTTTACCACCTATATTTTGTCCTAGAATTTAATTCATTTTATATGCCATAGGACAATAATCCAGTTTTTTTTCTTGCCTCTGGCTCTCCAGCTTTCCCAAAACCATTTATTAAAAAGACTGTCCTTTCCCTATTGTCTACTCTTGCCTCCTTCATCATAAATTAATTGAACATATACACATAGTTTATTTCTGGACATTTTATACTATCCCATTTGATCTATGTGTCTGCTTTTATGCCAATACCATACTACTTTGATTACCATAACTTTGTAATATAGATTGAATTCAGGGAGTATGATACTTCCAGCTTTGTTCTTCTTTCTCAAGACTGCTTTGGCTATTCAGAGTGTTTCATGGTTCCATAAAAATTTTAGGATTTTTTTTTTCTATTTCTGTGGAAAATACCATTGGGATTTTGATTGGGAGTGCATTGGATCTATAGCTCTTTGGGTAGGATGGACATTTAAAATATCAGTACCCCTAATCCATGACCATGGGTTGTCTTTCCATTTATTTGTGTCTTCTTCAATTTCTTTTATCACTGTATTATGGTTTTCAGTGTAGAAGTATTTCACTTCCTTGGTTAAATTTATTCTAGGTATTTCTTTATTTTATCTTCTTATTTAATCCCCATCCCTTAACTCCCACAAACTCCCACCTTGCCCTCACCTAGTAACCATCAGTTTGTTCTCTACAGTTAAGAGTCTGTTTCTTAATCTGTCTTCTTTTTCCTTTGCTCATTTATTTTGTTTCTTAAATCCCACATATGAATGAATCATATTTATCTTTCTCTGACTGACTGATTTGCTGAGGTTTTTACTCTCTCTGTCCTTGGTGTTGCAAATGACAAGATTTTATTCTTTTGGGGGGCTCTGTAATATTCCGTTGTATTGATATATCACATCTTTTTTACCCATTCATCTATCAATGGGCACTTAGGTTGCTTCCATAGTTTGGCTATTGTAAATAATCCTGAAATAAACATAGGAGTGCATGTATCCCTTTGAATTAGTGTTTTTGTATTTTGGGGGGATGAGGGGAGGTTCAATACCTGATAGTGTGATTACTGGATCATAGGTAGATCCATTTTTAACTTTTTGAAGAAGTTCCATACTGTTTTCCTCAGTGGCTGCACAAGTTTGCATTCCTAGCAACATTGCACAAATGTTCCTTTTTCTCCATGTCCTCACCAACATTTGTTTCTTGTATTTGTGATTTTAGCCATTCTGACAGGTATGAGGATGATGTCTCACTGTAGTTTTGATTTGCATCTCTGTGACGACAAGTGATGTTCATCTTTTCCTGTGTCTGTTGGCTATCTGGATGTTTCCTTTGGAGAAATGTCTATTCATGTCATCTGCCCATATTGTAATTGAACTATTTTTCTTTTGGGTACTGAGTTGTATCAGTTCTTTATAGATTTTGGATACTAACCTTTTATCAGATATGTCATTTGCATATATCTTCTCCTGTTTCGCAGTTTGTTTTTGTTTTGTTGATTGTTTTCCTTGCTGTGTACTTTTTATTTCAATGTAGTCCCAATAATTTATTTTCACTTTTGTTTCCCTTGCCTCAAGAGACATATCTAGAAAATGTTGCTATCGCCAATGTCAGAGAGATTACTGCCTGTGTTCTCTTCAAGGATTTTTATGATTTCAGATCTCACATTTAGGTTTTCAGTCCATTTTGAGTTTATTTTTGTGTATGGTGAAAGAAAGTGGTCCATTTTCATTTGCATGTGGTTGTCTAGTTTTCCCAGCACCGTTTGTTGAAAAGACAGTCTTTTTCCCATTGTGTATTCATTCCTCCTCTGTCAAAGATTAATTGACCATCTAATTGTGTGTTTATTTCTGGGTTTTCTGTTCTATTCCATTGATCCATGTGTCTATTTTTATGCCAGTACCATACTATTTTAATTGTTACTTTTTTGTTAATATAACCTTAAGTCTGGAATTGTATTACTTCCAGTTTTGTTTTTCTTCTTCAAGAGTGTTTTGGTTATTCAAGGTCCTTGTGGTTCCATACAAATTTTAGGATTGTTTGTTCTAGTTCTGTGAAAAATTCTGTTTGTATTTTGATAGCAATTGCATTAAATTGTAGATTGCTTTGGGTTGTATAGACAATATTTGTTCTTCTAACCTATAAGCATGAAATGTCTTTCCATTTCTTTGCATCATCTTGAATTTATTTCAGCAGTGTCTTATAGTTTTCAGAGTACAGGTCTTCTACCTCCTTGGTTAAGTTTATTCCTGATATTTTATTGTTTTTGGTGTGATATAAATGGTGTTGTTTTCTTAATTTCATTTTCTGCTTCATTATTAGTATATAGGAATGCAACAGATTTCTGTATGTTGATTTTGTATCCTACAACTCTACCGAATTCATTTATCAGTTCTAGTAGTTTTTTTGGTGGAGTCTTTAAGGGTTTCTATATATAATATCATGTCATCTGCAAATAGTGAGAATTTTACTTCTTCCTTACCAATTTGGATGCCTTTTGTTTCTTTATGTTGTCCCTAGGACTTCCAGTATTGTGTGGAATAAAGTGGCCAGAATGGACATCCTTGTCTTATTCCTAACCTAAGGGAAAAGCTCTGCTTTTCACCATTGAGTATGATGTTGGCTGTGAGTTTTTCATATAAGGTCTTTATAGACATACTTTGTTATCTTGAGTGGATGTCATACTTTGTCAAATACTTGTCTGCATCTACTGAGATGATCATATGATTTTATGATGTGATGCATATTGTCGATTGTTTTGTGAATATTGAACCACACTTGCATGCCAGGAATAAATCCCACTTTATTGTAATGAATGATTTTTTTAATGTATTGTTGGACTTGGTTTGCTAATATTTTGTTGAAAGTTTTTGCATCTGTATTCATGAGAGGTAGTGGCCTGTAGTTTCCTTTTGTTCATGTCTTTATTCCAGTTTTGGTATCAGAGTGATACCACCCTCACAGAATGAATTTTAAGTTTTCCTTCCTCTTGTATTTTTTGGAATAGTTTGAGAAGATAGGTATCGACTTTTCTTTAAAATTTTGATAGAATTCACCTGTGAAGCTATCTAGTCCTGGACTTTGGTTTGGGTAGTTGTTTTATTATTATTATTATTATTATTATTATTATTACTGATTCAATTGCATTGTTGGTAATTGGTCTGTTCAAATTTTCTCTTTCTTCCTGCTTTAGTTTTGGTGAGTTATATGTTTCCAAGAATTTCTCCATTTCTTCTAAGCTGTCCAATTTGTTGGCATCTAGGTTTTCATAATATTGTTTCAATTGTTTGCAATTGGCAATAAAATTGTTCTCTTAAATTCTCTTTCTGATAGTTTGATGTTACTGTATAGAAACACAAGAGTTTTTTGTGTGTTTATTTTGTATTATGTATCTTTCCTGAGTTTATTAGTTCCAACAGGTTTTTTTTTTAAGTCTTTAGGGTTTTCCATATATAAAATCATGTCTTCTGCAAATAATGGTAGTTTTGCTTCTTCCTTTGCAATGTGGATGCCTTTTATTTCTCTTTCTTGTCTAATTAGTTAGAACTTCCAATACTGTGTTAAATAAAAGTGGTATAAGTGGGCATCCTTATTTTATTTCTGATCTTAAAGGAAAACCTTTTAGCCTTTTTCGTTGACTATCATATTAGCTGTGGGTTTGTCATTTATGGCCTTTATTATATTGAGGTATTTTCCCTCTATACCTATGTTCTTGAGAGTTCTTATCAAATGTTTCCCTGCATCTATTGATATGATCATATTATTTTTATTCTTTATTAATGTAATTGATCACATTGATTGATTTGGGGGTGTTGAACCATCTTTGCATCCCTGAAATAAATACCACTTGATTGTGGTGTGTCATTTTTTAAATATATTGTTGAATTCAGTTTGCTAATATTTTGTTGAGAAATTTGGCATATATATATCAGAAATATTGACTGGTGATTTTTTTTACAATGTCTTTATCTCATTTTGCTATCTTGGTAATTAATTAAAGTGAGTTATGAAGTGCTCCCTACTCCAGATTTTTGGAATTTCTGGAGAAGGATATGCAGTAAATCTTCTTTAAATGTTTGATAGAATTCATCAGTGAAGCTGTCTGGTCCTGAACTTTGGTTTGTTGGAAGGTTTTTGATAAATGATTCAATCTCACTACTAGTAATAAGTCAATTTTTATTTTATTTTTCTTCATGATTCAATAACATAGACTGTTTCTAGAATTTGATATATTTCTTCTAGGTTTTTGGTGTGTGATTATTTGTAGTAGTCTCATGATCTTTTGTATTTCTATGTATGTGTTATAATCTTTCCTTTCTCATTTCTGACTTTATTTGAACCTTCATTTTTTTATTCCTGGTGAGTCTAACTAAAGTTTTGTCAGTTTTATCTTTTCAAAGACCAGCTCTTAGCTTAATTGATTCTTTTTCTATTTTCCTTTTATTCTCTATTTCCACTCTAATCTTTGTTATTTCCTTCCCTTCTAACTTTGGGCTTTGTTTGTTCTTTTTTCTAGTGCCTCTAGGTATAAAGTTAGATCGAGATGTTTCTTAGTTCTTAAAGAGGTTCTTAAAGTGTTGCTATGAACTTCTTTCTTAGAACTGCTTCTGCAGCATCCCATCAATTTTGGTAAATTGTGTTTCCATTTTCATATCTCAAGATTTTTATTTCTCCTTTGATTTCTTTATTGACGCATTGGTTGTTTGGTACCATGTTTCTTAATCTCTACATATTTGTAATTTTTCCAGTTCTCTTTTTTCAGTTGCTTTCTAGGTTCATACTATGGGATCAGGAAAAAATGCTTGATATAATTTCAATCTTCTTAAATTTACAGTTTTTTAGTGACCTAACATATCTCCTGGAGAATGTTATAAATAAACATATAAAAATGACATAACATATGTTATATATATGATATATTTATTCTGGCCTAATGTATCATTTATACCCAGTGTTTCCTTATGGTTTTCTGTCTGCATGATCTATCCATTGATGTAAATGTGGTATTAAAGTCCCGCATTATTATTGTATTGCTGTCAATTTCTCCCTTTAGGTCTGTTAATATTTGATTTATATATTTAGATGTTTTAAATTTGGGTGCAAAAATATTTACAAATGTTACATCCTTTGTTAAACTGACCTCTTTATCATTATGCAATGTCTTTTATTTGTTTTTTATTACAGTCTTTGTTTTAAATTTTATTTTGTCTGGTACACGTTTATCAGCTCTCCTTTGGTTTACATTTGTGTGGAACATCTTATTCCATTCTTTCACTTTCAGGCTTTGTGTTTCATTACATTTAAAGTGGGTTTCTTTTATGCAGTATATAGATGGGTCTCCTTGTTTTATCCTTTTAGCCACTCTAGGTTTTTTGATTAAAGAATTTAGTCCATTTACATTTAAAGTAATTTTACTAATAGGTGTGTACTTATTGCCTTTTTGGTTAACTGTTTTTTGGGATGTTTGGTTCCTCTTTGTTTCTTCTTCTCTTGCTCTCTTCCTTTGTGGTTTAATGACTTTCTTAAATGTTATGCTTAAATCCTTTCTTATCTTTTGTGTTTGTACTATAGGTTTTTGTTTTGTGGTTGTCATGAGGCTCACACATAACAGCCTAATATGTAACATTAAGTTGATAGCAAGTTAATTTGAAAGCATTCAAAAACTAAATTTTCTCCCCTCAACATAGTACATTTTAATGTCACATTTTCTTTTTTTTTTTTCTTTTTCAAGTTTTTATTTAAATTCTAGGTAACATACAGTGTAATATTAGTTTCAGGTATAGAATGTAGTGATCTTCACTCACATACAACACACACTGCTCATGACAACAAATGTTCTTAATACCTGTCCCCTATTTAACCTCTCCCCCTACCCACCTCCCCTCCAGTAACCATCAGTTTTTTCTCTACACCTAAATCTTTCCTGATTTGCCAAATATAAGTTGACCACATAGTTTAGGGTCCATTTCTGGGTTTGCTGTTCTGTTCCATTGATCTATGTGTCTGTTTTTGTGCCAATACCATGCTGTCTTGGTGATCACAGCTTTGTAATATAGCACGAAGTCAGGCAATGTGATGCCCCTAGCTTTGTTTTTCTTTTTCAACATTCCCTTGGAGACTCAGAGTCTTTTCTGGTTCCATACAAAATTTAGGATTGTGTGCTCCATATCTTTGAAAAATGCCAATGGTATTTTAATATGGATAACAATGAAAGTGTAGATTCCTCTAGGCAGTGTAGACATTTTAACAATGTTTATTTTTCCAATCCATGGAGCATGGAACATTTTTCCATCTTTTTGTCTCTTCCTCAATTTCTTTCATAAGTATTCTGTACTTTCTAGAATATATATCTTTTACTCTTTGGTAGTTTTATTCTTGGGTATCTTATGATTTTTGGTGCTATTCTAAATGGAATTGATTGTCTAATTTCTCTTTCTACATCAACACTGTTAGTATATAGAAAAGCAACTGATTTCTGTGCATTGATTGTAGCTCTATTTTTAATTTTCTGAGGAACCTTGACTCTGTTTTCCAAAGTGGCTGTACCAATTTGCATTCCCACCAGCAGTGTAAGAGGGTTCCCATTTCTCCACAACCTCTCCAATACTTGTTGTTTCTTGCCTTGTAAATTTTTGCCATTCTAACTGGTGTCAGGTGGTATCTCAATGTGATTTTGTTTGTCTTGTTTTGTTCCATTTTATTTTATTTTGTTTCTTTTCAGTGTTCCAGCAGCATTCATTGTTTATGCACCACACCCAGAGCTCCATGCAATACATGCCCTCCATCATACCCACCACCAGGCTCACCCAACCCCCCACTCCCCTCTCCTCTACAACCCTTAGTTTGTTTCTCAGAGTCCATAGTCTCTTATGGTTTGTCTCCCCCTCCAATTTCCCCTGACTCACTTCTCTGCTCCATTTCCCAATATCCTCTGTGTTATTCCTTATGCTCCACAAGTAAGTGAAACCATATGATAATTGACTCTCTCTGCTTGACTTATTTCACTCAGCATAATCTCCTCCAGTCCTATCCATGTTGATACAGAAGTTGGGTGTTCATCCTTTCCTATAGAGGCCTACTACTCCATTGTATATATGGACCATATCTTCTTTATCCATTCATCCATTGAAGGGCATCTTGGTTCTTTCCACAGTTTGGCGACTGTGGCCATTCCTGCTATAAACACTGGGGTAGAGATGGCCCTTTTTTTCACTACATCAGTGTCTTTGGGGTAAATACCCAGTAGTGCAATTGCAGGGTCATAGGGAAGCTCTATTTTTAATTTCTTAAGGAATCTCCACATTGTTTTCCATAGTGGCTGTACCAACTTGCATTCCCACCAACAGTGTAATAGGGTTCCCCTTTCTCCACATCCTCTCTAATACATTTTGTTTCCTGTCTTGTTGATTTTGGCCATTCTAACTGGTGTAAGGTTGTGTATCTCAGTGTGGGTTTTTTTATCTTTTTTTTTCTTTTTTTTTAATTTTATTTTTTATAAACATATATTTTTATCCCCAGGGGTACAGGTCTGTGAATCACCAGGTTTACACACTTCACAGCACTCACCATAGCATATACCCTCCCCAATGTCCATAATCCCACCCCCCCTCCAAATCCCCCTCCCCCCATCAACCCTCAGTTTGTTTTGTGAGATTAAGAGTCACTTATGGCTTGTCTCCCTCCCAATCCCATCTTGTTTCATTTACTCTTCTCCTACCCCCTTAACCCCTTAACCCCCATGTTGCATCTCCTCTCCCTCATATCAGGGAGATCATATGATAGTTGTCTTTCTCCGACTGACTTATGTCCCTAAGCATGATACCCTCTAGTTCCATCCACGTCATCGCAAATGGCAAGATTTCATTTCTTTTGATGGCTGCATAGTATTCCATTGTGTATATACTACCACATCTTCTTTATCCATATGTCTGTTGATGGACATCTAGGTTCTTTCCATAGTTTGGCTATTGTAGACATTGCTGCTATAAACATTCGGGTGCACGTGCCCCTTTGGATCACTACGTTTGTATCTTTAGGGTAAATACCCAGCAGTGCAATTGCTGGGTCATAGGGTAGTTCTATTTTCAACATTTTGAGGAACCTCCATGCTGTTTTCCAGAGTGGTTGCACCAGCTTGCATCCCCACCAACAGTGTAGGAGGGTTCCCCTTTCTCCGCATCCTCGCCAGCATCTGTCATTTCCTGACTTGCTCATTTTAGCCATTCTGACTGGTGTGAGGGGATATCTCATTGTGGTTTTGATTTGTATTTCCCTGATGCTGAGTGATGTGGAGCACTTTTTCATGTGTCTGTTGGCCATCTGGATGTCGTCTTTGCAGAAATGTCTGTTCATGTCCTCTGCCCATTTCTTGATTGGATTATTTGTTCTTTGGGTGTTGAGTTTGCTAAGTTCTTTATAGATTTTGGATACTAGCCCTTTATCTGATATGTCATCTGCAAATATCTTCTCCCATTCTGTCAGTTGTCTTTTGGTTTTGTTAACTATTTCCTTTGCTGTACAAAAGCTTTTGATCTTGATAAAATCCCAATAGTTAATTTTTGCCCTCGCTTCCCTTGCCTTTGGGGATGTTCCTAGGAAAATGTTGCTGTGGCTGAGGTCGAAGAGGTTGCTGCCTGTGTTCTCCTCTAGGATTTTGATAGATTCCTTTCTCACATTGAGGTCCTTCATCCATTTTGAGTCTATTTTCATGTGTGGTGTAAGGAAATGATCCAATTTCATTTTTCTGCATGTGGCTGTCCAATTTTCCCAACACCATTTATTGAAGAGGCTGTCTTTTTTCCAAGATTAGTTGACCATAGAGTTGAGGGTCTATTTCTGGGCTCTCTATTCTGTTCCATTGATCTATGTGTCTGTTTTTGTGCCAGTACGACGCTGTCTTGATGATGACAGCTTTGTAATAGAGCTTGAAGTCCGGAATTGTGTTGCCACCAACTTTGGCTTTCTTTTTCAATATTCCTTTGGCTATTCGAGGTCTTTTCTGGTTCCATATAAATTTTAGGATGATTTGTTCCATTTCTTTGAAAAAAATGGATGGTACTTTGATAGGAATTGCATTAAATGTATAGATTGCTTTAGGTAGCATAGGCATTTTCACAATATTTGTTGTTCCAATCCAGGAGCATGGAACATTTTTCCATTTCTTTGTGTCTTCTTCAATTTCTTTCATGAGTACTTTATAGTTTTCTGTGTATAGATTCTTAGTCTCTTTGGTTAGGTTTATTCCTAGGTATCTTATAGTTTTGGGTGCAATTGTAAAAGGGATGGACTCCTTAATTTCTCTTTCTTCTGTCTTGTTGTTGGTGTAGAGAAATGCAACTGATTTCTGTGCATTGATTTTATATCCTGACACTTTACTGAATTCCTGTACAAGTTCTAGCAGTTTTGGAGTGGAGTCTTTTGGGTTTTCCACATATAGTATCATATCATCTGCAAAGAGTGATAGTTTGACTTCTTCTTTGCCGTTGGATGACTTTAATTTCCTTTTGTTGTCTGATTGCTGAGGCTAGGACTTCTAGTACTATGTTGAAAAGCAGTGGTGATAACGGACATCCCTGCCGTGTACCTGACCTTAGCGGAAAAGCTTTCAGTTTTTCTCCATTGAGAATGATATTTGCGGTGGGTTTTTCATAGATGGCTTTGATAATATTGAGGTATGTGCCCTCTATCCCTACACTTTGAAGAGTTTTGATCAGAGAGGGATGCTGTACTTTGTCAAATGCTTTCTCAGCATCTATGGAGAGTATCATATGGTTCTTGTTCTTTCTTTTATTAATGTGTTGTATCACATTGATTGATTTGCGGATGTTGAACAAACCTTGCAGCCCTGGAATAAATCCCACTTGGTCGTGGTGAATAATCCTTTTAATGTACTGTTGAATCCTATTGGCTAGTATTCTGGTGAGAATTTTTGCATCTGTGTTCATCAAGGATATTGGTCTGTAGTTCTCTTTTTGATGGGATCCTTGTCTGGTTTTGGGATCAAGGTGATGCTGGCCTCATAAAATGAGTTTGGAAGTTTTCCTTCCATTTCTATTTTTTGGAAAAGTTTCAGGAGACTAGGAACTAGTTCTTCTTTAAATGTTTGGTAGAATTCCCCCGGGAAGCCGTCTGGCCCTGGGCTTTTGTTTGGAGATTTTTGATGACTGTTTCAATCTCCTTACTGGTTATGGGTCTGTTCAGGCTTTCTATTTCTTCCTGGTTCAGTTGTGGTAGTTTATATGTCTCTAGGAATGCATCCATTTCTTCCAGATTGTCAAATTTGTTGGCGTAGAGTTGCTCATAGTATGTTCTTATAATCGTCTGTATTTCTTTGGTGTTCGTTGTGATCTCTCCTCTTTCATTCATGATTTTATTTATTTGGGTCCTTTCTCTTTTCTTTTTGATAAGTCTGGCCAGGGGTTTATCGATCTTATTAATTCTTTCAAAGAACCAGCTCCTAGTTTCGTTGATTTGTTCTATTGGTTTTTTTTTTTGTTTGTTTCTATTTCATTGATTTCTGCTCTGATCTTTATGATTTCTCTTCTCCTGCTAGGTTTAGGGTTTCTTTCTTGTTCTTTCTCCAGCTCCTTTAGGTGTAGGGTTAGGTTGTGTACCTGAGACCTTTCTTGTCTCTTGAGAAAGGCTTGTACTGCTATATATTTTCCTCTCAGGACTGCCTTTGCTGTGTCCCACAGATTTTGACCCGTTGTGTTTTCATTATCATTTGTTTCCATGAATTTTTTCAATTCTTCTTTAATTTCCTGGTTGACCCATTCATTCTTTAGAAGGATGCTGTTTAGTCTCCATGTATTTGGGTTCTTTCCAAATTTCCTCTTGTGATTGAGTTCTAGCTTCAGAGCATTGTGGTCTGAAAATATGCAGGGAATGATCCCAATCTTTTGATAACGGTTGAGACCTTATTTAGGGCCAAGGATGTGATCTATTCTGGAGAATGTTCCATGTGCACTAGAGAAGAATATGTATTCTGTTGACTTCGGTTGAAATGTTCTGAATATATCTGTGATGTCCTTCTGGTCCAGTGTGTCATTTAAGGTCTTTATTTCCTTGTTGATCTTTTGCTTGGATGATCTGTCCATTTCAGTGAGGGGAGTGTTAAAGTCCCCTACTATTATTGTATTATTGTTGATGTGTTTCTTTGATTTTGTTATTAATTGGTTTATATAGTTGGCTGCTCCCCCGTTAGGGGCATAGATATTTAAAATTGTTAGATCTTCTTGTTGGACAGCTCCTGAGTATGATATAGTGTCTTTCCTCATCTCTTATTATAGTCTTTGGCTTAAAATCTAATTGATCTGATATAAGGATTGCCACTCCTGCTTTCTTCTGATGTCCATTAGCATGGTAAATTCTTTTCCACCCCCTCACTTTAAATCTGGATTTGTCTTTGGGTTTAAAATGAGTTTCTTGTAGGCAACATATAGATGGTTTTGTTTTTTTATCCATTCTGATACCCTGTGTCTTTTGATTGGGGCATTTAGCCCATTAACATTCAGGGTAAGTATTGAGAGATATGAATTTAGTGCCATTGTACTGCCTGTAAGGTGACTGTTATTGTATATTGTCTCTGTTTCTTTCTGATCTCTACTTTTAGGGTCTCTCTTTGCTTAGAGGATCCCTTTCAATATTTCCTGTAGAGCTGGTTTGGTATTTGCAAATTCTTTCAGTTTTTGTTTGTCCTGGAAGCTTTTAATCTCTCCTTCTATTTTCAATGATAGCCTAGCTGGATATAGTATTCTTGGCTGCATGTTTTTCTCGTTTAGTACTCTGAATATATCATGCCAGCTCTTTCTGGCCTGCCAGGTCTCTGTGGATAAGTCTGCTGCCAATCTAATATTTTTACCATTGTACTTTACAGACTCCTTTCCCCGGGCTGCTTTCAGGAATTTTCTCTTTGTCACTAAGACTTGTAAATTTTACTATTAGGTGATGGAGTGTGGACCTATTCTTATTGATTTTGAGGGGGGTTCTCTGCACCTCCTGGATTTTGACGCTTGTTCCCTTTGCCATATTGGGGAAATTCTCTCCAATAATTCTCTCCAATATACCTTCTGCTCCCCTCTCTGTTTCCTCTTCTTCTGGAATCCCAATTATTCTAATGTTGTTTCGTCTTATGGTGTCACTTATCTCTCGAATTCTCCCCTCGTGGTCCAGTAGCTCTATGTCCCTCTTTTGCTCAGCTTCTTTATTCTCTGTCATTTGGTCTTCTATATCACTAATTCTTTCTACTGCCTCATTTATCATAGCAGTGAGAGCCTCCATTTTTGATTGCACCTCAATAATACCTTTTTTGGTTTCCACTTGGTTAGATTTTAGTTCTTTTATTTCTCCAGAAAGGGCTTTTATATCTCCCAAGAGGGTTTCTCTAATATCTTCCATGCCTTTTTCGAGCCCAGCTAGAACCTTGAGAATCGTCATTCTGAACTCTAGATCTGACATATTACCAATGTCTGTATTGATTAGGTCCCTAGCCTTTGGTACTGCCTCTTGTTCTTTTTTTTGTGGTGAATTTTTCCGCCTTGTCATTTCGTCCAGATAAGAGTATATGAAGGAGCAAGTAAAATACTAAAAGGGTGGCAACAACCCCCGGAAAATATGCTTTAGCCAAATCAGAAGAGATCCCAAATCGTGAGGGGGGAGAAAGGGGATAAAAAGTAGTTCAGAAAGAAAAAAAAAAGAAACAGTTAAAAAAAGAAAATGAATAAAGAAAAAATATAAAAAGGAAAATATATATATATATCTATAGATATATATATATATTAGATAAACTAGTTAAAAAACGTTAAAAAAGAAAAGGGTAAAAGTTTAAAAATTTAGCAGAAGAAGAAAAAAAATTGAAAAAGGAAAAAATTTAAATTAACTGCAAGGCTAAAGAATCATGGGGAGAAAGCCATGAGTTCTGTGCTTTGCTTTCTCCTCCTCTGGAATTCCGCTGCTCTCCTTGGTATTGAAACTGCACTCCTTGGTAGGTGAACTTGGTCCTGGCTGGGTTTCTTGTTGATCTTCTGGGGGAGGGGCATGTTGTAGTGATTCTCAGGTGTCTTTGCCCCAGGCAGAGTTGCACTGCCCTTACCAGGGGTCAGGCTGAGTAATCCTCTCGTGTTTGCTTTCGGGAGCTTTTGTTCCCTGAGCACTTTCCGTCGATTTCCGGAGGGCGGGAATGAAGGTGGAGGCCTCCCGGTCTCCAGCCCGGAGGAGCCGAGAGCCTGGGGCCCCACTCCTCAGTGTGCCCTCAGAGAATAGCGCCCAATTACTCCCGTCACCCTGGCCTCCGGCCACGCTCTGAGCTGTCGAGCCTGCGACCGGTTCAAGGTAACCCCGAGATTAGAGCTCACTCCTCGGCTGTGTCTCTGTAGCCAGCTTCCCCGTTCTAATACCTGTAAGCTCTGCGACACTCAGACACCCCCGATCCTTCTGTGATCCTGTGGGTCCTGAGGCCACGCTGACCCTGCGTGGGCTTCACCCTGGTTAAGCCTCTGGATCGATGTCCCTCAGCGGAACAGACTTTTAAAAGTCCTGATTTTGTGCTCCATTGCTCCGCCGCTTGCCAGGAGCCGGCCCCTCCCCCCGGTCTATCTTCCCGTCACTTTGGATTCACTTCTCCACCAGTCCTACCTTTCAGAAAGTGGTTGAGTTTCCATTTCTAGAATTGCTGTTCTTCTTCTCTTCGATCTCCCGTTGGATTTGTGGGTGTTTGCAATCTTTAGATAAGCTATTTAGCTGATCTCCCACTACCTGAAGTAGTCTCAGCCTGCTACTTCTCCACCATCTTCCTCAGTGTGGTTTTGATTTGAATCTCCTTGATCCCTAATGATGATGAACATTTTTTCGTGTCTGTTAGTCATTTGTATGTCTTTGGAGAAGTGTCTGTTCATGTCTTCTGCCCATTTTTTTATTTGATTATCTGTCTTTTGGGTATTGAGTTAGGAAGTTCTTTATAGATCTTGGATGTTAGCCCTTTGTCTGTAGTGTCACTTGTAAACATCTTCCATTCTTTGGGTTGCCTGTTTGTTTTGTTGACTGTTTCCTTTGCTATGTAGATCTTTTTATCTTGATGATGTCCCAAAATTTCATTTTTGCTTTTGTTTCCCTTGCCTCTGGAGATGTGTCTTAAAAGAAATTGCTGTGGCCTATTTTGAAGGGGTTGATGCCCATGTTCTCCTCTAGGATCTTAATGGATTCTTGTCTCACATTGAGGTCTTTCATCCATTTAGAGTTTATCTTCATGTATGGTATAAGAGAATGGTCCAGTTTCATTCTTCTAAGGAACCTTTCTTTAGTTCTTATAAGTTTTCAAATGTTCACTTAGAGGGCACGAATTAAGTAGTATCAACTCTTTTACATGAGAAAGGTGGTACTATGCGGTACTACAAAGATGCCAGGGTACCAGGATCAGTGTTGTTGAGTTCCTAATTTCTCCTGGATAGACCATCACAAGGCTACTTCCTTCATTCCATAACCCCAACACCCCTATCACTCAAATTACCTTCAAGCCATTCTGGCTAGATATTGCAGGGAGCGCCCACCTCTCATTTGTGTTTCCATTAGTTATCACATGACCTCAGTAAAATAGTGGTCATCCTGAGATAAGGAAAAGCAGCTCTGGCAGCCAGGCCCAGCCTGGCAGTAACAGCAAAAGCTTGATGTTCTCCTGTTAGACCATTTTACAGAGTACCAACACCAGTCAAGACCATTCTGTGTTCTTCATGAAATAAGATAAAAACAAGACCAATCTGATCATGTCTAAACAAAGGAAAAAAAAAATGTCCAAACCAGAAAAATGACAAAACCTCCCTCCCCCACCTTTTTTTTATATGACTATTGCTTCTTTATCACTTATAGCCCCAATTGTTTCTTTCACCTTCTAGATAAAATTATCAGGATATCCAGTGATGGATTTCCCTCATTCTGATAATATTCAACCAAAGAAAAATCTCAGTTCCTTAACCCTATCCAGAATCACCTAACACAAGCCCAAATCCCATTAGTTCTTTCTAACACCATCTTTCTGAGATTACCCCTTCTTGAAACAAGCAAATAAATTAAATCGTTTTTTCAGCATGCTTATTTCATATTTTATTGGACTGTTGTACATTTCAACATTTCTGAGAAATAAAGCTAACATAGGACTAATGGAGAATAGGGAAGGGGGAGAAGCCATCCACAAATTTGAGTAAACTAAAAAAGTACATAAATCATTGGGTTGGAATAGAAGGAAAACAGAGGTGAAAAAAGGTTTCTTAAAAGAATAGACTTTGTTCTACTTATTGAATATGTGCTTTAGGGAAATAATAACTTAGCATTTTGTAAGAGAGAGAGGATGAAGCTAGGTAAAATGAGTCCCAGAATTTTAACAACCTACCAAGTGCCTTTGGTTTGTAAGGGGCCATATTCTCTGGCTAAGTTCCTTTCCAGCATTCCCCTGGTATCTTAAATGTTAATAAGTCACAAGAAGTAGAACAAAGACAATAATAACCATAAAATATAAGCATTTCTTTAACTGTGTTGCTAAAATGGCCACTCTGGTCATCAGAGAAGTATGTAGTACTGTGACCTAAGAAGCAGCATATTCTAAGATTAAACTTAATGAAGATTTAAAATTTAAAGACCTGTGAGTTGGGAGTACCTAGGTTGCTCAGTCGGCTAAAAGTCTGCCTTCACCTCAGATCATAATCTCAGAGTCCTGGAATTGAGTCCTGCATTGGGCTCCCTGCTTAGCAAGGAATCTGCTTCTCCCTCTGCTCCTCATGATCTCTCTCTCTCTCTCTCTCAAATAAGCAAATAAAATCTTTAAAAAAAAAACTAAACACTTATGAGTCAAGAAGTGGGATGAGTGGACAAAATTGAAGTGGACTACCTTATCAATTTTTTGGTAAGAGGAACTAGAATTAGAATCCAGAAATACTATGGAGCAGTTTTAGAGAGAGCACATATCTGAAAAAAGGAAAGATAAGAATGGGTTATTTCATTTATTCCATCTACAGAATATTTAGTGCCTTCTGTGGCATGCATGGTTTTAAGCACTAGAGGTATGGGCAGAAGGGGAGAATTTTACAGATTCTGTTCTCATGAAGATAATAGGAAAATGGATATTGATATGACAATTGCAATAGGGTGAATCGTAGACCCCCAAAATGTATGCCTATTCCCTAACCCCTAGAAATTGTGAACATGGCCTAATTTGAAAAAAGAATTTTTAAATGCACTTAAGGATCTCAGATAAGAACATCCAGAATTATCCAGATATCTCCTAAATCCAAAGACAAGTATCCTTAGAAGTTATGGAAGAGAAGATACAGACACAGATGAGAAGACCATGTAAAGATGGAAATGGATATTGGGGAGATGTGGCCACAAGCCAAGGATGCCTGGAACCACCAGAAGCTGGAAGATGCAAGGAAGAACCTCCCCTGAATGCTTCAGAGAGAATATTGCCTGTCAATACCTAGATCTTGGACTTCTGGCCTCCAGAACTGCGTGAGACTATATCTCTGCTGTTTTAACCCATCTGAGATGTTGAAATTCATTATAGCAGCCCTAGAAAACTAATGTAATATCTATAAGAATAAGATGTAATTAAAAGTTCCATGAAAGCGGATAACAACAGTTCTTGACCTTGGGTGTCAGAAAATCTTCTCAAGAGGTCAGAGACAAAAATCCTAAAAGAAGACACAAGGTTAAATGGATTCAGACCAAAAACACAATCTCAAGGGTAAATAAGAGAGAATACTTTGCTATGCATTAAGATTTTATGGGTGTTAATATGTAAATAATATGATTATGTAAATTAAACCCTAGTTGACTACAAACTTGATATGGAGGTTTCGTATTTAGAAACCTATTATGTGACACATCAGTGCTCAATACTTTTCCAAACCAACAAAAAGTAGAGTAAATATAGAGTAGGACTCTCTTCTCTTTTGCTTCTGTGTTACTTTTAGTGGCTGGGAGGCAGACCATCTGTTCCCAAGCTGAAGAGATACCAGATGTCTTCCCATAACCTCATGAAAGACTCACTCTGAAACTGTTGGGGGACACTGACTGCACCTCCACAAATACCTGCACCAGGTATGTAATCAGCCATGGGTCTAAAATACAGGTGGACCATGAAGCCTGGACCAAGCCAATAAGTAAACACAACACAAGGACCAGAAGAGCCAAGAAATTAGTGCCAGACTAAAATATGACAGTTTTTTATTGTAAATAAATTATTTTTGAGTTTTGAATCATTTACCATTTAACAAATGACCCCTGTTCACCAGGTGCTGTTTAAAGCATTTTATAGGGGTGCCTGGGTGGTTCAGTAAGTTTGGCTCAGATCATGATCCCACAGTCCTTGGAGTCCTGCATTGCACCCCCTGATGAGAGGGAGCCTGCTTCTGCCTCTACCCACCCCACCCCCCACCACTGCTTGTGAGCTCTCCCTCCCTTTCAAATAAATAAATAAAATCTTTAAAAAATAATAAAATAAAGCATTTTATAAGTATTGATTAGTTTAAACCTAACAAATCTATAAAATATATGGTATTTATAGCTTCATTTTATAAATGAAGAGACAAGCACAGAGAGCTGAAGTAAGTTGCCCAGAGTCACACAGCAGCAGAACTGGGATCCAGACTCATCCTGTCTTGAGTTTCAAAATTTATGCTATTAGATATATTTTTTTATTAATTTTTTATTTTTTCAGCATAACAGTATTCATTATTTTTGCACCACACCCAGTGCTCCATGCAATCCGTGCCCTCTACAATACCCACCACCTGGTGCCCCCAACCTCCCACCCCCCACCCCTTCAAAATTCTCAGATCGTTTTTCAGAGTCCATAGTCTCTCATGGTTCACCTCCCCTTCCAATTTCCCTCAACTCCCTTCTCCTCTCCATCTCCCCTTGTCCTCCATGCTATTTGTTATGCTCCACTCAAAATTTATGCTCTTAATGATTTTGTTTACTATAGTCTTTATTATCCCATAACAGCAACAACCAAGAAGTGCAATTATCATCTTCATTTTACAGATGAAGAAAGTGAGGCCCAAAGAGATGAAGGAACACATCCTACATTACACAGATGCTAATTGTAGAGAGCTTGAATATGATTGTAAGAAGTCAGACTCTAGAGTCCAGGGAATTAACCAGCAGGTTATCCTGGCTTCAAATCCAGCTGGTTGCCCTTGTGTTAGGAAACATGCAGCCTTGCTCATATTCTTGGTTTATTTATTGCTTCCCCTCCTCCTTAAAGTTGTCTATAGGTTTTAATGTTTGAATAAGAGAATCATCTCCTCATGGTCTTCATTTTACTCAGAAACTCTCAAAGTAAAACTTTATCTTTACTACTTCTAGCTTTTTTTAGATATACCTTTCAAAAAGAAAAAAAAATAGCTAATATTTTTTAAGATTTCACTGTATGCCAGACTCTCTGCTGTGTGTTTTACTTCTATTTTTTCCAACTCATCCTACAGAAAAGACTGTAGGTAGGTTTTTTTATTATCTTCATAGGAAGATGAGGAATTTGAGGCTCAGAAATGTTAAAAGCTCCCCTGAAGTCACACAGCCAATACTACCAAAGCTCGCATTCCATTTCAGGACCTTCAGATTCCAAAGTCCATACTCATACTCTTGATCACATACTAAATTGCCTCCACCTCTCTCTTTCTCTCTCCCCACCCCCCACTTTTTTTTTTTTTAAGTAAGCTCCACGGCTAATGTGGAGCCCAACATGGGCTTGAGCTCACAACCCTGAGATCAAGACCTGAGCTGAAATCAAGATTCAAGATGGTTAACTGATTGAGCCACCCTGGTGCCCCTAAATTGCTTCCACCTCTTAAACAGATCTGACCATATGTGACTAGTAATCCTTTGAGGAAAGGAAAACATGGGAACAACCACCAGGTTTCAGGGCAAGAAGTTTCTGGAAAGGAGCCTCCTTTCCTTGGAATATCAGATGGCTCTTTACAGCCAAGACCTGCAGTAGTTAGCACACAACCTGAGGCCATCCTGACAAGACTACTAATCCTTTGTTGTCATCATCATAAACCCTCACCGAGCTTTGCCATTCAAAGATATTTTATCACTTCATCTGGATGTGGTCAGGCCCTAAGGAAATGATGGTAACCTGCCCAGAGTAAACTGATCTCAACTTTGAAATAACTGCATATTAATTTATACGGTCAATAACCCCTGACAGGAAAGATTAGAGTAGGAGACCTGCAAACCAAACCTCCTCAAACACTAAGTCAAGAACTTGGAAGTTGCTTATTTCCTCAGAAGACCCTAAACACACTTACCATACAGGCACTGGAGCTAAGCACTTCCCGTGTCACCATTTTGGAGCTCTGCATCCTTGGAAAATTGACTTTGCTTCTATGAATTGGAGTCTTCCTTTTTCTTTTTTTTTTTTTAGATTTTATTTATTTGTGATAAAGAGAGCTTGAGAGAGAGAGAGAGAGAGATCACAAGAAGGGGGAGTGGGAGAGGGAGAAGCAAGCTCCCTGCCCATCAGGGAGCCCAATGTGGGACTCGATCCTAGGACTCTGGGACCATGACCTGAGCTGAAGGCAGCTGCTTAACTCACGGAGCCACCCAGGTGCCCTCGTTCTTTAAATGTCTCTACCATTAACTCCTATGTGAAGGCATTATTGAAAAGATCAGAAATACCTATAAAGTAGGGGCACTTTACAAATGTCACATGAGTATTACTGTTCCCTGTATCTTGATATGGGCATGTGCCTGCCACCCAGATTGAAATACCCATGTTATGTATCCAAGTATCCTTTCCCTAAAATTTTACTGGAGAAAAGCTGATAATTCATTTTAACTTCCTTTCCTAATATCACAACAGAATACAATTCCCGATTTTGCAAATTGCTTTTGTTAGTTTCCTATAGACCAACTGCTTTGTCTGATGGCCTGTTTCCTAGGAAGCCCTCTCCAGGTCAGGCTGTGGGGCGTGTCACTTCCACGGAACTCCCTACAGGGAAGTACTTTCTTCTGCAGGATGAGGATTCTTATTTTAGCATGCACCCTAGAAAATGACACATAAAGGAATTTGCCAGAGTGGCTATTCATATTATTTTAGGTTCTTATGGCTCTCTACCCTCCAAATACAGCACTATTCCCTCGTCTTCACTGGCATTAAGGAATGGCAGCAAAACTTAATATAAAAAAAACTGTCTCTGTAAAGGGTTTAGAGGCAGGTCTCAAAGATGATTAAAGGATCAGAAAACCTAATGTGTAGAGAAAGTGAAAGACACCAATGTACTTTATCTAATGGAGGCAAGAAACCAGACATCCCCTACTGAAAAATGGAACAAGAGAAAATGAAGCTGTGCTGAAGTGTGAGGGATGGGGAGAAAGATCTGCAGTCTTCTTAAATGTGGCTATGAGTTATCTTAAGATGTTGTCAACCCTCCTCTTTTGGAGACTTAAAAGATGTGGTCTGGATAGATCTACTGGGGACAGGTTTGTTCAGTCCTACATGTATCCTTGCCCATGGGCCGACAGATGGATCAAATGACCTCTCAGCATCCCTTCCAGCCCACACTTCTGTTTTTCTATGATTGTTGGACTGGTATGAAAGCTGAGTCAGATTTGCCCTTGCAATTTTGAGGAGGAGTCAGCTGCTTTAAAAAAAAAAAAAGTAGACTCTTTGTCCCCAAAACAAATGCTTCTCTACCCTGTTCAAGATTAAATTATACCACCAGAGGTGTTATTTCCTTGAGCCACAAAGCATTTTTGGTCTTCTAGAGTTCCCTACCAGAATGCAGACACTGACACCTAAGTGAGGATCAAGTAACTAAATCTTATCAGATCAGAGATCAAGGCCCTGTGACAGATGAAGGCTGGAAATGCAGGAAGAGGAGAGGGAGTCCCAAACACAGAGAAGAAAGAGACAGGACTGTAAAGGCAAATTGGGTCTAATCGAAAATTGTAGCCTGAGGCTACTCCAGAAGGAAGGATAGGGCCCTCTTTCCTCCCAGCTGAGTTCAGTAATTCCTTCAAAGAATGCAGAGCACTAGCTACTGGATGTGAAGCACCAGACAAGACACTGGGAACAGTGCAGTAAGACAAACACTGCTGGCTCCTGCTTTCCTGCAAAACACTGAACATGGGGTGAACGTAGAGTAAATATTACATGGGGTCTCCACATATGCAATGGTGAGTTGCTGATGTACACACAAGGCACTCTTCTGGGCATCTGGAATGGGGTGGTGACCAAATGGAGCTTACATTCTGATAAGATGAAACTAGGGAATGAAAGAAGCATGAGTTGCTCTAAGAACTCTGACAGAGAGACAAACCTCGCTTAAAAAGTCCAACCTGAGAAAGGGATGCTTCTATCACCATGTGAAGCTTGAGTATGGACTGGTAAAAGGTATGCATTGGGGAAGGAGGAAATACCTGGAGAGTGTTCCATTTAAAGTTACCAAATGTTGCTAAGCTACCACAGTTTGTTGTATAGTAAAATAAAAGGTAATTTATATCTTTCTCTCTCTTATTCAAGTATTTGTATAATAATTTTAAGCATATCAAAGTCATACTTAAAACTGCTTTATCTAATTTTTACCTTGTGGCTTTAATGTATATTGGTCTCTAAACTGTTACTTGTCAATTATGATCAAATTCTATTTCTATATTCTATTTCTGAATGTAAACAAAATGACATGTTTCACCTTGTGACATAGATCTTTCCCCACCTGCATGGAATATGAATTATAGGTTGGTTCCTGCACTACAGGTGGACCTGTGGCAGCCCAGCAGTATCTCCTATGTATCAAAAGGAGCAGTTACTGATGTCCATATTCCCCAAAATGGTTCCCAAGCTCTGTTAGCATTCTTACAGGAAGCCAACATCCAGTACAAGTAAGCATTCTTTTTCACTTGCTTAATTCATGAGTACTAAATTGAACTGAATGAGAGGTATATTCAGGTTATTTACTGAGTGCCTACAACAGCGTTTCAGGCACTGTTTTTCACACTGCAAAAACAGATGCAAATGTAACACAGTTACAGTCACCTTTGATGTGCTTACTAGTGTAATGAAGGAGGAGAGAAGAATCACACTGGCCTATCATTTCACCCTTAACACTAGGTGGCCAGCGGTCACCAAACTGTGGAAAAAACCAAGATGCCCTTCAACGGATGAATGGATAAGGAAGATGTGGTCCATATACACTATGGAGTATTATGCCTCCATCAGAAAGGATGAATACCCAACTTTTATAGCAACATGGACGGGACTGGAAGAGATTATGCTGAGTGAAATAAGTAAAGCAGAGAGAGTCAATTATCATATGGCTTCATATTATTTGTAGAGCATAACAAATAACATGGAGGACATGGGGAGATGGAGAGGAGAAGGGAGTTGAGGGAAATTGGAAGGGGAGGTGAACCATGAGAGACTATGGACTCTGAAAAACAACTTGAGGGTTTTGAAGGGGCGAGGGGTGGGAAGTTGGGGAAACCAGGTGGTGGGTATTAGGGAGGGCACGGATTGCATGGAGCACTGGGTGTGGTGCAAAAACAATGAATACTGTTATGCTGAAAAGAAATAAAAAATAAAAATAAAATATATATAAATTTTAAAAAAACCACTAGGTGGCCAGAGTAAACAGAGATTTTCTCTGTGTGACGAAAGGAGAGCAGCCTAACAATGCCCAGAAACTGGGTAGGAATGCAGGGGGAGATAAAGCTTTCTGCAGGAGCAATGACACCTAAGCACAGGATGAGCCTCAGGACTTGCAGGCAGAGGGGACAGTGAAAGCAAAGGGAAGAAGCAGTATGCTACCTATTTAGGGAATTGAAGTGTTTGAGTGTTATCAGTGTACAAACTGGGAGTAGAAACAAAAGATGCTGGAGACGTTGAGGGAAGACCAGGTTGCGGGAAGTCTGATGTGTACAGGGCTAGGATGTATGTGTGTGATGCTGCACACTGGGATGATGGAAGTAAGGGAGCCAGATATAAGTGGGGTGGAAGGGCAATAGGGGACTACAATAATAGTCCAAGTAAGAGGTTGTGAAGCATTGAGTCAGGACCAGAGTAGTGTGATCAGGAGAGTATTTAAAAAAAAAAAAGTTAATAGGCAAAAAACCCTGGTCTCTGCACTTGGTTGGATGTGGGAAGGAAGAAATCAAGCACAGCCCCAAATCTTCTAGCTTGGGCAATGGAGTAGATAGATTAAAATAGATCAGGTTATCTTAAGGTATTTGGTTTGGGTTGTTTGCATTTTTTTTAAAGGAATAGTTACATAATAAGAATGAAGCAAACAGAAGATAGTCACAGGAGTCAAAGAAGAAACGAGAGACTTTCGAGAGGGAGAAACATTATTGGTGCCAAGTGTGCAGTAATACCCAGCAAGAAAAGGACTGACCAGTTTCCTCTGGATTTGGCAATGTAAATTGTGTTGGTAACTCTCGTGGTAGAATGTGGGATTAAATTGTCAGGAGCAGAAGACAGAGAAAGAAGTGAATAGGAGGTAGGAACATGGAGAAGCAGAGCAGACTACTGCTCTTAGAAATTAAAATAAGGAGAGAGGTAGAGAATAAGGAATGACTATAAGGAGATGCAGCATCAATGACCGCTGGAAATTTGGAATTTTAGGGGGTAGGGAGCAATTTTGGTATGTCTGCAGGCTGAATGGAGGAACAAGTTAGGGAAGGAAACATTAATGGTACAAGATAGAATGCACCAATGGAAGAATGGGTTTGAGCACTAGGAAGGATACCTTATCCAGTAAGGCTGAAGAGGTAAATGTTAAGTCTAGTTAAGATTATAAAGAGGAGAGTCAACAACTTGAAAGAAATAATAACTAATGGGTAAATTTTCTATATGGAATAGGAAGCAAAATTATCTACCAAAAGGGAAGAAACGGGGGCTGAAGAAATTTACCAAGAGAAAAACTGGGGTAAGAACTAATAACTGTTTGTTGAAAAGAAGGGAGACGGTATTGCTCATACAGAAAGATCAGCATGGCAAGGAAGTTGAGTTCCTAGTGAGATACTAGCTCAAGTATTCATCCATGGTGTCAAATCTGGAAAGGAAAGGAGAAGAGTGTAGGAGGAATGATGGAGTCAAATGGAAGAATCAGGAAGGGTATAAGGATCATTATATGGAACGCAGATATAGCATAACTCAGGGCAAAAAGGAAATGTAAGGAAGAAAATTTTGACAAAATGTAGGCTGAGATTAAGAGTCCTGGTATAGAACATTTATGGCTGGTGACAAAAATCAGGGCATAGTCATGGAAGATTTGGCTGAAGTGGAGTGTAAATCACCAAGACTGATGTGGTTGAGAATAAATGGACTAAATCACCAGAGAATCAATACAGCAGTTTTGAATTTCCTTTGGTGTTGGCAAGATTAGAGATAAAAAGATAGAATGTGCCCCTGGGACAGTAATTTCAGAGATTACACAGGAGTTAGAGGGAAGAAACAAGGAATGGCACAATGCCAAAAGCCAAATTAGCTTTTTCTAGAAGTATGATTGATAGGGAAGGAGAAATGTGGGTTTGGGAGGATGCTGACCTCCTTCCCTTCTGGTCCCATGATAGGTGGATTGGCAGAAGAGAAAGCCACAAAAGAATCTATCCTTGAGAGAGTCCAATTTCTTTCAGGGCAAGAATACGAGAGGAGAGAGTTCTCTGAAGAGGTAAGAATGTTGGAAGTCTATTTACAGTGAAAGCAGGCTTCCAGCAGGGACAACATAGAACGAAGTGGTGGAGTGATGATGAGTCAATGCAGGATGTGGGGGAGAAGGGCAGTAGTGTGAATTAATGACATGGGAAGGAGTGACAAAACTTCATTTGGGAACCTAGGATTTCAGGGCTGAGAGGCATGATCTTAAGTGACTAGCCTGAATTGCTCCAACTTTTCAGCAAATTGTTGTACTGTTAAAACTGGCAGGAAGATCACTGATGATGTCTGGTAAGGCCTGGGATGGGCTCATGGCTCTGTGAGTCAATAGTGAAAGCCTTAGTCTCTGGAAGGCTGAGCCACAGGGTGCAAAGTAACAGTGACATTTCTACCTCATCCACACAAATACTTCCCTGCCTGAAAGATAATTACACCCTTATTAAAGTACTGATACGCTTTTTACAGAAAGGTATTTTATTGTGCTTCTAGAACAGAGTAGAGTCACAGCTGTGCGTAAAACTATTGTTCGTATTGAACACATTTTAGTCATCACTATAACTTTGAAGGCGTGCTTTAATTCTCTGAATGCCTGGAAGGAAGGAGTTTGGTAATTATATCTATAGGTACTCAGCAACAACTCACATGCTTCATTAATTATAATTCAGTAGAAGGGAATATATCAGTTATTTTAATAAGTCTCTGTTTCTTGCCATTAAATATAGGTCATGTGGAACTGATATAGAATAAAATATCACACTTTTTGTCACAGAGAATGGAATCTAAAAAAAATTAATGTTTTAAATCAGTTGTCTCCTCCTGGAGGACATCATTTAGAATTATTCATTTTGTTGGTCTCAAGATAATAACACATAAGAGTCGATTAAATTCCACAGGACAGTAGGTAGAGATCATTTTTAATTGACTTTTATCATTGTAGCCTAGGGTATTTTCAAAAGATTATCATTAACTCTGTACAACTACACATAATATATAGCTGTAGTCATCTTCAAGGCAGAGATAATGTGACCCCATGAGTCTGGCCCCTGGGTAATCAGTCCCTTTCAATGACATGACAGATGAGATGACTCATTCTATTATAAAAAATTCAATCATTTTATAAATTAAATACCTGTAAAAATTGGCAGTGGAATTTCAAGTTTTGAGCCCCCCTGACCCGCCCTAGAAGCTTTGGGGCGGGGGTTTAATACTGAGTGTTGACATCATTTGAAAAGTTCTCAATAGCTCTGGTCACTATCCTAGGCGTGTATGCAACTAGGGTAGGAATAATAATCAGCCATAAAGGACCTAGAAAATACAACCCTTATAAATGCTATTTTGGGCTCCTTCTCATCAATCTGTGGTGTTGACTACTTAACAAGAAAAATGGGGCTAGAACTGTCACACAACAATTATTTTAATTTTCAGATTGGTCTTTTAGGACCTGTATTAAGATACTGTCCAGTTATTGAATAGAGGACTGTATTAGTTTTCTAGGACTGTCATAACAAATACCACAGACTGGCTGGTTTAAAAGGCAAAAATTTATTGTCTCATGATTCTTGAGGCTAGAAGACTGAGATCAAGGAATGGGCAGAGTTGGTTCCTTCTGAGGACCTTGAGGGAAGGATCTGTCCCAGGCTTCTTTCTATGGTTTGTAGATAGCCATCTTTGCCTCTTCATATCTTCCCTCTATGTGTGTCTTTGTGTCCTGATTTCCCCAGTATATGCAACATAAAATGTACCATTTTAACCATTTTAAATATACAATTCAGTGACATTAAGTGCATTCACATTACACAACCATCAGCACATGCATCTCTAGAACTTTCCCAAACTGAATTTCCTCTTTCTATAAAATCATCAGCCGTATTGGATGAGAGTGCGTCCTGGTGACCAAAGTTTAATTACATCTGCAATAATTCTAGTCCCAAATAAGGTCATTCTGAGGTGCTGGGGGTTAGGACTTCAACATATGAACTGAGGGAGATGGGGACGTAATTCAACCCATACCAGATCCCCAAACACAGTAGCTTCAATCAAATAGAATTTACTTCTCCCTCATGGAATGGTCCAAAGGTCCAGAAGCTGTGACTGCACTACTCCAACCACCACTGTTGTTACCATAACTGCCTCTCACACTATAAGCCTGGTGACTAGACACTGGAGTGCTGAGTCCAGCAACGCCAACTGCCTCTCAACAGTCACATCTCTGTGGCCTTGACATGGCCACAGCAACAGCAGGAGATGGCCTCTACCTCATTCTTAACTTCCTATCTTAACAGCGTTTACAAATCTGTACCCAGAATCAAGACTGCAAGAGAGTCAGGAAAAAGTAGGTTTCAGCTTCCCAGCCCCTGCGATACAGGAAGTCCATCAGGAGAGTAGGCAGCTGACCATGTCCAGTACAGACACTCAGGAGAGGAAAAAGAGAACAAGGGTCAGCCATATTCTACTATTCTCTTTGTTTGCATTTAATTTGGAACTTGAGAGGACTGATACCAGTGATTTTCTAGATTTAATGAACCTGAATTAGTGGTTTCCAGATTGTTAGCCTAAATTTGATCCCCACAGTATATTAAAATCACTTTGGTGAGCTTTCAAAAAGGACTGATACTTATTCATAAATATTCTTATCTATGTAGGGCCCAATGTCGTATATTTTTAAGTTGTTTTTTATTTTTAAGTAATCTCCACACCCAACATGGTACCCCAGGTCACAACTCTGAGATCCAGAGTCACACACTCTTCCAACTGAGCCAGTGAGGTGCCCCAGTGTGGCATATTTTTTAAAGCTCACAGGTAACTTTAAAGCAATGCAGCTTAAGAATCACTAGCCTAAATGGATAGGCAAATATTAAGGAATCCAAAAACTAGTTCTACTTAGGGCACTTGGAGACTTTAAAAGAAAACTGAAGCGCTTAAGAGTTTATTCATCAAAGAAGTTAATATCCATCTAGAACGATCCCATACAACTTGAAACTGAAAAACTTTATAATTTTCCTACTTTGGTGAAAACACTAGTAAACTTGACTAGAAAATATTAAGATAAATCCATTGTAGGAGCAATTCTCCATTAGAATTATTTCAACAATTCTCTGAATGGACATTTCATGATGTGACCAGTAATATATCATGTCATTTATCAATTGATAATGATAAATGATAAAGAATCTAATCAATTAATAGGCATAGCTTTTTGTACTGAAACTCCTGGGAAAATATTGCCTTTCTAAGGGGAACAATGGTAGTTCTATAGGAGCTGCCAAACAAACAGATGTATCAGCATCAGAGCTTCATAACTTTCTGGTGATAAATGTGGGGAATTGCTCTTACCTTGAGTGGGAACAGTTTGCACTTGTTTGTATTTAGAAGGTCTGTCTACTTTGGAAATAATGCAATGACAATATACCATGGCTCAATTTTGTAAACCTTCTAACATTTTTTGAACTTTTGAAAACTTTTTTTGTGGGTGTGTTGTCTTCTTTTGGGGTTCATAATGTCACACTGGACTCAGAGTCTGAAGACGAATTCAGGTTCACATTCCAAGTTCAAATTTTGGCTCTGTACTCCCTAGCAGAGTGATGTTGGCAGGTTCTTAACATTTGGGGGGCTCATTTTTCCCAGTCTGTAAAATGGAAGTAACAAAAAAATCTACCATATAGAGTGTTTAACTCAGCTCGTGTACATGAAGTACGTAGCATGGTATCTAAATAGGTACTCAATAAATGTAAATGCTCATACCCATCATTCAGTTTTTTTTTTCCATCATTCAGTTCTTATAGCTGTTCAATCAGTGGTAGTAATTATTATCATTTGAGAATATCTACCTATAATTTTACCTTTTATGTTCTTTACCTAACTTAATAGTTTCTATTTCCCAAAAGAGAACATTTTCCCAACATTTGATATTTTTAGAGAGGTCAATATTTGCTATCCTCTTTTTCATAGATGCATAATTTTCTTTTCAAATTTTATGTGATCTCCAATTCAGTTTGCATCATGTCTATCATTTCAAATCCAGGGTCCTCATAGAAGATCTTCAGAACACACTGGAAAAGGCAAGCAGTTTGCGAACCCAGAGAAATCGAAGATACCTGTCTGGATATAATTATGAAGTTTATCACTCCTTAGAAGAAGTATGTAATCAGAGGAGCTTTTGATTTTGTTTGTTTGTTTGTTTAATAAATACATCTTTATCATTTAGGTCTGATGGCTGGGAGAAAAGCATAAAGATAGAGGCAGGGGCTATATGAAGAATATATAAAGTTCTTATATGGCCCAGCCAGCTCAGTTCATCATCTCTTCCATTATTAAGCCTTTATAAGAAATAGTGAAATAAGTTGGATTTCATTTGCTTTACCCAAACCACCCCTCCAAAATACATGGGAAGGGCAATGGAAAAAGTGAGGTAATGCTACTATAATTGCAGTTGTGAAAACCTTAACTAAAAAGCCATGGAAGGTAGATCCAGTCAGAGTTTGAGGCAGTGATTTGGATGGGGGTGGAGTGAATGTTGATTTTTGCCACATAGCTTCTGCACAAGTTGAGGCCTCCCAAAGGCCAAGCCTTATTTGCAGAATCTCAGGGCCTTTAAACATGTTGTTATTTATTCTTCCTATTGTTTATTCTACAACAACCTTATTCCTACCACTATATCCTTTACTAGTCGCCTAGACAATACCTAGTTACTCTTTGAATCTCAGCCCAAGCAAAAAGATGGCTGTTTCTGCTCTCGAAGATGGAATTAGAACTCCTCACCTCCAACCCCAGCATATTACATGCACCCACAGCACATGGATATGGTATCTGTCATAGTTTTATGTATGTAATTGTAGGACCACTTGATTAATGCTTTTCTCTCTTCATAAGCTTCAAGTTCAATGAGGGCAGGCCATTTCTTTCTTGTTCACCACTATATCCCCAGTGGCAAGCAAATAGGAACCTCCAAGTAGGTAGTAGATGACAGAATAAATAAATGAAGAAGTACATAGATTTTCCAGCTTCCCCTGAATTGAGCAAAGGAATGTCAGGCATAAAATTAATGTGATCCAAAAAAAATTAATGTGATCCTGTTATATTCTAAGGCGAATATTTGGTTATCTTGATAATGACTTTTTATCCAAAATTATTTTCATATATTTCATGTTCCAACATATGTTTTAGAAGCTTGAAATTAGAAGCAATGGGAAGATTTTAGCTAGCTTGGCACATGGAAGTGTTATAAAATGCACTAGAAAAAAATTTTAAATATATCTATAGATATGTACATAGATATACATACATATATACACATAAGATATATATATATATAATATATATATATATGTGTGTGTATGCTCATTAGACTAAATAAGAATAGAAAGAAAAGAAAGCTTGGGTACTTCTCAAAATCTAAATTTTTCAGCACAGACTGTCTTACACACCATGGATTAAAGGGACACTTTTGTGTGACTTCCTTCTTATAAAGCTTTTAAGTCAGAAATGTCATTCATATTTCTAAGTGCCTTATTCATCCATCTCAAATATACCTTCTTCTGATGACAGATAAGTGTGTGTGACTGGATCAATGCAAATGTATCACCGTTACTGGGGAAATTATTCAGAGTATACCTTCTGATGTGTGACTTGAATAACCTTTAAATGCAAAAGACAATGCCTTTTTCTTAGCATCTTCTTTTCAGTGGCAAATTACAATATATGGGACTTTAATAGACCCTTTCAAGTAGTTTGCATAGTTTTCATGAACCTGATTTCTTTTCCTCTTAAGTACTTGGGAGGGAAATGGAAATAATTTTTGTTTTCAAAAAGAAGCCAGAACACATGGATTAATTTTCTACAAAGCTCTGCCATCAAGATACCAATGATAAATGGTAGTAGAAGGTATGCATTAAAAAGGGGACAATATAAAGACATGAAGCTACTATTTGTAAAGACAGAAAATAAAATATAATTTTAAGTATCTTAAGGAAAATTAAAAACACAAAACTGATTTTTGTTCAGTTTTATACTCATGTATGCTCTTTGAGCCTGAGACTTATTGCTGCCTTTTGTTACCTTTTGTTCTCTGAAAGCTCCATAACTGGAAGAGTCTGACATGGTTTTCATTTATTTGTTTTAGATTCAAAATTGGATGCGTCATCTAAATAAAACTCATTCAGGTCTCATTCACATGTTCTCTATTGGAAAATCATATGAAGGAAGGTCTCTATATGTTTTAAAGGTAAAAATAATTTTTATTTAGTAAGCATAAAAACATTTATTTATTTAGTAAACATTCATCTTTTTCAAGTTTGACTTAAGGGAAAAAATGAAATGGTCTTTCACAACATCTCATATTTAATATCATCTGATAATTTCCCTTAGATTTTTGGGCCATATTTAATTTTTGCCATTGAGTATTCTAGGGAATGCTATTTCTAACATAGAGTTGTTGATGCACTTAAAAATAATGGCATTGAAAATTATTGTGAGCTGGTGCTTCTTAAGGTGAACCAGTGCAAAAATGTATATGTATAAGAAAGTATATGCCCTTCCCATTCTCTCCTACATTCTCTCCTAGCTACTTACCCAGCCCTACATTCTCTCCTAGCTACTTACCCAGAGCTCTCTATCTCTTCTCAGCCAAACGTCTGAAAAGTTTTCCTTATATCACTGTTTCTATTTCCTTACCTCCCATTCAGACCTTGACTCAATGGCCTTCACCCCCATGGCTCTTCTAAAATTTCTCTTGCTGAGACCAACAATGACTCCTAGTTGGTTCTCCTTTGTCTCTGACCATACCCTCCTGTCTCACTCACTGGCCCCTCTCCCCTTGCCCTTCCCATGGGTTCTGATCATCCCAGAACTCTCTGCTCAGATCTATACTCTCCTTCTACCAACCTCTCTAGATGGACACTTCCACCCCCATGGTTTCAACAATCATTCCAGAAATTTCTATTTAGTTGGGGTCCCCTCTCTGGAGCTTTACATTCGTATGTCATTACCTACTTGACCTTCTCATCTCAATTTTCACAAAAGCATCTCAGACTCAAAATGGCACCATTCTGTGACTGCAGTCAAGAAGCATGAACATCATCCTAAATTCCTCTTCTTTATTTTTACCACTTCCTTTAAATCTACCACTGAGAACTGACAATTCTCTCTTCTAAATATCTTTTGGATCTGCTGCAGTTCCTTCTCTTGTCTTCCTTACTCTTGCCCTAACTTATCTCTGGATCTCATCTCCATGGACTATCGCAATAAAGCATTCAGTACAGAGTTCCTTTCAAGTTCCTATCCTCACCCCTCTCATACTCTAATCCGTCACTACTGTCAGCATGACCTTGTGTCCATCCGTGCCTTTGTCTCTCTATCTCACAGACATACCCCTCTCCCATGAAATACACGATGAAACCTTATCTCTTTTACATAAGATCCAGGGATTTCACGTGTTCTCTGCCTCTGCGTCCCGTTTCATTTGCCATTTCTTCTTCATACCCCAAAAACAGTTCTTCAAAGAGGATGTGTCCAGATTCTCTTCCAAGCTTGAGAATCTGGACAAGCTTCTCAAGCTTCAAGTCTTACCCAACTACTCAAGTGTTCCTCCCCTGAAAAGCTTTATTTTATTCTCTGGGAAAATTAGACATTACACCCCATGCTCCCTAAGCAACTTATGCATGTCCATATCACAATGATTGATTGTTCCCATTTCTGCCCTCCCTATTAGCATATAAACTCTTTGTCTTTTCATCTTTGAATCTCCAGTGTCAAGCACAGTATCAAAAAAGGATCTCCTGAAGTATTACTTGAGTGAAGTAATGAATGAAAACTAGGTCCCCTATGAATATAATGTTAATAGCTACCTATTTGTTATTGAGTTAAAAACCACATTTAAGTAATATTGATATAATGAGATTATAAAGAAAACTCTGTCACTTGATTTTACAAATCAATTTGCTTTGCTTTCCCATTTTGTGTTGTAATAAAATTTGACTTTGTACAGCAATAAAACTTAATTATTGCTGGGGTACCTGGTGGCTCAGTCAGTTAAGTGTCTGCTTTCAGCTCTGGTCATGATTCCAGGGTCCTGGGATCGAGCCCTGCATTGTGTTCATTGGGAAGTCTGCTTCTCTCTCTACCCCTTCCCCCGCTCCTGCTCTCTCTTTCTCAAATAAAATCCTTTAAAAAATTTTTAAAAACATAATTATTGCTTTAAGAAATACTCTTTGTGATTCTGATTCTCTTGGAGGAGGGGGTTAGGAGGAAGAGGAATTTAGCTTTTTACTTAACAATCACATATGATATTGAAGGAGAAGCAAATTTGGGGCACCTGGGTGGCTCAACCAGTTAAGCATCCAGCTCTTGATTTCAGCTTAGGTCATGGTCTTGGGGTCATGAGATCAAGCCCTAAATCAGGCTCTGCACTCAGTGTGGAATCTGCCTGGGATTCTCTCTCTCCCTCTCCCTCAGCCACTCCTCCGGCTCACACACGTGCTCTTGCTATAAATAAATAAGTAAAATCTTTTAAAAAGAGAAAGAGAAGCAAACTTATTTAAGGAATTGCCCTTTTTTGTCTATTTTCCTGTTATATTTGTAATTAAGGCAATACATTTATTATTTCTACATAAACAGGCCTGGACTTCAGAAATAGATAGGAAATTTCTGTATCTTTTTTGTGGGCTATCTAATGACTCAAACTATAGTGAAGAACTGCACTGAAATCTTATTAAATTATGTTGATCAATGACTTTAAAAATAAAAGCCTGAGTTGGTTACTATGAATGCTCTTGTTTTCAGCTGGGCAGAAGGTCACGAACTTACAAAAGAGCTGTCTGGATAGACTGTGGTATTCATGCAAGAGAATGGATTGGTCCTGCTTTTTGCCAGTGGTTTGTAAAAGAAGTAAGTTAAACCCTTTATACAATGTCCATTTCAACTAACTGTTGCTTCCCATGTGTTTTTATTCTGCTCAAGAAGCAAAACCAGGAACTTAAAGCCAGCAATACCTGATTGAATGATAACACCTTGATTTTGGTGGGTTACTTTCATGGTTCTGAAAATTCCTCATTACTCTGGTTCAGTTTATCCTCACCTCTGTCCTCAGAGGTTGGAGTTACCAGCCCTCATTAAAAGAAAGGATCAGAGTTTCAGAGCATTTATTAGTTTGTGGACAAATTAGGAACCAACCAGGCAGCTGATTTATGGTAAAAGGCTAAACATCTAATTTATGGTGCTCCAGAGCAGTTTCTCATACAATATCAAACTTGGAAAATTCTGTACCACTTATCACAATGATCTCATATATGTAACAATAAAGGGATGAGCAAACAATTGCATTTTGCTTTCCTGCTATAGATCTGTAATATAACACCAAAGCCCCTTTGCGTCTATGGATTTTACGTTCTCAGTTTTACTACTTTTCAGTAATTCTAATGGTTGAAGATTCATTGTGATTTCTTATCAGAGGTTTCATTTAAATTATAAGTCTTCTGAGGCTAGTGTATCAAGTGGGTCCCTATTCCAAGCATGGGTCGATGGAGGGAACCTCATGGACCAACATCTTAATCTGTTTTGTTATTTTCTATTCATCATCCAGAATGCAGTGATTTCCATGGCTATTTTTAAACTTATTTGGTTTTTTTTGGAAGATTCTTAAAATCAACCACTAGTACTGGTAATGAAAGTGAAGAAGTCTAAGGATATGAAGTTTCAAAGCCAGAAAATAACCCTACAAATTTCTTTAGTCCTATATTTATAGGGAACCATTAAGAACACAAAAGATCTTTAAATATTTTAGTTCTATTTCACTGTTTTTTTGTGGGAAAATTAGGTGCCCTGCTGAGGTTTGTGATTTTGAGAGCGCTCTTTCTCTTGGGAAAATATACCTCATAAGTGTCAAAAATGTACTAAATTTGCAAAATCTGCCTCCTGCCACTACCATACCCACATACATATCTTCAATTTTATAAATATGTAGTAACAAAAATTTTTAAATCATTCCCACTCAGTGCATTTAGGAATTCATATTCTCTTAAAATAAAATTTCATCCTGGTAGCACAAATGCAAAATCTAATAAATCAATTCTAGGAGCATCCGGGTGATGCTCAGTTGAGCATGAAACTCCTGGTTTCAGCTCAGGTCTGATCTCAGGGTCATGAAATCAAGCGCTCTGTGTGGAGTCTGCTTGTCCCTCTCCTTCTGTCCTTCCCTTCTGCCCCTCTTCCTGCTCATGCAAGCACGCTTTCTCTAAAATAAATAAAATCTTTAAGAAAAAGAAATTAACTCTATTACCTTGTGTTAAATATCTGTTGTTATACATACAACATATTGCCTGCTTTCTTAAGTTTCAAAAAGAAAAAGAAGAAAATTGGATAAGTATAGAACATCTGTCGTTAATAAACTGTGGTCTTATGTTAAAGGATGTAGGAATGTATGTCCCAAACATTTTACCTTACCCTCACATGTGTAACTTCTTTACAACACCTAAACTTACTTTACTGGTTCATGTGGTTGTCTTTCTCTTCCTGTACCAACGCCAAGGGCAGATACTATCCCGTTCATTGTTAAAACCTCAGAACCTACAAGGGCAGATACTATCCCATTCATTGTTAAATCCTCAGAACCTACAAAATACGAGGTATATAACCAATCTTCAAATATTAGTTAACGAATGGGAATAATGAGAATCCAGTGATAATGATGTGGAAAGATTTCTGGGAGAAGACTTGTCCAATCATCTCATAGGAAATAAATGGTACCACCTGGACTTTTACAATGCACAATCTGTACAGCCATATATGACAACCCTATACCCAAGCTAAGTTTCCAAGAAAGAGGATAACACAGTATAAACATGGAAAAAGGATGAGGCATATATAATGACTGTCAATCAAGGGTTGTTGACTTTAGAGGAAGAAAAAGAAGCATCGATTAAGATTAGGCTCCATTTCACCCAAGAAGGGAAAGGCCTCATTCTTCTTTCACCAGGCCATCGTCAAGC
The DNA here is from genome assembly GCF_902655055.1 of Lutra lutra. NCBI lineage: Eukaryota > Metazoa > Chordata > Mammalia > Carnivora > Mustelidae > Lutra > Lutra lutra. Next base: position 66,994,772 of record NC_062281.1, read on the forward strand.
ACGCACAGGACTCTGGCCGTTTCCATGTCTCTTTTTTCCATGTCTACTCTTTCCACACCCCTATCACTCTCGTGGTTTCAGGCTGCCCACGTGCTCCTCCACTTAATCACTTAAATTTCACCTCTGAGTCAGGGCAGCAACCAGAAATTGGGAAAAGAAGCCTTAGAGGTCACTAGTATCTGTGACCTTGTGGAAGCAGTGGTGCTGCCAAGGGGGTAGAAGTGACTGGAGTGGTTTAATATTTACACTTTACAGGCTTGTAAGAGATGCTCTCATCTTGCTTCTTTGAAGGCTCCTTCCCATTTATGGTGGTACTGGGGACAAGGAGAAAAGGAATGTCAATGATTTCAATAACTTTAAACCTGCCAAGCATTAGAACACCATCTCTTCTACATTAATTCATTCTCTTATTAATCCTCAGTCTCCCAAAGCAGACAGGAGGCGTCTGGTCCAAGAGGGGTTCTGGGCAGTGTCCCTTCCACAGGCCATCTCCCCTCTAGCCCAGAAATCCAATGGCCAGGTCCCAGGCTTTCAACTCATCTCATTTCTGCGCCTTCTCTAGGGGCACCAGGGAACTTCTGGGCTCTTTCTCTGCCTTCTAGGAGGCTCTAAGGGGCTGAGTCTAGTGCTCTCAGCCAACTTGTACCACACTGCCAGTTGTCTCCTCCTGCACTTGAACATATTGGCACGGGAGGATTAAGTGAGGTGATGTCCTCTCAGAGAGATACATGGCTAACAGAATAGAGGTCCTCTTTTTTCCATTGTTTACCCTAATCTCTCAATAGTTTCTACCATCTCTTGATTTCCCTGGAATTTCAACCCCAGGAGAGGGGGGTGGGTCAGAAGCCAAACATTTGGCTTCCCACTTCTGTCTTTCTTGAATGTTTTCCCCAAACCAAAGGGCCTAAAACAACATTGATAACCTGATATGGTTTCTGTGGGCCAGCCATCCAGGTGCAACTAGCCAGGTACCTCTGGCTCAGGATCTCTCACAAGGCTGCAGTCAAGATGTCATCTGGAACTTCAGTTATCTCCAGGCTTGTTGGGGGAAAATCTGCTTTTGAGCTCACTCAGGTGGCTGTTAGCAGCCAGAGGTCCTACATTGCTGTAAGCAAGAAATATTCATTCCTTACCACATGGGCCTCTCCATAATACAGCCCACAGCAAGCAGCCTGGCTTCCCTAGGAACAGAGGAGGGAGGGAGGAGGGAAGAAGAGAGAGCAAGCCCAAGAGGAGACCAGTCTCTTTGTAAACTAACCTCAGAAGTGACATCCTATCACTTTTGCCATATTCTGTCCTTTAGAAGTGAGTCAGTAGTTCCTGACTACGTCCAAGAGGTAGAGTATGGAACACAAAACTGTGTACCAAAGATGGGAATCATTGGAGACCCTTAAAGGCTGCCCTCCATACTTTGGTGGGAATTTACCTCGGCTAGCCACCACTATAATCTTTGCATCCTTACTAGAACGTGAACTAGGAGAACATTTTATCAAGCCCTTCTGGGATCCTTACAGCAGCTTGCCTAGAAGTTCCTTGCATAAGGGTGCCTGTGTGGCTCAGTCAGTTCAGCATCTGACTCTTGATTTCGGTTCAGGTCGTGATCACATGATCTGTGAAATCCAGCCCAACGTCTGGTTCTGCACTTGAGTGGGAAGCCTGTCTAGGAATCTCTCTGTCTCTGCCCCCTCCCCCGCTTGCATGTGTGTGTGCCTTCTCCCTTTCTCTCTCTCAAAAAAAGAAGAACAAGAAGTTGTAGAAGTAGTAGTAGTAGTAGTAGTAGTAGTAGTAGTAGTAGTAGTAGAAGTTATTTGCACAGCAGTTGATAGACAACCCTGGTTTGGAATGGAAGCTCTGAAATTCACTAGCTGTGTGATCTTGTGGCAAGTTGTTTACCCTCTCTGAACCTCAGTAATATATGACACACTGGGTTATTGGGACAATTAATTGATAAATAAAATACACTTAAAAATACACTTAATTGCTTGCCTTATAATCCCTTAATCAAATCAATTCTCAGTAGTAGTATCAGCAATTTGATTTTTTTTTTTTTATGTTTAACATCGAAAAATACTCTGTCACACTCATACTGCTATAGGGAACTTCAATAAGAACCATGTAGCATCCGTTAAATAATGGAGTGGAACTCAAGTAAAAGGAGCAATGGGTAGGGCTTGCTTAAGGGGTAAGCACAGGAGCTTATGTGCTCTGGTTGTGAGTTTTGGTGCTGGGAAATGGAATCAGACCTGCAGGGGACCCAAGAACTTGGGAGTCTGGCCTATGCACCCTTGCTCCCTTCTTGGGTTTCTGGGGTTTCAGGGGAGCCTTTGGCCCTTGAGGGTATTTGGAGGCTGTGCCCAGAAGAGCAGGAGCAGGAGCAGGAGGGCCCCCAGAGACAGGCTGGACCTTGGGCCCAGAGTTAGCCAGCTTCTGCCTGAGGCAATGGTTTTCTTCCTTCAGCCTTTGGAACTCACTCTCTGCCCTCAGAACAACCTTCTGGCTCTCCTCACTTCTCCTCTCCAACAGGAGGCGCTCCCAGTCATGCAAGGAGGAGATTTTCTGCCATTCTTAGTGCAGGTCGTGGGCCATCTTCTTCTGGAGGCCTAAGTTCCAGTGGGCAGCATCCGCCTTCCTGTGCACCTTGGCAAATTCGTTCTTCACTTGCAGGCAGCTTGCCTTCTCCTCCATCATCTTCCTCTCCAGGTGTTTGATGTGCTCTTCGCACAGCTTAGGCTCTGCCTCCAGCTTCAGGCACAACTTTTGAATCTCACTTTCCAGGAGGGTGTTTTGAAGGTGAAAAGATACTTGCTCAGCTTGGTGGATTGTTTTGTTTCTTGGGAGCTCTTCATTCCTCTTGATGTGACTTCTTCAGTGCCCAGGATGGCTTTCCTTTGTTCACGGGGCTCCCGCCTGAGGGCACAGGGTCAGTGGAGGAGGAGCCAGTCTCCACCTGCCTCCTTGAGCCTCCACCTTCCAGATGTTCTCTAAGCAGCTCTAGCAGATGCATCACCTTCAGTATGATCTGGCTTAAGGTGTGGCATTGGCTCTAGCCCTCACCGGTGGCCTGCCGCCGCACTCCTCCATCAGGAAGCTCGGGCCCACCTACCTCCCCTGCCTCTTCCTGCACTCTCTGTCCACAGCTGCCAATGTCCTGAACCAGTGGGTCTGCACTTCCCTGCAGGTCAGGGCTGTCCTTGAAGCCTTCTGGCATTTTCCTTGCAGGGGGTTCTCCATCGTCCTGGGCTGTTCCAGAGACGGGATTTTCATCAGTAAGCTGGTGAGGGCTCTTCAACAGCCTTTCCCGAACTCCCTTCACAAGTTGCGTAGCGTTTTCCACTGAAAAGTACCCAACATCTTGATTCAGGGCAGCCAGAGCAAGAATCTGTAACGGGAGAGGACTGGCCTTCTGCTCAGATGATGTGACAGCTCCACAGGCTTGTGCGTCCAGGCCAGTCTTCTCCATGTCTTTTCCAGATACTTCATTCTGGGCACAATGCCCCTTTCTTCTTCTTAGGCTGAGTCCACACTTTGCTGTAATGAACAACACCACTGCAGTGCACACCAGATCTCCCAGGCAAACCCAGAGACTCGTGGCTCATGCTGCAAACGTTCGTATATCACCAACCCAGCAGCCCACAGCTGCTCCAAGACAGCCCACAGTGGCTCCAGAACTGTGTGGGGAGACATTGTAATGGCCACCAGCTGGCTCCAAAGAGCCTTGTGGCTTTGTCTCCAATCACCAGTGAGTGTCCTATGGGCCACTAGTAACTACTTGGAACCCCTGGGAGGGTTCTGTCTCCAAAGCAAACCAGTGCCTGGCAACAGGAACTGAGGGTAGTTGGGGTGGGGGAGGTGCACCTGAGTCTCCAATGCAAACCAGTACCTGGCAACAGGAGCTGATAATAGTTGGGGTGGGTGTGAGGTACCTGAGTTCTAGCCATGGCTAGTCTTACATGCCCAGAGTTATGCATAGCACTTAATTTATGCCTCCAATAATTCTACATTGCAGGGGCAAATTTTGCCAGCATTTTTATTCATAGAATGTTTAAAAAGTGACTGAGGAAATATTTGATTTCCAAGTAAGAATGGCTTTCCCAAGCATAAAAGCAAAGGAGAAAGTCATAAAGGAAATGATTGACAGCTCTGACTTAATGAAAACATTATAGAGGAGTATTTAATGATAAGGAAAACTGTCTATGACACGTTTTATCTTTTATTATAATCTTATCATTTATTATTATTTATCAAAAAATAAAAGACCAGCATGGATGTTATAATTTCAATATGGTAAAAATTTGTATCTGAAATATATACATGTGAGCAATATGCTAAATACTAAAAGAATTATGAGTGATTTTTATTTTCTTCATTCTTTTCTGAATTTTCCAAATTTTCTATATTAAGCAGAACTTTAAAACAAATTTAACCCATCCAACACTGAATGCATTTCATTCTTGAATTCCTTCATGAATTCATATATTCCTACAAGTATTTTAGAGTTAGTGGTTGAATTCTACTTAACTCAGTAGCATACCAAAGATAAAATGAATATTTGTGATGATCCAGGGGAAAATTGAGACAAAAATAGTCTGAAATGGAAAGTTCTTTCAGACTTTGAAGAACTATGATATAGGTGAATCTAATTTGATTCTGTCAGAGAAAGATAGAAGTATACATAAAAAATTTTTTAAAGAAAAATCCTCTTAGTTTCCCAGGTAAGTCACTATATTCCTCTGCTCCTACCTAATTTGAAAACTCACCCTTCCAGGTCCAGCCCATTACACTGGAAAACCACCTCCATTATACATTCCCACCCATCTATACTCGGCACCAGTGATGGCTAATTCTGGTCCCAAAATCTGGCATGTGATTCAGAGGTTTTAAGTAGATTATCTAAATAGCCAAAACTAGGAGTGGAGACCTTCAGGGAAGGGGGTTATTTCTAAGAACAGATGATGATTCTGAGTGTGGTAAATATAACTATTTGGAGAGTATGGTGGGTTATGGGTATAGGATGGAGCTTTATGGAAGACTTGGTAGTTGTGTAAGAAGTCTTCCAACCAGGAAGCTTTCCAGAATGTGAAGGCCCTTTGTCCCAGGATCCAAAAGCGTTCTAAGGAATACATGTTTGGATAAGCATCTCTTTCAGTCTCTTTATGTCTTCCTGGTTACTAAAGGTAAAAATAAATTCCCTCTAATGTAAGTGTGAAACTCAGTTTTGGTTCAAAAATGAACCAATAAAAATAAGCCTTTTAAAGATAGCTTATTGTATGTATAAAATGTCCAAAACTATGGAATAAATAAGTAATTGAGACAGCTATTAAGCCTAGGTCACATTTTTTTTTTAATTTAAAATTTAGGTAGCTAACATACAGTGCAATATTGGCTCTGGAGAAGTCACTGACTCATCACTTACGTACAACACCCAGTGCTCATCATAACAAATGTCCTCCTTAACACCCATCACCCATCTAGCCCATCCCCCACTCACCTCCCTCCATCAACCCCATTTTTTCCTCTATTGTTAAAAGTCTCTTATGGCTTGTTTCCCTCTCTTTTTCTTTCTCCCTTCCTTCTTGTTCATCTGTTTTCTTTCTTAAATTCTACATATGAGTGAGATAATTTGGCAGTTGTCTTTCTTGACTGACTTATTTCACTTAACGTAATACACTCTAGCTCCATCCATATCATTGCAAATGGTAAGATTTCATTCTTTTTGATGGCTGAGTAATATTCCCTGTGTGTGTGTGTGTGTGTGTGTGTGTGTGTGTGTGTGTGTGTGTGTGTACTGCTTCTTTTTTATCCATTCATCAGTTGATGGACAGTTAGGCTGTCTCCATAGTTTGGCTATTGTTGATAATGCTGCTATAAACATCAAGGTACATGTACCCCTTTGAATCTGTATTTGTGTATCTTTTGGGTAAATACCTAGTAGTGCAATTCCTGGATTATAGGATCTATTTTTTAGCTTTTTAAAGAACCTCCATACTATTCTCCCGAGTAGCTGCACCAGTTTGTGTTCCCACCAACAATCCAAGAGGGTTCCCCTTTCTCCATATCCTTACCAACACCTGGGGGTTTTTTTGTGGTGGTAATTTTAGTCATTCTGACAGGTGTGAGATGCTACCTCATCATGATTCTGATTTGTATTTTCCTGATGATGAGTGATGTTGAGCACCTTTTCATGTGTCTGTAAGTCATCTGGATGTCTTCTTTGGAAAAATGTCTATTTATGTCTTCTGCCAATTTCTTAACTGGATTATTTGTTTTTTGGGTGTTGAGTTTGATAACTTCTTGGTAGATTTTGAATAGTAACCCTTTATCAGATATGTCATTTGTAAATATCTTCTCTCATTCTGTAAACTGCTTTTTAGTTTTTCTGACTATTTCCTTCACTGTTCAGAAGCTTATCTTGATGAAGTCCCATTAGTTTATTTTTGCTTTTATTTTCCTTGTCTCCAGAGATGTACCTAGTAAAAATTTGATAGCCATGGTCAATGTCAAAGATGTTTCTGCCTGTGTTTTTCTCTGAAATGTTGATGCTTTACTGTCTCACATTTAGTCTTTTATCCATTTTGAATTTATTTTTGTGTGGTGTGAGAAAGTGGCCCAGTTTCATTGTTCTCCATGTTGCTATCTGGTTTTCTTAACACCATTTGTTAAAGAGACTGTCTTCTTTCCATCAAATATCGTTTCCTACAAACTAATCCAAAGATTAGTTGCCCATATAGTTGTGGGTCCATTTCTCCATTCTCTATTCTGTTCCATTGATCTATGGGTCTGTTTTTGTTATAGTACCATACTGTCTTGATGACTACAGCTTTGTAATATAGCTTAAAATCCAGAATCATGACTCCTCCAGTTTTGTTTTTCTTTTTCAGAATTGCTTTTGCTATTTGGGGCTTTCTGTGATTCCATATAAATTTGAGGATTATTTGTTCTAGTTCTGTGAAAAATGCTGGTGGTACTTTGATAGGGATTGCATTAAATGTATAAATTGCCTTGGGTCATATAGACATTTTGATCATGTTTGTTCTTCTAATCCATGAGCATGAAGTGCTTTTCCATTTCTTTGCTTCTTCTTCAATTTCTTTGATGAGTAGATTCCATAGTTTTCAGAGTATAGATCTTTTTACTTCTTTAGTTAGATTTATTTCTAGGTATCTTGTTGTTTTGTGGTGCTATTGCAAATAGGATCAAATTTTTTATTTCTTTTTCTGCTGCTTCATTATCGGTTAAAGAACATCCTACCAAAGAATAAATGGGTTAACTAGGAAATTAAAGAAGAATTTTAAAAATACATGAAGCAAGTGAAAATGAAAGTGTGACATCCCAAAATCCTTGGGATGCCACAAAAGCAGTACTAAGAGGGAAGTGTATTGCAGTGTATACCTACCTCAAGAAGCAAGAAAAGTTTCAAATAAACAACTTAACTTTACACAAAAAGGAGTTAGAAAAGGAACAGAAAATAAAATCTAAAGCCAGCAGAAGAAGGGAAATAATAAAGATTAAAGTAGAAATAAATGATATGGAAGCAATTAACAACAACAACAAAAAAAAAAAAAACAGTAGAATGGAGGGGTGTCTGGGTGGCTCACTCAGTTAAACATCTGCCTTCAGCTCAGGTCATGATTTCAGGGTCCTGGGATCAAGCCCACTTTTCCCTCTCCCTCTGCCTGCTACTCTCCCTGCTATGTTTGCTCGCTCGCCCTCCCTCCCTCCCTCCCTCTCTCTCTCTGTCAAATAAATAAATAAAATCTTAAAAAAAACAACAGTAGAATGGATTAATGAAACTAAGAGTTAGTTCTTGGAAAGAATTAATAAATTGATAAACCCCTAGCCAGACTTATCAACAAGAAAAGAGAAAGGACCCAAATACATAAAAGCATGAATGATAGAGGAGAGATCAAAACCAACACCACAGAAATACAAAAAATTATAAGAGAATACTATGAAAAATTATATGCCAACTAACCGGACAACCTAGAAGAAATGGACAAAGTCCTAGAAACTTAACAAACTACTGAAACTGAAACAGGAAGAAAGAGAAAATTTGAATAGACCCATAAGCAGCAAAGACATTGAATCAATAATCAAAAATCTCGCAACAAACAAAAGTCCTAGGCCGACTGGCTTCCCAGAGAAATTCTACCAGACATTTAAAGAAGACTTAATACCTAGTCTTCTCAAACTGTTCCAAAAAACAGAAATGGAAGAAAATCTTCCAAACTCATTCTATGAAACCAACATCCCCTTGATTCCAAAACCAGACAAAGACCCATTAAAAAGAATCACAGGCCAATATTACTGATGAACATGAACTGAAAAATTCTCAGTAAAATGCTAGCAAGTTAAATTCAACAGTACGTTAAAAGAATTATTTGTCATGATCAGGTGAGATTTTTTCCTGGGCTGCAGGGGTGGTTCAATACTCCCAAATCATCAATGTGATATACCATATTAATAAAAGAAAGGGTAAGAACCATATAATCCTCTCAATAGATGCAGAAAAGGCATTTGACAAAATACAGTATCCTTTCCTGACAAAAACCCTCAACAAAGTAGGGTTAGATGGAACATACTTCAACATCATAAAGGCCACATACAAAAGATCCATAGTTAATATCATCCTCAATGGAGAAAAATTGAGAGCCTTTCCTCTATGGTTAGGAACAAGACAGGAATGTCCACTCTTACTATTTAACACAGTACTAGAAGTTTTAACCTCAGCAGTGAGACAACAAAAAGAAAGAAAAGGCATCCAAGTTGGCAAGGAAGAAGTGAAAATTTACTCTATGCAAACAACATGATACTCTATGTAGAAAACCCTAAAGACTGCGCTGAAAATTGCTAGAACTCATACATCAGTTCAGCAAAGTCACAGGATATAAAATCAATGTGCAGGAATCTGTTGCATTTCTATACATCTAGATCAAATATTTAATGAATTGGGTAAGCAAGTCTTTGTTCTTAATTGCATAATAAAAAAAAAAGTTCACCTTCTAAAAATGACCTGCATCTTATGTCGTCTGACTTTGTTCATTACCACTCTAGGCAATTACAATATTTTGTTTTCTACCAGTCTTTAACTTACCATATTCTCCCATCCTCTCATCCTCTCCAATCTTCTCTTTAATGCTCTGCATCTTCCAACCCAGCTCTCTCACCCTTATATTCAATTTATAATGTCTTAATGTCTTAATGCATAGCAGGGAATATATTAATGTTTGTTCTATTTAATTAAATTTAAATCCATTTTACTCCACTATCCAGCATTTGAGAAGTTCTGGGCACTGTTTCTACACTCAGTTCTTGTTTTTCTTCCAAGTAGTACAGAACTGTAAAAGTGGCCATTCATGCTTAAGCCACAAAAATATTTTTTTATTAACATATGATGTATTTTTAGCCCCAAGGTACAGGTCTGTGAATCACCAGGTTTACACACTTCACAGCACTCACCATAGCACATATCTTCCCCAATGTCCATAACCCAACCACCCTCTCCCTACTCCCCTACCCCCAAGCAACCCTCAGTATTGAGATTAAGAGTCTCTTATGGTTTGTCTCCCTCCCAATCCCATCTTGTTTCATTTATTCCTTTCCTACCCCCCAGACCCCCCACGTTGCCTCTCAACTTCCTCATATCAGGGAGATCATATGCTATCTTAAAAATCAATGAGAAAAATTGTGTTTGTTCTGTGACCTCTATCTACGTTTTCCAAAGATTAAAAACTTTCTTGCTTTGTTATAAACATGTAGGGAAATTATCAAGAAATAGTAAAACTAATATTTATTACAGAATGATTTAACACATTAAAAATATTCCTATTTCTTTGTCAAAAAAAAAAAGAGCTATTGTGGGTAATCTGAATAGTGCTTGCCTTGTCATTATTTAACTTACATGATGTTAGCATATTTTTTTTTTATGCTGTGGCAAATGGCCATATTCCTTTCTTAATTTGTATTAGCTTCCAATATTTTTTTCCTTTTCACTTTCAACATCATAAAATATCTATGAGAGTTCCTTTAATGTGAAATGTTGACAGCATCTTTTCTTGTGGGACATTTCCCCCTTTTCATCACAGCCACTTTTCTCATTTATGTCCACAAGTTTGTCTTCATTATGTTCCTCTGGCTGCATATCCAGAGTTGAATGGTGGCAGTGTCAACATTCCTGTTGTCAGCTATTTCATCTATAACTCTATTTACATTTGATTTAAATTTCACCTCTACATTATCACTTTCCATTCTTCTGCTGCACTCTAATCTTTGTTGGTGTTAGGGTCCGTGATCAAAGGAACAAGACTGATACAAAGCAAAGGTCAAGCAAAGCTTTATCTCATGCCAAGCATCGAAAATCAAACCAACCAGTCGGGGCCATCCCTTACAAAGAGCCGACAACGACCAGGACACCGACCCTGATGACTCCCCTAGCCGATGGCGGCCCCCCTAGCCGGTGAAGGCCGCTCCCCGACAACACTGCTCACGATGCTCCTGACAACCATGATGCTCCCGATGACTACCGCTTCCCAGCCTCACAGACTAAATTTATAGAGGTGGGGTTGAGCCCGACCCACACACAGGTGGCCAATGAGATTGCAATACACAGGGAAAACTGCACGGTCATGCTAGGTCAGCAATACAGTTGACCAATTGAATTTCAATTTACCATAGTAAATATATGCGCGCCCCACTGATTGGATGTCTCCATCCGGCCTGGCCTGCCCCTACATCCGGGGTTTGCAAGTAAGTTACTCTGGGAGGGGCGGGGTCAATCTAAGTTTACAACCAAACGGCTCCCTCTGGCTAACCAGGCCCCTACAGTTGGCCCATCCCCTCCTACCATTTTCCATTTTTTTAAAATGCCACATACAGGGCAACATAGCTACACTCCTTGCTATCTGTGTGTGAGTTGAAAACCAGATGCACAGTGACCAGTCATCCACTGACAGACTTTAAAAGTCAGTCACAGTTGTTGATGCCCATCTGTTATTTACATAATGATTTGGAAATGAAAGCTCTAACACTGGAAACTAAAATTTGAATTTGAATTTAACTAAACTGTGATTGAAATTTGCATATACTGGAACCTCACAAACTAAGGACACCTGTACTTTCTCTTACAAAGTATAAGAGTATTATATAGAAGATTTTACTAATGCCACAAAGTTGATCCTGGTCTCTACTCTGTTGTTCCTGAGTAAATACCACCAACCATTGTTATTAGACAATCTCAGCATAAAAGTTCTACAAATGAGGGACGCCAGGGTGGCTCAGTTGGTTGGGCAGCTGCCTTCGGCTCGGGTCATGATCCGGGGGTCCTGGGATCGAGGCCCACATCGGGATCCTTGCTCAGCGGGGAGCCTTCTTCTCCCTCTGCCTCTGCCCGCCTCTCTGTCTGCCTGTGCTCATTCTCTCTGACAAATAAATAAAATCTTTAAAAAAAAAAAAAAGTTCTACAAATGAGATGTGGTATTTTGAAAGAGTAAAATAGACATGCACCAGATATTGTAATCCTGCCAGTGACACAAAACATTTCAAATATTTATATTTTATTAGAAAATGTAGATTTTTCAATCATCACCTTTCCTGTTAGATCAATCCCTGGGCAGTTCTAAGTATATGTTCATATGAAAGTAACTAGAATTTGAAGGATTACCATATGATTTTCCAGTTCTCCATCCTTCATTCAGAGAACATTTCTGCTTGTGTTGCTTTCAAATTATTAGTTACCATTTTGTATTTAATGAGCTTCTCGCAGCAAGACATCAAATATCTTTATAGATCAACCTCCCTCTTGAAATTTTCTCTAGAAATTATCTTGCTCTAATTAATTTTCCTAGTATTAAATTTTAGGTACTTCCTTTGTGTTGAGATGTGCCTCCTTTGGTACTACAACTCTTTTCCAACCTAAACAGTTTTACCTCAGTCCAAGTAAGGATATTCTTCAGCTTGACTGATGACTGTGCTCTTCCTTTGGCCTCAGCTGTAACATGCCTTCTTCTCCCAGTGTGCCCTTTGTTGAAGATGGTTATTATTCTTACATCCTCTATAGTGAGTCTAGAACAAAAACAAAAACAAATAATTTAAATGCTATCTCTTTTAAACCCAGTAACACCAATTCTAAAAAAAAAAAAAAAAAAGGCTCTAACATTTCAGGTTGTAGTAGGGGTCTAAGAAACAATTTTCAATCAAATCCAAAAACTGAAAAGGAGGGAAACTCTTTAGCATAACTTTGTCACATTACACAAAGACTTTAGTGATTGTAAAATTTGCCTTCAAATTTAACAAACATTTATTTGGTGAATTTGGGTATATGATAAGGAGAAATCAAAATCGTCTTAGCAGGTGATGAATATCAAATAGATTCATTCTTTGTCTCTCTTCAGAAATTCCCTAACCTAATACCAAACATATTTTCCTAACAAGATAATATTCAGGGCTTCTTTGACTTTTTTTTTTTTTTGGCAAAGTATTTTTAAATAAATTGATGAGGTAAGTGTAGTACCTAAAGGCTGCCACACTGAGGCATGGGATGCATTGCTTTGTGACTAGTTTTCAAATCACAATTACTAGTCTTCCTCTTAAGGAAAGATAGTAGTCTAGAAATTAAACTCATAAAGCCCCGATGGAACTTGATAAGTAGGCATCTCCTTTCCTATGTGTTTGGGTGGTATAAATTGATTGCTAAAAAGAGTCCCACACATTAGAAGGAAAGCACGCCCGCTACTTTATGGTTATCATATGTTAGAATAATAGGAAATAGTCCCATGGTCATCTTTTTTCTAGAAACGTTTCCTAAACTACAAAAGAGAAATGATCTGTCCTATTACTTAAAGCATTCAAGCAACGAGATCTCTCAATGGTCCTATTCAGGATTGAACAGTCAGTTACATTGTGATTATTCTCCCTTTGTCTGACCAGATGGGGAATGGCTACAATTCTTAGAGAGTTATAAAAATCACAAATAAAGCATATGCAATATAATGACACCCTGTTTGTCAGAGAAAGAACATGTTCTGGCAAGTCCTGGAAATTAAATCCACTCCAGAATAGTATACTAGAAAACAATTTTCTAATTTAATACATAATTTGACTATAAAGAGCTTTAAAATGAGTCTCTGTTAATGACCACAAAATAAATAAAACAAAATTTGACAAAATTATAAGAAAAAAATAATAAATCTTTTTATTTTTTTTGTTTTTTTATTTGTGATGTTTTTTAACACAACTCTCAGTGATTAAGAAAACAGGCAAATATTTAGCAAGAATATGGTTGATATAAGCAATAGACAAACTTAATCTAGTAAACACATTTAGAATCCATACCCAGTAATTAGAGAATGCATTTTCTTTTCAAGTCCAACCGAAACATTTACAAAAATTGACTATATACTAGACCACAAAGCAAGTTCAAGAAATACTAAAGAGCCTATATCATATAGACCAAATTTTCTGACTGTAATGCAGTTGTTAGAAAGTATTTATGAAAATGTGACTTAAGAAAATTCACATTTTAAAATTAAAAATATAACATGTTTAAAGAAATGAAGGAAAATGTTCAATATTTACAATGAAATGGAAATAAAACTATTGTATATCAAAACATATGAAATGTAGCTAAGGTAGTACTAAAGAAGAATTTGTAGTTTCAAATAAATATATTGCAAAAGACTAAGACCTCCAAATTAATGAGCTAAGCTTTCAACTCAAATTAGAACAGGAAAAAGAGAATTAGCAAAAGCAACACAGGGCAGAAACCAACAAAACAGAAACTTAAAATCTTTCCTATTGTATCTTCATTTTATGTTTAATTTCTGCTCTAGGCCTAGACGGTTTGCTCCCCAAATAATGAGTAATATAACCTTGATACCAAAACCAGACAAAGACAAAATAAGAAAGGAAATTACAGGTCTATCTCAGGAATATAAATGTAAATATTAGCGACCTGAATCCAGCTAATATAACAAGAATACATATCATAACCAAAGGAGCTTATCCAAGGAATACAAGGATGATTTAACAATAGAAAATTACAAATTAAAATTGATTATAACAACTATATGACATTGTGTTAACAATGTATAACAACTATATAACATTGTGTTAATGTATGAAGAA